>NC_091284.1:560796282-561429893 GCF_032444005.1 Ranitomeya imitator | reverse complement strand
GGATATTACTAGCACTTGTTTTGCCATCCAGCTTGTCCTATTGAAAGAGGATTGTGGACACCACAGCAGTGTTTTTTATACTTTTCTTCGTTAAATAAGATTTGGTTCAAGTGATCACCTAATCACTAGCACATTAAGTAGAATGAGGGGTACTCTGGTTGGAATTCAACTGACACTGAAATGGAATGGTTGTCAGACATGTAGAGAGGCTG
This sequence comes from Ranitomeya imitator, assembly GCF_032444005.1. Lineage (NCBI taxonomy): Eukaryota > Metazoa > Chordata > Amphibia > Anura > Dendrobatidae > Ranitomeya > Ranitomeya imitator. The sequence continues at coordinate 561,429,681 of NC_091284.1, read as the reverse complement.
ATTTTTATAAAACTGCAGCGGTCTCTTAAGTTTTGCCAGAGCTGTATATAAATAAGTTGCTGTCAAGCACATATCATCTGGGAGAATAGCCAAGAGCACAAAAAATGGTGCATACTGGATGTCCTTTATTTAACCAGAGCAATATGGGTTCTAGGCCACAAGTTTATTTTTATCTTTATCTGCATATATACACTTTTTGCCTTGATATGTATTTTATAGTAGGTGGTTACATGTATTTTTAATGGATCTTTACACTTATTTGTGTAATTTATGCTCTGACTATGTATGTATTATATAATACATGACCACATTGAACTTTTACACAACCTGGATTGTCAGGTGGTATCCTATGCGTCCAAATTCAAAAAGCAGAAATATTACAACTCATCCATATGTGGTTTACCCCTTCCTGATGAAGTGCCTGTAACTTTGAACCATGCACAAATGAATAAAAACCACTATTACCGGTAATTTATTATATCGCATCTTGGACTGACATCTTTCCACCATCCAGCAGAATCTCCACAAATACTCTTCTGATACGGATATCTAATGAACACGGTACGACTCATGGATCTGCAGCAGCTGTTAAGTATAAACTACAAGTGACTAAAATACCTACACCAGGTGAGCATCTTCTGATTCATCTCCCTGGATGTTTATGTAGATAAAACCTTAACGCAAAATATCTTTCTCCTTAGAATTTTTATCACTTATAAAGTGCTGACACCCGCTTTTGATCATGGCGGCGCTTGGAGAGTGCCAACAAGATAGTCATGCCATACATGTATGGCGGTTTGCAGGAACACACCTCCGGCAGTGCCATCCATGTACGGTGGATGTCATGAAGGTGTTAAGCCCATAACCTCAGTGCTGCAATGTATCTGCACTTACTATTGGGTTGCAATTACCATATATTATATTTTTTTTTCGCCATTTGACTTTTCAATGCAAAATTGACTGGAATTGAGATGGGACGCCATGTTGCGTTTGGAGAGCCCCTGATGTGCCTTTCACTACAGTTTATAACGCAGAGCCATGAAAATAATTTTTTCTACAAAAATTATATTTTAGCCCCCAGTTTTGTATTTTCCCAAGGGTAACAGGAGAAATTGGACCCCAAAAGTTGTTGTCCAATTTGTTCTGAGTATGCTGATACCCCATATGTGGGAGAAAACTACTGTTTGGGCGCATGGCAGAGCTTGGAAGGGAAGGAGCGCCGTTTTTAATGCAGACTTAGATGGATTGGTCTGCAGTCGTCACATTACAATTGCAGAGCCCCTGATGTACCTAAACAGTAGAAACCCCCCACAATTGACCCCATATTGGAAACTAGACCCCCTAAGGAACTCATCTAGATGTGTTTTGAGAACCTTGAACCCCCAACTGTTTCAGTTTATAAAGCAGAGCCGTGAAAATAAAAAATCATTTTTTTCCACAAAAATTTTGTATTTTCCCAAGGGTAACAGGAGAAATTGGACCCCAAAAGTTGTCCAATTTGTCCTGAGTACGCGGATACCCCATATGTTGGGGTAAACTCCTGTTTTGGCGAATGGGAGAGCTCGGAAGGGAATGAGCACTGTTTTACTTTTTCAGCGCAGAATTGGCTGGAATTGAGATCGGACGCCATGTCGCGTTTGGGAGCCCCTGATGTGCCTAGACAGTGGAAACCCCCAATTCTAACTGAAACCCTAACCCAAACACACCCCTATCCCTAATCCCAACCATAACCCTAACCACGCCCCTAATCCCAACCATACCCCTAAGCCCAACACACCCCTAAACCCAACGGGAAAATGGAAATAAATTCAGTTTTTTTAATTTTATTATATTTCCCTAAGGGAGTGATGAAGGGGGGTTTGATTTACTTTTCTAGCGTTTTTTTAGCGGATTTTTATGATTGGCTGCTGTTACACACTAAAAGACACTTTTTATTGCAAAAAATATTTTTTGCGTCTCCATATTTTGAGAGCTATAATTTTTCCATATTTTGGTCCACAGAGTCATGTGAGGTCTTGTTTTTTGCGGGACGAGTTGGCATTTTTATTGGTAACATTTTCGGGCACGTGACATTTTTTGATCGCTTTTTATTCCAGTTTTTGTGAAGCAGAATTACCAAAAACCATCTATTCATGAATTTCTTTTGTGGGGGGGCATTTATACCATTCCACGTTTGATAAAATTGATAAAGCAGTTTTATTCTTCGGGTCAGTACGATTACAGCGATACCTAATTTATATAATTTTTTTATATTTTGGCGCTTTTATGCGATAAAAACTATTTCATATAAATAATTATTTTTGCATCACTTTATTCTGAGGACTATAAATTGTTGCTTTTTGCCTTTTTTTTTTTACGGTGATCACTGAAGGGGTTAACTAGTGGGACAGTTTCATAGGTCGGGTCGTTAAGGACGCAGCGATACTAAATATGTAACTTTTATTGTTTTTTTTTTATTTAGATAAAGAAATGTATTTATTGACACTATATATATATATACATATATATATATATATATATATATATATAATGTTATTATTTAGGAATTATTATTTTTTTTTACATATGTAAATATTTTTTATTTTTCTACTTTGTCCCAGGGGGGGACATCATGCTATAGTGTCAGATCGCTAATCTGACACTTTGCAAAGCACTGTGTCAGATCAGCGATCTGACAGGCAGTGCTCCAGGCTTGCCGGCGCCTTCTCTAAGCAGGTGCTTGCAAGCCACCTCCCTGCAGGCCCCGGAAGGAGCCCCGCTGACATTTTGGATCCGGGGCCTGCAGGGAGGAGGACGTAGGAGACACTCTGAACAACGTGATCACATCGCGTTATTCCGAGGGTCTCAGGGAAGCACGCAGGAAGCCCCCTCCCTGCGCGATGCTTCCCTATGCCGCTGGAACGCTGCAATCATGCTTGATCGCAGTGTTCTGGGGGTTAATGTGGTGGGAGCGGTCCGTGACAGTGTCGGATGTCAGCTGTGATAATCAGCTGACACCCGGCGGTGATCGGCCGCGCTCTTCCCGTGAGCACGGCCGATCGCCTATGGTGTACTATTTTGTCCATGGGAAGTAGGGCCCCGGTCACATGGACAGAATAGTACGTCTAAGGGGTTAATGTATACTTGTAAAATACTAATCTATTTCATTTAACCACAATTGGCATTTATCAGCATTTTCTATGATCATTAAGCAAACTTAATGAAATGAAATGCAAGTTGGTAATGTATACAGTATTCTGCACAGTAACACTAATGTAGTTACAGTATGCAGTCAAAAATTATGATCATACAAGTTAGAAACTGAAAGAGATGTCAGTCACTCAATGCACATGCCTAATGCAAATAGTAAAATGAAGAATGCATAAAAAATACATCAATGGCATTTTCAAAATACATGCAAATTTTGTATAACTCATTCAGTGTCACTGAGGCCTGGCAGATATGCAAATGAACATCTAAGGATGAAGCAGAATAGATTAAAGTCTGTATAAATTACCTTATTCTATATGGGTAACACTCCAAGACTTTTTTAGAGCCTTTCAAATCATCAAATCATCCCAAATATACTACAAGTATATATATATATATATACACACACATTATACATAATAGCATTTTATTCATTAGTAAAAATAAGCTAAGGAAATGAACCAAAAAGGAAATTAAAATCAAATCAATATTTGTTGTGGGAACCTTTAGCATCAATTCTTTTAGGAACAGTTGCACTCTGTTTTTGCAGGAACTTGGCAGGGAGGTTGTTCCAAACATGTTTCAGAACTAACCACAGATCTGTAGATGTACGCTTATGAAAATCCTTCTGTCATGTAATTCCAAACAGACTCGATGTTGAGATCAGGACTCTGTGGGTGATATCTCGTCTAGAACTTCTTGTTCTCTACACTAAAGATACAACTTTATGACATCCACTGCATGTTTGCGGTTTTTGTCCTGATACAGAATAATTTTGGAGCCAATCACACGCCTCCCTGATGGTATCAATTGATGGATTTTTGCCTGTATTATACTTCACAACAAAAACCATAAAAAGAAAACCCCAAAAATCAGTATCTGGATTGCAATTTTTCACCAGTTCATCCCTCTCTGATTTTTTTTTTCATTTTTTTTTTTCAGGACATTGTATGGTAAAATAAATGGTGAAATTCAAAACTACAACTCCTTTCCACAGAAAGAAACTCTCATATGACTGTCAATAGAAAAAAAAAACAGTTATGCCTTTTGAAAGAAGGGGAGGAAAAAACCAAAGGCGCAAAAATGAAAAATCACTAAGGGGTTAAACATCGAGCTTTCATAGCAATAAAATATTTCATTTATAAATCGCATGTGGCCGGCGTTTATAGGAGATCTGAATCTTTGCTATACATAGCACTGCTCAAGCACTCCTATGTGTAGCACAGGTAATCGGATGATCGCAGCTTCAAGTCTCCTAAGGGAACTCTAAGGCTGCCGTCACACTATCAATATTTGGTCAGTATTTTACATCAGTATTTGTAGCCAAAACCCGGAGTGGGTGATAAATACAGAAGTGGTGCATATGTTTCTATTATACTTTTCCTCTAATTGTTCCACTCCTGGTTTTGGCTTACAAATACTGATGTAAAGTACTGACCAAATACTGCTAGTGTGACGGCAGCCTTAAAGTCAGTAAAACGTAAAAAAAAAAAAAAGGTTAAAAATGTTAACAAAACATAACATTTAAAAATCACCCTGCTTTGCCCCAAATGAAACAAAAACAATAAAAAAAGAAAAAATACACATATTTGGTATCATTGCGTTCAGAAATGTCTGATCTAGGAAAATATAAAGTAAAGACTTAGATCGGTATTTTTGTTACAAACCCCCAAATATAACAGAAACCATGGAAAGTCTACTTCTAAAGCAGATAGATGAAGCTGCAACCCATAATGAGGTCCTGGTTATGGGGGACTTTAACTACCCGGATATTAACTGGGAAACAGAAACCTGTGAAACCCATAAAGGCAACAGGTTTCTGCTAATAACCAAGAAAAATTATCTTTCACAATTGGTGCAGAATCCAACCAGAGGAGCAGCACTTTTAGACCTAATACTATCTAATAGACCTGACAGAATAACAAATCTGCAGGTGGTCGGGCATCTAGGAAATAGCGACCACAATATTGTGCAGTTTCACCTGTCTTTCACTAGGGGGACTTGTCAGGGAGTCACAAAAACACTGAACTTTAGGAAGGCAAAGTTTGACCAGCTTAGAGATGCCCTTAATCTGGTAGACTGGGACAATATCCTCAGAAATAAGAATACAGATAATAAATGGGAAATGTTTAAGAACATCCTAAATAGGCAGTGTAAGCGGTTTATACCTTGTGGGAATAAAAGGACTAGAAATAGGAAAAACCCAATGTGGCTAAACAAAGAAGTAAGACAGGCAATTAACAGTAAAAAGAAAGCATTTGTACTACTAAAGCAGGATGGCACCATTGAAGCTCTAAAAAAATATAGGGAGAAAAATACTTTATCTAAAAAACTAATTAAAGCTGCCAAAAAGGAAACAGAGAAGCACATTGCTAAGGAGAGTAAAACTAATCCCAAACTGTTCTTCAACTATATCAATAGTAAAAGAATAAAAACTGAAAATGTAGGCCCCTTAAAAAATAGTGAGGAAAGAATGGTTGTAGGTGACGAGGAAAAAGCTAACATATTAAACACCTTCTTCTCCACGGTATTCACGGTGGAAAATGAAATGCTAGGTGAAATCCCAAGAAACAATGAAAACCCTATATTAAGGGTCACCAATCTAACCCAAGAAGAGGTGCGAAACCAGCTAAATAAGATTAAAATAGATAAATCTCCGGGTCCGGATGGCATACACCCACGAGTACTAAGAGAACTAAGTAATGTAATAGATAAACCATTATTTCTTATTTTTAGGGACTCTATAGCGACAGGGTCTGTTCCGCAGGACTGGCGCATAGCAAATGTGGTGCCAATATTCAAAAAGAGCTCTAAAAGTGAACCTGGAAATTATAGGCCAGTAAGTCTAACCTCTATTGTTGGTAAAATATTTGAAGGGTTTCTGAGGGATGTTATTCTGGATTATCTCAATGAGAATAACTGTTTAACTCCATATCAGCATGGGTTTATGAGAAATCGCTCCTGTCAAACCAATCTAATCAGTTTTTATGAAGAGGTAAGCTATAGGCTGGACCACGGTGAGTCATTGGACGTGGTATATCTCGATTTTTCCAAAGCGTTTGATACCGTGCCGCACAAGAGGTTGGTACACAAAATGAGAATGCTTGGTCTGGGGGAAAATGTGTGTAAATGGGTTAGTAACTGGCTTAGTGATAGAAAGCAGAGGGTGGTTATAAATGGTATAGTCTCTAACTTGGTCGCTGTGACCAGTGGGGTACCGCAGGGGTCAGTATTGGGACCTGTTCTCTTCAACATATTCATTAATGATCTGGTAGAAGGTTTACACAGTAAAATATCGATATTTGCAGATGATACAAAACTATGTAAAGCAGTTAATACAAGAGAAGATAGTATTCTGCTACAGATGGATCTGGATAAGTTGGAAACTTGGGCTGAAAGGTGGCAGATGAGGTTTAACAATGATAAATGTAAGGTTATACACATGGGAAGAAGGAATCAATGTCACCATTACACACTGAATGGGAAACCACTGGGTAAATCTGACAGGGAGAAGGACTTGGGGATCCTAGTTAATGATAAACTTACCTGGAGCAGCCAGTGCCAGGCAGCAGCTGCCAAGGCAAACAAGATCATGGGGTGCATTAAAAGAGGTCTGGATACACATGATGAGAGCATTATTCTGCCTCTGTACAAATCCCTTGTTAGACCGCACATGGAGTACTGTGTCCAGTTTTGGGCACCGGTGCTCAGGAAGGATATAATGGAAATAGAGAGAGTACAAAGGAGGGCAACAAAATTAATAAAGGGGATGGGAGAACTACAATACCCAGATAGATTAGCGAAATTAGGATTATTTAGTCTAGAAAAACTACTGAGGGGCGATCTAATAACCATGTATAAGTATATAAGGGGACAATACAAATATCTCGCTGAGGATCTGTTTATACCAAGGAAGGTGACGGGCACAAGGGGGCATTCTTTGCGTCTGGAGGAGAGAAGGTTTTTCCACCAACATAGAAGAGGATTCTTTACTGTTAGGGCAGTGAGAATCTGGAATTGCTTGCCTGAGGAGGTGGTGATGGTGAACTCAGTCGAGGGGTTCAAGAGAGGCCTGGATGTCTTCCTGGAGCAGAACAATATTGTATCATACAATTATTAGGTTCTGTAGAAGGACGTAGATCTGGGGATTTATTATGATGGAATATAGGCTGAACTGGATGGACAAATGTCTTTTTTCGGGCCTTACTATGTTACTATGTTACTATGGGGCCCATCATGAACTTTATGGAGCATTATATGGGGCGTATTTTGTATGGAGCATCTTATGGAGCCCACCATGAACTTTATGGAGCATTATATGGGGCTCCTGATTCAATATGGATATTCAAAAACACTTAGCCTACTGATGTCTCAATTTTACTTTTATTGGTATCTATTTTTGTTGCTGCATTTCCCACCCTAGGCTTATACTCGAGTCATTAAGTTTTCTCAGTTTTTTGTGGCAAAATTAAGGGTCTCGTCTTATACTCGGATCGGCTTATTCTCTAGTATATACAAATCATACAATGTAATTTTCTGGATTTTTATTTAAGATTCTTTCTCTCACAGTTGAAGTATATCTACGATAAAAATAACAGACCTCTCCATTCTTTGTAGGTGAGAAAACTTACAAAATCGGCAGTGTATCAATGTCACGTTGTGACTGTACCTAAATAGGGAAAGGGGCCCGGCTCTGTTCCTAGGGCTAGGACCCTTACAATCCATGCTCCCAAAGGTACCTCTAAAAGTGGGGAGGTTTGGGCCACAAGCCTTACTGTTCTCCTGTTATACCCTAAGCTGTCACCTCTCGCTCTCCTGGAGGCCTGGGACAGAATTGCTAGTGTATAAACACGTAAGACAAACAGGGATAGCAAAAAGGAACGAACATACAAAACACTCACCAAAGGTTGAGAGGTATATAGGGAAGGGTTGGACTGTACAATTCAAATGGGAATAGAACAATGTGGAAAGCATACACCAAAAAACAGCATGCAACAATCTCAAGCAGCAAAAACGATCTCCAACTCAGCACAGTGACTCAAAGGAAGTATGAAGTAAAACTTTCACTAGCTAGGAGAAGGCCTGGCCAGATTTAATAAGGAGAGGAAATGACCATGCCAGGAAATGCTGTGAGATGGAGCTGCAAATGTCTAACCAGCATAGAAAGGGTCATTAACCTCTTCATCAGCAACGGAAACAAAAGCCATTTAATATGAAACACAAACACCCAGGCTAAATGGAAGATCTGCAGTTCACAATACATAGTGATTTTCCCCAGATCTCCCTGAAGGACGTGATCCACTTGTCACAATCAAATACTAATTTTTCACACTGTATGTTTTTATTTTCTGTATTCAATAAAATTCATTCATTCATTCCTTTTCATGCTCGCGGTGACTTCAGTCAGGTCATAGGAGTTCACCGCAAGATACTGAGAAGCAGTGTCTTCTGGATGGCAGGCTGTATAGTCACATCACACCAGACAATACAATGATGACATCAACTCCACAAATATGAACCCCATTTGCCACCGCCACAGGGCAAGTGGAAAGTGCTTGTCAAAGCTCCCTAATAGATGTGCCTTTTCTGGGGTGGCTGCGTGCTGCTAATTTTTAGGTTGCACATGCAATATCCATGGCCCCTTATCAGCCTGAGAATACCAGCCCCTACTTGTCAGTTTTAGCTTGAATGATTGTCAAAAATGGGGGAACCCATGCTTTTTTTGTAATTATTTAAATAATTAAAGACAGAATGGGAACCCCTCTATTCTTGATAACCAGCCTCACTAAGGCTGGAGTCACATTAGCGAGTTTTACGGACGTAAGAGCGCAGAAAATACGTCCGTAAAACTCGCCAAACAAACGGCACAATTATTCTCTATGCCCCTGCTCCTATCTGCCGTATTTTACTGATCAGTATTATACGGCTTTCTACGGCCGTAGAAAATCGCAGCATGCTGCGTTTGTCACCATATTGCGCAAAAAAAACGCCAATGAAAGTCTATGGAAGCCCCAAAATACGGATTACACATGGACCAGCAGTGTGACTTGCGAGAAATACGCAGCAGTGTTAGAGAGAAAAGCCGGCAATTCAGTGCGGTGTACAGTAAAATCACACTGACAGCTTACAGTAGAATAGGTAGAATAAATGTGTACACATAGAATAGGTGTATATATATATATATGTCAGTGAGACACATATATGTATATATATTAACTAGCTATTGAACCCGTTCTACGCCCGGGTGGCGAGCATTTATATTGGTATATGGTCTCCATCCTGGTATGTGCTGCTCCATCCTGCGCCCTAATCTTGTCATGTGCTGCTCCCATCCCGCGTCCCCATCCTGACATGTGCTGCTCCCATCCTGCGCCCCCGTTCTGACATGTGCTGCTCCCATCCTGCGCCCCCATTCTGACGGAAGATGCGCCTTATTAATCCATTATTAATCTGGCTTAATGTCACCTTACAATAGCAAGGTGACATTAACCCTTCATTATCCCATATCCCACCGCTACACGGGAATGGGAAGAGAGTGGCCAAGTGCCAGAATAGGCGCATCTTCCAGATGTGCCTTTTCTGGGGTGGCTGGGGGCAGATGTTTTTAGCCAGGGGGGCCAATAACCGTGGACCCTCTCCAGGCTATTAATATCTGCCCTCAGTCACTGGCTTTACTACTCTGGCGGAGAAAATTGCGCGGGAGCCCACGCCAATTTTTTCCGCCATTTAACCCTTTAATTTAATAGCTAGAACGGCCAAATTTTGCACATACACACTACTAACATCAGTAGTGTGGAATCTGCAAAAAAAATGGGGATATGAGATGGTTTACTGTATGTAAACCATGTCTCATATCATGTCGGGTTTTGGAAGGAGATAGCTTAAAAGCCGGTAATTCAATTGCCGGCTTTTGCTATCTCGCGCTGGATGAAATATATATATATATATATATACAGAGGCGTAGCTAGAGCTTTTGCCGCCCGGGGCTGTTCCCGAGCTTGGCGCCCCCCCCCCCCCCCAGCAGGAATAAGACCTCAGATGGAGAAGTTAAATTGTTTCGCCGGTGAATGTCACCATCACATGATCGGGACTGCAAAAAAAAACAACAAGTTCTGCTTACCTGACCGCGCTCCTGCTCTTTCCACGCAGCTGAAACGTGCACTCGCCGGCGACTGACCATGATATCAGACGCCGGCGACATGCACACTGGGACTGACGTCAGCTGCCAGCCTCAGATTGGCTGGCGGCTGTTAACTATTGACGTGCGGGCGCGGGCCCGCACGTCAATAGCGTTAAACAGCTGCAGCGCCGGCCCAGTGACCCACCCCCAGGGCTGGCTCCAGGTTTTTGAGGGCCCCAGGCAAAAGAGTCTCAGTGGGTCCCCCCCTTTAACACATACCACGATTCATGATGCCCAGATACGGCAGAGAAATCTAGGTATAGTACAATGCCAGATTTCACTTCTAACATGAGTGATAGCTATTGTAAATTCTACAGTGTATATATACAGGATAGGAGGAGCAGTACTGTGCAGTGTATATATACAGGACAGGAGGAGAGGTACTGTGCAGTGTATATATACAGGACAGGAGGAGCAGTACTGTGCAGTGTATATATACAGGGGAGTGATGGTACTGTGCATTGTATATATACAGGACAGGAGGAGCAGTACTGTGCAGTGTATATATACAGGGGAGTGATGGTACTGTGCATTGTATATATACAGGACAGGAGGAGCAGTACTGTGCAGTGTATATATACAGGACAGGAGGAGTGGTACTGTGCAGTGTATATATACAGGGCAGAGGAGTAGTACTGTGCAGTGTATATATACAGGGGAGTGATGGTGCTGTGCAGTGTATATATACAGGACAGGAGGAGCAGTACTGTGCAGTGTATATATACAGGAGGAGTGGTACTGTGCAGTGTATATATACAGGAGGAGTGGTACTGTGCAGTGTATATATACAGGGCAGTGGTACAGTGCAGTGTATATATACAGGTCAGTGGTACTGTGCAGTGTATATATACAGGGGAGTGATGGTACTGTGCAGTGTATATATACAGGGGAGTGATGGTACTGTGCAGTGTATATATTTCAACAGCCTCCCAGCCCAGGCCCCCAGCACCTGTCCTGTATATATAGTATATATACTGTCATGCAGGCTGTACAGATACAGTATATACATATACAGGACAGGTGCTGGGGGCCTGGGCGGCTGCTGAAGTATATATATATCAGCTGTGGCCGCCCCAGGTTACCCGGACTGTCAGAATACAAAGATACATCGCACTCACTCAGGGCGGCAAGGAAGGAGCTCCTCCAGAATCTGCCTGTCCTAATAAGTGTTCACTTCACAGCAGCCAGGGAGGGGCGGGCGGAGGAGCAGAGCAGGAGAAGTGCTCTCTCCGCCCACAAACAAAGTCACGCTGCGTTCTTAACCCCGATGTGCCTGCACTGCCTGGCCCTGCACTGAATGAAAAGATGCTTGTGCCAGCAGGGCTAGATGCCCGCCCCCCGCATTGTGCCGCCTGGGGCGGCCCGCCCCCCCCCGCACCCCCCTTCCTACGCCACTGTATATATATATATATATATATATATATATTTATATATATATACAGTATATTTTGGGGACTTTCAGCGTATTACGGACGTAAATTACGGACCGTATTTTTATACGCTGAGTGTGACGCCGGCCGAAGGCAAATAAAATAATGGGATGCATTAAAGGAGGCATAGATGCACATGAGGAGAACATAATTTTACCTCTATACAAGTCACTAGTTCGACCACACTTAGAATACCGTGCACAGTTCTGGTCTCCGGTGTATAGGAAAGACATAGCTGAACTAGAGCGGGTGCAGAGAAGAGCGACCAAGGTTATTAGAGGACTGGGGGTCTGCAATACCAAGATAGGTTATTACACTTGGGGCTATTTGGTTTGGAAAAACGAAGGCTAAGGGGTGATCTTATTTTAATGTATAAATATATGAGGGGACAGTACAAAGACCTTTCTGATGATCTTTTTAATCATAGACCTGAGATAGGGACAAGGGGGCATCTTCTACGTCTGGAGGAAAGAAGATTTAAGCATAATAACAGGCACGGGTTCTTTACTGTAAGAGCAGTGAGACTATGGAACTCTCTGCCGTATGATGTTGTAATGAATGATTCATTACTTAAATTTAAGAGGGGACTGGATACTTTTATTGAAAAGTATAATGTTACATGGTAGGTCTATATACTAGATTCCTTGATAGGGCGTTGAGGGGAACTAGTCTGATTGCCGTATGTGGAGTCGGGAAGGATTTTTTTCCCCAAAGTGGAGCTTACTATTTATCACATGTGTGGTTTTTTTTTTTGCCTTCCTCTGGATCAACATGCTAGGGCATGTTAGGTTAGGCTATGGGTTGAACTAGATGGACTTAAAGTCTTCCTTCAACCTTAATAACTATGTTACTATTTAACATTAACTACATACTTGTTTTGTTAAAATTGAATAATATAATTTAAATCTGATGCTAGGAAAATCAAAATAGGACAAAAAACATAATCCACATACAGTATGTGAGGATGGTGAATACATACCGTAAGGTAAGGAGAAGACGCTCCTCTGTGGATATGCATTTCCGCATCCTGGTATCCTGATACGTTATTCCTGGACGTACTGTCTCCAACAAGATATCAAAGGTGGGTATTGTCATGTGGCAGTACTGGAAGAATTTGTCCAGATGTGTCCGCAGAGCTGAATAGAGCCTGTGAAAATGCCCTTTAGTGAGGCGTTGCCGCAAAAGTGGATTCACCCACATTCTTCTCCTCCTTTGCGGATTAACTTTCACGTATGGCTGCCCAAAGTGGTGTGACAAGACCCAATTAAATAACACCCGCTGAGTTTGTGTGAAATGCAGGAGGTCACACATGTTGCCCAAGTACCACCAAAACACCTACACAAGCACAGCACCAAAATTGCCATATGGGAGGGTTCCACCTGTTGGAGAGGCCTTAAATAGGTTTATGCTGATGATTTAAATTAATTTCAGGCCTCAATACCGTTAAATGTCCATTTTTGGAAGGTTGCGTAAAAAAATGCATTACGGATGCCATATGGATTGCATACGGAGGTTTACATGTGCAAAATACGCAGCCACACCTTGCCTACGGATGACATACTGATCACTGCTTTGGGATCATTTCTGCGTATTACGCCTGCAAAAAAAGGACCGAATTTCCCTATGCTGAGTGTGACCCCGGCCTTAAAGTCACTTTGAAGGGTGTACATGACAGAAAATACCCAAAAGTGACACCATTCTAAAAGCTATACCTCTCAAGGTGCTCAAAGCTACATTCAAGAATTGTATTAACCCTTTATGTGCTTCGCATGAAGTGAAGCAATGTGGAAGGAAAACATTAACATTTAACTTTTTTTTTTCAAACATTTTACTTCAGAACCAATATTTTTATTTTCACAAGTGTAAAAAGAGAAAATGAACCACAAAATTTGTTGTGCAATTTGTCTTGAGTACGCTGATACCCCATATGTGGGGGTAAACCACTGTTTGGGCGCACGGCAGAGCGTGGAAGAGAAGGAGTGCTGTTTGACTTTTTCAACGCAGAATTGGCTGGAATTGAGATCGGACGCCATGTTGTGTTTAGGATGCCCCTGATGTGCGTAAACAGTAGAAACCCCCCACAAGTGACACCATTTTGGAAACTAGACCCCTTAAGGAACTTATCTAGATGTGTGGTGAGCACTTTGAACCCCCAAGTGCTTCACAGAATTTTATAATGTAGAGCCGTGAAAATAAAAAAATCATATTTTTTCCAGAAAAATGATCTTTTCACCCCCAATTTTTACTTTCACAAGGGTTACAAGAGAAATTGAAGCATGAAAGTTGTTGTTCAATTTGTCCTGAGTACGTTGAAGCTCTATATGTGGGGGGACCACTGTTTGGGTGCATGGCAGAGCTCGGAAGGGAAGTAGTGATGTTTTGGAATGCAGACTTTGATGGATTGATCTGCAGGCGTCATATTGTGTTTGCAGAGCCCTGATGTGCCTAAACAGTAGCAACCCCCACAAGTGACCCCACTATGGGAACTAGACCCCCCAAGAAGCTTATCTAGATGTGGGGTGAGCACTTTGAACGCCCAAGTGCTTCACAGAAATTTATAATGCAGAGCTGTGAAAATAAAAAATCTTTTTTTTTTTTTACCAAAGATTATTATTTTCCCAAGGGTAGCAGGAGAAACTGGACCAAAAAGTTGTTGTCCAATTTGTCCTGAGAAAGCTGCTGCCCCGTATGTGGGGGGAAACCATTGTTTGGGTGCACAGCAGAGCTCAGAAGGGAGGGAGCACCATTTGACTTTTTCAACGCAAAATTGGCTGGAATCCAAGGTGGAGCCATGTTGCATTTGGATACCCCCTGATGTACCTAAACAGTGGAAACCCCCTATTCTAACTCCAACCCTAACCCCAACACACCCCTAACTCTAATCCCAACCCTAACCACAATCCTAGTTACAACCCTAATCCCAACACACTTCTAACCCTAATCCCAACCATAACCCTCATCCCAACACACCCATAACCCTAATCCCAAACTTAACCCTAACCCTGATCCCTTCCCTAACCATAGCCCTAATCCCAAACCTAAGGCTTCATTTACAGGCCTTTTTTGTGGGCTGTATTGTCGCAAATTTCACGATGTGCCGCAATAACGGATTGCAAAAAACTTGCAGATTGGCATTTTTCGGGTTTGCAATACTATGGTAAAAGTTTTTTGGGGAAAAAAGGTGGTCTGGAAGTCACGGTGCACCGCAAAAACAACCTTCCGTTATTTTTGCGGCCCCATTGAATTACAATTGGGGCCGTGTCCGTTAGCCGTGAAAAATATCGAGCAGGCTCGATAATTTTTCACAGCCGTAAATATGGCTCTCACAGTCATACGGCGCTCCGTAGAATTATTGCGGCCCCATAGAAATCTATTGGGACTGTAAAAACGGTACGCAAAACCACGGTAAGTGTAAAAGAAGCCTTACCCTAACACTAATTTTAGCCCCAACCATAACCCTAACCCTAATTTTAGACCTAGCCCTAATCCTAATGGGAAAATGGAAATAAATAGATTTTCTTTCTTTTATTATTTTTCCCTAACAAAGGGGGGGATTATTTACAATTTTTTTTATTTTGATCACTGTGATAGGGTTTATCACAGGGACCAAAATGAGCCAATAGGAAAATTCTTATTGTTGCCGGGTAGATCTCAACGGGCGCACTGCGCATGCGCCCGCCATTTTGTCACTGATAAAGATGGTGGTGCCTACCGGAGGAAGCATGCAGGCCGAGGAGCACTGGGAGACACTGGTAAGTATAGGGGGTGATCGGGGACTTATTTCTCTCTCATCTGATGTGCGATCACATCAGAGGAGATAGAACATGGTACATCACTTTTTTTTTGGGCCGCCGCTACTGGTCACAAAACCGCATCGGTAAAAATCGATCCGAATTATGTTCTTTGGGGTCTCTGCTACCCCCGGCAGCCGAGACTGAGAGGTCTGCCGAGTATTGGCCGGCAGATCTTGGCGGGCACACTATGCATGTGCCCACCATTTTTTTCCAGTAAAAGATGGCGGCGCCCATGGGGGAGGAAGTGGGAGGACCTACGGACATCGGGAGACAGTGGTAAGTATCGAGGGGTGGTAAACGGCTAATTATTGGCAACCGCAACCCGGCGGTCGGTTAAAAACTGACCCTAATCATGTTCTCTGGGGTCTCGGGTACCTCTGGCAGCTGAGACCCCGGAGAAAATCCGACTCTTGGGGGGCACTATACACTTTTTCCACAGCGCCGTTAATTACTGGCACTGTGGTTTAAGTACCCTTAACTACTGCAGTTAAAAGGTGTATCGGCGGTCGTTAAGGGGTTAACAGTGTACAGTACTTAGCTAACTCTGAGCCCTACCTCTCTGTGAAGTTAACAGAGCTAGGTATTCTGCGTACTGTTCATACTGTGTGGAGTTAACACAGTGTGTTTAAGGTAACGCTCGCTGTTTTGTTCTGTTATTGTTCACTAGCAGCACTTATACATCTCTGCATGGTAGTTCATATTTTATTTAGTGCAATCTGCCAACCCTAACACAACCCCATCCATATTTGGTGAGATTGTTCCAATTTATTATAAATTTGGCTTATGGTAGAAGTCCTTTTTTGTGCCCACTAAGTTGTGGTAAGGAGGATTACCATAGTTTTTTATGCTGTAATTGATGAGAGATATTTTATCTGTTTGGAACCTATGGGAGTGTCCTTGGCTAGTGATTATCTGATTTAGATGAATACAAATCAATAATCTAATTCTGGGCATTAAGTATTTGCTGCGTCCAAGAGAGGCAGTCCATGACACCAGTTGGAAGAATTTTCTGTGACTCTGGATACCCTCCCTGTTAGTGTTTTTAATAAATCTCTGGTTTGCATTACACAAATAAATACTCTCTTTTATCTTTTATACTCTCTTTTATCAGGCTATGAGCAATATGATTACTACATGGTAAGGTAGGTAAATAGGAACTGAAGCAAAAAATGTGGTCAATTCTGTACTTAAGATCACCTATCCTGGTAAATATGGTCCCCTCATCCCCATCCTGGTATGCATGGCCCCATCCTTATTCTGGTATGATTGGCCCCATCCCAGTCCTGGTATGCATGGTTGCATTCTTATTCTGATGATTGATTGGCACCATCCTGTTCTTGGCATGATTGATTGGCCCCATTTCGTTCTTGGTATGATTGATTGTCCCCATCCCAATCCTGGTATGATTGATTGGCCCCACCAGTTCCTGGTATGATAGATTGGCCCCATCCAGTTTCTGATATGATTCCGCTGTTGCTGGCGGTCATGTGTGCCGATACTTAAGAGAAATGAATTTCTCTTAACTATCGGCACACGTGACCGCCGGTAGCAGCAGGAAGCAGGCGGCAGACAGCGCGCGCTACTGAAGAGGAATGGGTACTCACCGCGATCTCTGATAAACACCCAATGGGTATTCCAGCAGCTGTGCTCTGCATTGGAGCAGCGCATGATGTCCCTGCCATGCGCTGCTTACAAGCATTCAGCAGCTGCTTGCACCGGAGCAGGATGCTGCGATTGCAAGGGAGAGGAGGAAGGTAAGAGTAAAGGTTTGTTTTTTTTTATCTTTTCTGATGGGGCCATGGATACTAGGACTGGGATGGGGTCAATCATACCAGCAAGGGAAAGGGGTCAATCAATCATACCAGGATGCCAGGAAGAAATTAATATTCATTGCCCTCTACGCCCATGGGAGTGGAATGCAGTGCATATTCATTTCTCTTCAGCAGCAGGCACAGGAGTTAGCCAGAGCCACCAGCTCCTGCCTCTGTGACCCGCTGCTCCTCCGATACCACTCCCTCATCTCCCCACCACAGCCAGAGCCAATATATCTGGACTATAAGACGCACCCCCCCACCCCCGTTTTCCTCCACATTTTGGGAAGAAAAGGGTGCGTCTTAGTCGGAAAAAAATACGGTAGTTTTGCCATTTAAATAAAGGTTATATTTTATTTGATCCTCTGCTTAATTGGTTGTAAATTGGGTCAATTACCTAGCTGAATATCATATTGTATTGGGAAAAAAACAAAAAAAAATCAGAGAAAAAGGAGAAAAATTGGACATAATGCCGCACAAAACCCCTAATATTGGCTGGACAAAATTATTGGCACTCTCAAATAATATTTAGGTTGCCTTTGGAATGAATAAATAAATGTAATCAATCACTTTCTGTAACCATCTCTCTCAGATGGAATTTTGGACCACCTTTCTTTTGCAAAGTGCTGCATGTCTCTCATATTCGAATGGTGCCTTCTCCCCACAGCAATTTTAAAGGGAACCTGTCACCCCCAAAATCAAAAGTGACCTAGGCCCACCAGCATCAGGGGCTTATCTGCAGCATTCTGGAATGCTGTAGATAAGCCCCCAATGTATCCTAAAAGATGAGAAAAAGAGGTTAGATTATACTCACCCGGGGCGGTCCCGATCCCGGTCCGGTCCGGCGCCTCTTATCTTCATCAGATGACATCCTCTTCTTGTCTTTACACTGCAGCTCTGGCGCAGGCGTACTTTGTCTGCCCTGTTGAGGGCAGAGCAAACTACTGCAGTGCGCTGGGAAAGGTCAGAGAGGCCCGGCGCCTGCGCACTTAAGTACTTTGCTCTGCCCTCAACAGGGCAGACAAAGTATGCCTGCGCTGGAGCTGCAGCGTGGAGACAAAAAGAGGACGTCATCGTAAGAAGATAGGAGGCCCTGGACCGGACCACGATGCCCATCGTACCGGGACCACCCCTGGGTGAGTATAATCTAACCTCTTTTTCTCATCTTTTAGGATACATCGGGGGCTTATCTACAGAATTACAGAATGCTGTAGATAAACCCCTGATGCTGCTGGGCTTAGTTCACCTTCAATTTTGGGGGTGACAGGTTCCCTTTAAGATCTCTCCAAAGATCTTCCATGGGATTTAGATCCGGACTCATTGCTGGCCACTTCAGAACTCTCCAGCACTTTATCTCCATCCATTTCTGGGTGCTTCTTGAAGTATGTGTGAGGTAATTCTCCTGCTGGAAGACCCATAACCTAGCACGCAAAGCTAGCTTTCTAACACTGGGAACTGCATTGCGACCCAAAATCCTTTCATAATCTTCAGATTTTGTGATACCTTCCACATAATCAAGGCACCCAGTGCCAAAGGCAGCAAATCAACCCCAAAACACATTTGAACATCCATCATATTTGACTGTATGTACTGTGGTTTTTTCTTTGTAGACTCCATTCCATTTTTAGAAACCGAAGAATGATGAACTTTACCAAAAACCTCTTTCTTGGTCCAAAAGATGCTTTCTCAGAAGGATTTTGGCTTGCTCTTGTACATTTTGGAAAACTACAGTGTAGCTTTTTTTTTTGTCTCTGTCAGCAGTGGGGTCCTTCTGGGGCTCCTGCCAGAGAGTTTCATTTCATTCAAATGTCAACGGATAGTTTGCGCTGACATTGGTGCACCATGAGCCTCCAGGAAAACGTAAATTTCTTTGGAATTTGATTGGGGCTGCTCATCCACCATCTGGACTATCCTGAGTTGCAGCTTTTCATCAATTTTACTCTGCTGTCCACGTCCAGGGATATTATCTACAGTGCCATGGGTTATAAACTTCTTGATTATGTTGCGGACCGTGGGCAAAGGAATATCAAGATCTCTGAAGGTGGACTTGTAACCTTGAGATTGTTGGTATTTTCAACTATTTTGATTCTCAAGACCTCAGACAGTTCTCTTCTCTACATTCTCTTCTCGTGCTTAGTGTGCATAGACAGGCACACAATGCAAAGATTGAGTCAACTTTTCCCCTTTTTTATCTGGTTTCAGGTGTGGTTTTAATATTGCCCACACCTCTTGCCACAGGTGAGCTTGAATGAGCATCATATGCTTGAAACAAAGCTGTTTACCCACAATTTTGGAAAGGTGCCAACAATTATGTCCGGCCCATTTTTGGGGCTTTGTGTGAAATTATTGCCAATTTGCCTGTTTTTCTCTGTCTTTTAACAGTGCTCTCACAGAGACTAAGGAATGCTACTGCCAGTCCAATTAAAATTTCACCAACAGAGCAGGGGGCACAGTACACCTACACAATCTTATAAAAATGTCACCCACAGAGCATGGGGCGGAATACCCCCACAGAAGCAACTTACAAATTTCACCCACAGAGCATGTGGCAGAGTACCGCTACATTTGCAGCTTACAAATTTCACAAGCAGAGCATTGGGCACAGTACCCCTACAGAATCTTATAAAAATTTCACCCACAGAGAATGAGGCAGAGAACTACTACATAAGCATCTTACAAATTTTACCCAAAGAGCATGTTTTCACATTTATCTCACAGAAGCTGATAAATTACACCCAATAAACATGTTTCCACATTTCCCTGAGAAAGCTGATATAAAATTTCACCCACAGATCATCTTTCCACATTTCCCCCACAGCAGATAATAACAAATTTAACCCACAAAGCATGTTTGAACATTTATCCCACAGAAGCTGATAGCAAATTTCACCCGCAAAGCATGTTTTCACATTTCCCTGAGAAAGCTGAATAAAAATTTCACATCTAGACAATGGGGTACAGTACCCCCACAACTCCAAAATGTCTACTACAGCAGCATATGTTACAAATGACGCCGATGAAAAGCTGTTAGTATGATATTGGATCGACCTGGCAGTACACAGCAAGGCTTGCTACCGGCAGTACAGTTAAAAATTTCTCCCTTAGAGCATGAAGCAGAGTATTCCTATAGAGGCAGCTTACAATTTTCATCCACAGAACCAATTTTATCTTCAGTAACATAGAATTGCTGCAGATAAAAAGCTAGTAGTTTGATTTTGGATACAGCTGGCAGTCCGCCGTGCGATTTGATACTGCCAGTCCCAGCTTCTTTGCCTTGGGATGTCTCCCCAATGCTGTTGCCTTAGGGTCCTGAAGAATTTCCCTTGAAAAAATTAGTGTTCAATACAGGCAACTACGCCTGAATACTTTATCTAGAAATAATGGAGTTGTACTCTGTTTCTATTTTCCTGCTTATTTGAACTGGTGCCATGATTTAGAGGGGATGCAGTAGAACACAAAGTGAAGGAACTGGTGGCACTCTCGGCCATCTAATCTCAAACCGCCCACAGGCGTGTTGCAGAGTACAAACGGGTAACCGAGAATCAGGTGTTGCATTGTGACTGTATGTGATGAGGGAAATTGGCCCTGCATCATCCCTAGGGCTGAGACCCTAACAATCTCTGCTCCCAAAGGTATTTCTGATAGGAGGTTTGGGCCAAGTGCAATACTGTTCTCCTGTTATAGCCTAAGGGTACCGTCACACTATAACATTTCGATCGCTACGACGGTACGATTCGTGACGTTCCAGCGATATCGTTACGATATCGCTGTGTCTGACACGCAGCAGCGATCAGGGATCCTGCTGAGAATCGTACGTCGTAGCAGATCGTATGGAACTTTCTTTCATCGCTGGATCTCCCGCTGTCATCGCTAGATCGGTGTGTGTGACACCGATCTAGCGAT
Source organism: Ranitomeya imitator (assembly GCF_032444005.1). Classification (NCBI taxonomy): domain Eukaryota; kingdom Metazoa; phylum Chordata; class Amphibia; order Anura; family Dendrobatidae; genus Ranitomeya; species Ranitomeya imitator. Next base: position 561,408,374 of record NC_091284.1, on the reverse strand, counting down.
GCGATCCAGCGATGCGTTCGCTTGTAACCAGGGTAAACATCGGGTAACTAAGCGCAGGACCGCGCTTAGTTACCCGATGTTTACCCTGGTTACAAGCGTTAAACTAAAAAAAAACAAACAGCACATACTTACATTCTGGTGTCCGTCAGGTCCCTTGCCGTCTGCTTCCCGCACTGTGACTGGGGGCTGAAAAGTGAAAGCAGAGCACAGCGGCTGTGCTTTCACTTTCACTTTACGGCCGGCAGTCACTGAGTGCGGGAAGCAGACTGCAAGGGACCTGACGGACACCAGAATGTAAGTATGTGCTGTTTTTTTTTTTTAGTTTAACGCTTGTAACCAGGGTAAACATCGGGTAACTAAGCGCGGTCCTGCGCTTAGTTACTAGATGTTTACCCTGGTTATATAGGGACCTCGGCATCGTTGGTCGCTGGAGAGCTGTCTGTGTGACAGCTCCCCAGCGACCACACTACGATTTACCTACGATCACGGCCAGGTCATATCGCTGGTCGTGATCGTAGGTAAATCGTATAGTGTGACGGTACCTTTAGATGTACCCTCCCCCTCCCCCAGGAGGCCTGGGATAGAAATTCTAATGTATAAACACTTAAGACAAAGAGGGCTAACAAAAAGCAACTAACATACAAAACACCCATAGGTAGAGAGGTATATAGGGAAGGGTAGCAATATACAAACCAAATGGGAATTAGACAATAAGGAAAGCATACACCCGAAAACAGCATACAAAAATCTCCATCAACAAAATTGATCTTCAACTCGGCACAGCAACTCCAGGGAAACAGGAAATAAACTTTCACTGGCGAGGAAGAGAATGTCTGTCCAGATTTTATAGAGAGCGGAAATGACCAGTTCAGGAGTAGCTGTGAGATGGAGCTGCATGTTTCCATCCAGCATAGAAAGGGTTGTTAACCCCATCTGCACCAAAGGAAACAAAATCCATTTAATATGGGATACGAAACACACAGACTAAATGGAAGACCTTCAATTCACACTACATAATGATTTTGTAACCCCAGATCTCCCAGGAGGACATGACACACTCGTGACTGTACCCCTTTCCACGAGGGGCCATCAGACCCTCGGAGCAAGAGCTTATCCGGAAGGGCAAAGTGAAATGACCGTATCAACCTACCAGCTTTAACCTCAGATACTGACACCCACATCATCTCCTCAGGACCATACCCTTTCCAATGAAACAGGTACTGTACAGAGCGGCGAACCAAACAGGAATCAATGGTTTTCTCTACTTGAAATTCTAAACTGTCATCAATAATATAATCGGCAGCAGTGGTAAATGTGACAGTACCACAGGTGCAACAAATTTTTTGAACAAATATCTGTGGAAAACATTATGGAACTTGAGAGTCGGAGGGAGCATGAGACGAAAAGCTACAGGGTTGATTGCAGTGATCACCTTATCAGGACCAATACATTTAGGACCTATTTTCCAATAAGGAATTTTCAGTTTAATATTTTTGTGAACAGCCATACTAAATAATTCACCATTATGTCTGGACCTGACAATCGTTTCAAATCAGCCATACATTTGTATTTATCCCCCACGATTATTTAAATTATTCTGAACCCCTTCCCATACAGATGAGAGCAAGGAAGAAAATTGTTCTTCTCCAGGAACCCCCAAAGACTCATCTTTACTGAAGCTACAGAACTGTGGATGGAAGCCATATGTGCCAAAAAATAGTTATTTACCAGTGAACTCACTATGAAGATTATTTAAAGCAAACTCAGCCAGTGGTAAAAAAAAGATCACGAATCCTCCTGGTTATCTGGCACAAAACATCTGAGGTATGTCTCAAAACTTTGGTTTAGGTGTTGACAAACTTTGGTTTTGGTGTCCAGTCTGACCATTTGTTTGAGGTTGAAATGCCAAGAGAAAGGATAGAGGCATCCCTAAATGGGAATAAAACACCATTCAAAATGTATGGACATGTATGGTTTGATTTCTTTGCCCGTCTGGATTGGTTGGGTCGTTATCGACATCTGGTGAGAATTTCATGTTAATAGCACCTTAAGATGTATACAGTATTTACTAAGAAAATTGATGAGGTGTTCAATACTTATTTCACCCGCTGTATATGTATACGCATACATATGTGTATACATATATACAGTGATGAGCAAAAGGGTAATAATGTTTTACAGTTTTGACTTTCAGGCTCCACATCACAACATCCTCTACAGCTTAAATGTGAGACTTATCATTTTATAGACAATCATCTGGGATATTTCATACATAAATTTGACTTGAAACTATTTAGCATATGATTAGTTATGCAGATTCTTGTCATGTCACTGCATTGTTACTGTTTTGTTCCTTGTGGTAGAAAAGTCTTTTCCTTCCAGAATGTTAAAAATTTCTACCTGTTCTCACATTCCCTAATAGCTCAGTGTGTTACTAGGATGATTCCCAAGCGAAAAGCCAATGGTTCGAATTGAAGAGCAGCCATGAAGAAAATTTTCCAAGAAAAGAGACTCCATCATCCAGCTAATTGATAGCAGTCTGCATAACTAATCATATGCTAAATAGTTGCAAGCCAAATTTATGTATGAAATAGCCAAGATTATTATCTAGAAAATTATGGTAGTCTCCCGTTTGATGTAGTAGTGGATGGTGAGATATGGGGCCTGAAAGTCAAAAACTCCAAAGCATTGTTACCCTTTTGCTCGTCAATGTATATATATATTGTTTAAGTTCTGCTCAATTAGCTGCTCCCCAAAGTAGATACAGGAACACGTTTGGTTAAAGTCTCTGAGTGGTTTATTGCGTTATAAATCGATAAACCCAAAATGGTAACAAAAAACAGCTTTTCTGGATCAAATCAAAGTAAAAAGTTCATATAAAGGCCTACCCAGCATGGCGTCCGCCTTCTGGGACAGCACATATGGCAGCTCTCGCAGGAGCTTCTCACAACACAGAGAACCCGTTCAGATGGAGACGTTTATTCTCAATGAGGTAGGTCAAGCGTAGGACCTCGTATAAGAGAGATGCCGTAAAGTGGCTACGAGGTACACATAAATATGGCCATTTTTATGCGCTAAAAGCTCTCATTTTTCATATTTCTAGTGCAGTAATGCAGTTCAAATTTTGTGTTTTCAAGTTTGCATGTTTTGGCGCTGCAGTGTGCTGCCCTTTTTACTTAACTATATACGAGTTGGCGACTCTGGGTTCAGCACCTGTTCACACTCAGTCTATGTTTGGATGTGCAGGTCAGGTTTTTGAAATGTATTCTCTAGCCTTCTGATCGTGCACTCCCGCCTCCTAGCCACAGGTGTTTTAATTATAGTAGGTCTAATACCCCTCCACAGAGAGTGAGAATTTGAGTCCAAGAAGAGGTTTCACATGTACCCGTTCAGATGGAGACGTTTATTCTCAATGAGGTAGGTCAAGCGTAGGACCTCGTATAAGAGAGATGCCGTAAAGTGGCTACGAGGTACACATAAATATGGCCATTTTTATGCGCTAAAAGCTCTCATTTTTCATATTTCTAGTGCAGTAATGCAGTTCAAATTTCGTGTTTTCAAGTTTGCATGTTTTGGCACTGCAGTGTGCTGCCCTTTTTACTTAACTATATACGAGTTGGCGACTCTGGGTTCAGCACCTGTTCACACTCAGTCTATGTTTGGATGTGCAGGTCAGGTTTTTGAAATGTATTCTCTAGCCTTCTGATCGTGCACTCCCGCCTCCTAGCCACAGGTGTTTTAATTATAGTAGGTCTAATACCCCTCCACAGAGAGTGAGAATTTGAGTCCAAGAAGAGGTTTCACATGTACCCGTTCAGATGGAGACGTTTATTCTCAATGAGGTAGGTCAAGCGTAGGACCTCGTATAAGAGAGATGCCGTAAAGTGGCTACGAGGTACACATAAATATGGCCATTTTTATGCGCTAAAAGCTCTCATTTTTCATATTTCTAGTGCAGTAATGCAGTTCAAATTTCGTGTTTTCAAGTTTGCATGTTTTGGCGCTGCAGTGTGCTGCCCTTTTTACTTAACTATATACGAGTTGGCGACTCTGGGTTCAGCACCTGTTCACACTCAGTCTATGTTTGGATGTGCAGGTCAGGTTTTTGAAATGTATTCTCTAGCCTTCTGATCGTGCACTCCCGCCTCCTAGCCACAGGTGTTTTAATTATAGTAGGTCTAATACCCCTCCACAGAGAGTGAGAATTTGAGTCCAAGAAGAGGTTTCACATGTACCCGTTCAGATGGAGACGTTTATTCTCAATGAGGTAGGTCAAGCGTAGGACCTCGTATAAGAGAGATGCCGTAAAGTGGCTACGAGGTACACATAAATATGGCCATTTTTATGCGCTAAAAGCTCTCATTTTTCATATTTCTAGTGCAGTAATGCAGTTCAAATTTTGTGTTTTCAAGTTTGCATGTTTTGGCGCTGCAGTGTGCTGCCCTTTTTACTTAACTATATACGAGTTGGCGACTCTGGGTTCAGCACCTGTTCACACTCAGTCTATGTTTGGATGTGCAGGTCAGGTTTTTGAAATGTATTCTCTAGCCTTCTGATCGTGCACTCCCGCCTCCTAGCCACAGGTGTTTTAATTATAGTAGGTCTAATACCCCTCCACAGAGAGTGAGAATTTGAGTCCAAGAAGAGGTTTCACATGTACCCGTTCAGATGGAGACGTTTATTCTCAATGAGGTAGGTCAAGCGTAGGACCTCGTATAAGAGAGATGCCGTAAAGTGGCTACGAGGTACACATAAATATGGCCATTTTTATGCGCTAAAAGCTCTCATTTTTCATATTTCTAGTGCAGTAATGCAGTTCAAATTTCGTGTTTTCAAGTTTGCATGTTTTGGCGCTGCAGTGTGCTGCCCTTTTTACTTAACTATATACGAGTTGGCGACTCTGGGTTCAGCACCTGTTCACACTCAGTCTATGTTTGGATGTGCAGGTCAGGTTTTTGAAATGTATTCTCTAGCCTTCTGATCGTGCACTCCCGCCTCCTAGCCACAGGTGTTTTAATTATAGTAGGTCTAATACCCCTCCACAGAGAGTGAGAATTTGAGTCCAAGAAGAGGTTTCACATGTACCCGTTCAGATGGAGACGTTTATTCTCAATGAGGTAGGTCAAGCGTAGGACCTCGTATAAGAGAGATGCCGTAAAGTGGCTACGAGGTACACATAAATATGGCCATTTTTATGCGCTAAAAGCTCTCATTTTTCATATTTCTAGTGCAGTAATGCAGTTCAAATTTCGTGTTTTCAAGTTTGCATGTTTTGGCGCTGCAGTGTGCTGCCCTTTTTACTTAACTATATACGAGTTGGCGACTCTGGGTTCAGCACCTGTTCACACTCAGTCTATGTTTGGATGTGCAGGTCAGGTTTTTGAAATGTATTCTCTAGCCTTCTGATCGTGCACTCCCGCCTCCTAGCCACAGGTGTTTTAATTATAGTAGGTCTAATACCCCTCCACAGAGAGTGAGAATTTGAGTCCAAGAAGAGGTTTCACATGTACCCGTTCAGATGGAGACGTTTATTCTCAATGAGGTAGGTCAAGCGTAGGACCTCGTATAAGAGAGATGCCGTAAAGTGGCTACGAGGTACACATAAATATGGCCATTTTTATGCGCTAAAAGCTCTCATTTTTCATATTTCTAGTGCAGTAATGCAGTTCAAATTTCGTGTTTTCAAGTTTGCATGTTTTGGCGCTGCAGTGTGCTGCCCTTTTTACTTAACTATATACGAGTTGGCGACTCTGGGTTCAGCACCTGTTCACACTCAGTCTATGTTTGGATGTGCAGGTCAGGTTTTTGAAATGTATTCTCTAGCCTTCTGATCGTGCACTCCCGCCTCCTAGCCACAGGTGTTTTAATTATAGTAGGTCTAATACCCCTCCACAGAGAGTGAGAATTTGAGTCCAAGAAGAGGTTTCACATGTACCCGTTCAGATGGAGACGTTTATTCTCAATGAGGTAGGTCAAGCGTAGGACCTCGTATAAGAGAGATGCCGTAAAGTGGCTACGAGGTACACATAAATATGGCCATTTTTATGCGCTAAAAGCTCTCATTTTTCATATTTCTAGTGCAGTAATGCAGTTCAAATTTCGTGTTTTCAAGTTTGCATGTTTTGGCGCTGCAGTGTGCTGCCCTTTTTACTTAACTATATACGAGTTGGCGACTCTGGGTTCAGCACCTGTTCACACTCAGTCTATGTTTGGATGTGCAGGTCAGGTTTTTGAAATGTATTCTCTAGCCTTCTGATCGTGCACTCCCGCCTCCTAGCCACAGGTGTTTTAATTATAGTAGGTCTAATACCCCTCCACAGAGAGTGAGAATTTGAGTCCAAGAAGAGGTTTCACATGTACCCGTTCAGATGGAGACGTTTATTCTCAATGAGGTAGGTCAAGCGTAGGACCTCGTATAAGAGAGATGCCGTAAAGTGGCTACGAGGTACACATAAATATGGCCATTTTTATGCGCTAAAAGCTCTCATTTTTCATATTTCTAGTGCAGTAATGCAGTTCAAATTTCGTGTTTTCAAGTTTGCATGTTTTGGCGCTGCAGTGTGCTGCCCTTTTTACTTAACTATATACGAGTTGGCGACTCTGGGTTCAGCACCTGTTCACACTCAGTCTATGTTTGGATGTGCAGGTCAGGTTTTTGAAATGTATTCTCTAGCCTTCTGATCGTGCACTCCCGCCTCCTAGCCACAGGTGTTTTAATTATAGTAGGTCTAATACCCCTCCACAGAGAGTGAGAATTTGAGTCCAAGAAGAGGTTTCACATGTACCCGTTCAGATGGAGACGTTTATTCTCAATGAGGTAGGTCAAGCGTAGGACCTCGTATAAGAGAGATGCCGTAAAGTGGCTACGAGGTACACATAAATATGGCCATTTTTATGCGCTAAAAGCTCTCATTTTTCATATTTCTAGTGCAGTAATGCAGTTCAAATTTCGTGTTTTCAAGTTTGCATGTTTTGGCGCTGCAGTGTGCTGCCCTTTTTACTTAACTATATACGAGTTGGCGACTCTGGGTTCAGCACCTGTTCACACTCAGTCTATGTTTGGATGTGCAGGTCAGGTTTTTGAAATGTATTCTCTAGCCTTCTGATCGTGCACTCCCGCCTCCTAGCCACAGGTGTTTTAATTATAGTAGGTCTAATACCCCTCCACAGAGAGTGAGAATTTGAGTCCAAGAAGAGGTTTCACATGTACCCGTTCAGATGGAGACGTTTATTCTCAATGAGGTAGGTCAAGCGTAGGACCTCGTATAAGAGAGATGCCGTAAAGTGGCTACGAGGTACACATAAATATGGCCATTTTTATGCGCTAAAAGCTCTCATTTTTCATATTTCTAGTGCAGTAATGCAGTTCAAATTTCGTGTTTTCAAGTTTGCATGTTTTGGCGCTGCAGTGTGCTGCCCTTTTTACTTAACTATATACGAGTTGGCGACTCTGGGTTCAGCACCTGTTCACACTCAGTCTATGTTTGGATGTGCAGGTCAGGTTTTTGAAATGTATTCTCTAGCCTTCTGATCGTGCACTCCCGCCTCCTAGCCACAGGTGTTTTAATTATAGTAGGTCTAATACCCCTCCACAGAGAGTGAGAATTTGAGTCCAAGAAGAGGTTTCACATGTACCCGTTCAGATGGAGACGTTTATTCTCAATGAGGTAGGTCAAGCGTAGGACCTCGTATAAGAGAGATGCCGTAAAGTGGCTACGAGGTACACATAAATATGGCCATTTTTATGCGCTAAAAGCTCTCATTTTTCATATTTCTAGTGCAGTAATGCAGTTCAAATTTCGTGTTTTCAAGTTTGCATGTTTTGGCGCTGCAGTGTGCTGCCCTTTTTACTTAACTATATACGAGTTGGCGACTCTGGGTTCAGCACCTGTTCACACTCAGTCTATGTTTGGATGTGCAGGTCAGGTTTTTGAAATGTATTCTCTAGCCTTCTGATCGTGCACTCCCGCCTCCTAGCCACAGGTGTTTTAATTATAGTAGGTCTAATACCCCTCCACAGAGAGTGAGAATTTGAGTCCAAGAAGAGGTTTCACATGTACCCGTTCAGATGGAGACGTTTATTCTCAATGAGGTAGGTCAAGCGTAGGACCTCGTATAAGAGAGATGCCGTAAAGTGGCTACGAGGTACACATAAATATGGCCATTTTTATGCGCTAAAAGCTCTCATTTTTCATATTTCTAGTGCAGTAATGCAGTTCAAATTTCGTGTTTTCAAGTTTGCATGTTTTGGCGCTGCAGTGTGCTGCCCTTTTTACTTAACTATATACGAGTTGGCGACTCTGGGTTCAGCACCTGTTCACACTCAGTCTATGTTTGGATGTGCAGGTCAGGTTTTTGAAATGTATTCTCTAGCCTTCTGATCGTGCACTCCCGCCTCCTAGCCACAGGTGTTTTAATTATAGTAGGTCTAATACCCCTCCACAGAGAGTGAGAATTTGAGTCCAAGAAGAGGTTTCACATGTACCCGTTCAGATGGAGACGTTTATTCTCAATGAGGTAGGTCAAGCGTAGGACCTCGTATAAGAGAGATGCCGTAAAGTGGCTACGAGGTACACATAAATATGGCCATTTTTATGCGCTAAAAGCTCTCATTTTTCATATTTCTAGTGCAGTAATGCAGTTCAAATTTCGTGTTTTCAAGTTTGCATGTTTTGGCGCTGCAGTGTGCTGCCCTTTTTACTTAACTATATACGAGTTGGCGACTCTGGGTTCAGCACCTGTTCACACTCAGTCTATGTTTGGATGTGCAGGTCAGGTTTTTGAAATGTATTCTCTAGCCTTCTGATCGTGCACTCCCGCCTCCTAGCCACAGGTGTTTTAATTATAGTAGGTCTAATACCCCTCCACAGAGAGTGAGAATTTGAGTCCAAGAAGAGGTTTCACATGTACCCGTTCAGATGGAGACGTTTATTCTCAATGAGGTAGGTCAAGCGTAGGACCTCGTATAAGAGAGATGCCGTAAAGTGGCTACGAGGTACACATAAATATGGCCATTTTTATGCGCTAAAAGCTCTCATTTTTCATATTTCTAGTGCAGTAATGCAGTTCAAATTTCGTGTTTTCAAGTTTGCATGTTTTGGCGCTGCAGTGTGCTGCCCTTTTTACTTAACTATATACGAGTTGGCGACTCTGGGTTCAGCACCTGTTCACACTCAGTCTATGTTTGGATGTGCAGGTCAGGTTTTTGAAATGTATTCTCTAGCCTTCTGATTGTGCACTCCCGCCTCCTAGCCACAGGTGTTTTAATTATAGTAGGTCTAATACCCCTCCATAGAGAGTGAGAATTTGAGTCCAAGAAGAGGTTTCACATGTACCTGTTCAGATGGAGACGTTTATTCTCAATGAGGTAGGTCAAGCGTAGGACCTCGTATAAGAGAGATGCCGTAAAGTGGCTACGAGGTACACATAAATATGGCCATTTTTATGCGCTAAAAGCTCTCATTTTTCATATTTCTAGTGCAGTAATGCAGTTCAAATTTCGTGTTTTCAAGTTTGCATGTTTTGGCGCTGCAGTGTGCTGCCCTTTTTACTTAACTATATACGAGTTGGCGACTCTGGGTTCAGCACCTGTTCACACTCAGTCTATGTTTGGATGTGCAGGTCAGGTTTTTGAAATGTATTCTCTAGCCTTCTGATCGTGCACTCCCGCCTCCTAGCCACAGGTGTTTTAATTATAGTAGGTCTAATACCCCTCCACAGAGAGTGAGAATTTGAGTCCAAGAAGAGGTTTCACATGTACCCGTTCAGATGGAGACGTTTATTCTCAATGAGGTAGGTCAAGCGTAGGACCTCGTATAAGAGAGATGCCGTAAAGTGGCTACGAGGTACACATAAATATGGCCATTTTTATGCGCTAAAAGCTCTCATTTTTCATATTTCTAGTGCAGTAATGCAGTTCAAATTTCGTGTTTTCAAGTTTGCATGTTTTGGCGCTGCAGTGTGCTGCCCTTTTTACTTAACTATATACGAGTTGGCGACTCTGGGTTCAGCACCTGTTCACACTCAGTCTATGTTTGGATGTGCAGGTCAGGTTTTTGAAACACAGAGAAAAAAACTCGCTGGATATTTAACTCCTTCCAGCCACACCCTGGAGGTGGAGATATGGTGTGTAGAAGTCCCGCCCATCTCTGACCTACCCACCATGACAGTCAGACCCATATAGCGACTTGATTGCTCTCAGCACATATCATGCTGGAGGAAAAAAAAAGTATGTCTTTCACGCAGGAGAGCAACCTTTGCGACACATCTCTCCCCAGGTCCCCAGTGCCAGTGACACTGTTATAATATACATATCAAAAGATTGATCTTCAATTCCAAACCGAAACAGATGTGTACAGGTGCTTACTGAGAGTAGACATCTCCTTATATAACTAACAAAGTAGCACCCTTTAGCGCTATAGCATGCAAACATGAAATATATAAAATTTGAACTCCATTACTGCTCTACAAAATAGGGTAGGAAAAACTGAAAAAACTTAGAGCATAAATTGGCCATTTCATGTGTACCTGGCACCCGTGATAAGGCAATACTCGCTGATTGATAGCCTACAATTATTTGGGAAGATAGGATCCTGCTATGTAGTTAAATACTATATACTGTAAATACATTATAGAAGCAACTACTTCATATGTAAAGTACAGCTCTCAGTATTAATAATGAGCTTCAGTATAGCTTCTGACTTCAGTATCTATGCAACAGAAAAGCAGCTTGTGTCCTTATTTTACAATAACTCAGATTCTTCCTTGTACACAGCAGTTAATCCTCCTTAATACTCGTGTTATTATTATAATGGATTGAAGCACATTGTACTTTCTTCTCTTATGTTATGAACAAGCATGCTTTTATTATAATGGATATAACCAGATATTCAACTACAAGAAAATCATTTAGGCTACTGGGAAAAAGCATATCGTAGGTGACATGGTCGGCTTTTTTCCAATTTCGCTAGAAAAATCAATTGAAATAATACATTAGCGCAATGGAGATTTTCTATTAACCTAAGAAGATTGTATTTAATCTTTCTTTAACCCTTTCCCGACCCATGACGCCACGTAGGCGTCATGAAAGTCGGTGCCAATCCGACCCATGACGCCTATGTGGTGTCATGGAAAGATCGCGTCCCTGCAGATCCGGTGAAAGGGTTAACTCCCATTTCACCCGATCTGCAGGGACAGGGGGAGTGGTAGTTTAGCCCAGGGGGGGTGGCTTCACCCCCCCCGTGGCTACGATCGCTCTGATTGGCTGTTGAAAGTGAAACTGCCAATCAGAGCGATTTGTAATATTTCACCTATTATAACGGGTGAAATATTACAATCCAGCCATGGCCGATGCTGCAATATCATCGGCCATGGCTGGAAATACTAATGTGCCCCCACCCCACCCCACCGATCGCCCCCCCAGCCCCCCGATCTGGCCGGTACACTGCTCCGGCTCCCCTCCATCCAGTGCTCCGCTCCCCCCCGTGCTCTTGTCCGCTCCCCCGGTGCTCCAATCACCCCCCCGTGCTCCAATCACCCCCCCTGCATTCCGATCCACCCCCCCCGTGCTCCGTTCCACCCCCGTGCTCCGTTCCAGCCCCCCCGTGCTCCGTTCCACGCCTGCCGCGCTCCGATTCCCCCCCCCGTGCTCCGATCCCCCCCCCCCGTGGTCCCCCCCCACCCCATCATACTTACCGATCCTGCCGGGGTCCCGTCTGTCTTCTCCCTGGGCGCCGCCATCTTCCAAAATGGCGGGCGCATGCGCAGTGCGCCCGCCGAATCTGCCGGCCGGCAGATTCGTTCCAAAGTGCATTTTGATCACTGAGATAGATTATATCTCAGTGATCAAAATAAAAAAATAATAAATGACCCCCCCCCTTTGTCACCCCCATAGGTAGGGACAATAAAAAAATAAAGAAATTTTTTTTTCCACTAATGTTAGAATAGGGTTAGGGGTAGGGTTAGGGTTAGGGGTAGGGTTAGGGGTAGGGCTAGGGTTAGGGCTAGGGTTAGGGCTAGGGTTAGGGGTAGGGTTAGGGCTAGGGTTAGGGCTAGGGGTAGGGGTAGGGGTAGGGTTAGGGGTAGGGTTAGGGCTAGGGTTAGGGTTTCGGTATGTGCACACGTATTCTGGTCCTCTGCGGATTTTTCCGCTGCGGATTTGATAAATCCGCAGTGCTAAACCGCTGCGGATTTATGGCGGATTTACCGCGTTTTTTTTCTGCGCATTTCACTGCGGTTTTACAATTGGGATTTTCTATTTGAGCAGTTGTAAAACCGCTGCGGAATCCGCACAAAGAAGTGACATGCTGCGGAATGTAAACCGCTGCGTTTCCGTGCAGTTTTTCCGCAGCATGTGTACAGCGATTTTTGTTTCCCATAGGTTTACATTGAACTGTAAACTCATGGGAAACTGCTGCGGATCTGCAGCGTTTTCCGCAGTGTGCACATACCTTTAGAATTAGGCCATGTGCACACGGTGCGGATTTGGCTGCGGATTCGCAGCAGTGTTCCATCAGGTTTACAGTACCATGTAAACATATGAAAAACCAAATCCGCTGTGCCCATGGTGCAGAAAATACCGCGCGGAAACGCTGCGTTGTATTTTCCGCAGCATGTCAATTCTTTGTGCGGATTCCGCGGCGTTTTACACCTGTTCCTCAATAGGAATCCGCAGGTGAAATCCGCACAAAAAACACTGGAAATCTGCGAAAAATCCGCAGGTAAAACGCAGTGCCTTTTACCCGCGGATTTTTCAAAAATGGTGCGGAAATATCTCACACGAATCCGCAACGTGGGCACATAGCCTTAGGGTTAGGGTTGGAATTAGGGTTGTGGTTAGGGTTGTGATTAGGGTTATGGCTACAGTTGGGATTAGGGTTAGGGGTGTGGGGTGTGTTGGGGTTAGTGTTGGAGGTAGAATTGAGGGGTTACCACTGTTTAGGCACATCAGGGGTCTCCAAACGCAACATGGCGCCACCATTGATTCCAGCCAATCTCGTATTCAAAAAGTCAAATGGTGCTCCCTCACTTCCGAGCCCTGACGTGTGCCCAAACAGTGGTTTACCCCCACATATGGGGTATCAGTGTACTCAGGATAAACTGCGCAACAATTACTGGGGTCCAATTTCTCCTGTTACCCTTGTGAATCTAAAAAAATGCTTGCTAAAACATCATTTTTGAGGAAAGAAAAATGATTTTTTATTTTCACGGCTCTGCGTTGTAAACGTCTGTGAAGCACTTGGGGGTTCAAAGTGCTCACCACATATCTAGATAAGTTCCTTGGGGGGTCTAGTTTCTAAAATGTGGTCACTTGTGGGGGGGTTTCTACTGTTTAGGCACACCAGGGGCTCTGCAAACGCAATGTGACGCCCGCAGACCATTCCATCAAAGTCTGCATTTCAAAAGTCACTACTTCCCTTCTGAGCCCCGACGTGTGCCCAAACAGTGGTTTACCCCCACACATGGGGTATCAGCATACTCAGGAGAAACTGGACAACAACTATTGGGGTCCAATTTCTCCTGTTACCCTTGGGAAAATAAAAAATTCTGGGCTAAATAATTATTTTTGAGGAAAGAAAACGTATTTATTATTTTCACGGCTCTGCATTATAAACTTCTATGAAGCACTTGGGGGTTCAAAGTGCTCACCACACATCTAGATAAGTTCCTTTTGGGGTCTAGTTTCCAAAATGGGGTCACTTGTGGGGGGTTTTTACTGTTAAGCCACATCAGGGGCTCTGCAAACGCAACGTGACGCCCACAGAGCATTCCATCAAAGTCTGCATTTCAAAACGTCACTACTTCACTTCCGAGCCTCGGCATGTGCCCAAACAGTGGTTTACCCCCACATATGGGGTATCAGCGTACTCAGGAGAAACTGGACAACAACGTATGGGGTCCAATTTCTGCTGTAACCCTTGGGAAAATAAAAAATTCTGGGCTAAATAATTATTTTTGAGGTAAGAAAACGTATTTATTATTTTCACGGCTCTGCATTATAAACTTCTATGAAGCACTTGGGGGTTCAAAGTGCTCACCACACATCTAGATAAGTTCCTTTGGGGGTCTAGTTTCCAAAATGGGGTCACTTGTGGGGGGTTTCTACTGTTAAGCCACATCAGGGGCTCTGCAAACACAACGTGACGCCCACAGAGCATTCCATCAAAGTCTGCATTTCAAAACATCACTACTTCACTTCCAAGCCCCGGCATGTGCCCAAACAGTGATTTACCCCCACATATGGGGTATCAGCGTACTCAGGAGAAACTGGACAACAACTTTTGGGGTCAAATTTCTCCTGTTACCCTTGGGAAAATAAAAAATTGCAGGCTAAAAGATCATTTTTGAGAAAATAATTTTTTTATTTTATTTTCATGGCTCTGCGTTATAAACTTCTGTGAAGCACTTGGGGGTTCAAAGTCCTCACCACACATCTAGATTAGTTCCTTTGGGGGTCTAGTTTCCAAAATGGGGTCATCTCTGGGGGATCTCCAATGTTTAGGCACACAGGGGCTCTCCAAACGTGACATGGTGTCCGCTAATGATTGGAGCTAATTTTCCATTTAAAAAGCCAAATGGCGTGCCATCCCTTCGAAGCCCTGCCGTGCGCCCAAACAGTGGTTTACCCCCACATATGGGGTATCAGCGTACTCAAGACAAACTGGACAACAATATTTGGGGTCCAATTTCTCCTATTATCCTTGGCAAAATAGGAAATTCCAGGCTAAAAAATCATTTTTGAGGAAAGAAAAATTATTTTTTATTTTCATGGCTCTGCGTAATAATTTTCTGTGAAGCACCTGGGGGTTTAAAGTGCTCAATATGCAACTAGATAAGTTCCTTGGGGGGTCTAGTTTCCAAAATGGGGTCACTTGTGGGGGAGCTCCAATGTTTAGGCACACAGGGGCTCTCCAAACGCGACATGGTGTCCGCTAACAATTGGAGCTAATTTTCCATTCAAAAAGTCAAAGGCGCGCCTTCCCTTCCGAGCCCTGCCGAGTGCCCAAACAGTGGTTTACCCCCACATATGAGGTATCGGCGTACTCGGGAGAAATTGCCCAACAAATTTTATGATCCATTTTATCCTGTTGCCCATGTGAAAATGAAAAAATTGAGGCTAAAAGAATTTTTTTGTGAAAAAAAAGTACTTTTTCATTTTTACGGATCAATTTGTGAAGCACCTGGGGGTTCAAAGTGCTCACTATGCATCTAGATAAGTTCCTTGGGGCGTCTAGTTTCCAAAATGGGGTCACTTGTGGGGGAGCTCCAATTTTTAGGCACACGGGTGCTCTCCAAACGTGACATGGTGTCCGCTAAAGAGTGGAGCCAATTTTTGATTCAAAAAGTCAAATGGCGCTCCTTCCCTTCCAAGCCCTGCCGTGCGCCCAAACAGTGGTTTACCCGCACATATGAGGTATCAGCGTACTCAGGACAAATTGGACAACAACTTTCGTGGTTCAGTTTCTCCTTTTACCATTGGGAAAATAAAAAAATTGTTGCTAAAAGATAATTTTTGTGACTAAAGTTAAATGTTAATTTTTTCCTTCCATGTTGCTTCTGCTGCTGTGAAGCACCTGAAGGGTTAATAAACTTCTTGAATGTGGTTTTGAGTACCTTGAGGGGTGCAGTTTTTAGAATGGTGTCACTTTTGGGTATTTTCAGCCATATAGACCCCTCAAACTGACTTCAAATGTGAGGTGGTCCCTAAAAAAAATGGTTTTGTAAATTTCGTTGTAAAAATGAGAAATCGCTGGTCAAATTTTAACCCTTATAACTTCCTAACAAAAAAAAATATTGTTTCCAAAATTGTGCTGATGTAAAGTAAACATGTGGGAAATGTTATTTATTAACTATTTTGTGTCACATAACTCTCTGGTTTAACAGAATAAAAATTCAAAATGTGAAAATTGCGAAATTTTCAAAATTTTCGCCAAATTTCCGTTTTTATCACAAATAAACGCAGAATTTATTGACCTAAATTTACCACTAACATGAAGCCCAATATGTCACGAAAAAACAATCTCAGAACCGCTAGGATCCGTTGAAGCGTTCCTGAGTTATTACCTCATAAAGGGACACTGGTCAGAATTGCAAAAAACGGCAAGGTCTTTAAGGTCAAAATAGGCTGGGTCATGAAGGGGTTAAACAGGTTTGTAACAATAGCAGTTTATGTTCTAGATCACTGAATTAGTCCAAAAGACAAATAATGCCCCCACTACTACATCATCCAGACATCATTCTTAGAATAGCACCTCTTATTAAAGGTGCCCAAACTTTAACTGTGCAATACGGGCATTTACCAGTGACTGAGCCAGAATATGAGGGTATGTACAGTACAGACCAAAAGCTTGGACACACCTTCTCATTTAAAGATTTTTCTGTATTTTCATGACTATAACAATTGTACATGACGGCATGAAAAGTATGAATTAACACATGTGGAATTATATACTTAACAAAAAAGTGTGAAATAACTGAAAACAAGTCTTATATTCTAGGTTCCTCAAAGTAGCCACCTTTTGCTTTGATGACTGCTTTGCATACTCTTGGCATTCTCTTGATGAGCTTCAAGAGCTCAAACTTTTGGTCTGTACTGTATGTGCTATACATACTCCCGGCCAGGGCTTGTCTAGTGAGCACAGCCTTGCTCCATACATTTGTATGGAGCGAAGTCGTGACTACTGGAAGGGCTCTGCCCAGGAGTACAGTACAGACCAAAGGTTTGGACACACCTTCTCATTTAAAGATTTTTCTGTATTTTCATGACTGTGAAAGTTGTAAATTCATACTGAAGGCATGAAAACTATGAATTAACACATGTGGAATTATATACTTAACAAAGTGTGAAACAACTGAAAATATATCTTATATTCTAGGTTCTTCAAAGTAGCCACCTTTTGCTTTGATGACTGCTTTACACACTCTTGGCATTCTCTTGATGAGCTTCAAGAGGTAGTCACCAGAAATGGACTTCCAACAATCTTGAAGGAGTTCCCAGAGATGCTTAGCACTTGTTGGCCCTTTTGCCTTCACTCTGCGGTCCAGCTCACCCCAAACCATCTCGATTGGGTTCAGGTCTGGTGACTGTGGAGGCCAGGTCATCTGGCGTAGCACCCCATCACTCTCCTTCTTGGTCAAATAGCCCTTACACAGCCTGGAGATGTGTTTGGGGTCATTGTCCTGTTGAAAAATAAATGATGGTCCAACTAAACGCAAACCGGATGGAATAACATGCCGTTGCAAGATGCTTTGGTAGCCATGCTGGTTCAGTATGCCTTCAATTTTGAATAAATCCCCAACAGTGTCACTCGCAAAGCACCCTCACACCCTCACACCTCCTCCTCCATGCTTCACGGTGGGAACCAGGCATGTAGAGTCCATCCGTTCACCTGCGTCGCACAAAGACACGGTGGTTGGAACCAAAGATATCAAATTTGGACTCATCAGACCAAAGCACAGATTTCCACTGGTCTAATGTCCATTCCTTGTGTTCTTTAGCACAAACAAGTCTGTTCTGCTTGTTGCCTGTCCTTAGCAGTGGTTTCCTAGCAGCTATTTTACCATGAAGGCCTGCTGCACAATGTCTCCTCTTAACAATTGTTATAGAGATGTGTCTGCTGCTAGAAGTCTGTGTGGCATTGACCTGGTCTCTAATCTGAGCTGCTGTTAACCTGTGATTTCTGAGGCTGGTGACTCAGATAAACTTATCCTCAGAAGCAGAGGTGACTCTTGGTCTTCCTTTCCTGGGGCGGTCCTCATATGAGCCAGTTTCTTTGTAGCGCTTGATGGTTTTTCAACTGCAATTTGGGACACTTTCAAATTTTTCTTAATTTTTCGGACTGACTGACCTTTATTTCTTAAAGTAATGATGGCCACTTGTTTTTCTTTACTTAGCTGTTTTTTTCTTGCCCTAAGGGCCCCTTTCCACTAGTGTGAGAAAAAAACGGTCCGATTTACGGACCGAAAAAACTGATGTAACGTCTGCGAGTGCCATGCGAGTGCCATGCGAGTGTCATGCGAGTGTCATGCGATTTTTTAATCGCATCATCCGTTTTTACATCCGTATGCAATCCGTTTTAAACGGACCTAAAATGCCCAAGCAATCAGAAATCATGTGTGCTATCCCTATATAAAGGCATTTAGCAACATGTGTGATTGCTTGTTGAGTTTTTTGTGGTGTGTCTTTTCTAATAAACCCCAAGCAAGCATGTCTGCCAGAAATCTTAGTCTGGACCCTACTGAGGAGCTCCTCTTTAACTGGATGTTATCCCGGGAATATGGAGTGGGATATCCCCTTGTTGGTGCTCCGAGTAGGCGGCGTAGATTTTGGGTGCATCCTCTCCTCACCCAGCGTCCTAGAAAAGGTCATTTTTCCCGCCTATATCAACATATGCGGATGCATCGGGATAAATTTTATGCCTACACAAGGATGTCACTTGAGGCCTTTGACTTTCTTCTTGCACAGCTTCGTCCAGCCATCACTTTTCAAAATACCCGTTTTCGTCACTGCATTTCTGCTGAAGAACGTCTCATGTTAACGTTAAGGTATATTTTTTTTGTAAAATCACATACTGGCATCAAAGAATATGGTTGCTATTTAACCCATCAAATTGTCACTTTATAATAGGTCGATATGCTCTAAAACACATAAATGTTACCCCATTCCAAAGCCACCACCCCTCAAGGCGTAGCTATGCTACACACAAAAAAACATTTAATGTATCTCATGCTAACATCTAACAAAGTGTTCCAATTTTTAGGAAGTCAGCAAGGGTAACATGATAAATGTTACACAAAAATTTTTTAAATTGGTCCAGAGTACGCCAATAACCCATATGTGTGGTTAATCCACTGTTTGGTCGTACCCCTACCCCTAAACCTAACCCTACCCCTACCTATACTTATGTTTTCGTGGTAGGGTTAGGGTTATAGGTAGGGGTAAAGTTTAGTTTTGTATGTGGCTTAAATTTTGGAGTTTGCTTAGGCGTGGAACTCTATTTTATTTCAACATGGTGTGATATACATCAATTTTATTTTATTTATTTTTTTTTTGTCCTTTCCATTTCTAGGTTTTTGTCAACGGGACAATCCTATGCTTCCCTCCATCTCGAGTTTCTTCTAGGCATACCAACAATATCAAATATAGTGAAGCACACATGCTCACAAATATGGATTGCCCTAAAGACCAAAGTGATGCCTGAGCCCACAACCGAAGATTGGGAACGTATTGCTAATGGCATCTACAACACGTGCCACTTTCCTAATTGTCTAGGTGCCCTAGATGGGAAGTACATCCGTGTCAAGAAGCCGCCGAACTCTGGGTCCCTATACTACAATTATAAGGGTTATTTTTCAGTTGTCTTGTTGGCCTTAGTTGACAGCAACTACAACTTTATAATTGTAGATATAGGGTCCTATGGACGAACTGGAGATTCTCGAATCTTCAGTTCTTCCATTATGGGTCGGTGGCTGAAGGACAATGATTTGGGTGTGCCACCCCCAAGGAGTCTTCCTTCTTCTGGGGGTCCACCAATGCCATATGTTGTAGTTGGTGATGAGGCATTTCAGCTAACACGGAATGTGATGAGGCCTTATCCGCGACGGTGTATGGACAGACGTGGGCGCATTTTTAACTATAGATTAACTCGTGCCCGTCGTCTGGTGGAGTGTGCATTTGGCATCTTGTCAGCTAAATGGCGGGTCTTGCACAGTGCCTTCGAGTTAAGCCCAAACAATGTGGACCTAGTAGTAAAGGCATGCGTCATACTACACAACTTTACCCGTCAACATGATGTCTCTGTGTGTCAGGATGGCGTTTTAGGATCAACAAGCAATCGTCAACACATTGCACAGGCTTTGCCCATACACACACAGCTGTCAGGCCTCAGAGTCAGAAATTATTTTGCAAATTATTTTGATTCGCTGGAGGGAGCAATACCCTGCCAAGAAAATGTAGTAATATGATTGTTTCCTATTCTGGTTTCTTCATTATGATTGTGCTAAAAAATTAAATTTTTTTTGCAATATTTCACACAAAAATGTTTGGATTGGTCAAAATTTTGGGAACCTTAAAAAAAAAAAAAAAAAAAAAAGTCAACAAACATAAAAACACAAATCAGCCTTCATTTCTAACTAAATGAAAAGGTGGCATACTTGTCAAAGCTTTGCAAATTTAACAAATAAGAAACATTCCAAGTCAAAAAAAGAATGATTGGCTGTTGAGGGCCAGGTGGTTGTTTTGGATGTTTGTCTTCAAGACTGATGTTGATTGGTTGTAGGCAAAGGAACATTGTGTAAATGGGTGGGTGAATGATGTTAGGTAATGTCTTTGTGACTGTGGCTAGACCCATCATGTGTTATGTTAAAGCAACCATTAGCTTTTTCCTAATGTCACAATACTCTGGTTTTGTGTGTTCAAAATGGCCCTTGGCGTTGTTGGCATTGCTGCCAACATTTAACATGGCCATAAGCATTCAAAAAACCAGTTAGTTGCCCATGGTGGTACCTCTCACTCCAGAAATGGGACGGAGCAGATGATGGAGGCATTTCTTGGTAGCTAGGAGTAATCATCAATGTGTGTTGCTGAGAATGTGGAGCGTGATACATTTTCAAACACCACCCGATTCCCAGCCTTCATCAATGCTCCAATCATGGCTCCTCCATCATCGACTCTGGGACCCTCCATTCCACGCAGCCAACACCCTTAAGTAAGTATATTGCCAATGGCTTCAAACAAACTACAACATTTTGATTAGGCCAAATTTTTGACAAAGTTATAATTTTTGCATTCTGGTTGTCAGTTGACCGTCAAATTAACTTTTGAAAGTTCTATATTGTGTATAATGTAAGAAATATAGATTGTCGCATATTAAATTCTAACATAATGGTTTGGCGTATTATCTCCAAGCAAATGGGTGGTCCACTTCCAAGGATCCTGCCAGCTTTAAGGTTGGGCAACAAGTCCTTACAAGATAGTGTCTGAGGAGTATTTTCTTTAAAAATGGTCAATGTATGTGGGTTGACTTATTCTTGTGTCGCCTTATACTCGAGTATATACTGTAATGATTTTTTGGCATTACAATGGCTACATTTTAAGTTTTCCAGAAAAAACACAGATCTTGTTTGTCAAACAATATTTGCTTTTATTTAGCAAATTAAACATAAATAACAAGGCTTCCTTTGGCCTAATTTTTCAATTTGCAAACGTTGTAAAAAAAACAATCAAAACTGTTCAAAACATTACAAATCAATAAAAGACTGATGGGATGTTGTTGGTGAAGATGGAGAAATGTTACTGCTGCGGTTTTCGCGGCCAGGGCTTTGCTGATATGTTTGATTTTGAGTAATTGCTGCTGGTGGGTTGGTCTGGGTTCGTATTGGTTGGTGATGACTGGTTACATAATCAACTTGGCCCTGAGAATAGAAAGCAGCCTCTTGTGTTTGTGGATGGTGAAATATATTGCTGTGTTGGGGAATATTTGGATGGTGGTGTGGGCCCCGAGGAACCCAGCCTTCACCCTGGCCAACTACATTAGCTGACCTATTTTGTGGCCCATATTGGCCTTGATGACCATAATGTCTTGGGTATGGTGGCCATGCTTGCAGAGTATTTGTGGGTGGAATATTGGTGATGGTGGGGTTGGAATAGCCAATAAAAGGAGGCGGTTGGCCTATGTTGCCATGCTCCTGGCCAAATTGACCTTCCACACTCATGTGACGATGCCATGATTGTGTAGAAATGTCAGAGGAAGATGGACGCCCAGAGTCATTAGTTGGCCTACTGATAGGTGATTGTTGTGACTCACCAGTTGCATGGCCGTGAGCAGCGGCAGAACTGGATGCATTGGGGCATTCAGACAGTTGGTGTTGTCTTTCAATTATTTGAAAGATCTCACGTGGATTTTGTGGTGGTGTTGCAGCATGTATGAGGTGCATTATACATGTTTTTGTATTTAGTCTTAAATCCATTGGGATTCGGCGAAGATGTTGGGCCAAGCTGCGACAAAATGCCTCCTCGCCATCATCACTAATGGTGCGACCAATATAATCCATTACACGTCTATCAATCTCCCTCCTTGACCCTAGATTGTGTGCTTCTCTCCTTCGGCGCATTCGCTGTGGTATTGATGCCTGGGGGGAGCTATATAGAGGCAATGTTGGACTGCTGCTCCTGGCCTGCTCTTCCTGCTGTGCAGCATCCTCTGTATGGTTTGGTGGGTCTGGACCTTCCTCCGCTGATGCTCCTGGGACGACATCTTCACATGGCCGTCGTTCTTCATGTTGTGATGTCCCTGCCTCTGCCTCCGAGCCTGTGTCTGTTTCTCGAATGTTAGAATCGGTTCTAAATATAAAGAAGTTTTTAGATTAATATATTTTGCTAAGCCAAATTTGAATTTCGGTCATTAAATTATCGATGGCCCATACAAACAAGTTGCATATATACTCGTGTATAAGCCAAGAGTATATTCAAATTGGATGAGCCACAAAACCTCATCCTCGGATTAGACACCAGAAAATTTGCAACAATGCTGGCAGGGGAAGGGCAACGCCCTAGCAGCATATGGAGATGACTTTCACAATTCATCATACTCAACCTCCGTCGAGGCATCACCGTTTTCACAACGCCACCATCTCTCCACTCCTGGGCTTAGCCGTCACGTGGTCCCGCTTATTAAGGTACTAAATATGTATACATCTCCACTCCCATAGGCGTGGAGTGCTTAATTATAACCTTAATGACGGGTAACACGTGACCGCATGGGAGAGCAGACAATGCCAGACAATGTCGATGCAGGGACGTAGAGGCAACAACAGAGGGTGAGTATGATGGGAAGGGGGGTAATGTCAGCCAGGCCTAAAAACATGTTAAGGGTGGGTAGCTGAGCAAGGAGGGCCCAGAAGAGCCATGCATACAACATGGTGAGACTCACATACCAGGACACGACAAGGGGAGCCACACATCAGGACAGAACGTTGTTAGGCACGCATAGCAGGACAGGGATGATGTTGCAAACGCATACCGGGCTTAGACTCAAGAGTATAGGGTACTTACGGTCTTAGGTCAATGATGCGTGATAAAAAGTTTAATTGCCTCATATACAGATATGGCCTTTTTTTGATAGCCCCAGAACCACTTTGCTGACGTAGTTGGCGCTCTCTCCGGTATTGATCCCGGCAGCTCCTCCACCTCCGGGTTACATCATTCACTGCAAAAGATAAAGCCAGCAAAAATAGTTACACATGCAATAATTCGTACTGTGAATGCCATAATCACAAATATAGATATATTTATATATATATATATATATATAAACACAATTGTGTAAGGGTACGTTCTGTCTGTCTGGCAGTATGCAAAATCCCATTGGTTGTGTGTCAATGAAAACAAAATTGATGATTGTTTTTGGCCAAACGACCATGAACAATCAGCAACGCGCAGAGGCCGGAAGACAAATGGGCGATGCTTACTGCACAGCAGTCAGTGTACCTTCCATACTCCCCTACAGTCACAGCTCAAACAGGGTTAATTGCCTTGTTAAAGGACCGCGTTATGCCACGCTGTAACGCACTACATTAACGCTGCTATTAACCCTGTGTGACAAACTTTTTCATATTCATGCTGCCTATGCAGCATCAATATTTGAAAAAAAAAAAAAAAAAATAAGAACAAACAGAAATAAGAATTATATATTCACACTACAACGGCTTCAACAATGGTGGCGAGGCTAGGGACCATGCATTGCAAGATCGCTAGATGATGATGTAGTGGTCTTGCTCTCGCACATCAGCATCTGTCAAGACGGCAGTGCACTCTTCAGCCCGCCGCGTCGCAACGTCCATCGCTAAACGCCTGCCTTGAATAGGCAGGATGCCGGAGGGTGAGTAGATAATGAGTTTTTCGTAAAATTATTGCTTGCAATGGAATATACTGGCCACATTTAAACAAAAAAAACGTGGCTGGCCTTTATAATACGTGTCTGGCCTATCTAATACTATATACTACGTCGGTAATTTGCATATTCCAGGTGCCTTCTGGGAAAGCGAAGAGTCTCCCTAAGCTAGAAGATCGTTGGGTACAGCCGGGACCAGCTGCTTGGAAAGAATCACCAAACCAGGGATTCAAGCTTGAGGAGGCTAATTTGCATATTCCAGGTGCCTTCTGGGAAAGCGAAGAGTCTCCCTAAGCTAGAAGATCGTTGGGTACAGCCGGGACCAGCTGCTTGGAAAGAATCACCAAACCAGGGATTCAAGCTTGAGGAGGCTAATTTGCATATTCCAGGTGCCTTCTGGGAAAGCGAAGAGTCTCACTAAGCTAGAAGATCGTTGGGTACAGCCGGGACCAGCTGCTTGGAAAGAATCACCAAACCAGGGATTCAAGCTTGAGGAGGCTAATTTGCATATTCCAGGTGCCTTCTGGGAAAGCGAAGAGTCTCCCTAAGCTAGATCATCGTTGGGTACAGCCGGGACCAGCTGCTTGGAAAGAATCACCAAACCAGGGATTCAAGCTTGAGGAGGCTAATTTGCATATTCCAGGTGCCTTCTGGGAAAGCGAAGAGTCTCCCTAAGCTAGAAGATCGTTGGGTACAGCCGGGACCAGCTGCTTGGAAAGAATCACCAAACCAGGGATTCAAGCTTGAGGAGGCTAATTTGCATATTCCAGGTGCCTTCTGGGAAAGCGAAGAGTCTCCCTAAGCTAGAAGATCGTTGGGTACAGCCGGGACCAGCTGCTTGGAAAGAATCACCAAACCAGGGATTCAAGCTTGAGGAGGCTAATTTGCATATTCCAGGTGCCTTCTGGGAAAGCGAAGAGTCTCCCTAAGCTAGAAGATCGTTGGGTACAGCCGGGACCAGCTGCTTGGAAAGAATCACCAAACCAGGGATTCAAGCTTGAGGAGGCTAATTTGCATATTCCAGGTGCCTTCTGGGAAAGGGAAGAGTCTCCCTAAGCTAGAAGATCGTTGGGTACAGCCGGGACCAGCTGCTTGGAAAGAATCACCAAACCAGGGATTCAAGCTTGAGGAGGCTAATTTGCATATTCCAGGTGCCTTCTGGGAAAGCGAAGAGTCTCCCTAAGCTAGAAGATCGTTGGGTACAGCCGGGACCAGCTGCTTGGAAAGAATCACCAAACCAGGGATTCAAGCTTGAGGAGGCTAATTTGCATATTCCAGGTGCCTTCTGGGAAAGCGAAGAGTCTCCCTAAGCTAGAAGATCGTTGGGTACAGCCGGGACCAGCTGCTTGGAAAGAATCACCAAACCAGGGATTCAAGCTTGAGGAGGCTAATTTGCATATTCCAGGTGCCTTCTGGGAAAGCGAAGAGTCTCCCTAAGCTAGAAGATCGTTGGGTACAGCCGGGACCAGCTGCTTGGAAAGAATCACCAAACCAGGGATTCAAGCTTGAGGAGGCTAATTTGCATATTCCAGGTGCCTTCTGGGAAAGCGAAGAGTCTCCCTAAGCTAGAAGATCGTTGGGTACAGCCGGGACCAGCTGCTTGGAAAGAATCACCAAACCAGGGATTCAAGCTTGAGGAGGCTAATTTGCATATTCCAGGTGCCTTCTGGGAAAGCGAAGAGTCTCCCTAAGCTAGAAGATCGTTGGGTACAGCCGGGACCAGCTGCTTGGAAAGAATCACCAAACCAGGGATTCAAGCTTGAGGAGGCTAATTTGCATATTCCAGGTGCCTTCTGGGAAAGCGAAGAGTCTCCCTAAGCTAGAAGATGGTTGGGTACAGCCGGGACCAGCTGCTTGGAAAGAATCACCAAACCAGGGATTCAAGCTTGAGGAGGCTAATTTGCATATTCCAGGTGCCTTCTGGGAAAGCGAAGAGTCTCCCTAAGCTAGAAGATCGTTGGGTACAGCCGGGACCAGCTGCTTGGAAAGAATCACCAAACCAGGGATTCAAGCTTGAGGAGGCTAATTTGCATATTCCAGGTGCCTTCTGGGAAAGCGAAGAGTCTCCCTAAGCTAGAAGATGGTTGGGTACAGCCGGGACCAGCTGCTTGGAAAGAATCACCAAACCAGGGATTCAAGCTTGAGGAGGCTAATTTGCATATTCCAGGTGCCTTCTGGGAAAGCGAAGAGTCTCCCTAAGCTAGAAGATCGTTGGGTACAGCCGGGACCAGCTGCTTGGAAAGAATCACCAAACCAGGGATTCAAGCTTGAGGAGGCTAATTTGCATATTCCAGGTGCCTTCTGGGAAAGCGAAGAGTCTCCCTAAGCTAGAAGATGGTTGGGTACAGCCGGGACCAGCTGCTTGGAAAGAATCACCAAACCAGGGATTCAAGCTTGAGGAGGCTAATTTGCATATTCCAGGTGCCTTCTGGGAAAGCGAAGAGTCTCCCTAAGCTAGAAGATCGTTGGGTACAGCCGGGACCAGCTGCTTGGAAAGAATCACCAAAAAAGAATTTTTGCCTGTAGGACATTATTGCAAGAGAGCTTGGCTGAGTAGATTACACAAGAAGGAAAACACACAGCAAGTCAGCAGGATCTAGGAGCAACATGGCAGATGTGACAACCTACATGGTGAGCTGCAGCATGTGCTACATGTTCACAGATCGACCAGAAGAAGAATTAAATTTCACCTGTCAGAAGTGTAGACTAGTGGCCCTTTTAGAAAAAAAGGTGCGGGGTCTGGAAGAAAGAATAGCAACTTTGAAACTCATCAAAGAGAATGAAGACTTTCTAGACAGAACAGAAGCATCTCTACTGGTCACAGAAGGTGAAAAAAGTGTCAGAGAACCTCCAAAAGCAGATGAGTGGAAGCATGTGACCAAAAGAAGCAAGAAGACCATAGAGAAATCACCAACCACACAACTGAAGAACCGATATCAAATCTTTGTAGAGGATGAAGATGGCACACCTAAGGATGAAGCAATACCTGCAAGCAAAAAAGAAAAGGGCACACAGCAACAAGTGACAGCAAAAAGTACAGCCAAGAAGCAACGAAGAGTGGTGGTGGTGGGAGACTCACTACTGAGAGGCACAGAAGCAGCCATCTGCAGACCGGACATAACTGCAAGAGAAGTATGCTGCCTTCCAGGTGCGATGATCAAGGATGTGACCGATAGGATACCAAAGCTCTTCAGCTCCAAGGACGTCCACCCATTTCTTCTGATACATGTTGGCACCAATGACACGGCAAGGAAGGACCTACCGACAATCTGCAAAGACTTTGAAGAGTTGGGGAAGAAAGTAAAGGAACTGGATGCACAGGTAGTTTTTTCTTCTATCCTTCCAGTAGACGGGCATGGCACCAGGAGATGGAACAGGATCCTTGATGCAAACAACTGGCTAAGACGATGGTGCAGACAACAAGGATTCGGATTCCTGGACCACGGTGTGAATTACTTGTACGATGGACTCCTCGCCAGAGACGGACTACACCTCAACAAACCTGGGAAACACACATTCGCCAGAAGACTCGCTACACTCATCAGGAGGGCGTTAAACTAGAAGAAGAGGGGACGGGAAGAAAAACATTAGACTTGAACAAAGAAGATCCAGGAAAACAAACTCAGAAGGGAGGTAAGAACATTTCTAAAACAATCCACAGCGAGGAGATTGGAACAAAACAAAATCCTCTAAACTGCATGCTCGCAAACGCCAGAAGCCTGACAAACAAGATGGAAGAACTAGAAGCAGAAATATCTACAGGTAACTTTGACATAGTGGGAATAACCGAGACATGGTTAGATGAAAGCTATGACTGGGCAGTTAACTTACAGGGTTACAGTCTGTTTAGAAAGGATCGTAAAAATCGGAGAGGAGGAGGGGTTTGTCTCTATGTAAAGTCTTGTCTAAAGTCCACTTTAAGGGAGGATATTAGCGAAGGAAATGAGGATGTCGAGTCCATATGGGTCGAAATTCATGGAGGGAAAAATGGTAACAAAATTCTCATTGGGGTCTGTTACAAACCCCCAAATATAACAGAAACCATGGAAAGTCTACTTCTAAAGCAGATAGATGAAGCTGCAACCCATAATGAGGTCCTGGTTATGGGGGACTTTAACTACCCGGATATTAACTGGGAAACAGAAACCTGTGAAACCCATAAAGGCAACAGGTTTCTGCTAATAACCAAGAAAAATTATCTTTCACAATTGGTGCAGAATCCAACCAGAGGAGCAGCACTTTTAGACCTAATACTATCTAATAGACCTGACAGAATAACAAATCTGCAGGTGGTTGGGCATCTAGGAAATAGCGACCACAATATTGTGCAGTTTCACCTGTCTTTCACTAGGGGGACTTGTCAGGGAGTCACAAAAACACTGAACTTTAGGAAGGCAAAGTTTGACCAGCTTAGAGATGCCCTTAATCTGGTAGACTGGGACAATATCCTCAGAAATAAGAATACAGATAATAAATGGGAAATGTTTAAGAACATCCTAAATAGGCAGTGTAAGCGGTTTATACCTTGTGGGAATAAAAGGACTAGAAATAGGAAAAACCCAATGTGGCTAAACAAAGAAGTAAGACAGGCAATTAACAGTAAAAAGAAAGCATTTGCACTACTAAAGCAGGATGGCACCATTGAAGCTCTAAAAAACTATAGGGAGAAAAATACTTTATCTAAAAAACTAATTAAAGCTGCCAAAAAGGAAACAGAGAAGCACATTGCTAAGGAGAGTAAAACTAATCCCAAACTGTTCTTCAACTATATCAATAGTAAAAGAATAAAAACTGAAAATGTAGGCCCCTTAAAAAATAGTGAGGAAAGAATGGTTGTAGATGACGAGGAAAAAGCTAACATATTAAACACCTTCTTCTCCACGGTATTCACGGTGGAAAATGAAATGCTATGTGAAATCCCAAGAAACAATGAAAACCCTATATTAAGGGTCACCAATCTAACCCAAGAAGAGGTGCGAAATCGGCTAAATAAGATTAAAATAGATAAATCTCCGGGTCCGGATGGCATACACCCACGAGTACTAAGAGAACTAAGTAATGTAATAGATAAACCATTATTTCTTATTTTTAGGGACTCTATAGCGACGGGATCTGTTCCGCAGGACTGGCGCATAGCAAATGTGGAGCCAATATTCAAAAAGGGCTCTAAAAGTGAACCTGGAAATTATAGGCCAGTAAGTCTAACCTCTATTGTTGGTAAAATATTTGAAGGGTTTCTGAGGGATGTTATTCTGGATTATCTCAATGAGAATAACTGTTTAACTCCATATCAGCATGGGTTTATGAGAAATCGCTCCTGTCAAACCAATCTAATCAGTTTTTATGAAGAGGTAAGCTATAGGCTGGACCACGGTGAGTCATTGGACGTGGTATATCTCGATTTTTCCAAAGCGTTTGATACCGTGCCGCACAAGAGGTTGGTACACAAAATGAGAATGCTTGGTCTGGGGGAAAATGTGTGTAAATGGGTTAGTAACTGGCTTAGTGATAGAAAGCAGAGGGTGGTTATAAATGGTATAGTCTCTAACTGGGTCGCTGTGACCAGTGGGGTACCGCAGGGGTCGGTATTGGGACCTGTTCTCTTCAACATATTCATTAATGATCTGGTAGAAGGTTTACACAGTAAAATATCGATATTTGCAGATGATACAAAACTATGTAAAGCAGTTAATACAAGAGAAGATAGTATTCTGCTACAGATGGATCTGGATAAGTTGGAAACTTGGGCTGAAAGGTGGCAGATGAGGTTTAACAATGATAAATGTAAGGTTATACACATGGGAAGAAGGAATCAATGTCACCATTACACACTGAATGGGAAACCACTGGGTAAATCTGACAGGGAGAAGGACTTGGGGATCCTAGTTAATGATAAACTTACCTGGAGCAGCCAGTGCCAGGCAGCAGCTGCCAAGGCAAACAAGATCATGGGGTGCATTAAAAGAGGTCTGGATACACATGATGAGAGCATTATACTGCCTCTGTACAAATCCCTAGTTAGACCGCACATGGAGTACTGTGTCCAGTTTTGGGCACCGGTGCTCAGGAAGGATATAATGGAACTAGAGAGAGTACAAAGGAGGGCAACAAAATTAATAAAGGGGATGGGAGAACTACAATACCCAGATAGATTAGCGAAATTAGGATTATTTAGTCTAGAAAAAAGACGACTGAGGGGCGATCTAATAACCATGTATAAGTATATAAGGGGACAATACAAATATCTCGCTGAGGATCTGTTTATACCAAGGAAGGTGACGGGCACAAGGGGGCATTCTTTGCGTCTGGAGGAGAGAAGGTTTTTCCACCAACATAGAAGAGGATTCTTTACTGTTAGGGCAGTGAGAATCTGGAATTGCTTGCCTGAGGAGGTGGTGATGGCGAACTCAGTCGGGGGGTTCAAGAGAGGCCTGGAAGTCTTCCTGGAGCAGAACAATATTGTATCATACAATTATTAGGTTCTGTAGAAGGACGTAGATCTGGGGATTTATTATGATGGAATATAGGCTGAACTGGATGGACAAATGTCTTTTTTCGGCCTTACTGACTATGTTACTATGTTACTATGTTACTATGGTTATGTTCTATACTATATGGCTATGCTATCTAGTACGTGGCCTGTGCTAGATACTACCTACACATTCTAGAATACCCAACGCGTTAGAATCAGGACACCATCTAGTATATATTTATATATGTATATATCTATATATATATTTTTTTTTAGGAGAAACATATATATATATACACATATATATATATATGTATGTATATATGTGTGTATATATACATACATACCTAGTTTTGAGATATAGATAGATATATCTATATATATATTTCTCTCTAGATATATATATATATATATATATATATATATATATATATATATATATATACACAGGAAGGAGAGATAACAAATTTACATATATATCTATATAAAGAAATATTGTTTACTTACTCAGCCTAATTTTGACATCCGGGGGGCTCTCAGCATAATTGGGAAATAATTGCCGGCAAATGTAAGTCCAGGAGGCGTCCTTCACAAGTCGGTTTTGATAATTAGAATCTTGTGGATCCCAAAGTTCGGGGCGCTCCTGGACTAACACCAAGAGCGTCTCCACGTTAATTATATTAGACATGGCTACAACAGATTAACTTTCAACTCCGTGGAGGTGGGCACAAGCAGTGATTAATGACATGTGCTGTAGGGGAGCCTGCCAACACTTCCCTGTATGTCACTTCCTGTCATGGGATCATTTTCCTCTTTTGTGCTAAATTCTGATTCTTCTATCCGTTTAAAACGGATGTCATACGCATGGTGCGAGTGCTGTGCGTTTTTTTTCTCGCACCCATTGACTTGCATTGGCGAGTCTCGTCCGAGAATCTCAGCAATACGCAGCATGCTGCGATTTTTTTCTCAGCCGACACAGATTTTTCTCAGTCCGATTTCGGCTGGGAAAAAAAAAAAATCGCAAATGGAGTGTCACATATTGATTAACATTGGTCCGAGTGCAATCCGATTTTTAATCGGATTGCACTCGTCTGTTTTCCTAGCAAGTGGAAAGGGGCCCTAAAACGGATGTCATACGCATGGTGCGAGTGCTGTGCGTTTTTTTTCTCGCACCCATTGACTTGCATTGGCGAGTCTCGTCCGAGAATCTCAGCAATACGCAGCATGCTGCGATTTTTTTCTCAGCCGACACAGATTTTTCTCAGTCCGATTTCGGCTGGGAAAAAAATCGCAAATGGAGTGTCACATATTGATTAACATTGGTCCGAGTGCAATCCGATTTTTAATCGGATTGCACTCGTCCGTTTTCCTAGCAAGTGGAAAGGGGCCCTAATACAAATTCTAACAGTCTATTCAGTAGGACTATCAGCTGTGTATCCACCAGACTTCTGCACAACACAACTGATGGTCCCAACCCCATTTATAAGGCAAGAAATCTCACTTCTTAAACCTGACAGGGCACACCTGTGAAGTGAAAACCATTTCCGGTGACTACCTCTTGAAGCTCATCAAGAGAATGCCAAGAGTGTGCAAAGCAGTCATCAAAGCAAAAGGGGGCTACTTTGAAGAACCTAGAATATAAGACATATTTTCAGTTGTTTCACACCTTTTTGTTAAGTATATAATTCCACATGTGTCAATTCATAGTTTTGATGCCTTCAGTGTGAATTTACAATTTTCATAGTCATGAAAATGCAAAAAAAATCTTTAAATGAGGTGTGTCCATACTTTTGGTCTGTACTGTATGTGTAAATCATGCATACCCTCCTGTCCCGGCTCAGTCACTGGCAACTGACTGTAGACTTATCTATTTGGACCGGACAACCCCTTTAATAACTAGTGGATAAATGCTCTATTAGCTGACAGCTATCTCTCCAGACTATACCCCATACACTTCCATTGAGCTTGAATGCATTCTTAAAGGGAGGATGGGAGGAAGCTGGTGCCAGAAACCTTTGGCGGTATGTCTCCTGTAGCCACAAAAAAAAAATAGGAGGTTGAAATACAATGTGCCTATCTGATCCTTCTTTCCTCTGAAATCATTTTTAGTTCAATAAGGAACTAGGAAAAATCCTCCCAGCTTGCCTACAGTGCACCTGTTTTAATCTTTATTGATTTGCAAACTTTCTGATCTACTGTTGAATACAAAAATACTTCACTAAGGGTATGTGCACACGTCAGGATTTTTTCCTGACAAAATCCAGAGAATTCTGCCAGAAATCCGCGTGCTTTTTTCGCGCGGATTTATCGCGGAATTTGCGCGTTTTTGACGCGTTTTTTTGCGGAATTTTTCCGGAATGTCCATTTTGATAGGAAATCCGCAGAAAATCCACAAAAAGATTGAGCATGTACGGATTTTTTGCGGTATGCGTTTTTTTTGCGGAAAAAAAGGCTAACATATGCACAAAAAATGCGGAATGCATTCTAAATGATAGGATGCATAATGTTAGCGTTTTTTTAGCGGATTTATAGCGTTTTTATGGCGAAATTCCGCAAAAAAAACGCTAAAAATCCGGACGTGTGCACATACCCTAAAAGAGATAATGGGAAGCAGAGCCCTGAAACATGTAACCTTTTAAGACACTGCATGAATAAAATAGAATCTTTTACTGTACCCCTAAACTGATGCTACATTCCCTTCGAGTGACAGCACCTTCCTTCTACTATATTTGCACTATTTCAATATCCCTGACAGAAGTTTTGTTTGGTCTTCCAACCAAAATTAAAGGGGTTGGCCACTTCTTTAACCCCTTCGCGACACGCGCCGTACTAGTACTGCGCTGCCGGCACTGCATTAGTGCCAGCAGCAGTACTAGTACGGCGCACCGATCACCGCGGTCTCGCGCTGAGCGCCGCGGTGATCGGGTGCGGGTGTCAGCTGTATATGACAGCTGACACCCCGCAGCAATGCCCACGATCGGCGCTATCGCCGATCGCGGGCATTTAACCCCTCTGATGCCGCTGTCAGTAGTGACAGCGGCATAGAGGGGGATCGCGCAGGGACGGGGGCTCCCTGCGCTCTCCCACCGGAGCAACGCAATGAGATCGCGTTGCTCCGGTGACCCGGAAGGAGTCCCCGGATCCAAGATGGCCGCCGGACTCCTTCCGGGTCATGAAGTGACCTGGCTAGCCGGCGCCTGCTGAGAGCAGGCGCTGGAAGCCAGCTAAGCTGCCTGTCAGATCGTGGATCTGACAGTGTGCTATGCACAGTGTCAGATCAACGATCTGATCTAATACAGTGATGTCCCACCCTGGGACAATGTTAGAAAGTAAAAAAAAAAAAAAATAGAATGTGTAAAAAAAAATTAAAAAAAATCCCCAAATAAAAAAAAAAAAACATTTCCCAATAAATCCATTTATTTATGTAAAAAAAAAAAAAAAACTATAAATGTACACATATTTGGTATCGCCGCGTCCGTAACGACCCGCTCTATAAAACTATCCCACTAGTTAACCCCTTCAGTGAACACCGCAAAAAAAAACAAGGCAAAAAACAACGCTTTATTATCATACAGGCGAACAAAAAGTGGAATAACACGCGATCAAAACGACGGATATAAATAACCATGGTACCGCAGAAAACGTCATCTTGTCCCGCAAAAAAAAAAGCCGCCATACAGCATCATCAGCAGAAAAATAAAAAAGTTATAGCTCTCAGAATAATGCGATGCAAAAACAATTATTTTTTTATATAAAATAGTTTTTATTGTGTAAAAGCACCAAAACATAAAAAAAATTACATAAATGAGGTATCGCTGTAATCGTACTGACCCGAAGAATAAAACTGCTTTATCCATTTTACCACACGTGGAACGGTATAAACGCCCCCCCTAAAAGAAATTCAGGAATTGCTGGTTTTTGTTCATTCCGCCTCCCAAAAATCGGAATAAAAAGCGATCAAAAAATGTCATCTGCCCGAAAATGTTACCAATAAAAACGTCAACTCGTCCCGCAAAAAACAAGATCTCACATGACTCTGTGGGCCAAAATATGGATAAATTATAGCTCTCAAAATGTGGTGATGCAAAAACTATTTTTTGCAATAAAAAGCGTCTTTTAGTGTGTGACGGCTGCCAATCATAAAAATCCGCCAAAAAAACGCTATAAAAGTAAATCAAACCCCCCTTCATCACCCCCTTAGTTAGGGAAAAATAATAAAATGTAAAAAAATGTATTTATTTCCATTTTCCCATTAGTGCTAGGGTTAGGGCTAGGGTTAGGGCTAGGGCTAGGGGTTAGGGTTTCAGTTATAATTGGGGGTTTCCACTGTTTAGGCACATCAGGGGCTCTCCAAACGCGACATGGCGTCCGATCTCAATTCCAGCCAATTCTGCTTTGAAAAAGTAAAACAGTGCTCCTTCCCTTCCGAGTTCTCCTGTGTGCCCAAACAGTGGTTCCCCCCAACATATGGGGTATCAGCGTTCTCAGGACAAGTTGGACAACAACTTTTGGGGTCCAATTTGTCCTGTTACCCTTGGGAAAATAAAAACATAGGGGATAAAATATCATTTTCGTGGAAAAAAAAATATTTTTTATTTTCACGGCTCTGCGTTATAAACTGTAGTGAAACACTTGTTGGTTCAAAGCTCTCACAACACATCTAGATAAGTTCCTTTGGGGGTCTAGTTTCCAATATGGGGTCACTTGTGGGGGGTTTCTACTGTTTAGGTACATCAGGGGCTCTGCAAATGCAACATGACGCCTGCAGACTAATCCATCTAAGTCTGCATTTCAAATGGCGCTCCTTCCCTTCCGAGCTCTGCCGTGCACCCAAACAGTGGTTCCCCCCAACATATGGGGTATCAGCGTTCTCAGGACAAGTTGGACAACAACTTTTGGGGTCCAATTTGTCCTGTTACCCTTGGGAAAAAAAAAATTGCAGGCTAAAACATCATTTTGTGGAAAGAAAAAATGATTTTTTAATTTTCACAATGCTACATTCTAAACTTTAATGAAACAATTGGGGGTTAAAAGTGCTCACCACACATCTAGATAAGTTCCTTAGGGGGTCTTCTTTCCAAAATGGGGTCACTTGTGGGGGGTTTCCACTGTTAAGGCACGTCAGGGGCTCTCCAAATGCGACATGGCGTCCGATCTCAATTCCAGCCAATTTTGCATTGAAAAGTCAAATGGCACTCCTTCCCTTCCGAGCTCTGCCATGCGCTCAAACAGTGGTTTATCCCCATATATGAAGTATCGACGTACTCAGGACAAATTGCACAACAACTTTTGGGGTACAATTTATCCTTTTACCCTTGGGAAAATAAAAAATTTGGGGCAAAAAGATCATTTTTTGTGAAAATTAATAAAAAATTTTTTTTTATGGCTCTACATTATAAACTTCTGTGAAGCACTTGGAGGTTCAAAGTGCTCACCACACATCTAGATTAGTTCCTTAGGGGGTCTACTTTCCAAAATGGTGTCACCTGTGGGGGTTTCCACTGTTTAGGCACATCAGGGGCTCTCCAATCGTGACATGGGCTCCGATCTCAATTCCAGCAAATCTTGCATTGAAAAGTCAAATAGCGCTCCTTCCCTTCCGAGCTCTGCCATGTGCCCAAACAGTGGTTTACCCCCACATATGGGGTATCGGCGTACTCATGACAAATTGTACAACGACTTTTGTGGTCCAATTTCTCCTGTTACCCTTGGTAAAATGAAACAAATTGGACCTGAAGTAAAAATTTTGTGAAAAAAAAGTTAAATGTTCAATTTTTTTAAACATTCAAAAAATTCCTGTGAAGCACCTGAAGGGTTAATAAACTTTTTGAATGTGGTTTTGAGTACCTTGAGGGGTGAAGTTTTTAGAATGGTGTCACTTTTGGGCATTTTCTGTCATATAGACCCCTCAAAGTCACTTCAAGTGTGAGGTGGTCCGTAAAAAAATGGTTTTGCAAATTTTGTTGCAAAAATGAGAAATTGCTGGTCAACTTTTAACCCTTATAACGTCCTAACAAAAAAAAATTATGTTTCCAAAATTGTGCTGATGTAAAGCAGACATGTGGGAAATGTTGTTTATTAACTATATTATGTGATATAACTCTCTAATTTAAGGGCATAAAAACTAAGAGTTTGAAAATTGCTAAATTTTCATAATTTCCGACAAATTTTTGTTTTTTTCACAAATAAATGCAAGTCATATCGAAGAAGTTTTACCACTATCATGAAGTACAATATGTCACGAGAAAACAGTGTCAGAATCACCAGGATCCGTTGAAGCGTTTCAGAGTTATAACCTCATAAAGTGACAGTGGTCAGAATTGTAAAAATTGGCCCTGTCACTTAGGTGAAAACAGGCTTTGGGGTGAAGGGGTTAAGAAACAATAATGGACACAGGGCTGTGTAAAAATAAAAAATAAAAAACTATATTCATCTGCTAGACACCAGCTTCTCTCCTTTACTGCTGCCTGTGTCTCCCTCTTACCTCCTATCTTTCTGTTTTAGGGATAGGCATCAGGTGACCACTGTAGGCAATCAGTATTAATGAATTAATTATGCACAGTCTCTAAATGGGTTAACACTGAAGTTTTTTCTCAGATCATTATTGAATTGGAAATGATGTTTGGAAGAAAGATGGATCAGGCATGACATCAATTTATTGTCAGGGTAGTTAAGTCACTAGGTATTGTTTCTCAGAAGGAATCATAAAATCATAATCATAGATTGCTAGCGTTGAAAGGGACCTCCAGGGTCATCATGTCCAAACCCCTGCTCAATGCAGGATTCATTTAGCCATCTCTGACAGATGTCTGTCCAGCCTCTGTTTGAAGACGTCCATTGAAGGAGAACTCCACACCTCTCGTGGCAGCCTGTTCCATTCGTTGATCACCTTCACTGTGAAAAAGTTTTTTGTAATATGTAATCTACATCTTCTCCCTTTCGGTTTCATTCCATTGCTTCTCTTCCCATATGCAAATGAGAATAAGGATGATCCCTCTACACTATGACATCCCTTTAGATAAAGTTGAATCACCTAGGAACAATATAAAACTATAAAAGATTTTTTTAAAAACAATAAAATTAATATATACTAATAGTAGTGATTGCCGTAGGTGTTAAAACAAGAAAGAAAAGTGGAAACCACTCATAACCAGAAACAAACCCAAACACCAGTATTATGGATGCTCCAGGGAGACCAAACTGGATTCTAAAATAATATATTTATTAACTAATAGTAGCAATACAGAAAAAAATAATAATTTTAAAAATAAAACAGACTGTTGTGCAAATCAGGACAGTATGTATAATAAAAGTAAACCCATAAACACGATTCATATAAGTGCCACCAATGGCAGGGGGACAAAGAAAGTGATTTACGAAACGTGCGTCGGGTGTGTGTGCGTTTACAGGACAGTGAGGCACCCCAAGGTAATGCTCTAATAGTATCTTCCCCTGATATATATTTTTGTTTCTTGAGTCACTTTTTCTGCACATTGCACTTTGTGATTCTGCAGCTTTGCACAGCTCTCAGGGATTTCCCTATGCACATGTGAGGATTCCTCCCTGAATCTATTTCCACACTTAAGCACTTTATATTACTTGCTGCAATTTTGCACGGCTTTTTTGTGTGACCTCCACCCATTGCTATATACATTGTTTATATATTGTTTTTGTATATTTTTTATATTTGTTATATATTTTTTTAAACCTTTTTTCTGGCACAATGACACAAGAATTTCAGGGAATTGCCTATATTCCTTAAAGGGGAATCATTACCTTGCAACATGCCCATTGGTGGCACTTATATGAATCGTGTTTATGGGTTTACTTTTATTATACATACTGTCCTGATTCGCACAACAGTCTGTTTTATTTTAAAAACTATTATTTTTTTCTGTATTGCTACTATTACTCAATAAAGATATTATTTTATAATCCAGTTTTGTCTCCCTGGTGCATCCATAATACTGATGTTTGGGTTTGTTACTATGACATCCCTTCAGATATTTGTAGACAGCTATTAATTCTCCTCTTAGCCTTATTTTTGTAAGCTAAACATTCACAGATCCTTTAACCGTTCCTCGTAGGACATACTTTGTGGTCCACTTACCATCCTGGTAGCTCTTCCCTGAACTTGTTCTAGTTTTTCAATGTCTTTATTAATATGTGGTGCCCAGAACTGAACACAGTATTCCAGATGAGACCTGACCAAGGAGGAGTAGAGGGAGATAATTACATCACGTGATCTAGACTCTATGCCTCTCTTAATATTGTATTTTTCAGACTATATGGCACACTTTTTTACTCCAAAAATTTGGAGGAAATGGGGGCGCATCTTATTGTCCAAATGCAAATGCTGTAGCTCTTGATGGGGAGTGGGGGAGAGGCAGCGGTGGATCAGCGAGTTACAGGAGGCAGGAGACAGCTGTTGCGTCTAACCCCTGTGCCCTCTGCTAAAGAGAAATGAATATTGACTGCTCTCCATGCCCATGGGAGTGGAAAGCAGTGAATATTAATTCCTCTTCAATAGAGGACACGCTGTTAGCCGCAGCTGCCTGCTTCCTGCCGTGGCTGGGCTTCTTAAGTGAATAAATATTCACTGTTCTCCACTCCCATAGGCATGAAAAGCAGTAAATATTCATTGATCTTAAATAGTGGGCACAGTAGTTGCAGCAGCCGGCTTCCTACAGCTGCCTGGCGATCACGTGTGCCCGCTATTACAGAGAATGAATATTCACTGCTCAACATGCTCATGGGAGTGGAAACCAGTGAACATTCAATCTCTTAAGTAGCGGGCAAACATGATAGCCTGTCAGCTGCAGGCTGACAGCAGCTGAAGTTACTGTGCCTGCTATTAAAGTGAAATTAATATTCACTGCTCTACATGCCAATAGTCCTGGCATTAGGAGCAGTGAGTATTCCAAAGCTGTCCTCTGCTTGTAAGCAGCACATGATGTCACTGCCATGTGCTGCTTACAAGCTGAAATCAGCTGCTGGCATCACAATAGGATGCTGCAAGGGTGAGCATGGAAGGTAAGTAGAATGGCTTATGTTTTTTATGTTTTTCTGATGGGGGCCATGCATACCAGGATGGGGGATGTGGGCCATTCATACCAGAATGGGGATGGGGTCCATGCATACCAGGATGGAGATGGGAGCCCTGCATCTTATGGTCTTATGTCTTATGGTCTGATGCATCTTATAGTCCGAAAAATACAGTACATCCCAAAACTGTGTTTGCCTTTTTTGCTGCTGCATCACACTGTTGACTCATGTGCAGTCTGTGGTCGATTAGTATACTCAAGTCTTTTTCACAGGTGCTGTTGCCTAGTCCAATTCCTCCCATTCTGTACATGTAATTTTCATTTGTCTTGCCCACTCTTTGGGTATGATCACTGAGCCAACTATGAATCAACCTAACCGTAGCCTTGTCAATCCCATACTTGGTCATATTTTCAAAAAGGATAATATGAGATACTTATCAAATGCTTTGCTGAAGTCAATACATACTATGGCTATCGCATTTCCCTGATCGAAAAAGTTAGTGATTCCATCATAGAGAGAAATTAGATTAGTCTGTCATGATTTGTTTGCTATAAACCCATACTGGCTCTGGTTCATTACTGTATTACTGTACCAAAGTACATACATGCTGTTTAATAATTTGTTCAAAGATCTTTCCTCGCATAGAAGTAAGGCTCACTGACCTGTAAATTCCTGGCTCCATCTTCTTTCCTTTTTTGAAGATCGGGACAACATTTGCTCTTCTCCAATCGTCTGGCACTTCTCATGTTCTTCAGGATTTTTTAAAGATTCTGGCTAGTGGTTCTGCAATTTCCTCTGTTATCTCTTTCTGTAAACTAGGATACAATTCATCTGGAAAATGAGATTTAAATGCGTATTAATTAGCTATGTGTTCCCTCACCATTTCTCTGTCTATAGATAGTCTGGATTCTTTTATTACTTCGATATCCCTGTGATGATCAGCTGATGTTAGAATTGCTTTCTTAGAGAACACAGATGCAAAACAGGAATTTAAAAGTTCAGCCTTATCAACATCATTTTTAACAAGTTGTCATGATCAATTTTTGGATGTGTGGCAGCTCTGGTTCCACTATGATTTAAATGTAGCCTTTTTGTTTTTTGTTTCCCTTGCTGGCAGCGTGCTGTAGCTGCTGATGAATTGCTAGGTCAGCTGATGTGGGTGGTGACCACTTACACAATCCTTTAAATAGTCACCTGATGCATCAGCTGACTGTTGGTGATAGTTATTCTATGGAGCCCAGCCTTGCAGTTGCAGCTCTTTGGTGTCAGGTACTTCTGGAGTTTGGCATCCTGTTTCTGTGTTGTCTGCAGTGTGGACTTTGGCATCGGAGTCTGGAAGCTAAGTGTGTTGTTTTTAACTTGTCTGTCTCTTGCTTCTCACTACCCCGTGTTGAGCCATCTGGAGTGGGGTGGCTAGCACCTTTGTTGGCCAGTACACTAGCCAGGGCTTTAGGGGAGTGCAGGCACAG
The DNA here is from genome assembly GCF_032444005.1 of Ranitomeya imitator. NCBI lineage: Eukaryota > Metazoa > Chordata > Amphibia > Anura > Dendrobatidae > Ranitomeya > Ranitomeya imitator. The sequence continues at coordinate 561,367,500 of NC_091284.1, read as the reverse complement.
GCTCAGGTTGGAGCTCAGGAGGTGTCCATCCCTCATTCCCTATCGGTTGGGCCTTCCTCTCTCCATTTCCATCCTGTTGTGTGTGTGTCGTGCTGTCCGCTGACCGACCCCCTGGTGGGATCGGGACACCTGTTTACCATTTTCATCCTGGAAAAATCCTATAGCATCTTTTATTTTTTCATTTGACATATCCCCAAATTCCTTTTCTATAATCACTGGGCCCACTACTAACCCTTCTCTTTGACGTAAGGTCATCTTAAAAGAGTTGTACGCTAGATAGATATTGACAGCCTATCTGTAGAGTAGGTCATCTAAATCAGATTGCTGAGGTTCCAATAACAGCCAACCCTATCAATTAGCTGTTTGCAGCGCAAGAAACGGGCAGAAGAAACCAGTGTACAGAAGTGGAGCAGCACAAATTGAGTATTGTTCTTAATGCTTGTAAGAACATAAATGTTTGTGCAGAAAATTGATATAAATGCACATCCTTTTTTGGGTTTCAATTAATAGCTAACATTAATGAAAACTTCTTTCTTAATTTGCTGTCTTCAGCGTAATGCGAAAATAATGTATCTTACCCAAGTAAGGATTTCCAAGCACATATTTCCTTCCATTTCACTTTCCTTGTGCTTCCTTTCTGAATTAACATAATGAAAGTCATTATCGCAGTCTGCAAATTAGTGATGTTAACTCAAGATGTACTGTGTTATATCAGATCCCACATGTAATAACTCTGGAAGCCGTACCAATCAAAAACTCATCCTTTGCTAATTAAACCAAAATCTCATATGCTCATGTAGGCCCCAGAAATTCTTGCGCGCAATCAATTTATAAGTACAATGTTCTTTATTATGTCCAGCCAGCCTCATAGCAGAAACAGGAATGTTTGCAGGTTATCCAGTGTTAACATAGAATAGAACAGAAATTTACATCTTATTGTTTTTCACTTGGGTAAGTTCCTCTATGTTCGATAGATTTGTCAATAAATCAATCTCATTGCTGTGATCCCCTATGATCTAGATTCTTGCTGTAACCTGTTGGGGAGCCCAGATACAAGTATTGCCCAGCATTGTCTCCATGGGGAAAATAAAAAAATAAAGCCTTAGATACATGAATGGACAAAAGTGGACTGAAAAATGGATTAGTCCAAGGTTGTAGTCCATTTTCATTTAAAGTCAATCAAGCAAGTCCATTACCCCTCCACAGAGAGAGAGAAATTTAGTCTAAGAAGATGTTTCACAGGTACCCATTCAGATGGTGACGTTTATTCTCAGTGAGGAAAGGAAAGATTAGGACCTGGTATACTGGAGATGCCCTAATGTGGCTACCAGGTACACATGAATTGGACAATTTATGCGCTAAACGCTCTCATTTTTCATATTTCTAGTGCAGTAATGCAGTTCAATTTTCATGTTTCATGTTTGCATGTTTTGGCGCCGCAGTGTGCTGCCCTATTTATTTGACTGTACAGGTCCTTCTCAAAAAATTAGCATATAGTGTTAAATTTCATTATTTACCATAATGTAATGATTACAATTAAACTTTCATATATTATAGATTCATTATCCACCAACTGAAATTTGTCAGGTCTTTTATTGTTTTAATACTGATGATTTTGGCATACAACTCCTGATAACCCAAAAAACCTGTCTCAATAAATTAGCATATTTCACCCATCCAATCAAATAAAAGTGTTTTTTAATAACAAACAAAAAAACCAACAAATAATAATGTTCAGTTATGCACTCAATACTTGGTCGGGAATCCTTTGGCAGAAATGACTGCTTCAATGCGGCGTGGCATGGAGGCAATCAGCCTGTGACACTGCTGAGATGTTATGGAGGCCCAGGATGCTTCAATAGCGGCCTTAAGCTCATCCAGAGTGTTGGGTCTTGCGTCTCTCAACTTTCTCTTCACAATATCCCACAGATTCTCTATGGGGTTCAGGTCAGGAGAGTTGGCAGGCCAATTGAGCACAGTAATACCATGGTCAGTAAACCATTTACCAGTGGTTTTGGCACTGTGAGCAGGTGCCAGGTCGTGCTGAAAAATGAAATCTTCATCTCCATAAAGCATTTCAGCCGATGGAAGCATGAAGTGCTCCAAAATCTCCTGATAGCTAGCTGCATTGACCCTGCCCTTGATGAAACACAGTGGACCAACACCAGCAGCTGACATGGCACCCCACACCATCACTGACTGTGGGTACTTGACACTGGACTTCAGGCATTTTGGCATTTCCTTCTCCCCAGTCTTCCTCCAGACTCTGGCACCTTGATTTCCGAATGACATGCAAAATTTGCTTTCATCAGAAAAAAGTACTTGGGACCACTTAGCAACAGTCCAGTGCTGCTTCTCTGTAGCCCAGGTCAGGCGCCTCTGCCGCTGTTTATGGTTCAAAAGTGGCTTTACCTGGGGAATGCGGCACCTCTAGCCCATTTCCTGCACACGCCTGTGCACGGTGGCTCTGGATGTTTCCACACCAGACTCAGTCCACTGCTTCCTCAGGTTCCCCAAGGTCTGGAATCGGTCCTTCTCCACAATCTTCCTCAGGGTCCGGTCTCCTCTTTTCGTTGTACAGCGTTTTCTGCCACATTGTTTCCTTCCAACAGACTTACCATTGAGGTGCCTTGATACAGCACTCTGGGAACAGCCTATTTGTTGAGAAATTTCTTTCTGGGTCTTACCCCCTTGCTTGAGGGTGTCAATGATGGCCTTCTTGACATCTGTCAGGTCGCTAGTCTTACCCATGATGGGGGTTTTGAGTAATGAACCAGGCAGGGAGTTTATAAAAGCCTCAGGTATCTTTTGCATGTGTTTAGAGTTAATTAGTTGATTCAGAAGATTAGGGTAATAGGTCGTTTAGAGAACATTTTCTTGATATGCTAATTTATTGAGACAGGTTTTTTGGGTTATTAGGAGTTGTATGCCAAAATCATCAGTATTAAAACAATAAAAGACCTGACAAATTTCAGTTGGTGGATAATGAATCTATAATATATGAAAGTTTAATTGTAATCATTACATTATGGTAAATAATGAAATTTAACACTATATGCTAATTTTTTGAGAAGGACCTGTATGTAAAGAGGTGTGTGTGTGTAGCACATGGTGAGAGTTTGTTTGGGAGTCTGTCAGTGTGGACAGATTTCCATGTGTCCTGGCTGGACACTGCAGAGTGGCCTGTGTGTTGGACGGTTCCACGTGGGGACAGGCGTCCTGAACAACACACAGAGACCATATTTAGGCTGGAGAGCCTACGTGCTGGACATGGCACAGCCTATATGCCTACAGGTCTGAGAGAGAGCGGAGCTCTAATATGGACATTGAGGACTTTTCCGTCTAATGTGAGACTGTTTATCCTTGTTTTGCTGACTTAAATGGTTTATGGAGTGAATAAACCTACATGAACGCTGAAGAGAGTGTGCCTCCAGTTTCCTCCTATGCAACTGAGCGAGTACAACCCCTACAATATATATATACAGTACAGACCAAAAGTTTGGACACACCTTCTCATTTAAAGATTTTTCTGTATTTTCATGGCTATGAAAATTGTAAATTCACACTGAAGGCATCAAAACTATGAATTAACACATGTGGAATTATATACTTAACAAAAAAGTGTGCAACAACTGAAAGTACGTCTTATATTCTAGGTTCTTTAAAGTAGCCACCTTTTGCTTTGATGACTGCTTTGCACACTCTTGGCATTCTCTTGATGAGCTTCAAGAGGTAGTCACAACACAGGTGTGCCCTGTCAGGTTTAATAAGTGGGATTTATTGCATTATAAATGGGGTTGGGACCATCAGTTGTGTTGTGCAGAAGTCTGGTAGATACACAGCCGATAATCCTGCTGAATAGACTGTTAGAATTTGTATTATGGCAAGAAAAAAGAAGCTAAGTAAAGAAAAACGAGTGGCCATCATTACTTTAAGAAATGAAGGTCAGTCAGTCTGAAAAATTGGGAAAACTTTGAAAGTGTCCCCAAGTGCAGTGGCAAAAACCATCAAGCGCTACAAAGAAACTGGCTCACATGAGGACTGCGCCAGGAAAGGAAGACCAAGAGTCACCTCTGCTTCTGAGGATAAGTTTATCTGAGTCACCAGCCTCAGAAATCACAGGTTAACAGCAGCTCAGATTAGAGACCAGGTCAATGCCACACAGAGTTCTAGCAGCAGACACATCTCTACAACAACTGTTAAGAGGAGACTTTGTGCAGCAGGCCTTCATGGTAAAATAGCTGCTAGGAAACCACTGCTAAGGACAGGCAACAAGCAGAAGAGACTTGTTTTGACTAAAGAACACAAGGAATGGACATTAGACCAGTGGAAATCTCTGCTTTGGTTTAATGAGTCCAAATTTGAGATCTTTGGTTACAACCACCGTGTCTTTGTGCGACGCAGAAAAGGTGAACGAATGGACTCTACATGCCTGGTTCCCACCGTGAAGCATGGAGGAGGAGGTGTGATGGTGTGGGGGTGCTTTGCTGGTGACACTGGGATTTCTTCAAAATTGAAGGCATACTGAACCAGCATGGCTACCACAGCATCTTGCAGCGGCATGCTATTCCATCTGGTTTGCATTTAGTTGGACCATCATTTATTTTTCAATAGGACAGTGACCCCAAACACACCTCCAGGCTGTGTAAGGGCTATTTGACCAAGAAGGAGAGTGATGCGGTGCTACATCAGACCTGAACCCAATCGAGGTGGTTTGAGGTGAGCTGGACCGCAGAGTGAAGGCAAAAGGGCCAAAAAGTGCTAAGCATCTCTGGGAACTCCTTCTAGATTGTTGGAAGACCATTCCCGGTGACTATCTCTTGAAGCTCATCAAGAGAATGCCAAGAGTGTGCAAAGCGGTCATCAAAGCAAAAGGTGGCTGTTATGATTAGGTGGCCTTGGAGCAGCATGAAAACCTTCACTGGAGTAAGTGGTAACTCTACTGACCGCAAACCCTGATCTTATCACCGCAACAAGAAGTAGCCGTGGGGTGTGCCTAACAAAACCTAGACACCTCGACACAGCCGGAGAACTAAATATCCCTAAAGATGGAAATAGGAATACTGTCTTGCCTCAGAGCAGATCCCCAAAGATAGGCAGCCCCCCACAAATAATGACTGTGAGTTGGAGAGGAAAAGACACATGCAGGCAGAAAACAGGTTTAGCAAAGGAGGCCAATTCTAGCTAAATAGAAAAGGACAGGACAGGATACTAAGCGGTCAGCATAAAAATACTACAAAAATATCCACAGCAGAAAATACAAAATTCTCCCACCTAACTAAAGATGTGGAGAGTATATCTGCAACTCCAAAGAATCCAACCAGACTGAGAAAAACAACTGACACAGTCTAAGCTGGACAAAAAGAAACAAAAGATCAGCACTGAAAATAAGCACACAGCATATGTGCTTCACAAAAAGAAACAGACACTTATCTTTGCAGAACTGGCAGATAAGCAGGAGAGGCCGGGCAGAGATCCAATACTTCCAAAGAAACATTGACAACTGGAAAGGGCTAAAGGATCCTGCCCACCTAAATATCCCAGTCAGAATTGTAATCATCCAATACACCTGGCCAGGACTGCGAGTCAGAGACAACTGCATTACCACGAACAACCACTGGAGGGAACCCAAGAGCAGAATTCACAACAGTTCCCCCCCTTGAGGAGAGGTCACCGAACCCTCACCAGAGCCCCCAGGCGGATCAGGATGAGCCAGATGAAAGGCACGAACCAAATCAGCGGCATGGACATCAGAGGCAAAAACCCAAGAATTATCCTCCTGGTCATAACCCTTCCATTTGACAAGATACTGAAGCTTCCGCCTCGAAAAACGGGAATCCAAAATCTTCTCCACAACATATTCCAACTCTCCATCAACCAACACAGGGGCCGGAGGATCCACAGAGGGAACAACGGGCAACACATATTTCCGCAAAACAGATCTATGGAAGACATTATGGATAGCAAAAGAGGCCGGAAGCGCCAGACGAAAAGACACCGGATTAATAATCTCAGAAATCCTATAAGGACCAATAAACCGAGGCTTAAACTTAGGAGAAGAAACCTTCATAGGAACATGACGGGAAGACAACCAAACCAGATCCCCAACCCGAAGCCGGGAACCAACACACCGACGACGGTTAGCAAAACGCTGAGCCTCCTCCTGAGACAACACCAAATTGTCCACCACATGAGCCCAAATCTGTTGCAACCTGTCAACCACAGAATCCACACCAGGACAGTCAGAAGGCTCAATCTGCCCAGAAGAAAAACGAGGATGAAAACCAAAATTACAAAAGAAAGGCGAAACCAAAGTAGCCGAACTAGCCCGATTATTAAGGGCAAACTCGGCCAATGGCAAAGAAGCCACCCAATGATCCTGATCAGCAGACACAAAGCATCTCAAATAAGTCTCCAAAGTCTGATTAGTTCGCTCGGTCTGGCCGTTTGTCTGAGGATGAAATGCAGAAGAAAAAGACAAATCAATGCCCAGCTTGGCACAAAAGGCCCGCCAAAACCTAGAAACAAACTGGGAACCTCTGTCGGACACAATATTCTCCGGAATACCATGCAAATGGACCACATGCTGAAAAAACAACAGAACCAAATCAGAAGAAGAAGGCAATTTAGGCAAAGGCACCAAATGAACCATCTTAGAGAATCGGTCACAAACAACCCATATAACCGACATCCTCTGGGAAACAGGAAAATCGGAAATAAAATCCATAGAAATATGCGTCCAGGGCCTCTCAGGGACCGGCAATGGCAAAAGCAACCCACTAGCATGGGAGCAACAAGGCTTGGCCCGCGCACAAGTCCCACAGGACTGCACAAAAGAACGCACATCACGCGACAAAGAAGGCCACCAAAAGGACCTACCAACCAAGTCTCTGGTACCAAAAATGCCAGGATGACCAGCCAACACGGAACAGTGAACCTCAGAAATCACTCTACTAGTCCATCTGTCAGGAACAAACAGTTTCCCCACAGGACAACGGTCAGGTTTGTCAGCCTGAAATTCCTGAAGAACCCGTCGTAAATCAGGAGAAATAGCAGAAAGGACCACCCCTTCTTTCAGAATACCGACCGGTTCCAAGACCTCAGGAGAATCAGGCAAAAAACTCCTAGAGAGGGCATCAGCCTTAATATTCTTAGAACCCGGAAGGTACGAGACCACAAAATCAAAACGAGAAAAAAACAAGGACCATCGAGCCTGTCTAGGATTCAACCGTTTGGCAGACTCGAGGTAAATCAGATTCTCATGATCGGTCAAGACCACAATACAGTGCTTAGCTCCCTCAAGCCAATGTCGCCACTCCTCAAACGCCCACTTCATAGCCAACAACTCCCGATTGCCGACATCATAATTGCGTTCAGCAGGCGAAAACTTACGGGAAAAGAAGGCACACGGTTTCATTAAGGAACCAACAGGATCCCTCTGAGACAAAACAGCCCCTGCCCCAATCTCAGAAGCGTCAACCTCAACCGGAAATGGAAGAGAAACATCCGGTTGACGCAACACTCGAGTAGAAGTAAAATGATGTTTAAGTTCCTGAAAGGCAGAGACAGCCGCAGAGGACCAATTTGCCACATCAGCGCCCTACTTCGTCAAATCAGTCAAGGGTTTAACCACACTGGAAAAATTAGCAATGAAACGGCGATAAAAATTAGCAAAACCCAAAAATTTCTGAAGGCTCTTCACGGATGTGGGCTGAATCCAATCATGAATGGCCTGAACCTTAACAGGATTCATCTCTATAGACGAGGGAGAAAAAATAAAGCCCAAAAAGGAAACCTTCTGCACCCCAAAAAGACACTTAGACCCTTTCACAAACAAGGCATTGTCACGAAGGATCTGAAATACCATACTGACCTGCTGCACATGAGACTCCCAATCATCAGAAAAAATTGAAATATCGTCCAAATATACAATCAAGAATTTATCAAGATAACTCCGAAAGATATCATGCATGAAGGATTGGAACACAGATGGAGCATTAGAGAGTCCGAATGGCATCACAAGGTATTCAAAATGGCCTTCGGGCGTATTAAATGCAGTTTTCCATTCATCACCCTGCTTAATACGAACAAGATTATAAGCCCCCCGAAGGTCAATCTTAGTAAACGAACTAGCTCCCTTAATCCTAGCAAACAAATTGGAAAGCAAAGGTAAAGGATATTGAAACTTGACCGTGATCTTATTCAAGAGGCGATAATCAATACAGGGTCTTAAGGAACCATCTTTTTTAGCAACAAAAAAGAACCCAACGCAACGGTGAAGAAGATGGCTGAATATGCCCTTTCTCCAAAGACTCCTTAATATAGCTCCGCATGGCGGTATGTTCAGGTACAGATAGGTTGAAAAGTCGGCCCTTAGGAAACTTACAGCCTGGAATCAAGTCAATAGCACAATCGCAGTCCCTGTGCGGTGGAAGGAAACTGGACTTGGGCTCATCGAATACATCCTGAAAATCAGACAAAAACTCCAGAATTTCAGAAGAGGGAGAAGGGGCGATAGACATCAGAGGAACATCATTATGAACCCCCTGACAACCCCAACTAGTCACAGACATGGACATCCAATCCAAAACAGGATTATGTACCTGCAACCAGGGAAAACCCAGCACAACAACATCATGCAAATTATGCAACACCAGAAATCGACAATCTTCCTGATGAGCTGGCGCCATGCGCATGGTCACCTGTGTCCAAAACTGGGGCTTATTTTTAGCCAAGGGTGTAGCATCAATGCCCCTTAAAGGAATAGTGTTCTGCAAAGGCTGCAAGGGAAAATCACAACGCCTAGCAAAGTCAAAGTCCATTAAGTTCAAGGCAGCGCCTGAATCCACAAACGCCATGATAGAAAATGATGACAATGAACAGATCAAGGACACAGATAACAGAAATTTAGGTTGTACAGTACTGATGGTTAATGAACTGGCGATCCTCTTTGTCCGCTTAGGGCAGACAGAAATGACATGAGAAGCGTCGCCACAATAATAACACAACCTATTGAGACGTCTGAAACCTTGTCGTTCTGTTTTAGACAGAATCCTATCACACTGCACAGGCTCAGGAATTTGCTCTGAGGATAACGCCATAGCGTGCACAGTTCTGCGCTCCTGCAAGCGCCGGTCAATCTGAATGGCCAGAGACATAGAATCACTCAGATTGGAGGGTGTGGGAAACCCCACCATAACATCTTTAACGGATTCAGAAAGACCCTTTCTGAAAATTGCCGCCAAAGCTTCATTATTCCATTTAGTCAACACCGACCATTTTCTGAATTTCTGACAATACAATTCAGCCGCCTCTTGCCCCTGAGACAGGGCCAACAAGGTCTTCTCAGCTTGATCCACCGAATTAGGTTCATCATACAGTAATCCTAACACCTGAAAGAAGGAGTCTACATTAAGCAAAGCAAGATCCCCAGATTCCAGGGAAAGTGCCCAATCCTGTGGATCACCACGCAGCAAGGAGATGATGATTTTAACCCATTGAATGGAATCACCATAGGATCGAGATCTCAAAGCAAAAAACAGTTTACAGTTGTTTTTAAAACTCAAAAATTTGGACCTATCACCAAAAAACAAATCAGGAGTAGGAATCTTTGGTTCTAAAACAGGAGTCTGAACAATGTAATCAGAAATACCCTGTACTATAGCAGCAAGCTGGTCTACATGAGAAGCTAATTCCTGAACATTCATGCTAGCACAAGGCTCTTCAGCCACCCAGGGATTAAGAGGGAGGAGTAGACAAAGTAGACTGAAGAAAAAAAAATGGCTCAAGACCTTTCTTCCCTTCTCCTGAGATGCATTTAACTCATTATTGGCCAGTTGTACTGTTATGATTAGGTGGCCTTGGAGCAGCATGAAAACCTTCACTGGAGTAAGTGGTAACTCTACTGACCGAAAACCCTGATCTTATCACCGCAACAAGAAGTAGCCGTGGGGTGTGCCTAACAAAACCTAGACACCTCAACACAGCCGGAGAACTAAATATCCCTAAAGATGGAAATAGGAATACTGTCTTGCCTCAGAGCAGATCCCCAAAGGATAGGCAGCCCCCCACAAATAATGACTGTGAGTTGGAGAGGAAAAGACACGCAGGCAGAAAATAGGCTTAGCAAAGGAGGCCAATTCTAGCTAAATAGAAAAGGACAGGACAGGATACTAAGCGGTCAGCATAAAAATACTACAAAAATATCCACAGCAGAAAATACAAAATTCCCCCACCTAACTAAAGATGTGGAGAGTATATCTGCAACTCCAGAGAATCCAACCAGACTGAGAAAAACAACTGACACAGTCTAAGCTGGACAAATAGAAACAAAAGATCAGCACTGAAAATAAGCACACAGCATATGTGCTTCAGAAGAAGAAACAGACACTTATCTTTGCAGAACTGGCAGATAAGCAGGAGAGGCCAGGCAGAGATCCAATACTTCCAAAGAAACATTGACAACTGGCAAGGGCTAAAGGATCCTGCACACCTAAGTATCCCAGTCAGAATTGTAATCATCCAATACACCTGGCCAGGACTGCGAGTCAGAGACAACTGCATTACCACCAACAACCACTGGAGGGAACCCAAGAGCAGAATTCACAACAGGTGGCTATTTTGAAGAACCTAGAATATAAAACAAATTTTCAGTTGTTTTACACTTTTTTGTTAATTATATAATTCCACATGTGTTAAATCATATTATTGATGCCTTCAGTGTGAATTTACAATTTTCATAGTCATGAAAATACAGAAAAATCTTTAAATGAGAAGGTGTGTCCAAACTTTTGGTCTGTACTGTATATAACTGTAGATAGTTAGAGAGAATAAAAGCCGCGTACTGTAAAATCACAGCAGGAGCCGACAGGATAGAATAGATGGATTACATACAGTAAATACATAGAATAGATAGATATACAGATGTTTGTGACTAATACAATTGTACAATTGCAGTGTGTGTGCAGCTTACTGTACATGTGTTTAATTAAAAAAAGATTATTTTTCTGAAAAAAATGGTGTGGGCTCCAGCGTATATTTCATAACCAGCAAAGGGAAAGCCGACGGCTGGGGCAGATGTTTACTGTTGTGAATTCTGTTGTCGGGCTCCCTCCTGTGGTCATGAATGGTACTTCGGCTGGTTCTGTCCATGGACTTCCTCTGGTGGGTGTTTTTGAGTTTCCTTCCACAGGTGACGAGGTTAATTCGTTAGCTGGCTGCTCTATTTAGCTCCACTTGGATCTTTGCTCCATGCCACCTGTCAATGTTCCAGTATTGGTCTAGTTCACTCCTGGATTGTTCTTGCGACCTGTCTTCCCAGCAGAAGTTAAGTTCCTGCTTGTTTTTCTTTGGTTTGCTATTTTTCTGTCCAGCTTGTTATTTTTATTGTTGTCTTGCTTGCTGGAAGCTCTGGGACGCAGAGGGAGCGCCTCCGCACCGTGAGTCGGTGCGGAGGGTCTTTTTGCACCCTCTGCGTGATCTTTTTGTAGGTTTTTGTGCTGACCGCAAAGTTACCTTTCCTATCCTCATTCTGTTCAGTTAGTTGGGCCTCACTTTGCTAAATCTATTTCATCTCTGTGTTTGTATTTTCATCTTTACTCACAGTCATTATATGTGGGGGCTGCCTTTTCCTTTGGGGAATTTCTCTGAGGCAAGGTAGGCTTTATTTTTCTATCTTCAGGGCTAGCTAGTTCCTTAGGCTGTGCCGAGTTGCATAGGGAGCGTTAGTAGCAATCCACGGCTATTTCTAGTGTGCGTGATAAGATTAGGGATTGCGGTCAGCAGAGTTCCCACGTCCCAGAGCTCGTCCTTATTATCAGTAACTATCAGGTCATTCCGTGTGCTCTTAACCACCAGGTCCATTATTGTCCTGACCACCAGGTCATAACAGTTTACAGCCTGGGAAAGGGATAATATCCATGGAGCTTCCCAGGCTAAAAAAACAAGCCCTCAATTCTCTGTCAGCAGAAATATAGAAAAATGTCAGCTTTAGCAAGGTTTGTTGTCAAGAAGAGATGGTTTCCTACGCCATTTTTTTAAAAATAATTTTTAAAAATGGGTGGGTTTCCCCTCATTTTTGACACCCAGCCAAGCTAAAGCAGACAGCTGTGGGCTGGTATTCTCAGGCTGGGAAGGGGCAATGAAGATTGTCCTCCCCCAGCCTAAAAATAGCAGCCCGCAGCCACCCAGAAAAGGCGTACCTATTAGATGCACCAATTCTGCCACTTTTCCCGACACTTCTCACTTGCCCTGTGGGGTTCATATTTGTGAGGATGATGTCGCCTTTGTATTGTCATGTGCCATCAAGCCCACGGTTTAGTAATAGAGAAGCATCTATAAGACACCTATCTATTACTACTTCTATAGTTGTATGGTAAATAAACACACGGTCAGAATAAAGTCTTTTATTTGAAAAAAACAACAACACACTTTTACATTTTTATTTAAAAATAACAAACAGTATAACTAAGTAAAAAGTTTTTAGTAATAATGTTTTTGATCAAAAATAGCATAAGTCATCCAACTACAACAAACTAACTCTGATCGGGACAGTCCTACACTGTCTAATATTAAAAACCTTACCATGTGTCAATGTTGACCTCAGTGTATGACTAAGGGAAGACAAAATTACTGGGCCCAACCAGTGTATGACTGTCCCGATCAGAGTCACCTTGTTGTGGTGGGATGGCTTTTATACTATTTTTGATCAAAAACAGTATTACTAAAAACTCTGTTATTTAAATGCACTTTTTCCTTTGTTATAGCAGGGTTTTTGCTCATTTTTTCTCTTGTAGGTTTTGTGTTGTATGGCCAATGTGAACATGCGTTTATGTGCTGCATGTGTACCAACTCAAGTCAAGCTCAGTTTTGGAATTTTTTCTTTGTATTATTGCATTCTGTGCAAGCTGGGGTGTGGCCTCCATTTTCTGAGCTGGAAATTGTATATAAGGCTCCCCCAGACTGGTGTTCCACTGGCTGGGCCCAGTCCTTTTGTCTGCCCTTATTCATACACTGAGGTCAACATTGACACATGGTAAGGTTTTTAATATTAGACAGTGTAGGACTATCCCGATCAGAGTTACCTTGTTGTGATGGAATGGCTTTTATGCTACTTTTGATCAAAAACAGTATTACTAAAAACTCTGTGTTATTTTAATGCACTTTTTGCTTTTTACTTAGTTACAGCAGGGTTTTTGCTCATTTTTTCTCTTGTAGGTTTTATATGTAAAACTGACAGCTGCAGGCTGCAACCCTGTTTCTGCTAGCTGTCAGCTTTAGCAAGGTTGGTTATCAAGAATAGAGGGGTCCCCATGCCATTTTTTAAATTATTTAAATAATTAATTTAAAAAAAGGTGTGGGGTCCACCCTATTTTTGACAACCAGCCTGTCACGGCTCCCGGGTAATACTGCCGTGGGAAATGCTGCACACAGCAGCAAGGGAGCTGATCAATGCGCCAGGTTACTAACTAGGTAACAACCAGGACCAGAACCATGTGACAGAGTGGGAGGTGGTCAGGGACGAAGCCAGATGCCGGGGTGCAGAGGAGACTATCTACACAGGAGAGTAGTCAAACAAGCCAAGATCTGAAACAGGAGATCACGAGGTACCAAAGGGGTGATACAGAGGATTGTCAGAAGAGAAGCCAGAGATCAGAGATCCAGAAGAGCAAACAAACGCATGGAGAGCAAGGAAAACAATTGCAAACCGGGCACATACTCCAGAGGTCAGGCACACAGACTAGAACGAGAGTATAGCTGACAGGGAATCCCAGTCTGGAGTGAGCATAAATACCCCTCCTAGATCGAAAGGGAGGCCAGCAAAATTAACCCTGAGAGAACAGGACATTAACCATGTCCTAACCATGACAGTATCCCCCTCTTAACGGGGGCAACTGGGCCCCCAGGCTTCTCAGGGTATCTGGCATGAAAAGCCCATACCAGTCGATCAGCGTGCACAGAACTGGCCGGAACCCATCACCGATCCTCAATGGAATATCACTTCCAGTGGATTAGGTACTGTAGCCTCCGGTGCACCCACCGTGAATCAGTGATGCACCCTACCTTGTAATTTAGCTGACCCTCTACCAACACTGGCGGAACATTGAATGAGGAATCTTCTCTAACTGTCCCCACTAGTGATGAGCGAATATACTCGTTGCTCGGGTTTTCCTGAGCACGCTCGGGTGATCTCCGAGTATTTGGTAGTGTTCGGAGATTTCGTTTTCATCATGGCAGCTGAATGATTTACCGTGGGAAATGCTGCATGCAGCAGCAAGGGAGCTGAGCAACGTGCCAGGTTACTAACCAGGTAACAACCAGAACCTGAACCATGTGACAGAGTGGGAGTTGATCGGGGTGGAGCCAGACGCCGGAGTGCAGAGGAGACGATCTACACAGGAGAGTAGTCAAAGAAGCCAAGATCTAAACCAGGAGATTACGAGGTACCAAAGGGTTGAGATAGAGGATTGTCAGAAGAAAAGCCAGAGATCAGAAATCCAGAAGAACAAACAAACAGAGTAATGCACGGAGAGCAAGGAAAACAATTGCAAACTGGGCACACACTCCAGAGGTCAGGCACACACACTAGAAGGAGAGTATAGCTGACAGGGAATCCCTGTCTGGAGTGACCATAAATACCCCTCCCAGATTGAAAGGGAGGCCAGCAAAATTAACCCTGAGAGAACAGGACATTAACTATGTCCTAACTATGACACAGTCAAGCTAAAGCAGGCAGCTGGGGGCTGGTATTCTCAGGCTGGTAACGGGCCATGGATATTACCCCCCAGCCTAAAAGTAGCAATCCGCAGCTGTTCAGAAAAAGCACATCTATTATCTACAACAACTGCATGATAGACCCGGGACTACTAGTGCTGACACTGTTGGAACAGCGCCGGCATGGGAGGTGAGTAAAGGTTTCTTTATTTTATTGGGGCCAAACATTTAAGGACATTCAGTGTCAGCTGATGTTGAGTAGGGGCATCATTGCATGATGTTAGGGTGCCAATCTTTGTGGTCAGGTAGGGACAAATCAGGGTCAAGTTAGAGATTTGCCTAGTCTAAAGAGAAACCTGTGGTGTGAACATCTCCGCTGATTTTTTTTCATCCCCGTGTGAGTGTTAGGGCTCAGTCATAACACACAGCCCATCACTGTAATCAGGGTATCTTTCCCTGCATCATGGTACTCTAGATCAGGGGTCCCCAACTCCAGTCCTCAAGGCCCACCAACATGTCATGTTTTCAGGATTTCCTTAGTCTTGCCCAGGTAATAATTGCATCACCTGTGCAATGCAAAGGAAATCCTGAAAACATGACCTGTTGGTGGGCCTTGAGGACTGGAGTTGGGGACCCCTGCTCTAGATTACATAGCAAAAACCTGATGACAGATTCGATTTAAGGTGGTTTTATGGTCTTGCTCAGTTATTATTTGAAAACATCACCAAACATCTCATTTGCTACTATTTTTACGATAACTAAGGCAAGGTGTTGATGGATCCACAGTAGTGTAAGGCTACGTTCACATTGGCGTTCCGCCAATGTGCGTCGCTGTTGCGCCGGCGACGCAGCGGCGACGCGCCCCTATGTTTAACATAGGGGACGCGTGCGTCGTTTTGGTGGCGTTTTTCGCCACATGCGTCGTTTCCGACGCTAGCGTCGGACGCAAGGAAACGCTACATGTAGCATTTTCTGTGCGTCCGATTTTCGTTGGAAAACGACGCACGCGTCGCAAAACGCGCGCGTTTTTGCGCGCGTTTGCGTGCGTTTTAGCGTGCGTCGCCGACGCACGGCGGCGCAACGCTAATGTGAACGTAGCGTAAAGTGGACACATTATCCAACACCTAGATATATAGGGGCTGATACTTAAAGATCTTGCAAACATCAATCATAAGGGCTCCCTGAAGTGTGATGTGCTGAATTCAATAAGAGGTGCACACCACTTAATGAATTTGGGGCATCTTATTGGTGTTCTTTGGCTCTGTCAGCTGCAACAGAAGTGCTACTCTAGCTAAGAACTGAAGTAACAATTCTAGCATAAGAAACGGCTCCATTTTTGCTGATTTTGATGGATGGACATGGCAGAGAGCAGTGCTGGAACAAGACTGAAGTGCGGTGGGGGTGTGGCACCACAGCCTGTCTAAATCATGGCAAAGTGTGGTGTTCCCTATGCCAGAAATCTTATTCCAGTACCTGTTCTGCCCATTCTAGCGAAGGTCAGGTTTCGTATCTAGCTTTAAAAAGGTTTAATACCATAGTTTTGGTTTTGCTGTGTTATAGCACCACCCAGTGGTGGTTAAATTTATTACCTGTGTTTTTCAGTAATTATTAGAGTGTTGCATTCTGGGATTCACCAAGGTATCATGGGAAGGGGAAACTCCATTTTCTCTCTGTGTATTTCCGTGGACACACGTGTTAATCTGCTGTGTTGAACTACCTCACTTACTTCCCATTCCGGCTAAGTTTATCCGGTAAGACCATTATCCCTGTTCTTGCTATGTAATGTTGTACAGAGTGTGATTAACTGTATAGCAGCCAGTACACAGGAAATGTGATTTCAGTTACCTGCTGTATGTAGTTATTATAGAAGTTGCATCATCCTGTATGCTTTCCCTGTTAGTTGCAGTCATGTTATTATTTGCACAATACTTACTCAAATCATTTGTATTCTTATAGTTTTACCGCGCTCATGTTTACCAATAAACAAGTTAGACTACAGAGAACAAATGATAAATCAACGTGTGCACAACCTAAGAAGGTGCATGGGTAGGTTCCCAAACCGTGAAATTAAGCAAGTAAGAAACCCAGCACTCAACTTTGTTATGGTGAGATGAAAAACTGGTAGTTTATTGTATCCCAAGCAAGACGTTTCGGTCACACAAAAGACCTTCGTCAGTAACTGAAAATTACATATACCAAAACAATTCATATAGGGATAATATCAACATAACTAAGAAAGCAAAATAAAGTATATACATAACACACACATGGACAACCGTACATGTGTATGGCAAAAAATATTGACTATGGTGCGCATCTGAGAATGGAGAGTAATATACACATCGTGGCACGATAAGTGAGAGAGAGGTAGAATATAGGATAAAAGTAGAGAAAAGAGAGGGGGGTACGTACCAAATACTGGGATAGAAGATGAGTGTAAATGGCTATAAACGCTGCCTCTAAAATAGAAAAAATATAGTGGCAAATCTGCTATGCTACGGAGGTGTAGTGAATAGTGGAGGTAAATGAGAGCCTACCGATAGAATCCTCGTGGCTGGGACGTGCCGCAGCACAGATGACACTTGTACTAGCAGCTGATTTCCCGCCCACAGGTATTTATATGGCCCCCCTCCTCTTGCTTCCCCCACTCACACAGCGGTGGATACCGCGGAACTGGCCATCTGTATAGGTAATCTGTTTTGTGACATCTTTTCTCTATCCTTGTTGGATTCTATACCTAGTAGCTGTTCTCTAGACATTTGTCTTATCTCACCTTAGGCTGCATCAGGATACTATTTCTCCTCTTCAGGAACTAGCGCTGTACCCAGGATTCTATCGGTAGGCTCTCATTTACCTCCACTATTCACTACACCTCCGTAGCATAGCAGATTTGCCACTATATTTTTTCTATTTTAGAGGCAGCGTTTATAGCCATTTACACTCATCTTCTATCCCAGTATTTGGTACGTACCCCCCTCTCTTTTCTCTCCTTTTATCCTATATTCTACCTCTCTCTCACTTATCGTGCCACGATGTGTATATTACTCTCCATTCTCCGATGCGCACCATAGTCAATATTTTTTGCCATACACATGTACGGTTGTCCATGTGTGTGTTATGTATATACTTTATTTTGCTTTCTTAGTTATGTTGATATTATCCCTATATGAATTGTTTTGGTATATGTAATTTTCAGTTACTGACGAAGGTCTTTTGTGTGACCGAAACGTCTTGCTTGGGATACAATAAACTACCAGTTTTTCATCTCACCATAACAAAGTTGAGTGCTGGGTTTCTTACTTGCTTAGACTACAGAGAACAGTCTGCTTATTTGGGAGACAGAAGTGGTTTATGCCGTATGTCGGATCACACACCGTATCAACGTGTATGAAGACAGAACAGTAAAACGGATTCTAGATACCAGCGGAGGCCAGTAAAACGCAGGCTAGATACCAGCAAGCAGTAAAACAGAAGCTAAATACCAGCGCAGGCTAGCAAAACCAGGCTAGACGCCAGCAATAACAAGACCACTTACACAGCCGCTTGTACCACACCGCACAGCCTGCAGATACCGCAGCGGGCGCCATATTGCCCGCCAAGCGCTACACGTCTCAGTCTACGCTGAAGTCATTCCTACCCGCTCTGAGACATCCTACAGCCTGCAAAAGGACACACAATGTCTGCAAGTCGAGCATCCTCACTCAGGACGAGGTCCCAAACAAGCCGCTCTAGCAAGTCTTCCTCGAAAAGGTCTGTCACCCTCGCCCGAGCAGAAGTTGAGGCGGCGAAGGTATGATCCTCCTTCGCTGCACAAGAGATGCAGTTAAAGTTAAGACACGCAGAGCAAGAAGCAGAAAGAGCCCGCCTGCAAGCCGATAGAGACGCAGATACAGCCCGCCTGCGAGCGACCTTAGAAAGGCTTTCCGCTGAAAAACAAGCAAAAGGCTTTCCGCTGAAAAAGAAGCAGCAGCCGCAATAGCCAAAGCTGAGTTCTTAGAAGCCGTGGAGTTTCCCGAATCTGAGCGTGACAGCGACGTACGTGGACCAGACCTTGATCGTCAGGACCCTGCTCAACGTGTCTCAGAATATGTCCACCAACATCCCGGAATAGAAGACAACTCTGATCTGTTACACCAACCAGCCTATACAGATTACCAGAGATCCTTCCTCCAAACACCGCACTGGAAGCAGGAAGGTATACTGTGAAACGACATCGACCACCACTACCGTCTTACAGAACAGAAGGTACGGCCTCCTCCCAGACTGACAGGGACACCCTTCGCTTCAGAACGGTTTTATACAGACTTTCCTAAGCCAGAAGCTCCTACCAGGTATGAGGATGCACCACACACACCGCATGACAACAGCACACCAGCTCATGTTGACACTGACTCAGCCACTATGAACTTTGCAAGGTTCTTTACCCGCCGGGAGCTGGTGACCAAGGGACTTGTAAACTTCACCGATCGAGCTGAAAGCTACAGAGCTTGGCGAGCCTCCTTCCAGAACGCCATCAGAGACTTGCATCTTTCCAGTAGTGAAGAGTTAGATCTACTGGTTAAGTGGCTTGGGAGTGAGTCAGCTGAACACGCCAAAAGAATCAGGAACATTAACATAAAGTACCCACACACAGGACTTCGCATGGTGTGGGAGAGACTCGAAGAATGTTGTGGGTCAATAGAAGCTATAGAAAATGCTTTGTATAAAAGAATTGATGATTTCCCCAAGATAGCAAATAAGGGTTATCAAAAGCTCAGGGAACTGAGCGACTTGTTAATGGAGGTACATGCTGCTCAGGCAGAAGGTGACCTACCAGGGTTGGCATTCCTGGACACTGCCAGAGGTGTCAACCCGATTGTCCAAAAGCTCCCTTACAACTTACAAGAAAAGTGGGTCAGTCACGGGTCCCGTTACAAACAGGCTCATAAGGTGTCATTTCCTCCTTTCAGGGTGTTTGTAGACTTTGTTGCTCAGCAGGCTAAAGTTAGAAATGACCCCAGTTTTGATTTCACTATGTCATGTACCACTGCCTCCGGTGTAAAACCCAGTAAAACACCAGTGGCAGTACACAAAACTAATGTTACCTCCACAGGTTTTCCTTACAGGGCAAGTAAGTCCTCTCCAGAGGAGGACAAACCTCAGGATCTCAGCAAACACTGCCCCCTACACAAGAATCCTCACCCTCTACTAAAATGTAGAGCCTTCAGGGAGAAGCCTCTAGAAGTCCGTAAGAGCTTCCTAAAAGGAAAACAAGATATGCTTCAGATGCTGCGCGACTACCTCACACTTCGCCAAGAAATGTGAAACCAGTGTGAAATGCGCAGAATGCAGTAGTGTGGAGCACAACACGGCTTTAAACCCTGGACCACCCTCAGGGGTATCGTCGCGAGTAGAATAGTCTGCCGAAAAACAGAGGGACACTGACATTGACACCCCAGTGGTCACTTCTCAGTGTACAGAGATCTGCAAGGAATTTGTAGCAGGGAGATCCTGCTCGAAGATCTGCCTTGTCAGAGTATTCCCAGCGAGCCAACGGGATAAGGCAATCAAGGTATATGCAATCTTGGATGATCAGAGTAACAGGTCTCTAGCTAAGTCCTTTTTCTTCAACACCTTCAACATTGCTGGTCCCGGCTCTCCGTACTCCTTGAAGACATGTGCAGGTACTGTCGAGACGGCGGGGAGAAAAGCGACCGGATTCAAAGTAGAGTCTATGGACGGTCAAACCTGCTTATCCTTACCATCAATAATAGAGTGTAATCAAATTCCGGACAACAGGTCTGAGATACCTACACCGGAGGTAGCAGCTCATCACACCCACTTGAGACGTATAGCTCACCTGATACCGGAGCTTGACCAAGGAGCCCCTATTGTCTTACTCCTCGGAAGAGACATTCTACGGGTCCACAAGGCTAGAGGACAGATCAACGGCCCACAAAATGCCCCATATGCTCAGAGACTTGACCTAGGATGGGTCATTGTGGGAGACGTCTGTTTGGGTGGAGCACACAGGCCAACATCAGTCAACAGCATGCTCACCAATACCCTCGAGAATGGACGCCCGTCTCTCTTCCAGCCATGTGAGAGCAGTTTCCTGATTAAAGAATTGCCACACAACACCCCTCCATCTTGTCCGTTAGCTGATCCCTCCTGTGAAGACCATGCATGCGACGGTGAGCAAGATCATATAGGGTGCACAGTTTTCCACAGGACAAGAGAAGACAACCAGGTAGCAACGTCCATAGAGGACAGACTGTTCTTGGACATCATGGAGCGAGAGATAGTAAGAGATGAATCAAAGAGTTGGGTCGCACCTTTACCATTCAAACCACAGAGGCAACGCTTACCCAACAACAGAGAACTTGTGTACAGTCGATTTGTCTCCCTTACACGCAAACTGCAGAAGTCACCAGAGACAAAAGAACACTTCTTTACCTTCATGGAGAGAATATTCCAGAGTGGCCACGCGGAAATTGCACCTGTACTTCAAGATTCCGAGGAATGTTGGTACTTACCTATTTTCGGCGTGTATCATCCGAAGAAACCTGGTCAGATAAGAGTGGTATTTGACTCAAGTGCCAGATACGAAGGTGTTTCTTTAAACGACGTCTTTCTATCTTGTCCAGACCTCAACAACAGACTTCTGGGAGCACTCCTTCGTTTCCGCAAAGATGCAGTAACATTTACGGCCGACATACAACAGATGTTTCACTGCATCCTTGTTAAAGAAGAACACAGAAACTACTTGAGGTTTTTCTCGTACCGCGATAATGACCCCTACAAGGACATCGTGGAATATCATATGAAGGTACACATCTTCGGGAACAGCCCTTCCCCTGCTGTCGCTATCTATGGGCTTAGACATTCAGCCAGAGAGGGTGAAGCAAAGTATGGATCGGATGTAAGATCTTTTGTGGAAAAGGATTTCTACGTAGATGACTGCCTGAACTCCACACCCACAGATGAGTCAGCAGTCAGTCTCCTGAAAAGGGCACAAGAAATGCTCGCTTCATCCAATTTGAGGTTGCACAAAATTGCTTCCAACAGCCAAAAACTAATGGCAGCCTTTCCCTCTCAAGATTACTCAACCGATTTAAAAGACTTGGATTTAAGCACGGACTCCCTTCCTATGCAGCGGAGCCTGGGTTTACTTTGGGATTTGAAAAAGGATACATTCACCTTCCAGATCAGCGAAGAAGAGAAACCTTTCACGCGTAGAGGCGTCCTGTCCGTTGTGAACAGCTTGTACGATCCTCTGGGATTTGTAACTCCTGTAACTATCCAAAGTAAAATGATGTTGAGAGACTTCACCCAAGAGACGTCCGATTGGGATGATCCGCTTCCCAGTGAGAAAAGAGACTTGTGGGTAAGATGGAAGAACTCTTTAGAAGCCCTGTCAAGTCTCTACGTTGCACGACCATATGCTTCTGTGCCATCAACATAAATCAAGATGCAAAGGCTTTGTATCTTCTGCGATGCCTCAACCAAAGCAATTGCAGCAGTGGCGTATTTGAAAACTACTGACATCAATGAACAATGCCACGTGAGGCTTGTTATGAGCCGGACAAAATTGGCCCCACTCCGCGAACACACAGTACCCAGACTGGAACTCTGTGCAGCTGTGTTAGCAGTAGAGTTAGCTGAGCTTATCTCGACAGAAATGGACCTGGAGTTCAAAGAAATCGAGTTCTACACCGACAGCAAGGTAGTGTTGGGGTACATTTGCAATGAAACTCGTCGTTTCTATGTCTATGTCAGCAATCGGGTGCTAAGGATCAAGAGATCCACCGACCCTAAACAGTGGCACTATGTGTCCACACACCACAATCCTGCGGACCACGCAACCAGATCTGTTGAAGCTAGACCATTGACTTCACTTTCTAGTGACTCTGAGGATCCGACCATTCTCACTCCTGCTATGTTACTTACTCAGAAAGCCAGCGTTCTCAGCGCTCCACCTGGAGAATTTAGCAACAAGGACCTCTACAGACGACAATGGAGACAAGTCCAAAGTCTCTCCAATACCTTCTGGGACAGATGGAGGAAGCAGTACCTCTCCACCTTACAACCCAGGAAGAAGTGGCAGACCGACAAACCAAACATCAAAACCGGTGATGTCGTTCTCATGAAAGACAGCCAGTCTCACCGTTATGAGTGGCCACTAGGCCTCATCACTAAGATACTCCCAAGCAAAGATGGGAAGGTGCGTAAGGTCAAGGTCAAAGTAGGCAAGTCCGGGGAGAGTAAACTATTCCTCAGACCAGTTGCGGAACTTGTCTTACTGTTTTCGCCAAAAGAACCTGTGGGTGGCATCGGTTGATGCCAAGCGGGGAGTGTTCTGCCCATTCTAGCGAAGGTCAGGTTTCGTATCTAGCTTTAAAAAGGTTTAATACCATAGTTTTGGTTTTGCTGTGTTATAGCACCACCCAGTGGTGGTTAAACTTATTACCTGTGTTTTTCAGTAATTATTAGAGTGTTGCATTCTGGGATTCACCAAGGTATCATGGGAAGGGGAAACTCCATTTTCTCTCTGTGTATTTCCCTGGACACACGTGTTAATCTGCTGTGTTGAACTACCTCACTTACTTCCCATTCCGGTTAAGTTTATCCGGTAAGACCATTATCCCTGTTCTTGCTATGTAATGTTGTACAGAGTGTGATTAACTGTATAGCAGCGAGTACACAGGAAATGTGATTTCAGTTACCTGCTGTATGTAGTTATTATAGAAGTTGCATCATCCTGTATGCTTTCCCTGTTAGTTGCAGTCATGTTATTATTTGCACAATACTTACTCAAATCATTTGTATTCTTATAGTTTTACCGCACTCATGTTTACCAATAAACAAGTTAGACTACAGAGAACAGTCTGCTTATTTGGGAGACAGAAGTGGTTTATGCCGTATGTCGGATCACACACCGTATCAACGTGTATGAAGACAGAATAGTACCTGAGTGGAGTGAGGTTTTTGGCATAGTACACGGAGGCAGATGCATCTTATCAAATGCTCCAGATTTATGAAGGGACGTGCATTCCTTCATGAATCAGTGGCGTGCATCTACATTACAGAACACCCCGTCAACAAGAATGTGAAAATTTTATGATACACTACTGTTATGACCTGGTGGTTAGGACAATAATGGACCTGGTGGTTAAGAGCACACGGAATGACCTGATAGTTACTAATAATATAGGACGAGCTCTGAGACGTGGGAACTCTGCTGACCGCAATCCCTAATCCTATCACACACACTAGAAATCGCCGTGGATTGCTCCTAACGCTCCCTATGCAACTCGTCACAGCCTAAGGAACTAGCTAGCCCTAAAGATAGAAAAATAAAGCCTACCTTGCCTCAGAGAAATTCCCCAAAGGAAAAGGCAGCCCCCCACGTATAATGACTGTGAGTAAAGATGAAAATTACAAACACAGAGATGAAATAGATTTAGCAAAGTGAGGCCCGACTTACTGAACAGACTGAGGATAGGAAAGGTAACTTTGCGGTCAGCACAAAAAACTACAAAAATAGCAAGCTGGACAGAAAAAAAGCAAACAAGAGAAAAACAAGCAGGAACTTAGCTTTCTGCTGGGAAGACAGGTCACAAGAACGATCCAGGAGTGAACTAGACCAATACTGGAACATTGACAGGTGGCATGGAGCAATGATCTAAGTGGAGTTAAATAGAGCAGCCAGCTAACGAATTAACCTCGTCACCTGTGGAAGGAAACTCAGAAGCCGCAGCCCCACTCACAACCACCAGAGGAAGCCCATGGACAGAACCAGCCGAAGTACCATTCATAACCACAGGAGGGAGCTTGACAACAGAATTCACAACACACTACAACTATACTACACATGAAGCATTATTTCCATTCACTTTCTCAGTGTGGAAAAAGAGTGCCATGACAATGCTCGGGATATTTTCCGTATGGTAAATGTACCAAATTACAAACTGAATCCACTGAAAACAGAAAAAAGCCCCACACAGAAGAAAATTTCAAAGAGAAGAAAGAATATGTTGTTTTATGCCGCCAAAAAAGTTTAATGCAATGTAAACTGGATAAAACATAGTTAAAAGATCATTTTCTGACTGTGTATTTCCCATTTTAATCTTTTTTTAGTGATTCACACTCTCAGGTAGGCATTGGGTAATGTTGTCTTATCAGCTCCAACACAAATAAACTCTGGTCAGCTTTCTGCCAGCTGACTGACTAATGTGATCACCTAGACTGGTTATAAGCAGGGCCAGCAAGGTGCATCTATTAAAGCATGTAAACGAAAATCCCAGTTGCATTCTAGATGACAGGGTGGTGACACTAATAGTGACCCACCCTGCAAAAACAAAAACCAACTCCAAAAAACATGGAAACAGTAGGAGAATGAGGAGTATTCAATTAATATAGTAAAAACATGTTCCAATTTTATTAGAATATTAATGATATAAAAAGACAATAGGATAAAGTGATGAAGTACATAGACAAACACATACAAGAGGGCCATACATAATAAATAGAAAAGTAATACGACGTCACCTGTATGCTTAGGCCTCTTTCACACTTCCGTTTTCTGCAATCCGTCGGTTTGGGCAAAAAACGGATCCTGCAAATGTCCTCGCAGGATGCGTTTTTTGCCCATAGACTTGTATTAGCGACGGATTGCCACACGTCGCGTCTATCGTGCGACGGATCCGTCATGTTTTGGCGGACTGTCGTCACAAAAAAGTTCAGTGTAACTTTTTGTGCGTCGCGTCTGCCATTTTCAACCATGCATGCGCGGCTGAAACTCCGCCCCCTCCTCCCTGGACTGCAGAATGGGCAGCGGATGCGTTGAAAAACTGCATTCGCTGCCCACAACGTCCGTCGGTACGTCAGCCCGATGCATTGCGACGGGCCCGTACCGACGGAAATGTGAAAGAGGCCTTAGACAAAGAAGCAGAAAGAATACACTGATATAAAGTGGTGCACCTTGGCAAGACCTGTCCCAATGCATGAAGGTGCACAACAGTGAATGATTACAATGGGGTAACAGATAAGGGAAAGGGGCAGAGCTTACCAGAGAAAAGAGGATGACCCTGAGGCGGATGGCAAGACCCCAACGTGCGTTTTGCGTTTTGTAGACACTGCTTTCTCACGGGGATCTATCAAAAGGTGTAGAGCTAGGATTTATACCTAGCCTACCTGGCTTTGCTACGCTGTGGACATGCTGCCATATACATCTGAGTACAGTTTTTTGTAACTCATCCAGCATATTGCACTGTGTGAATGTGAACCCAGCCTAATCTGTTTCTTCAGTCCTGTTTGAGAGACATGGTTTAACCCCTTAAAGGGAACCTGTCAGCAAGATTGTGCACTGTAACCTACAGACAGTGTCAGGTCAGCGCCATTATACTGATTAAAATGATATCTTGATTGATGAAATCTGTCTTGTGGTTGTTGTTAAATCCTTATTTTCAGTTTTGAATTAATGATCTGATTGTGCTCCGGGCGTCCTGTGGGGGGTCTTCATGTGGTGCTCTGATTAGGTATTCATAATGCAGCCTGCTGACTGGTCACTGATCCATCACTGACTTGCCCCCTAGTTTGCATAATGAATATCTGTACATACTGAAGAAAAAAAGATAAAAATCTTCTGCAGGCAGGCACCAGCTGTGGCACCTGCGCTGCAGCATAATCGCATATTTACTGTCCTAATAATAACTGTGCTTGATGTTATTCAAATAGTACGAAAAAAATCTCTTTTTGCGCAGAAGCAGCTATCGGTGTATATAGAGATGATCCGATAGCTGCTATTGCGCAGGCACAGCTAGCGCCATCTTGCTGGAGAAAAACTGCCTGCGCAGTAGCATCTTTTGGAGATAGATAGAGCACAGGAGCAGCTCTATCAGTTATCAGGACAGTAAACATGTGATTATGCTGCAGTGCAGGTGCCATGGCTGGCCCCTGCCTGCAAAAGGGTTGTTTTTTTTCTTCAGTATGTATTCATTATGCAAACTAGAGGGCAGATCACTGAGGGATCAGTGACCAGTCAGCAGGCTGCATTATGAATACCTAATCAGAGCACCACAGGCCATCCCGGAGCACGGGCATATCATTAACACAAAACTGAAAATAAAGATTAAACAACAACCACAAGACAGATTTTCTTAAAAAAAAATGGAGCCATTTTCAGAGACCTGTAGCGTCTCCATTTTTCGTGATCTGTGTCTGGGTGAGGGCTTATTGTTTGCAAACCAAGCTGATGTTACCACTTTGGTGTAGACAAGATCTTTTGATTGCCCGTTATTGCATTTTACTGCAATGTAGCAGCGACCAAAAAAATGTAATTCTGGCTTTTTCTTTTTCATTACGCAATTTAGTGATCGGGTTATTTTTTATACTGATAGATTGGGTGATTCTGGACACAGCGATACCAAATATGTGCATACAAGATGTTTTTTTTGAATGGGGCAAAAGGGGGGTGATTTGAACTTTTATATATTTTTTTTATTTTTTTAATGTTTATAAAAATATGTTTACTTTTTGCATGCTTCAATAGTCTCCGTGGGAGACTAGAAGCTTCAGTTGTCTGATCGTCTCTGCTACACAGAAGCGATGTTCAGATCGCCTGTGTGTAGCAGATATGCTCACTTGTTATGAGCACCGACCACGCTCATAGCAATCTGGCAACGACAACCAAAATTGCAGTTTTTCGGCCACTGCAACAACACAAAAAAAGTAATAACCAGTGGCCAAAACATTGTATCTACCCCAAAGTAATATCAATAAAAACATCAAAACAGGCACAAAAACAAGCCCTCATGCAGGTCCATATCCCAAAAATTTAATGTTACGACTTTCAGAAAACGGAGGCACAAGCACATTTTTGTTATTTTTTTTTTCAAATTTCTGAATTATTATTTAACACTTAAAATAAAAACCATACACATTTGGTATCTAAGTAATTGTACTGACCTGGGGAATCATATTGCCAAGTAATTTTTACAGTAAAATGAATGCTGTAAATAAAAACAATTTCAGAATTGCAATATTTTCGCTATTTCGACACACTTAGAATTTTTTACCACTATCCAGTACATCTCATGACAACTTGGATGGTGTCAGTCAAAAGCACATCTTGTCCCGCAAAAAACAAACCCTCACACAGTCATGTCAACGAAAAAGTTAATGCTCTTGGAATAAGGGGAGGTAAAAAAAAAAAAAAAAAAAAAAATCGCAAAAACTGAAAATCACCCAGTTGGAGAGGGGTTAACAGTGCACGTTTCATGAAAAGAGTGTGTAAGTTATTCCATATGTATGAAATAGCTTTAGAATCCTGCGAAACAAAAGTAATCAAATCAAGTGTCCCAGGCAAACAGCCATGAGTGGCATATTAGATTGATGTACAAATGGGTTATTAGTATGCAGAAGAGCGGGCATTTCTAGGCACTCTACTACAGAGCACAACTGTGAAAGGCAGAAGGGTAATCCATTGTTATTAAAATTAAGTATTTCATAATGCTGGGCGATATGTTGTGTATATGTTGTGTATGCAAATAGGGAATATAAGGAGACTTTCACATCTGATAACATAAAATCATATCCTTCAATGAAAGCTCCATTTACAATTTCTGCCTCGTTTTCTTCCATTTGTAATCCAACAAACTTACACTAATGAACTTTTGTTTAACGTCTTCATGACTGCTGATGGTAAATAGACGTTGCCGCTTTCTGGGCTTTGTGCAGCACCGATGTGTGACATTCTGTAAAAACACACACATCAATAAATTACCCCCTTTCCCAGTTAAGGTACCGTCACACTAAGCGACGCTGCAGCGATACCGACAACGATGTCGATCGCTGCAGCGTCGCTGTTTGATCACTGGAGAGCTTTCACACAGACAGCTCTCCAGCGACCAACGATGCCGGTAACCAGGGTAAACATCGGGTTACTAAGTGCAGGGCTGCGCTTAGTAACCCGATGTTTACCCTGGTTACCAGCGTAAAAGTTAAAAAAACAAACAGTACATACTTACCTTCCGCTGTCTGTCCCCGGCGCTGTGCTTTCCTGCACTGACTGTGAGCACAGCGGGCGGAAAGCAGAGCGGTGACGTCACCGCTGTGCTTTCCGGCTGGCCGGCGCTCACAGCCAGTGCAGAGAAGCACAGCGCCGGGGACAGACAGCGGAAGGTAAGTATGTAGTGTTTGTTTTTTTTAACTTTTACGCTGGTAACCAGGGTAAACATCGGGTTACTAAGCGCGGCCCTGCGCTTAGTAACCCGATGTTTACCCTGGTTACCAGTGAAGACATCGCTGAATCGTCGTCACACACGCCGATTCAGCGATGTCTGCAGGGAGTCCAGCGACGAAATAAAGTGCTGGACTTTCTGCAGCGACCAACGACATCACAGCAGGATCCTGATCGCTGCTGCGTGTCAAACTGAACGATATCGCTAGCCAGGACGCTGCAACGTCACGGATCGCTAGCGATATTGTTCAGTGTGACGGTACCTTTAGTCTCATCAATTTATTAGTTAGGATATATGGTTAGATAGGGCAGGTGTTTAGTATAGTATAAGCTGATTAGATAAATTAAATTATTCATAATGAATTAATATATTTATATTCATAAAATTAAAATAAATCATTAGGGATAGGTTTAGAGTTGATCTCAATTGTTTTACAGATCAATTAGCAGTTCCATCAATTTGATTAATCAATTAATTATGTTAATTAGTTACGATAATCACTTACACTAATTAGTTGCATTATTAAATTTGTTCATTTTTTTACTAATATACACATACAAATATATACACTACTACATATACGACATACATAATTTGATAGATATATATGATACATAATTTGATAGGAACGTATGTTTTACTAAAGTGTACTGTAAATAATACTGTGTAGAGTGTACATTTATATATAAAAAAATATAAAAAATAATAAAATGGCACGTCCGTTTTATACTGCAGAGAAAGCGTATGTCCTTTTGTGTTCTGACAGCGAATGTCAGAAGCCGATAATGATTTCTGGGGCTTTCGTTTTAGCGACAGTAATAGCTCAGAAATGAGCAGTTATCCATCCTCAAAAACGACCATAACCGGTACGAGAGAGGCAAATCACGCTACTGGAGGAATATTTCCAAATCAGGAAACAATGCCCAGTGCAAGCACTGTTCCTGGTACTAGTGAATTGGTGCATGTCAACGTACGAGGGGCTTTGCCACTTGATGTAGCATTTCCCTTATGGGAAGCTTCAGATTCGGCTGCCGCATTCATCCCTGATTTTAATGCCATCCCTGGTATAAATGTGGAGGTGGAAGATTTTGGACGAGTTAATTTTTTAAATTTGTTTATGACCGATAAGTCGCTAGTAGGGTTGAGCGACCTTGACCTTTTTAGAGTCGAGCCGTGTTTCGCGAAACCCGACTATCTTAGAAGTCGAGTCGAGTGGAATCGGCCGATTATCGCGAAAAGTCGGGTATCGACCGAAACACGAAACCCAATGCAAGTCAATGGGGGAGCATAGTCGGCAGTGAGTGGAGGCCAGGAAAACACCTACACTGCCCATTTTAATGGCAAAAACATCCATTCTTGTTACAGAAGCTTGTCAATCGTAATTTACCTTATAATAATTGGAAGGCATTTGAAATTGGGGGTCATTTGGCTAAAGTTGTGGGGGGTAGGGCTGGTTCAAGTAATTAGTGGGCCCAGGAAATCTGGACCACGTCACGGCAGTGGAGCAGGGAGAGGTAAGTATTTCAACTTTGCAAGTGCTGTGATCCTGAGCAAGCAGGGGGGGCCCACTCGGCATTGGCACTGGCACAGGGCCCCTCAAAGTACAGCGGTGTGTTTGCACGGCGGGGGCGCCTCCCACCGGCAGCAACACTTTTGCGTACTATGAGAGGCCCTGTGCCAGTGACGTCGCCAACTAGTATTCCTCCCCCCACCTGATGAAGGAACCTGCACTTTCATCTGCACCTTCCTCTTTGTCCCCGTGTAAGGTGGTATGGTATGCGGGAAGAGGAACCTGACTTTCAGCAGGGTCACAATCTTGTTGTGTAGCGTGCACGGGGAATGTTGCGTTATGGGTCAATGTACCAGCAGACTCATCTATCACTGGCTGTGCAATGGGCAGGATGAGGAGGAAACACAGATATAGGCCCAAAGAATAAAGTTGGCTAAATGCAGTTCCAAATTGGTAACACAGGACTAACCAGGGGGCATTGCAGTGGAGGACAACTGGAATGAGAGGCTGACACAGAGAGTAGGCCCAAATCAGTAAGTAGTCGAAATGCAGTTCAAAATTGGCAACCGTAGTAAACAGGCGGCACAGCTTTGTTCAGTGGAGGAGAACAGCAAGGAGTGGCAGACACCGATAGTAGGCCCCAACCCAACTAGTAGGCCAAATGCAGTCTAACATTAACAACTACTTAACGAGAGCCTAAAAATGGAATTTCAGGACAGGAAACCAGGAGAACAGCAAGGAGCGGCAGACACTGTTAGTAGGCCCCAAACCAACTAGTACGCCAAATGCAGTTGTTCCATTTAACCACTATTTAACAAGAGCCTGAAGATAGAAGCTCAGGAAAGGCAACCTGGAGAACACCTTGGAGTGGAACACACCATCTCTCTACACCCCATACCAAATGTGTAGGCCTAATGCAGTGTAGTTTCCAACAACTACTAAACGAGAGCATTAAGATTGAAGCAATGGAGAGGAAACCTGGGGAACACCTTGGAGTGGAACACACCGTCTCTCTACACCCCATACCCAATTTGTAGGCCTAATGCAGTGTAGTTTCCAACAACTACTAAACAAGAGCATTAAGATTGAAGCAATGGAGAGGAAACCTGGGGAACACCTTGGAGTGGAACACACCATCTCTCTACACCCCATACCCAATTTGTAGGCCTAATGCAGTGTAGTTTCCAACAACTACTAAACGAGAGCATTAAGATTGAAGCAATGGAGAGGAAACCTGGGGAACACCTTGGAGTGGAACACACCGTCTCTACACCCCATACCACATGTGTAGGCCTAATGCAGTGTAGTTTCCAACAACTACTAAACGAGAGCATTAAGATTGAAGCAATGGAGAGGAAACCTGGGGAACACCTTGGAGTTGAACACACCGTCTCTACACCCCATACCCAATTTGTAGGCCTTATGCAGTATAGTTTTCACCAACTACTAAACGAGAGTAGGAAGATCGAAGCAATGTGGACGAAACCTGGGGCACACCTTGTGGCGGCAGACACCGTTAGTAGGCCCTACCAAAGTTGTAGCCCCAATGCAGTTTAAAATTCCTAGAGGCTGAAAACAAGGCTATTGACGCTCAGCTTTTTTCAAAGGAACACAGCTGTATTGAGTGGCGCAGACAGACACAGGTAGTAGGCCTTAAACCAAAAATGTGGCTCACTGCAGCTTAAAAAAGGTTACAGGGGTACACAGGCAGCATTGCTCTGGGCAGTGGAGGACAATTTCAATAGTGGACCGCAGACAGACTTTGTACGCCTACTATTAAAAAAAGGATGCTCTATGCAATTTTAAATAGGTTCCAGGGGTACACGGGCAGCAGTAGACTGGTCAGTGTAGTAGTAGTAGAAAGAACGGGCCGCAGACAGGCTTCGAAGGCCTAACATAAAAAAATATTGGGCTGTAGGCACTTTTAAATAGGTTCCAGGGGAACACAGGCAGCAGTGGTCTGGTCAGTGTAGGAGTAGTAGAAAGAACGGGCCGCAGACAGGCTTCGAAGGCCTAACATAATAAATTGGGCTGGCTGTAGGCAATTTACAATTGGTTCCAGGGGTACACGGGCAGCAGTAGACAGGTCAGTGGAGGCCTAGTGGAAGGAGGGACCGCAGACAGGCTTCGAAGGCCTAACATAATAAATTGGGCTGGCTGTAGGCAATTTAAAATTGGTTCCAGGGGTACACGGGCAGCAGTAGACAGGTCAGTGGAGGCCTAGTGGAAGGAGGGACCGCAGACAGGCTTCGAAGGCCTAACATAATAAAATTGGACAGGCTGTAGGCATTTTATAATTGGTTCCAGGGGTACACGGGCAGCAGTAGACAGGTCATTGGAGGCCTAGTGGAAGGAGGGACCGCAGACAGGCTTCGAAGGCCTAACATAATAAAATTGGACTGGCTGTAGGCACTTTATAATTGGTTCCAGGGGTACACGGGCAGCAGTGATCTGGTCAGCGGAGGCCGATTGTAATGAGTGTCTGCCAGTTAGTAGTCCAAAACAATAAATAAATGTGAATGTCTCGCATTAAAACAAAACGAAAACACTAAAGGGTGCAATCATTAGGTACAGGGGTGGGATCCTCTGCGTAGTTTCAGACCTACTAATTTGGCGCAAAGTATTTACTTTGGTAAATAGAGGACACTGCCCCTGACTATGTTAAGTACCATCGTACATTTCAACACAATGGTATTGTCAGTGGCAGGAATGGAAGGATGTCAGCGCATAAACTAAACATTGGTGGAAGTGTGAGAGATAAATGTGGAAGTGGTAGAGCAATGTTTGACCTGGGGGTGGGTGAACTCTCTTGTGGCCGGCGGTACAGGCCCAGGGCCCCTCATGTTACAACAGTGTGTCTGACGTTGGGTGCGCACCACCACCGCCAGAGACACTTTATTGTACTATGAGGGACCCAGTGGCAGTGCTGTCGACCAAAAGCGGGCACACCCACCTCTTCAGACAAACAGCACTCTCACGGGTGCTTGCGCCAAGTCGCGATACCACGGCCCCGTGTGGGGAGTTTGGCCATTTAGGGAGGTGCAAACATGTCGTATGATGGACAATCAGCTGCAGCAAATTAAGACATTAGAAAAGTAATTCACAATAGTCCACAGGCAAGAGCTTTTCATAGGAAAGCTAGGTGTCGGCCGGGCAAGGTGGGGCAAAAGAATTCGAAATCCAGTTGTGGTTCATTTTAATGAATGTTAGATCATCAACATTTTGGGTAGCCAGACGAGTCCTTTTTTCGGTTAATATTGAACCTGCAGCACTGAATACTCTTTCTGATAGGGCTTTCCTCTTCCTCTGGTGCAGACGCCTGATCCTTTATGTGCGTCAAACTTTGCATCAGCAGACACATTAGGGGGATGCTTATGCTTATTATGGCGTTGTCTGCACTAACCAGCCGTGTGCATTCCTCAAAACACTGAAGGACTTGACACATATCTTGTATCTTCGACCACTGCACACCTGACAACTCCATGTCTGCCATCCTACTGCCTGCCCGTGTATGTGTATCCTCCCACAAAAACATAACAGCCCGCCTCTGTTCGCACAGTCTCTGAAGCATGTGCAGTGTTGAGTTCCACCTTGTTGCAACGTCTATGATTAGGCGATGCTGGGGAAGGTTCAAAGACCGCTGATAGGTCTGCATACGGCTGGAGTGTACAGGCGAACGGCGGATATGTGAGCAAAGTCCACGTACTTTGAGGAGCAGGTCGGAGAACCCAGGATAAGTTTTCAATAAGCACTGCACCACCAGGTTTAAGGTGTGAGCCAGGCAAGGAATGTGTTTCAGTTGGGAAAGGGAGATGGCAGCCATGAAATTCCTTCCGTTATCACTCACTACCTTGCCTGCCTCAAGATCTACTGTGCCCAGCCACGACTGCGTTTCTTGCTGTAAGAACTCGGACAGAACTTCCGCGGTGTGTCTGTTGTCGCCCAAACACTTCATAGCCAATACAGCCTGCTGACGCTTGCCAGTAGCTGGCCCATAATGGGACAACTGGTGTGCAACAGTGTCTGCTGCCGATGGAGTGGTTGGGCGACTGCGGTCTGTGGAAGAGCTCTCGCTTCTGCAGGAGGACGAGGAGGAGGAGGAGGAGGGGGTGCGAACGCCTACAGCCAACTGTTTCCTAGACCGTGGGCTAGGCACAACTGTCCCGAAATTGATGTCCCCTGTGGACCCTGCATCCACCACATTCACCCAGTGTGCCGTGATGGACATGTAACGTCCCTGGCCATGCCTACTGGTCCATGCATCTGTAGTCAGGTGCACCTTTGTACTCACAGATTGCCTGAGTGCATGGACGATGCACTGTTTAACATGCTGATGCAGGGCTGGGATGGCTTTTCTGGAAAAAAAGTGTCGACTGGGTAGCTCGTAGCGTGGTTCAGCGTACTCCATCAGGGCTTTGAAAGCTTCGCTTTCAACTAACCGGTAGGGCATCATCTCTAACGAGATTAGTCTAGCTATGTGGGCGTTAAAACCCTGTGTACGCGGATGTGAGGATAAGTACTTCCTTTTTCTAACCAGAGTCTCATGTAGGGTGAGCTGGACTGGAGAGCTGGAGATCGTGGAACTAGCGGGTGTGCCGGTGGACATGGCAGACTGAGAGACGGTTGGAGACGGTATTGTTTCCGCCGGTGCCCTAGATGCAATATTTCCTCCTACAAAACTGGTGATTCCCTGACCCTGACTGCTTTTGGCTGGCAAAGAAACCTGCACAGATACTGCCGGTGGTGCGGAAAATGGTGGCCTTACAGTGACGGAAGGGATGTTGCGTTGCTGACTAGCTTCATTGGCCGAGGGTGCTACAACCTTAAGGGACGTTTGGTAGTTAGTCCAGGCTTGAAAATGCATGGTGGTTAAATGTCTATGCATGCAACTTGTATTGAGACTTTTCAGATTCTGACCTCTGCTTAAGCTAGTTGAACATTTTTGACAGATGACTTTGCGCTGATCAATTGGATGTTGTTTAAAAAAAATGCCAGACTGCACTCTTCCTAGCATCGGATCCCTTTTCAGGGATTGCAGACTGAGCTTTAACCGGATGGCCACGCTGTCCTCCAACAGGTTTTGGCTTTGCCACGCGTTTTGGGCCAGATACGGGCCCGGCAGATGGAACCTGTTGCGATGTTGATGCCTGCTGCGGCCCCTCCTCCACCTCCGCTTCAGAACTACTGGCGCCTGCACCCTGTTCCCCCAATGGCTGCCAATCGGGGTCAACAACTGGGTCATCTATTACCTCCTCTTCTAGCTTGTGTGCAACTTCGTCTGTGTCACCGTGTCGGTCGGTGGTATAGCGTTCGTGACGGGGCAACATAGTCTCATCAGGGTCTGATTGTGGATCAGTACCCTGAGAGGGCAATGTTGTGGTCTGAGTCAAAGGACCAGCATAATAGTCTGGCTGTGGCTGCGCATCAGTGCACTCCATGTCAGAATCTACTTGTAATGGGCATGGCCTGTTAACTGCTTCACTTTCTAAGCCAGGGACGGTATGTGTAAAGAGCTCCATGGAGTAACCCGTTGTGTCGCCTGCTGCATCCTTCTCTCTTGTTGTTTTTGCTGAAGAGGACAAGGAAGCGACTTGTCCCTGACCGTGAACATCCACAAACGACGCGCTGCTTTTACATTTACCAGTTTCAGAAGAGGAGGCAAAAGAGCTAGAGGCTGAGTCTGCAAGGTAAGCCAAAACTTGCTGTTGCTGCTCCGGCTTTAAAAGCGGTTTTCCTACTCCCAGAAAAGAGAGCGTTCGAGGCCTTGTGTAGCCAGACGACGAACCTGGCTCCACAGCTCCAGACTTAGGTGGAATATTTTTTTTCCCACGACCACCTGATGCTCCATTACCACTACCATCATTACCAGCTGACAATGAACGCCCACGGCCACGACCTCTTGCACCAGACTTTCTCATTGTTTTAAAAACTTAACCAAAGTAACTTTATTTGTTGCTGTCAAACAACTTACACGGTGAGCTATAACTTCAGTATGATTTCACTATCCCTTTACAGGTTGGTGAGACCACAAGGAAAATCAGGCACAATGTTACACACTCTGTTTTCTGTGGCACCAAATCACAGAGATGCCACACACGCAGGACTGTCACTCAAGCACAAATGTCAATATTAATCTCCCACTGATTTTTTTTTTTTCAGGGAGACTTTAGAAACAAAATTAAAAAAAAATAGGCTTTCTATGGCCCACTGAGTGAGAGATGGCACACACAGGAGTCAGGAGTGGCACACAAGCCCAGAGGCCAATATTTATCTCCCAATGATTGATGTAGTGATATTTTCAGGTAGATTTTAGAACCCAAATCAAGCAAAAAAATAAATAGGCTTTCTATGGCCCACTCAGTGAGAGATGGCACACACAGGAGTCAGGAGTGGCACACAAGCCCAGAGGCCAATATTTATCTCCCACTGATTGATGTAGTGATATTTTCAGGTAGATTTTAGAACCCAAATCAAGCAAAAAAAATAAATAGGCTTTCTATGGCCCACTGAGTGAGAGATGGCACACACAGGGATGGCACTCTAGCAGAAATGCCAATCTTAATCTCCCACAAAGGTATGGCAGGCAGCAATAAGGAGTGGACTGATGCACAAATTAAATAAAAAGTGTGGACAAACAAAAAAGATAGCTGTGCAGAAAGGAAGGAACAAGAGGATTTGTGCTTTGAAAAAAGCAGTTGGTTTGCACAGCGGCGTACACACAGCAATGCAGCTATCAGGGAGCCTTCTAGGGCAGCCCAATGAGCTACAGCGCTGAGAAAAAAAAAAATGTAGCTTCCACTGTCCCTGCACACCGAAGGTGGTGTTGGACAGTGGAAATCGCTACAGCACAAGCGGTTTGGTGGTTAATGGACCCTGCCTAACGCTATCCCTGCTTCTGACGAAGCGGCAGCAACCTCTCCCTAAGCTCAGATCAGCAGCAGTGAGATGGCGGTCGGCGGGAACGCCCCTTTATAGCCCCTGCGACGCCGCAGACAGCAAGCCAATCACTGCAATGCCCTTCTCTAAGATGGTGGGGACCAGGACCTATGTCATCACGCTGCCCACACTCTGCGTTCACCTTTATTGGCTGAGAAATGGCGCTTTTCGCGTCATTGAAACGCGACTTTGGCGCGAAAGTCGCGTACCGCATGGCCGACCCCGCACAGGGGTCGGATCGGGTTTCATGAAACCCGACTTTGCCAAAAGTCGGCGACTTTTGAAAATTAACGACCCGTTTCGCTCAACCCTAGTCGCTAGAGCATATTTGCCTCCAAACAAATTTGTATACTTCGCAATTCATCAGTCAGAATCCATGATCCAATTATGCGACATTAATTTTTGGGGAGATTTTTAGTCCATGGGGCTTGTTAAAAAATGAGCATTCAGTCTTATTGGTTCAACCGCCATGTTCAAGCAACCCGTATTTGAAAAAACGTGGCACTCAAAAATGAATATATGTCTTGAATTTAACCCCTATCTGACCTTGGACGAGATAGTACGTCCAAGGTCAGATCCCCTGCTTTGATGCAGGGCTCCGCGGTGAGCCCGCATCAAAGCCGGGACATGTCAGCTGTTTTGAACAGCTGACATGTGCCCGTAATAGGCGTGGGCAGAATCGCGATCTGCCCGCACCTATTAACTAGTTAAATGCCGCTGTCAAATGCAGACAGCGGCATTTAACTACCGCTTACTGCCGGGCGGCCGGAAATGACGTCATCGCCGACCCCCGTCACATGATCGGGGGTCGGCGATGCGTCTCCATTGTAACCATAGAGGTCCTAGAGACCTCTATGGTTACTGATCGCCGGTGGCTGTGAGCGCCACCCTGTGGTCGGCGCTCACAGCACACCTGCATTTCTGCTATGTAGCAGAGGCGATCGCGTTGTGCCTGCTTCTAGCCTCCCATGGAGGCTATTGAAGCATGGCAAAAGTAAAAAAAAAAATTTGAAAAAAATGTTAAAAAAATAAAAAAAATATAAAAGTTTAAATCACCCCCCTTTCGCCCAAATCAAAATAAATCAATAAAAAAAATATCAAATCTACACATATTTGGTATCGCCGCGCTCAGAATCGCCCGATCTATCAATTAAAAAAAGCATTAACTTGATCGCTAAACAGTGTAGTGGGAAAAAAATTCGAAACACCAGAATTACGTTTTTTTGGTCGCCGCGACATTGCATTAAAATGCAATAACGGGCGATCAAAAGAACGTATCTGCACCGAAATGCTATCATTAAAAACTTCATCTCGGCACGCAAAAAATAAGCCCTCAACCGACCCCAGATCACGAAAAATGGAAACGCTACGAGTATCGGAAAATGGCGCAATTTTTTTTTTTTAGCAAAGTTTGGAATTTTTTTTCACCACTTAGATAAAAAATAACCTAGTCATGTTAGGTGTCTATGAACTCGTACTGACCTGGAGAATCATAATGTCAAGTCAGTTTTAGCATTTAGTGAACCTAGCAAAAAAGCCAAAACAAAAAACAAGTGTGGGACTGCACTTTTTTTGCAATTTCACCGCACTTGGAATTTTTTTCCCGTTTTCTAGTACACGACATGCTAAAACCAATGATGTCGTTCAAAAGTACAACTCGTCCCGCAAAAAATAAGCCCTCACATGGCCAAATTGACGGAAAAATAAAAAAGTTATGGCTCTGGGAAGGAGGGGAGTGAAAAACGAACACGGAAAAATGAAAAATCCCATGGTCATAAAGGGGTTAAACAAGTACAAAAAGTAGATATTTCGGTCTCAAATGACCTTTCTCAGTGTATCGATCGCACAAGTAGAGAAGTAAAAAAGGAAACGACACAGTGTCCAGTTAAGTAAGTGTTTTGGAGAAGAGCCCAAATAAATAGTGTGCTGAAAGTGGCATTCACCGCTTGTTCCTGTGTGACTTAGATTACACACAGGTGGACTTCCTTTCACTAAGCATGTGACTTATGATAAGCATGTGACTTAGGCCGGCTTCACACTTGCGAGTTTTACGGACGTAAGAGCGCAGAAACTACGTCCGTAAAACTCGCAAAAAATACGGCACAATTATTCTCTATGCCCCTGCTCCTATCTGCCGTATTTTACTGATCAGTATTATACGGCTTTCTACGGCCGTACAAAATCGCAGCATGCTGCGTTTGTCACCGTACTGCGCAAGAAATACGCCAATGAAAGTCTATGGAAGCGTGAAAAATACGGATTACACACGGACAGGCAGTGTGACTTGCGAGAAATACGCAGCGCTGTTAGAGAGAAAAGCCGGCAATTCAGTGCGGTGTACAGTAAAATCACACTGACAGCTTACAGTAGAATAGGTAGAATAAATGTGTACACATAGAATAGGTATATATATATATATATATGTCAGTGAGACACATATATGTATATATATTAATATTTTTTCCAGCGCTATACAGCTTGAAAGCCGGTAATTCAATTACCGGCTTTTTCCTTCTCCTTCCTAAAACCCGACATGATTTGAGATATGGTTTACATACAGTAAACCATGTCTTCTCTCCATTTTTTTTGCAGATTCCACACTACTAATGTCAGTAGAGTGTATCTGCAAAATTTGGCCGTTCTAGCTCTTAAAATAAAGGGTTAAATGGCGGAAAAAATTGGCGTGGGCTCCCGCGCAATTTTCTCCGCCAGAGTAGTAAAGCCAGTGACTGAGGGCAGATATTAATAGCCTGGAGAGGGTCCATGGTTATTGGCCCCCCCCCCTGGCTAAAAATATCTGCCCCCAGCCACCCCAGAAAAGGCACATCTGTAAGATGCGCCTATTCTGGCACTTGGCCACTCTCTTCCCATTCCCGTGTAGCGGTGGGATATGGGGTAATGAAGGGTTAATGCCACCTTGCTATTGTAAGGTGACATTAAGCCTAATTAATAATGGAGAGGCGTCAATTATGACACCTATCCATTATTAATCCAATTGTAGTTAAGGGTTAAATAAAACACAAACACATTATTTAAAATTATTTTAATGAAATAAAAACAATGGTTGTTTGAGTATTTTATTCTACGCCCAATCCAGTCACTGAAGACCCTCGTTCTGTGAAAGAAAAAACATAATAAACCAACAATATACTTACCCTCCGCAGATCTGTAACGTCCAACGATGTAAATCCTTCTGAAGGGGTTAAAACATTTTGCAGCAAGGAGCTTTGCTAATGCAATGCTACTCCTCGCTGCAAAACCCCGGGGAATGAGTCTAAATATAGATCAATGAGCTATATTTAGCTTCATTTGCGGTGAGGCGCCCTCTGCTGGATGTTCATAGATCGTGGGAACTTTCCTAGAAAGCCTGGGAGCTTTCTAGGTAATTTCCCACGATCTATGAACATCCAGCAGAGGGCGCCTCACCGCAAATGAAGCTAAATATAGCTCATTGATCTATATTTAGACTCATTCCCCGGGGTTTTGCAGCGAGGAGTAGCATTGCATTAGCAAAGCTCCTTGCTGCAAAATGTTTTAACCCCTTCAGAAGGATTTACATCGTTGGACGTTACAGATCTGCGGAGGGTAAGTATATTGTTGGTTTATTATGTTTTTTCTTTCACAGAACGAGGGTCTTCAGTGACTGGATTGGGCGTAGAATAAAATACTCAAACAACCATTGTTTTTATTTCATTAAAATAATTTTAAATAATGTGTTTGTGTTTTATTTAACCCTTAACTACAATTGGATTAATAATGGATAGGTGTCATAATTGACGCCTCTCCATTATTAATTAGGCTTAATGTCACCTTACAATAGCAAGGTGGCATTAACCCTTCATTACCCCATATCCCACCGCTACACGGGAATGGGAAGAGAGTGGCCAAGTGCCAGAATAGGCGCATCTTACAGATGTGCCTTTTCTGGGGTGGCTGGGGGCAGATATTTTTAGCCAGGGGGGGGGGGGGCAATAACCATGGACCCTCTCCAGGCTATTAATATCTGCCCTCAGTCACTGGCTTTACTACTCTGGCGGAGAAAATTGCGCGGGAGCCCACGCCAATTTTTTCCGCCATTTAACCCTTTATTTTAAGAGCTAGAAAGGCCAAAATTTG
Organism: Ranitomeya imitator; assembly: GCF_032444005.1. Classification (NCBI taxonomy): domain Eukaryota; kingdom Metazoa; phylum Chordata; class Amphibia; order Anura; family Dendrobatidae; genus Ranitomeya; species Ranitomeya imitator. The sequence goes on along the minus strand of NC_091284.1, from coordinate 561,326,004 downwards.
CAGATATACTCTACTGACATTAGTAGTGTGGAATCTGCAAAAAAAATGGAGAGAAGACATGGTTTACTGTATGTAAACCATGTCTCAAATCATGTCGGGTTTTAGGAAGGAGAAGGAAAAAGCCGGTAATTGAATTACCGGCTTTCAAGCTGTATAGCGCTGGAAAAAATATTAATATATATACATATATGTGTCTACTGACATATATATATATATATATATATATATATATATATATATAGACAGTATATATATATTTTTTTTTCTTTTTGGGACACATGGATCACTTCTATAGCGGTATGTTGGTTTTGCAAGCCTGCGAGAAAACCACGCAGTACGGATGCCATACGGATTACATACGGAGGATGCCATGCGCAAAAAACGCTGACACACCCTGCCTACGGAGGAGCTACGGACCACTATTTTCGGGACATTTCAGCGTATTACGGCCGTAATATACGGACCGTATTTTCATACGCTGAGTGTGAAGCCGGCCTTATGAAGGTAATTGCTAGCAACAGAAATTTAGGGTCTTCATTTCAAAGGGGTGAATACATATGCATATGACAATTCTTAGTTATGTGATCCCATAATTGTAATTTATGCATATATTTTTCTTACTTCACTTCACCAACTTAGACTATTTAGTGCTGATCATCACAACCAGTCCATAGATATAAATAAGTCCGGGATATTGCAGAGTATATTAAACCAAATAATCTTATTTATTAAATATTATATTAAAAACATTGAACAAACAATAAATCAGATTGCTGCTATTACGGTGCAGGGATACATCGCATAACATCAGTCAAAATTGTAGTATTTACAAGCACTTTAACCCCTTCATGACCCCGCCTATTTTGACCTTAATGACCTGGCCGTTTGGAGAGCCCCCGTGTGCCTAAACATTGGAGCTCCCCCACAAGTAACCCCATTTTGGAAACTGGACCCCCCAAGGAACTTATCTAGATGTCTAGTGAGCACTTTAAACCCTCAGGTGCTTCACAAATTGATCCGTAAAAATGCAAACGTACTTTTTTTTCACAAAACATTTCTTTTCGCCTCAATTTTTTCATTTTCACATGGGCAATAGGATAAAATGGATCCTAAAATTTGTTGGGCAATTTCTCCCGAGTACGCCGATACCTCATATGTGGGGGTAAACCACTGTTTGGGCACACGGCAGGGCTCGGAAGGGAAGGCGCGCCATTTGACTTTTTGAATGGAAAATTAGCTCCAATTGTTAGCGGACACCATGTCGCGTTTGGAGAGCCCCTGTGTGCCTAAACATTGGAGCTCCCCCACAAGTGACCCCATTTTGGAAACTAGACCACCCAATGAACTTATCTAGATACATATTGAGCTCTTTAAACCCCCAGGTGCTTCACAGAAGTTTATAACGCAGAGCCATGAAAATAAAACAATTTTCTTTCCTCAAAAATGATTTTTTAGCCTGGAATTTCCTATTTTGCCAAGGGTAATAGGAGAAATTGGACCCCAAAAGTTGTTGTCCAGTTTCTCCTGAGTACGCTGATACCCCATGTGTGGGAGTAAGCCACTGTTTGGGTACATGCCGGGGCTCGGAAGTGAAGTTGTGACGTTTTGAAATGCAGACTTTCATGGAATGCTCTGCGGGCGTCATGTTGCGTTTCCAGAGCCCCTGATGTGGCTAAACAGTAGAAACCCCCCACAAGTGACCCCATTTTGGAAACTAGACCCTGAAAGGAACTTATCTAGATATGTGGTGAGCACTTTGAACCCCCAAGTGCTTCACAGAAGTTTATAACGCAGAGCTGTGAAAATAATAAATACGTTTTCTTTCCTCAAAAATAATTTTTTTGCTCAGAATTTTTTATTTTCCCAAGGGTTACAGGAGAAATTGAACCCCAAAAGTTGTTGTCCTGTTTCTCCTGAGTACGCTGATACCCCATGTGTGGGGGTAAACCACTGTTTGGGCACACGTCGGGGCTCAGAAGGGAAGTAGTGACCTTTGAAATGCAGACTTTGATGGAATGGTCTGCGGGCGTCACGTTGCGTTTGCAGAGCGCCTGGTGTGCCTAAACAGTAGAAACCCCCCACAAGTGACCCCATTTTGGAAACTAGACCCCCCAAGGAACTTATCTAGATATGTGGTGAGCACTTTGAACCCCCAAGTGCTTCACAGACGTTTACAACGCAGAGCCGTGAAAATAAAAAATCATTTTTCTTTCCTCAAAAATGATGTTTTAGCAAGCAATTTTTTATTTTCACAAGAGTAACAGGAGAAATTGGACCCCACTGTTTGGACACACGTCGGGGTTCGGAAGGGAGGGAGCACCATTTGACTATTTTGAATACAAGATTGGCTGGAATCAATGGTGGCGCCATGTTGCGTTTGGAGACCCCTGATGTGCCTAAACAGTGGAAACCGACACAAAAAGAGGACTTACAAATCCTCCAAAAAATTCAAAAAAGTCACAGCAAAAAGCAGAGATGTTTTACCTGCTGAAGCCTCCAACTGAATGCACCAGCAGGGCGCAGCGGACCTGATAAATGATGACAAACACACAGGTGCAAAAAATACCGATGAAACAACCACTTTCAATCCAGTGTTGTCTGTTTGGCATTAGTGCACAAAAAGATAAGAGATACTAGTCTGTATATGGCATAATTACACACGCAATGCAAGGCATCTGGTTTGCAACCTATTAGTAACGCACATACAGGCGGGCTGCCCAGTGCTACAAAATGCATGCTGTGTGAACAGAGGCCAATAGTTTACAGAGCCATCATGGTCCGACTGCGCCCTGCAAGATAAAGTGCAAAAAGAAAACCACATATCAATGTATGTAAGGTATTAGTTTATTCAATGTTTAGCGTAAACATTTATTCAATGTTTAGCGTTAGGACTGGCAAATTGTAAGGACCCGTGACGTGGGTTGCCAGCTTATGTATTGAGGCCCCAATATAAACTAACCCCCCTGGGCTGTACTACCACTCCCCCTGTCCCTGCAGATCAGGCGAAATTGGAGTTAACCCTTTCACCGAATCTGCAGGGACGCGATCTTTCCATGATGCCACATAGGCGTCACGGGTCGGATTGGCACCGACTTTCATGACGCCTACGTGGCGTCAAAGGTTGGGAAGGGGTTAAATGAAACTTATATGTAATATGTGCAGCACGGTGGCTCATTGGATAGCACTGCAGACTTGCAGCGCTGGAGTCCTAGGTTCTAATCCCACCTTGGACAACATCTGCAAGGAGTTTGTGGGTTTCCTCCAGGTACTCCGGTTTCCTCCCACATTCCAAAGACATACAGATAGGGAATTTAGATTGTGAGCCCCATTGGGAACAGTGATGATAATGTGTGCAAACTGTTAAGCGCTGCGGAATATGTTAGCGCTATATAAAAGTAAAGATTATTAGTAGTAGTATGTGTGATATACAGCACAGACCAAAAGTTTGGACACACCTTCTCATTTAAAGATTTTTCTGTATTTTCATGACTATGAAAATTGTACATTCACACTGAAGACATCAAAACTATGAATTAACACATGGGGAATTATATACTTACCAAAAAAGTGTGAAACAACTAAAATTATGTCTTATATTCTAGGTTCTTCAAAGTAGCCACCTTTTGCTTTGATGACTGCTTTGCACACTCTTGGCATTCTCTTGATAAGCTTCAAGAGGTAGTCACCGGGAATGGTTTTCACTTCACAGGTGTGCCCTGTCAGGCTTAATAAGTGGGATTTTTTACCTTATAAATGGGGTTGGGACCATCAGTTGTGTTGTGCAGAAGTCTGGTGGATACACAGCTGATAGTCCTACTGAATAGACTGTTAGAATTTGTATTATGGCAAGAAAAAAGCAGCTAAGTAAAGAAAAACGAGTGACCATCATTACTTTAAGAAATGAAGGTCAGTCAGTCCGAAAAATTGGGCAAACTTTGAACGTGTCCCCAAGTGCAGTGGCAAAAACCATCAAGTGCTACAAAGAAACTGGCTCACACGAGGACCGCCCCAGGAAACGAAGACCAAGAGTCACCTCTGCTTCTGAGGATAAGATTATCCAAGTCATCAGCCTCAGAAATCGCAGGTTAACAGCAGCTCAGATTAGAGACCAGGTCAATGCCACACAGACTTCTAGCAGCAGACACATCTCTGCAACAACTGTTAAGAGGAGACATTGTGCAGCAGGCCTTCATGGTAAAATAGCTGCTAGGAAACCACTGCTAAGGACAGGCAACAAGCAGAAGAGACTTGTTTGGACATTAGACCAGGGGAAATCTGTGCTTTGGTCTGATGAGTCCAAGTTTGAGATCTTTGGTTCCAACCACCGTGTCTTTATGCGACGCAGAAAAGGTGAAGGGATGGACTCTACATGCCTGGTTCCCACCATGAAGCATGGAGGAGGTGTGATGGTGTGGGGGTGCTTTGCTGGTGACTCTGTTGGGGATTTATTCAAAATTTAAGGCATACTGAACCAGCATGGCTACCAAAGCATCTTGCAGCGTCATTCTATTCCATTCGGTTTGCGTTTAGTTGGACGATCATTTATTTTTCAACAGGACAATGACCCCAAACACACCTCCAAGCTGTGTAAGGGCTATGTGATGAAGAAGGAGAGTGATGGGGTGCTACGCCAGATGACTTGGTCTCCACAGTCACCAGACCTGAACCCAATTGAGATGGTTTGGGGTAAGCTGGACCGCAGAGTGAAGGCAAAAGGGCCAACAAGTGCTAAGCATCTCTGGGAACTCCTCCAAGATTGTTGGAAGACCATTCCTGGTGACTACCTCTTGAAGCTCATCAAGAGAATGCCAAGAGTGTGCACAGCAGTCATCAAAGCAAAAGGTGGCTACTTTGAAGAACCTAGAATATAAGACATAATTTCAGTTGTTTCACACTTTTTTGTTAAGTATGTAATTCCACATGTGTTAATTCATAGTTTTGATGCCTTTAGTGTGAATGTACAATTTTCACAGTCATGAAAATACAGAAAAACCTTTAAATGAGAAGGTGTGTCCAAACTTTTGGTCTGTATTGTATATATGTAGTATGTGTGATATAGCCAGCCTATTCCCACCTACTCCAAATCATAAATAACATAGTATCAGGTGCATAGCTCTAAAAAACTATAGGGAGAAAAATACTTTATCTAAAAAACTAATTAAAGCTGCCAAAAAGGAAACAGAGAAGCACATTGCTAAGGAGAGTAAAACTAATCCCAAACTGTTCTTCAACTATATCAATAGTAAAAGAATAAAAACTGAAAATGTAGGCCCCTTAAAAAATAGTGAGGAAAGAATGGTTGTAGATGACGAGGAAAAAGCTAACATATTAAACACCTTCTTCTCCACGGTATTCACGGTGGAAAATGAAATGCTAGGTGAAATCCCAAGAAACAATGAAAACCCTATATTAAGGGTCACCAATCTAACCCAAGAAGAGGTGCGAAACCGGCTAAATAAGATTAAAATAGATAAATCTCCGGGTCCGGATGGCATACACCCACGAGTACTAAGAGAACTAAGTAATGTAATAGATAAACCATTATTTCTTATTTTTAGTGACTCTATAGCGACAGGGTCTGTTCCGCAGGACTGGCGCATAGCAAATGTGGTGCCAATATTCAAAAAGGGCTCTAAAAGTGAACCTGGAAATTATAGGCCAGTAAGTCTAACCTCTATTGTTGGTAAAATATTTGAAGGGTTTCTGAGGGATGTTATTCTGGATTATCTCAATGAGAATAACTGTTTAACTCCATATCAGCATGGGTTTATGAGAAATCGCTCCTGTCAAACCAATCTAATCAGTTTTTATGAAGAGGTAAGCTATAGACTGGACCACGGTGAGTCAATGGACGTGGTATATCTCGATTTTTCCAAAGCGTTTGATACCGTGCCGCACAAGAGGTTGGTACACAAAATGAGAATGCTTGGTCTGGGGGAAAATGTGTGTAAATGGGTTAGTAACTGGCTTAGTGATAGAAAGCAGAGGGTGGTTATAAATGGTATAGTCTCTAACTGGGTCGCTGTGACCAGTGGGGTACCGCAGGGGTCAGTATTGGGACCTGTTCTCTTCAACATATTCATTAATGATCTGGTAGAAGGTTTACACAGTAAAATATCGATATTTGCAGATGATACAAAACTATGTAAAGCAGTTAATACAAGAGAAGATAGTATTCTGCTACAGATGGATCTGGATAAGTTGGAAACTTGGGCTGAAAGGTGGCAGATGAGGTTTAACAATGATAAATGTAAGGTTATACACATGGGAAGAGGGAATCAATATCACCATTACACACTGAACGGGAAACCACTGGGTAAATCTGACAGGGAGAAGGACTTGGGGATCCTAGTTAATGATAAACTTACCTGGAGCAGCCAGTGCCAGGCAGCAGCTGCCAAGGCAAACAGGATCATGGGGTGCATTAAAAGAGGTCTGGATACACATGATGAGAGCATTATACTGCCTCTGTACAAATCCCTAGTTAGACCGCACATGGAGTACTGTGTCCAGTTTTGGGCACCGGTGCTCAGGAAGGATATAATGGAACTAGAGAGAGTACAAAGGAGGGCAACAAAATTAATAAAGGGGATGGGAGAACTACAATACCCAGATAGATTAGCGAAATTAGGATTATTTAGTCTAGAAAAAAGACGACTGAGGGGCGATCTAATAACCATGTATAAGTATATAAGGGGACAATACAAATATCTCGCTGAGGATCTGTTTATACCAAGGAAGGTGACGGGCACAAGGGGGCATTCTTTGCGTCTAGAGGAGAGAAGGTTTTTCCACCAACATAGAAGAGGATTCTTTACTGTTAGGGCAGTGAGAATCTGGAATTGCTTGCCTGAGGAGGTGGTGATGGCGAACTCAGTCGAGGGGTTCAAGAGAGGCCTGGATGTCTTGCTGGAGCAGAACAATATTGTATCATACAATTATTAGGTTCTGTAGAAGGACGTAGATCTGGGTATTTATTATGATGGAATATAGGCTGAACTGGATGGACAAATGTCTTTTTTCGGCCTTACTAACTATGTTACTATGTTACTATGTTACTATGTTACTATGTGTGCAAGCAGTATCAAACAATGAATATATGGATAGTGTGAACCAGTGATTATGGAGGATGGTTGGGTTAGTAATGTAACGCGAATGGGTACTTACGAGTAAATGCTGATAAGGTGCATTCCACACCGCCCCAACACGTGTTTCGCCCATTGTTCGTCAGGGGGCGTGCATCACTCACAAATAAAATAACAAAAATATTTAAACACAGGTTGTAATGTAACAAAATAGGTAAAAATCCAAGGGAGTGAATTCTTTAGGCTACTTTCACACTTGCATCGGTACGGGGCCGTCGCAAACTGTCAGCCCGACATACTGACGGACAGTGTGTTAAATGTAGCACAACGTGGGCAGTGGATGCAGTTTTACAATGCATTCGCTGCCCATTGCGATGAGCGGGGAGGAGGGGGCGGAGTTTCGGCCACGCTTGCGCGGTCGAAAATGGCGGACATGATGCACAAAAAAAGTTACATTGAACTTTTTTTGTGCGTCACGTCCGCCAAAAACACGACGCATACGTTGCATGACGGATGCGACGTGTGGCCATACGTCGCAATGCTTCGGTAATACAAGTCTATGGAGAAAAAACGCATCCTGCGGGCACATTTGCAGGATGCGTTTTTTTCACCAAAACAGCGCATGGCGACGTACGCCAATCGACGCAAGTGTGAAAGTAGCCTTAGCAAGTTTACAGATTCTTGCTTAATTTATGCGGAGCGATTTCTGACAAGGATTTTCCTGCAAATCTTCCAGTATTATATGTGGATTTTCTGGATCCATATTTTTTGGCAGATAATAGCAATATTTATTTTACCAATCATTACTAAGCATACTGCACATTCTAATATTCTTTTTATTTACATTTTAAATAGTTTTTGAGATGTGACTAAACCAAACATTTCAGTTAAACAAATTATTTATAGAAATCATCAAGTCAAATAATAAAATAAAAGGGACGTCACTCAGTGAAGGCTCTGCAGAACACAGCAACAAGATGATATCAACTCAAGGACAATGCGGAGCTATCCAATGCATTATGCTGATTAGAAAGGTGACAGAGGATGTTGCAGTGCTAGCACCTTCTGGTACCCTATAGACAACTTCAGATAAAGCAGATCAGAGCTATACAAAGACTGCACTACAGAATGAAGACGATACACAATATCAGTAACACAAACACTCAAGCCAGATATACACGTTAGAATAATATTGCATGATCAGGTAGATTTTGCTGGAACTGACTGATGATGCATTATATATGAGGGATTCCCAACTTTTTCCCGACAGAAGATGTAGGAGAAAAGAAGGATTGTTTCTACTGAATTTCACAGCCACCACCAAAGGTGTATGGCAGCGGCTCGATCCTCTCTCTTCCCATAAAGAACATGCAAAAATTACCAAGCGGTGTATGGGATGGGATTAAGGTCACAATAAAAAAAAAAATTAAGGGCTCGATTCATTAACATTGTCTTTAACACTGCATGCCACTCCTAAAAAAAGGGAGTGTTGTAGTATTCATTAAGAGGCCATTGGCTTTCATGAATTTGGCACTTCTTTAAACTGCTATACTATTCAGCAAGAAATGTACATCAGTTAGGGTCTGGCGTACTTTTCTGTTGTAATTTGTGCCAACTAAAGTGTAAATTTTGTTCAGCTAGCTTGGCCATGCTCTGTCCTGCCTGAGCTCTGCACACTTTTCTAAAAGTTGGTGGAATCAGCAAACATTACAAACACTGAAGTTTGTAATGTTCCAAGTAGTTTTCCCGCTAGAATTTATGTAAAAAACAGATTAATTAATTGGGCTCTAGATATCTAATGTTTATGGTAAACCTTAGGGTGCAGTCAGAGGGCCGTACAAAATGGCCGATGATCACATTGCAGTGTTCGGACTGGCTCTCCTGACCTGAGTGTAACAGCTGCATAGAAATGCATGCTGGCAGGCTCGGGTCAGGAGAGGTGCTGGTCATTCCGAGCACTGCAAGGTGTTCATCATCCATGTTTTTTGGCCATCTGACTGTGCCCATAGAGTAAGTCTCTTATTTATCTAGCTCCTTAGCATCATTATTTGTGTATCTAATAATCTTCTCTTGCATACAAGTTAATTGTTATGAAGCCAGAAGGCATCCTTTTTTCTAAGCATAGCAAACATAAGGAATATGCCAGTTTATAAAAGCATAAATGTTATGACTTGGCTTCAAAGTGTTATCCACTAGAAAACACCTATTTATACTATAATCTCTAATTAGCTAGGTAGCTTCCAATAGGGCTGACACATCATAAGAATGTTGAGAGTTATATTTAACTGATAACAGCATGAGCAGGCGTCAGCTGATGTAACTACTACTTCCATCAGCCTACACCTGTTGCCACTAATAACAGTGAGAGCAGGCGGCGACTCGTAAGAGTAATCATCAGCCACCGGCACTATAAATAAATGAAAAATCCAGAGTGGGTTTCCCTACATTTTTGATAACCAGCCAGGCAAAACTGACTGCAGCGGGCTGCAACCCTCAGCTGTCAGCTTCAGCGAAGCTGGTTATTAAGAAAAGAGGGATCCCCACACTGAACTCACTGACCTGAACTGCGATGACTTTCTACCAATGCTGAGATTACCGCAATTCACACTGGCTGGGAAAGAAGCCTCAGTGACCTGCGGTAACCTCGATGAGGTCACCGCTAGTAACTGATGCTGCTTGCAGCAGTTCATTCATCAGTGGTTCTCAGCATGAATGGTCGCACTTTGCCACAATCCAGATTAAAAACTATTTAGCCCCAGTCAGGGATTATGGCGTGTGACAGAACGTCGGACAGGTGAGGAATATTGTTGTTTTTTTTTTTTTTATTATTATAGGTGATGTTGGGTTGGCTTCAATGGAATGGGACTTAGGTGAATATAACTGTGTTTGTTATTTTTAAAAAGGGATCCAAGAAGTATTGTTTCTCCTTATGGAGAGTGACATGTTAAGCATGCCGAGATGAGGAGATTTAAAGCCGCAATGCTCCTCTGGGAAATATTATTATTTACTATTTTAGAGCTATTTATTCCATGGCGCTTTACATGTGAAGAGGGTTATACATAATAAAAAAAAAGACAAACATGTACAATAATCTTATTCAATACAAGTTACGACTGGTACAGGAGGAGAGAGGACCCTGCACGCGAGGTCTCAAAATATATAATGGATAGATGAGGATACAATAGGTGAGGGCAGAGCTAGTCATGCAGCGGTTTGGTGGATCGGTGGTTACTGCAGGTCGTAGGCTTGTCGGAAGAGGTAGGTCTTCAGGTACCTTTTGAAGGTTTCCCCCATAGGCGAGAGTCTGATATGTGGGGTAGAGAGTTCCTGAGGAGGGGGGAGAAAGTTTGTATGCGATTGTGGGAAGAGGAGATAAGAGGAGAGTAGAGAAGGAAATCTTGTTAGGATCAGAGGTTGCGTGTTGGTAGGTACTGGGAGACGAGGTCACAGATGTATGGAGGAGACAGGTTGAGGATGGCTTTGTACATCATGGTTAGGGTTTTGAACTGGAGTCTCTGGGTAATAGGGAGCCAGTGAAGGGATTGACAGGGAGGAGAGGCCAGGGAATAGTGGGGGATAGGTGTATTAGTCAGGCAGCAGAGTTAGGATAGATTGGAGGGGCACTAGAGTGTTAGAGGGGAGGCCACAGAGCAAGAGGTTGCAGAAGTCAAGGCAGGAGATGGTGAGGGCATGCACTAGAGTTTTTGCAGATTTTAGGCTGAGGAATGTACGGATCCGGGAGATGTTTTTGAGTTGAAGTTGGTGGGAAGTGGAAAGGGCTTGGTATATGGTTTGAAGGAGATATCAGAGTCAAGGATTACCCCAAGGCAGCGAGCTTGTGGGACTGGGGAGAGTGAGCAGCCATTTATTTTAATGGATAGGCTTGTTGGGAGAGTTGAGAGAGATGGGGAAAGATGATGAATTCTGTTTTGTCCATGTTACGTTTTAGAAATCTAGCGGAGAAGGAAGAAATAACGGACAGACAGTATGGGATTTTGTTTAGTAGGGAGGTGATATCTAGTCCAGAAAGGTAGATCTGTGTGTCATCAGCATAGCGGTGATACTGAAAGCCATGAGATTCTATGAGCTGTCTCAGTTGGATGGGTTCCATCCACAGGGGTGTCATATCATTCACCTTATGATCCTACTACGCCCTTCACCTTAACCCTGAACTACCAGTTCTGTCTTACAATATATTCCATGAGGGGTACACGTGTCTGGAACCCATCCTTCATTAATTTGATTCTTTTACATACTCTGTCTTGGTATATATTTAGTAACATTGTAATCTTGTCACTTTGACAGGTTATGCCCTAAAAAGGGATTGTTTGTTCATCCCCTACTACTGCCACCTTTATGCACTTGTATCAAAGGACTAGAGGTAAACCTTGTATAGTCTATTATCATGTCTTTAATTTTTGCACCATATTGCAATAATTTTTTCGCCGCTCCTGATTGTATGACCTTCGTCAATTTTGGGTTGCTTTGTACATAATAACTTTACTTGTTTTCTTCTTTATCTTTTTTTCTGATGGTGATTTATTATATGTGTTTATCTTTGCCATTTTTTGCTCTCAATATGTTTGTATATGACAAACAGTGATTTATACAGTTTCTTTGCCTTTTCAGTAACCCCATGAATAAGACCCGGGAGGGTCGAAACGTCGGGTTTTTGTCTTCTTTAACCAATGTGGCAACCATCGTTTTTTTGTTTTTTGTCTCCTTGAATAAAATTGGCATATACCTTTTTGCATTATACCAGTATTGAGTGTGCGGTAATTTTTTTCTACGCTTGCTGCTGGGGCGGGGTGTGTGGGAAAGATGGAATCCACCATGTGAAAGTGCAGCTGGAGAGGCTGTGTCCGAGGGAGTGAGCCAGGTTTCGGTGATGGCAAGGAAGGAAAGTTTGTTAGTAATGAAAAAATCATGGATGTAAGAAAGTTTGTTACAGACAGAGCAAATATTCCATAGGGTTTCTGTTAGTGGGACTGGGGAAGTGGGCGCTGGGCGGATGGGTATAAGGTTAGAGAGGTTACGGAAATTTGTGATAGCGCGTGGAAAGGAGGTAGAAATTACTGTGGGAATTTAGAGAGGAGGGCCAGGATTTGGAGAGATATCACTGGCAGTGAGGAGGAGCAGAGAAAGTGATAGCAGGTGGAAGCAGGAGAGGGCATGAGGTGGCTATCTGTATTTGGAGACAGAGGATTGTATGTTGAGGAACAGTTCTAAGGAGGAGGTGAGATTGATGGGGAGGATGGAGGGAGAGATAACCAGTTCATTGCTAGGTTTAGGGATTAGGGGGGTTAGCAGAAAGTGAAGGATTATAGGCGGGGTGGGATTCAAATTTTTAACAACAGGTTTTGCGTTTGTGTGTAGGAAAACCATACCCATTTTTTAAGCCACACCCATTTACACACACCTTTTCCTCAAACATAAACAAGTAGGGGCGCAGTCAAACCATACCTCCCAACTTTTGAAAAAGGGAATGAGCGACAAAGTTTACGGTGCGTGCATCGGCAAATTTTAGGCCACGTCTCTGACCACACCCATTTCACAACTAGTCATACCCACATCCAAGTCCCAACCACACCCATTTAGCACTGCTGATCACACTGTTTCATAAACAATAATTATGAACAAAAATATGGCCACACATGATGCTCAATACTGTATAATGGCCACACACTCCATACTGTATAATGGCCACACATAGTGCTCCATACTGTATAATGGCCACAAATGATGCTGTGTACACTATAATAGCCTCACATGATGCTCAATACTATATAATGGCCACACATGATGCTCAATACTGTATAATGGCCACACACTCCATACTGTATAATGGCCACACATAGTGCTCCATACTCTATAATGGCCGCAAATGATGCTGCGTACACTATAATGGCCTCACATGATGCTCCATACTGTATAATGGCCCCACATGATGCTCAATACTGTATAATGGCCACACATGATGCTCCATACTGTATAATGGCCACACATGCTCAATACTGTATAATGGCCTGACTTGATGCTCCATACTGTATAATGGCCACATAGTGCTCCAAACTGTATAATGTCCCCACATGATGCTCCATACTGTATAATGGCCACATATGATGCTCCACACTGTATAATGGCCACACATGATGCTCAATACTGGATAATGTCCACACATGATGCTCAATACTGTATAATGGCCACACATGATATTGCGCACCGTATAATGGCCACACATAGTTTCTCCTACACACGCAGCTCCGCACACCTTGCACACATGGCTCCGCTCCGTACACCTCGTACACACACGGCTCCACTCCGTACATCTCGTACACACATGGCTCTGCTCCGTACACCTTGCACACATGGCTCCGGTCCGTACACCTCGTAAACACACGGCTCCACTCAATACACCTCGTATACACACAGCTCCGCTCCGTACACCTTCCACACACGGCTCCACTCCGTACACCTCGTATACACACGGCTGCGCTCCGTACACCTCGTACACACGTGGCTCCGCTCCGTACAACTTGTACACACGTGTCTCTGCTCCGTACATCTCGTACACACACAGCTCCCCTCTGTACACCTCGTACACACCCGGTTCTGCTCTGTACATCTCATACACACACGGCTCTGCTCCGTGCACCTTGTACACACACACACGGCTCCACTCTGTACACCTCGCACACTCGTGGCTCCACTCTATACACCTCACATACACACGTCTCTGCTCACACACGGCTCCGCTCCGTACACCTAATACACACATGGCTCTGCTACATCCACACTGTAAACCCTCCTGACCCCACACATAAGCTTACCCTCATCCAGCACCATGACAGCACTGCAGAGTCCTGCAATACACGGAGGCCCTCGATCATGTGACTCCTCCCCTCCTGTGACCTCATTACAGGTCCTGTGCGCACAAGGCAGCGGCAGCCATATATGTGGTGTGCGGCTCTCTGTGGGTGGAGGGATGTGGCTCTGCAGTGCAGGACCGCGGGGCACTCTCAAAATCAGGACTGCCCCATGGGATACAGGACGGTTAGGAGGTGTGGTACCGGATCGCTGCTCTGAATCTCCCAGTTCGGGGAACTGGCTGCTTTTTTAACAAGCGGTTCCATCGAACCGGCGAGAACCATCCGAATCCCACCCCTGATTATAGGGGTGAGAGTGAAGACAAACAGAAACATTGTTTACTGTGACTGTATCCAGTTACCTTCAGTTCCCTTCTGGTTCAATTCTGGATTCATTCTTCTATAACTCCACACACTTGTATGATTCACTGATATGATGCACTAGGCAGACTGACGTCTTGGCAGACTTACGCTATGCAATAAATCTGCTAGAAAGTACATTCAGGTGTAAAGCAGAGGGGAGTGGTCTGTGCTCATCTTGATTGCAAGAGGCTTAGGTATGGGAAAGTCAATGTGGAAAAGCTGGGTAACGTATCTGTAGGAAGAATAGAGAAATGGACATGTTGATTAGAGTGCGATGCTGGCAGATGGCAGGGTACAGTCTTGTATATATCATATTAAATTCAGAATTAATTTTTCCATAACTCCACACACTTGTATGATACACTGATATGATGCACTAGGCAGACTTATGCTATGCAATATATGTGCTAGAAAGTGCATTAATGTGTGAAGCAGGCGGAGTGGTCTGTGCTCATCTTGGTCACATAATTAAGAGTGAGTCAGAAGCAACAAGGTCATAAATAACATTGGGAGTATTGCAAGGGTCAGTTGAAAAGCATACCAAAGTGGTTGCAAGAGGCTGAGGTATGGGAAAGTCAATGTGGAAAAGCTGGGTAATGCACCAAAATAGTTGCAAGAGACTGAGGTATGGGAAAGTCAATGTGGAAAACTGGGTAACATACCTGTAGGAAGAATAGAGAAATGGACATGTTGATTAGAGTGCGATGCTGGCAGATGGCAGGGTACAGTTTGTATATATCATATTCATTTCTGGATTAATTCTTCCATAACTCCACACACTTGTATGATACACATATATGATGCACTATGCAAATTGTCTCTTCAGAGAGGAAGAGGACTAGATCTCTAGTGCCACTTATTGGAAGTGGCAATCCTAACAGTCAATGTCCTCCCTTTAATGAGCCTTGTCACATGACTTAGGATAAAAGCCAAACCAGAATTTCAATTTGCAAACACTGTGTTTCAGAGTACTGCTCCTCATCAGTGCAAAGTGTGAGATCTGATTTAGCTGTGCGGGAGGTGTCTGACCGGGATCCAAGAAGTACCGTTTCTCCTTGCGGAGAGTGACATGTTTAGCATGCCGAGATGAGAAGACTTAAAGCCGCAATGCTCCTCTGGGAAATATGAAAATTGTCTCTTCAGAGAGGAAGAGGACTAGAACTCTAGTGCCACCTATTAGAAGTAGCAATCCTAACAGTTAATGTTGACCCTATAACGAGCCTTGGCACATGACTTAGGATAAAAGTCAAACCAGAATCTCAATTTGCAGACGCAGGCTTAAGATGTCACTCTCCGCAAGGAGAAACAATACTTCTTGGATCCCGGTCAGACGCCTCTTGCACAGCCTCATCAGATCTCACACTTTGCACTGATGAGGAGCAGCACCCCAAAACACAGTGTCTGTTAGCTTACTGACTGAGCACTCCGCCCTTCACCATGTGGTTTTTAACTACATCTAATCACTGTCATGACTCAGGATGGGGTGGCTCTGGCTCCATCCTGTCAGGTCAGGGTTAAGTCTGTCCACCTCTATTTGGTTTTGGGGTCAGCTTTTTAATGCTGGGAGTTCCTGGGTTCTGTGTCGGTAATACTTCTATCTTCTCAGTTTGAGGTCGCTGACCCAGGTTACTCTCTGTAATCGTTGTTCCTTTTGGTGTTTGAGTTTTGCTGTGTATGACCCGGTTTGTCCTTTGACTATTGTCTCTGTCTTTCTGCTCGGTACTGATTCATCACTGCTGGTATTTTGACCCCTTGGCTTGTATCTGTTTACTAGTCTATCTCGTCCCTGGTTATTTTGTTCCCATCTGGCTTCTGACCCTCGGCTTTGCTCTCTGACTATGTTATCGGTTTTGTCCTTTGTATTCTGTGTTCTTCGCCGGCTCCAGGACCTCGCACGTGGTAGCTCCACCCCCTGTGATCACGTGACCGGCTAGCTCTTCCTCCTGTGATCACATGACCGGCTAAGCTCAGGTCCTGTACGCTCTGCGCTCCTCGTTCTCTGCACACCCTGTTTACTGGCACATGTCCCCTGTTAGCGCCCCCAGGCTTAACCTCGGTGACACTGTCCCTGTGTCACTACAATCACATTTGGTTCTGGCAACCCATATATGTAGGCTTTACTGAGAGAGGTGTCCACATTCACCCATGCATTCAGACATTATCCGTAGGTATGTGTTCACATTGGACAAGGAGGTCAGGGACCCATCAGATTCATTAGGTCACCTTGACAATGGTTGATGGGCTCACACTACTTGGCCAAATTTTGTGCAAAGCGTCTCAGTAAATATTTTTCCTAATGTTTAAAAGCCATTTTGCTATTCATATTTCATGTATTTCATATTGACATGCTTTGACACAATAGAGTGCAACTTTTTTGTATACTTCCAATAGGTGGCACTAGAGTTTTAGTCCTCCTTCTCTCTGAAAAGACAATTTTCATATTTTTAAATACACATGGAAAAATGCGTTTTGTTTTTATTTAAAATATAAAGACTTTATTCTAGCTGTGTATTTACAACTATAGAATTATTGATGGAGAGGAGACTTAGAGATGCCTCTCCATTACTAAGCCATGGGCTTGATGTCACCAGACAATACAAATTTGACATCAATCCCACAAATAAGAACTCCACTTACCACCACAAGACAAGTGGGAAAAGCCAGGCAAATTGTCAGAATTGTCACATCTAATAGATGCGCCTTTTCCGGGCTGGGTGGGCAGCTATTTTTAGGCTGGGGGGTCATTATCCAGGGCCCCTTACCAGACTGAGAGTACAAAGCTCCAGCTGTCTACTTTAGCAAGTCTGGTTGTAAAAAATGAGGGGAACAACACGCCTTTTTAAAAATTATTTACTTAAATAATAAAAAAACAGGGTGGGGACTCTTCTATTTTTGATAACCAGCCGTGCTGCAGCTGATAGCTATGAGTTGCAGCCCGCAGCTGTCAGGTTTGCCTAGCTGGTTATCAAAAGTACAGGGGAACCCATGCCATTTTTTAAACTTATTTATAGCACAGGCAGCGGCTGATGAATATTCGCATTAGCTGCCACCTGCTCTCACTGTTAATAGTTGCATATAACTCTCAACATTCTCTCTTGCTCACGCTGATCGCTGGAAGAGCAGGGAAGAATGATGAGCTCAGGACCCGGATTCAGGGGAGCTTCCCTGAGCTATATGTATCCTGACCTGGAGGAGGAGTTAGGACAGTCTGATAGAGACACTGAAAGAGAAGGAAGTCTGGAACTGAGAGCAGACAGAGAGGTCGAGCAGCCACGAGGGAGCTGCAGCCTCTGGAAGGACTGAGAGAACCCAAAGGGTTGTATGTGGTGGAGCTACAGTGGGACGGAGCAAAGGAGAGAAAAAGGGCTCAGAGGGGAACTGCGATCGGACACCCTCAGAGCCAGAACGCAGCAGCCAAGTACCGGGAGCCAAAGGCTTTTCTGGGACTCTAAGACACAGGGCAGAACCAGAGGGCCAAGAGCTGTATGTAATTGGCCAACACCACACCTGAGACGCAGCAGCACCTGAGGAGCCCGGGGCATGATAGAGTCCCTGTAAAACGGCTCAAGCTGCCTGTCATGCAGGTACCTGTCCCAGGTCAGGGGGAAAGAATGAGGACCTTGTTAGAAAGCTTCAGGCAGCAGGGACCTCACAAAACAGTGCAAGGAGGAAAGGCTCACAGACCTCAACTGGGAAGGAGATTCTCCCATTACCTCCGAGCCGGCTGGACCAAAGGACACCTGTACCTGGTACCCTGGACTGTGGACTACTACCACCAGTAAACCAGGTAAAGACTTTATAACTCTGTGTCCTCCACTTATTCATTGGCATACATCATCCTTGCCACACACATTGGGAGCCCTGGGGACCCCGCTTCACCTGTGGGAAGAGTTACCATCTTGATGCAACAACATCACCCCAGAGGACCCCTTTAAGCAGTGTCGGTCCCTATTGACTGAGAACCACAGGTGGCGTCACGAACAATAGACTTTATTCACAATTCCCCTTAAAAGACCTTTCCCCTTTTATTGGGCGCCCAGGGCCAAGGATCTGGTCGCAGCCACCGTGACATCCCCTTTAAGTACCCAACCCGGTACCGAGTACCCCGCTGCCCTGGTGGGCGACTCAAGTAGAGCTGGAGTTGGCAGTGACCTTCAAGTCTACAAATAGCTCTTCTGCCTCATTTGCATATTAATTTATCTAACGATATTGTTGGACTTGTCTTTGAAATTGCTACATGCACATAAAAATTTTGAAGGTGAAATAATGCTGACAGATTTCCTTTAAATAATATGCGCAGCTTTTCATAGCTTCTGTAATGCATTGTGTCTGTAGAGATATCCGAGTTGATGACTTTTAGAGACTGATATACTTCAAAATTCATTTGTAGCGAATCGACAGCCAAGCTGCCCTCTCAAATTTCACCTGGAGCATTACAATGAATGTCCCACAATATTGGGGTATGATTCTAATGCTCAGAAAACATATTTTATACTCAGATATAGAGGCGAATTGTACGTCGTGTATGAACAGCGTGGACATCTGTACCATCTCATTCTTTTACAAATATACGTGTCTCTCCAGGTCCAAGCTATGCCGGCTCTGAAATATGGAACATTAAGCACACTGTATTATACAGAATATCTCATTCAGCCTTTTTTTTTTAAGAATGAATACATCGGTGTTCACAAGATATAGCATGATCCATGAATGCCGGATTTATTTCGCCAGCAGCGAGAGTACAGCATTATATTAGAGATGTAGAGATTTCCTGCACAGATATAATGAATCATTTAAAGCAATATATCATGTCAGTCTCTGAAGATGTTTGTCTTTGCGTTCCTGCTTCACCTGGTACTTATAAAAAGGTTTGAGACAGACAGCATCAGAAACATAACTGGAATTAATGGCCTAGGTGTTAGAAAACTGAACTGCAGCCGAGCCTGGAACATTATCAATTGTAACCCCAGCAGGAGCAGGACTTTCCTCCCTGCGTGAAACAATTAGCTGTGTGCCAAAGGAATGCAATATATTGTTCAAGGTAGTTGAATTGAATGTGTGAAAACGTTCAGGATAAAGATATAGAAATGGACAGAGCGCACAGATACTCAGAACTTTACTGTAATAGGGTCAACAGCTGACAAATAATTCTACAATCCCATACTATGACTGACTTTACCAGGCTGTTACTGGTGCTGTAACCTCTCAATGGCTCTTATAGAAGAAGGCTAAAAAATAGCTGTTTATTGGAAACTGAGCCCTCCTCTACAGAGTACTAGGAAGAATCAGTAGAATAAAAGCTCTCTCTCATTTCATCAAGATGACATTTATTTGGCCCAAAAATTGCTGCCAATATGACGTTAAACTGTGGCAATAAGGAGGTAGTAGTAGTAGATAATGGAGTCGTCACCAGGCAAATGCTCTGAAACTGACAGTCGCTCATCATTCTTTTCTGCATAATTTCAGAAAAGCTCAAATGGAAAGTGTCATCAGAAAATTACCTATTGTTTAAATCATGTTCTCATACTTGAAGGGTTTCTTAATATCTCTATTTACATTAAAAAGCTATTCTGAAATCTTGCAATTTTCCACACTAATAATATAATTTCAGCAGCTACTCGGATATAGGCTCCAATAGACTGGCTCCGATGAATATGTTTTGTTCTGGGCAAAGTTCTTGTGAAGGGAGGGTGATGAGGAGAGCAGCGATGTTACGTATTGTGAAGGCTGGTTTCCATGTTACCTACAGTTTATCTATCCATCATTGTAATCTTGTCTGTAATGATAATAACTGCTGAAAAGTGTCTGTAAGGAACAGGAAGTATGAGTCTAGTGTTAAGCCTAGTAGCCAGTGTGAAAATCACAAGATTTTCTGAATTTATTTTTAATATAGTGTGATAAGTAAAAAAAAAAACACATGGATCAACTTTTAAACCAAGTTCTGTGTTTAGTTTATTTTAAGAAAGGCTTTCTAATTATATTTTCAGCTAAAAGTAGAATAGGTTGCTGTAAAATGTAAGTGCTGCTCCACAGAGACTTACATTAGACATCTGACTGTAGCCTTAGGCATCAATCACACTGCAGTATTTTGCATGATTAAATACCCTAGAACGCATACCTGGGGCCTCGCAGGCCTGCCAGGTTACTTGTTTTCTGTTTTCTGTAAAAGTACTTTAGTTAGAATTTTGAAAATCTAGGTAATCCTCAGGTATATAGTTGTTAGTAATTTCCAGTTATTCATATATTTTTATGTTACAGACATTTCGGTATAACAACCTTTTTTTGGGACTACCCCATATCCACGCACCTGGGGCCTTTTAGGCCTGTACTAGGTTTACATGTGATACTCAGTCTTTTTGTCTGTATTGATGCTGGGGAAGAACTTTTATGACTCTGCTATTGCTGGGAAGAGTATGGATTCTGCATGACAACATGGTCAGCTGAAGCTCCAGTCCAGAAAGACCTATGTTCCGACAAAGTAAAAAAACACTTGCTCTACCAATTTTCAATTCAGGAAAAAATATTACAATGGATAATTACTTTACCAATTTTGAAATGGCCAACTTTTTGCTTCAAAAGCAACTTACACTTGTTGGTACTATGAGGCCAAACCGCCGCAAAATTCCTCCAATCATGAAGCACAATGCACAGCGAACAATCTACGAGAGTGTATTTGGTTTCTGCAATCAAGCAACAATGGTGTCTTATAAAGCCAAGAAAGAAAAACCCGTGATATTACTGAGTACAATGCATCATGATGGAAGTATTGACACCAATTACAGGAAAAAAAAACCTGAAATCATACTGCATTATAATAAGACAAAAGGAGGTGTCGACAAGATGGATGAAATGATTGGAGAGTATTCGTGCAAAAGGCAGACTAAACGTTGGCCTGTTGCCCTTTTTTCCAATATCCTTGATGTGTCAGCCCTCAATAGCTACATTGTTTATTGTCAAACTAATCCAGAATTCCATGCCAACAGGAAAGACAAGAGACGTCTATTTTTGACAGAACTTTGTTATGAACTTTTGATGCCTACTATGATGGAGAGAAGCAGCATGATATGCTTATCAAGGCAAATTACGGAGACAATGATCCAATGTGGAATACACTTTCTGGAACATCCAGAGCAAAGAGAAAAAAAAAGAAAGCGCTGCTATATTTGTCCAGCAAAGAAGGAAAGAAAATCGGAGCGTTTCTGTTCTACTTGCGGACAAAATGTATGCAAGGAACATTCAGCCGAAAAAATAATATGTGAGAATTGTCGGGGGAATATGTAAAGTTACAAATAAATATTCCTGCACCAAGTTTGCTACAACCAAAAAATTTTTTCATAAAAAAATTGCATATAGAATGCCTATATTTGGCGTACCCGTTTACTTGCTTTTTTGTTGTTTTATGCACGTAATTATGTTTTGAAATATACACATCTTAGGCTGTGTTCCCAGTAGCGCTGGGGTTCGCCAGAAGGGGATCCATACTGTATCTGACCTCCTGGTAACTCCAGCTAAGGCTGCCGGAATGGCGGGATTCCGCCAGCCTTAGCTGGGGTCACCAGGAGGTCAGATCCATTACGGATCCCCTCCTGGCGGACCCCAGCGCTAGTTGGAATGCATCCTTACCTTGCAATTGTAAAATAAATTTTTAAAAGTATTTTTATTTGAGTTATTCCGTGTTATTTGCACACAGGCCTAAAAGGCCCCAGGTGCGGGAATATGGGGTAGTCCCAAAAAAAGGTTGTTATACCGAAATGCCTATAACATAAAAATATATGAACAACTGGAAATTACTAACAACAATATACCTGAGGAATACCTAGAGTTTCAAAATTCTAACTAAAGTAATTTTACAGAAAATAGAAAACAAGTAACCTGGCAGGCTTGCGAGGCCCCAGGTATGCATCCTCCAGCCTTAGCTGGGGTCACCAGGAGGTCAGATCCATTACGGAATCCCATCCTGGCGGACCCCTGCGCTAGTGGGAATGCATCCTTACTTTGCAATAAACTTTGAAAAGTATTTTTATTTGAGTTATTCCATGATAATTGTGAACAGGCCTAAAAGGCCCCAGGTGCGTGAATGTGTAGATTTCTATGGGTATGCGTTCTAGGGCTTATTATTAACTAAGTGTGTGTGATGCATATCTTTAGAACAGTAGTGGGACCCTGCAGCCCACAATGTAATCTGTTTTGGCCTCCACTCACTTTTCCAGTGGGTCATAGTGCTTGGGCCACTGGCACTTTAGTTTTTAACTAAAGCACATGCAAGCAGCGTTTACTAATGAACATCATGGCGTATGTAACTTTGTGGGCATGGTTAGCGTGCTGCAACCTATGAGATGTTTTGAACAGTCACAGTGTCTTCTATGTGATGTGCACACCATTTTCATTATCTCCAACGTGAAATATACACCAGTGTATTCTGGGCGATGAATTTTAGCAGTCTCAATGTACCCAATATGATGCATATACAGCAGTCTCTGTGTCTTCTATGTGATATATACACAGCAGTCTCGATGTTCCCCACTTGATTTATACACATCAGTCTCTGTTTATGCTATGCTGTGTGTATACAGCAGAGTCAGTATGATGTACATACTGCAGAATCCCGATGTCTCATATTGTGATGTATACAGCAGACTTACTACTGCTGGAGTTCAATAAACGTTATGTAAGCATTGGAGAATTTCCTACTTAGAGGATACATACATTTAAAAATGTCTGGTGCAAGTAATTATTTTCAAAACTTTCCATTAAAGAGTTGAATACGCCAAAGTCTGACCAACACAAATTTGGAAAAGCAGTCGCAAGTATCAACACAATTAATACCACCTAAAACTCCCACGCCTCACGAAAGAGAAGCAGCTCAAGCCATCACATTAGTGGTGAGCTAATTAATGGGATTGTCCAGGACATTTATTATTTTTATTTATGGGGCTAAGAATAAACAGACAATTACCTACCTGTTCTGCACGGGAATGAAATCTGCCTCTCAGATGGCGAATCCCCTGCTTCACTTCATCTTTTGTCTGCAGAGTATCTCTTTTTTTTCTGGTCTGCTCTGTTGATGGGGCGAAGACAGAGTATTGTTTTTAACTTTGCCTTTTAAGAATTTTCTGTCTTAAAGTCAGCCACAACCAATGAAATCAACTTGTATTTCTTAACTTGCACTATAAAAGGGAATCTAGTTCTTACTAAGTTCAGATTGGCTAACGAAAACAAACTCACAGAAGCTGTAGAGTTGTAGTGATAGGGTATTTAACTCATATAGTTTTGCCTAGACAAATACATTACAGCAAAAGGCTTTATTCAGGTGGTCTTTATTTTTAAACTACACAAGTAAACAATTACACACTTTTCCCAAAAAGGATATCAAAAGTGAAATGAAAAAACTCAAAATATCATTATCACATAAAAACCCTTACTGGGTATAGAAAACCACAGAAAAGAGGGTCAAGATTATATTTAACAAAGTATTATCCATTTATTAATATTATAAACTAACTGAAGAGCCCAGCATTGCCCGGTCATAGTAAGAAACTGTGGTTAATTATAACAAATTATAATGATTATAGTGCACATAAAAACATTTCACATCATATATTCAACACTACAGATTTGCAACACAAATATAGTAATGATAGTATTTTATTTTCAACTCATTCAAGAGTCTTTTGGTAAACAACATTTTTGGTCTTTCCTTCTGATGCAAAGATGAACAGATTTCCCACATCATCCCGTCAGCCAGAGCCACCGGACTACTACCCCTAATATCACAATAATCCCATCAGTCAGAGCCACCGGACTGCTACCCATAATATCCCACATCATCCTGTCAGCCAGAGCCACCGGACTAGTACCCTTATTATCCCACATCATCCTGTCAGCCAGAGTCATCAGACTACTACCCCTAATATCCCACATCATCCCGTCAGCCAGAGCCACCAGATTACTACCCCTAATATTTCACATCATCCCATCAGCCAGAGACACCAGACTACTGCCCCTAATATCCCACATCATCCCATCAGAGTCACCGTATTACTATCCCTAATATCCCACATCATCCCATCAGCCAGAGCCACTGGACTACTACCCCTAATATCCCACATCATCCCATCAGAGTAACCGTATTGCTATCCCTAATATCCCACATCATCCCTTCAGCCAGAGTCATCGGACTACTACCCCTAATATACCACATCATCCCATCAGGCAGAGCCACTGGATTACTGCCCCTAATATCCCACATCATACTGTCAGCCAGAGCCACCGGATTACAATGCCTAATATCCCACATCATCCCATCAGCCAGAGCCACCGGATTACTACCCCTAATATCCCACATCATCCCATCAGCCAGAGCCACCGGATTACTACCCCTAATATCCCACATCATCCCATCAGCCAGAGCCACCGGACTACTACCCCTAATAAAGATGAATGAAACTTGGCACTCAATTTTTGAGAAGAAAAGCTTCTTAGTTTATTGATGCATCCAGACAAACAAAACCGCTAAACGTTTTCGGTCCACACCGGACCTTCGTCAGAGCGTTTCTTAGACATTGACTGGATGAGGAAGCTAATAAGCCTGAATGAGCGTCAGCCAGAGCACGGGATATAGGAGCTGCAGTCTGCTGCAGGATCACAAAGGAAGGTGAAGTGCCAGAGGAGAGGCACAAAGCCTGGAGGGAGTAACGGCGCTGGATCCTGAGCGCTAGTAGTGCAGAGCATAGGAGAGCGACGCTCTTGTGATCCTGCAGCAGACTGCAGCTCCTATATCCCGTGCTCTGGCTGATGCTCATTCAGGCTTATTAGCTTCCTCATCCAGTCAATGTCTAAGAAACGCTCTGACGAAGGTCCGGTGTGGACCGAAAACGTTTAGCGGTTTTGTTTGTCTGGATGCATCAATAAACTAAGAAGCTTTTCTTCTCAAAAATTGAGTGCCAAGTTTCATTCATCTTTAATATACGGGGTGGACACCATACTTGAGCACCGCCAACCCTCATATCTACTGAGTGCCGTGTTTTCTTACCGTACTACCCCTAATAACCCACATCTTTCAGTCAGCCAGAGCCACCAGACTACTACCCCTAATATCCCACATCATCCCGGAAGAGCCACCAGATTAGTACCCTAATATCCCTCATCATCCCATCAGCCAGAGCCCCTGGACTACTACCCCTAATATCCCAATCCTCCCATCAGCCAGAGCCCCTGGACTACTACCCCTAATATCCCAATCCTCCCATCAGCCAGAACCACCGGACTACTACCCCTAATATCCCACATCATCCCATCAGGCAGAGCCACCGGACTACTACCCCTAATATCCCACATCATCCCATCAGCCAAAACCACTAGACTACTACCCCTAACGTCCCAATCATCCCATCAGCCAGAGCCACCGGACTACTACCCCTAATATCCCACATCATCCAGTCAGCCATAGGCACCAGACTACTACTCCTAATATCCCACATCATCCCATCAGAGCCACTGGATTGCTACCCTAAAAAACCAATTATCCCATCAGCCAGAGCCACCGGACTACTATCCCTAATATCCCAATCATCCCATCAGAGCCACCAGACTACTACCCCTAATATCCCATATCATCCCGTCAGGGCCAACATTATCGGGTTGGCGCTGTTACACCGATTAAAATGATACCTGGGTTGGAGAAACCCTTCTTGTGTTTCTTTTTTTAATCAGTGTTTGAAGTTTGAAGTTTTTAAGTGGAGAAGGATCCTGGAAGCAATGACATTCTTTTAGAAAGGTGCTGCAGTGCATGTTAGTGCATGTTTGTTCAAATAAATATCCATAACGAAAGTGCAAGTGCCAGCGCTATAACTTACATGGTATTCCACAAAAATGAACCCAGGCCTGCTGCCTCTAAGCGCATTCCGCCTGTCTTCATCACGAGGCGTGGCCTACAGTCATGTGTGTCGGTGTATGAAGGGAGTTGTACCAATCAGGGGCGTCCGCTATTTAGTGATGTAGGTCAATGGCGCATGCGTGGACGTCACCATACCACATAGGGGCACTTCCTCCTGTGCCCGTGGAGCGGGAGCAATCCATCACTGCTAGGCAGCAGGAACTGCATGCGTGCTAAATGAGTGCATTGGGAAGGCCCGGGTGTAGCAAAGCATGGGCATGCGCACTGATCATGGGAAAGGAATCAGTCAATGTGTTGAATTGTATGCAAAAAGTATAAAGGTATGGACTAAGCAAAAAAAGGGGGAAACTCACAAAACGATAGTGTATATATGGGAAATGAAACAATAAAAATAAAGGATAGAATAAAAAATTAAAATAAAATATTAAACTATATGGTAAAATAAAAGGGACAGTGTTGTATGTGTGGAAAAATGTGAATAATACAAAACCCAAAAGTAGGATGGAAAAACTCAGGACATGAAGGTGCATATGTGAAAAAATTGCACAATTGAAGTGAAATGAGAATAAAGTGAATTATTATTAAACAATACTAAAGGGGCAGTATGATATGTGCAAAAGTCAAAAAAATGTACGGTATATAGAAAGTTCAAGACACAAATATAAAATGGGAAGGTGATTAAAAGGGAATATAAGGCAAGTGAAATAAGAAGGCATATAATAAATTAATAAGAAATTAATATAAAAATAAAAGTAAATATAAACATGAAATATTATACTAAATGACAATTGTGACAATGTGAGGATCAAAAATGAAAAAGTCCATACAGTTCAGAATATTCAGTCCTTGTTAATTCTGTTTTCTATTATAGAAGAGTTTTCTGAGAGATCCATGGTCAGAAACACCAAAAATCCATGGCAAGAAGAACAAAAAAGGACCCCCAACAAATCAAGTAGAAGTGGTACTGTGCCGTATATATACAGGACAAGAGAAGTGGTATTGTGCAGAGTATATATACAGGAGGAGTGGTACTGTGCAGTGTATCTCTACAGGACAGAAGAAGTGATACTGTGCCCGACCTTTACCCAGGAGGCACGGTGGCAACTGTGGAGGCTGGGGTATCCTAGAGCTCCTTTAAAAAGCCTCAAGCCACCAGTCATACGGGTTGTTCCTATCCATCTGGGGGACAGAGAGAGAGACATAACATCTAGAACACCAACATCAATTGTGAGGACCTTATGAGAAGCTCAGCAGTAAGGTACTACAACATCCAGGTGCTAGAGGAAGGCTACTGATTTCCACCTGGATAAGGGGACTCTGGATTTGCCTTCAGACCGGCCGGACTCTGCCTGCCCTGTGATCTGGTGCTCTGGACTGTGGATGCTGAAGCCTTCAGTAAAAAGGTAAAGAGACTGCAACCTTGTGTCCTTGTTCTTCACTGCGCCTCACACCATCCACCATCTACACTCTGGGAAGCCCTGGGGATATACTTCACCTGTGGGAAGGTATACCATCTAGCTGCCATCACATCACCCCAGCGGACCCCTAAGCAGCATCGGTCACCCTGACCGAATACCACAGGTGGCGTCATGAACATTTCCCCTTTAAAGACCTTTATCCCTTTTACAATGGACCTCCCAAGGGCCACGGACCGGGTCAGCCACCGTGACATCCCCCTTGAGAACCTAAGGGCCCGGTGCCGAGATTCCCTAGCCCTTGGGGGCGCTCCAGTACTGTGCAGTGTATATATACAGGACAGGAGGAGTGGTACTGTGCAGTGTATATATACAGGACAGGAGGAGTGGTACTGTGCAGTGTATATATACAGGACAGGAAAAGTGGTACTGTGCAGTGTATATATACAGGACAGGAGGAGTGGTACTGTGCACTGTATATATACAGGAAAGGAGGAGTGGTACTGTGCAGTGTATATATACAGGAAAGGAGGAGTGGTACTGTGCAGTGTATATATACAGGACAGGAGGAGTGGTACTGTGCAGTGTATATATACAGGAGAAGTGGTACTGTGCAGTGCATATATACAGCACAGGAGGAGTGGTACTGTGCAGTGTATATATACAGGACAGGAAAAGTGGTACTGTGCAGTGTATATATACAGGACAGGAGGTGTGGTACTGTGCACTGTATATATACAGGACAGGAGGAGTGGTACTGTGCAGTGTATATATACAGGACTGGAGGAGTGGTACTGTGCAGTGTATATATACAGGAGAAGTGGTACTGTGCAGTGCATATATACAGCACAGGAGGAGTGGTACTGTGCAGTGTATATATACAGGACAGGAGGAGTGGTACTGTGCAGTGTATATATACAGGACAGGAGGAGTGGTACTGTGCAGTGTATATATACAGGACTGGAGGAGTGGTACTGTGCAGTGTATATATACAGGAGAAGTAGTACTGTGCAGTGCATATATACAGCACAGGAGGAGTGGTACTGTGCAGTGTATATATACAGGACAGGAGGTACTGTGCATTGCATATATACAGCACAGGATGAGTGGTACTGTGCAGTGTATATATACAGGACAGGAGGAGTGGTACTGTGCAGTGTATATATACAGGACAGGAAGAGTGGTACTGTGCAGTGTATATACAGTGGGGCAAAAAAGTATTTAGTCAGTCAGCAATAGTGCAAGTTCCACCACTTAAAAAGATGAGAGGCGTCTGTAATTTACATCATAGGTAGACCTCAACTATGGGAGACAAACTGAGAAAAAAAAATCCAGAAAATCACATTGTCTGTTTTTTTTTAACATTTTATTTGCATATTATGGTGGAAAATAAGTATTTGGTCAGAAACAAAATTTCATCTCAATACTTTGTAATATATCCTTTGTTGGCAATGACAGAGGTCAAACGTTTTCTGTAAGTCTTCACAAGGTTGCCACACACTGTTGTTGGTATGTTGGCCCATTCCTCCATGCAGATCTCCTCTAGAGCAGTGATGTTTTTGGCTTTTCGCTTGGCAACACGGACTTTCAACTCCCTCCAAAGGTTTTCTATAGGGTTGAGATCTGGAGACTGGCTAGGCCACTCCAGGACCTTGAAATGCTTCTTACGAAGCCACTCCTTCGTTGCCCTGGCGGTGTGCTTTGGATCATTGTCATGTTGAAAGACCCAGCCACGTTTCATCTTCAATGCCCTTGCTGATGGAAGGAGGTTTGCACTCAAAATCTCACGATACATGGCCCCATTCATTCTTTCATGTACCCGAATCAGTCGTCCTGGCCCCTTTGCAGAGAAACAGCGCCAAAGCATGATGTTTCCACCACCATGCTTTACAGTAGGTATGGTGTTTGATGGATGCAACTCAGTATTCTTTTTCCTCCAAACACGACAAGTTGTGTTTCTACCAAACAGTTCCAGTTTGGTTTCATCAGACCATAGGACATTCTCCCAAAACTCTTCTGGATCATCCAAATGCTCTCTAGCAAACTTCAGACGGGCCCGGACATGTACTGGCTTAAGCAGTGGGACACGTCTGGCACTGCAGGATCTGAGTCCATGGTGGCGTAGTGTGTTACTTATGGTAGGCCTTGTTACATTGGTCCCAGCTCTCTGCAGTTCATTCACTAGGTCCCCCCGCGTGGTTCTGGGATTTTTGCTCACCGTTCTTGTGATCATTCTGACCCCACGGGGTGGGATTTTGCGTGGAGCCCCAGATCGAGGGAGATTATCAGTGGTCTTGTATGTCTTCCATTTTCTAATTATTGCTCCCACTGTTGATTTCTTCACTCCAAGCTGGTTGGCTATTGCAGATTCAGTCTTCCCAGCCTGGTGCAGGGCTACAATTTTGTTTCTGGTGTCCTTTGACAGCTCTTTGGTCTTCACCATAGTGGAGTTTGGAGTCAGACTGTTTGAGGGTGTGCACAGGTGTCTTTTTATACTGATAACAAGTTTAAACAGGCGCCATTACTACAGGTAATGAGTGGAGGAAAGAGGAGACTCTTAAAGAAGAAGTTACAGGTCTGTGAGAGCCAGAAATCTCGATTGTTTGTTTCTGACCAAATACTTATTTTCCACCATAATATGCAAATAAAATGTTAAAAAAAAACAGACAATGTGATTTTCTGGATTTTTTTTTCTCAGTTTGTCTCCCATAGTTGAGGTCTACCTATGATGTAAATTACAGACGCCTCTCATCTTTTTTAAGTGGTGGAACTTGCACTATTGCTGACTGACTAAATACTTTTTTTGCCCCACTGTATACAGGACAGGAGGAGTGGTACTGTGCACTGTATATATACAGGACAGGAGGAATGGTACTGTGCAGTGTATATATACAGGTCAGGAGGAGTGGTACTGTGCACTGTCTATATACAGGACAGGAGGAGTGGTACTGTGCAGTGTATATATACAGGACAGGAGGTACTGTGCATTGCATATATACAGCACAGGAGGAGTGGTACTGTGCAGTGTATATATACAGGACAGGAGGAGTGGTACTGTGCAGTGTATATATACAGGACAGGAGGAGTGGTACTGTGCACTGTATATATACAGGACAGGAGGAATGGTACTGTGCAGTGTATATATACAGGTCAGGAGGAGTGGTACTGTGCACTGTCTATATACAGGACAGGAGCAGTGGTACTGTGCAGTGTATATATACAGGACAGGAGGAGTGGTACTGTGCAGTGTATATATACAGGACAGGAGGAGTGGTACTGTGCAGTGTATATATATAGGACAGGAGCAGTGGTACTGTGCAGTGTATATATACAGGACAGGAGGAGTGGTACTGTGCAGTGTATATATACAGGACAGGAAGAGTGGTACTGTGCAGTGTATATATACAGGACAGGAGGAGTGGTACTGTGCAGTGTATATATACAGGACAGGAGAAGTTGTACTGTACAGTGTATATATACAGGGGAGTGATGGTACTGTGCACTGTATATATACAGGACAGGAGGAATGGTACTGTGCAGTGTATATATACAGGACAGGAGGAGTGGTACTGTGCACTGTATATATATACAGGACAGGAGGAGTGGTACTGTACAGTGTATATATACAGGACAGGAGAAGTGGTACTGTGCAGTGTATATATACAGGACAGGAGGAGTGGTACTGTGCACTGTCTATATACAGGACAGGAGGAGTGGTACTGTGCAGTGTAAATATACAGGACAGGAGGAGTGGTACTGTGCAGTGTATATATACAGGACAGGAGGAGTGGTACTGTGCAGTGTATATATACAGGACAGGAGAAGTGGTGCTGTGCAGTGTATATATACAGGACAGGAGGAGTGGTGCTGTGCAGTGTATATATACAGGACAGGAGGAGTGGTACTGTGCACTGTATATATACACGACAGGAGGAGTGGTACTGTACAGTGTATATATACAGGACAGGAGAAGTGGTACTGTGCAGTGTATATATACAGGACAGGAGGAGTGGTACTGTGCACTGTCTATATACAGGACAGGAGTAGTGGTACTGTGCAGTGTATATACAGGACAGGAGGAGTGGTACTGTGCATTGTATATATACAGGACAGGAGGAGTGGTACTGTGCATTGTATATATACAGGACAGGAGGAGTGGTACTGTGCAGTGTATATATACAGGACAGGAGGAGTGGTACTGTGCAGTGTATATATACAGGACAGGAAGAGTGGTACTGTGCAGTGTATATATACAGGACAGGAGGAGTGGTACTGTGCAGTGTATATATACAGGACAGGAGGTACTGTGCATTGCATATATACAGCACAGGAAGAGTGGTACTGTGCAGTGTATATAAACAGGACAGGAGGAGTGGTACTGTGCAGTGTATATATACAGGACAGGAAGAGTGGTACTGTGCAGTGTATATATACAGGACAGGAGGAGTGGTACTGTGCACTGTCTATATACAGGACAGGAGGAGTGGTACTGTGCAGTGTATATATACAGGAAAGGAGGAGTGGTACTGTGCAGTGTATATATACAGGACAGGAGGAGTGGTACTGTGCAGTGTATATATACAGGAGAAGTGGTACTGTGCAGTGCATATATACAGCACAGGAGGAGTGGTACTGTGCAGTGTATATATACAGGACAGGAAAAGTGGTACTGTGCAGTGTATATATACAGGACAGGAGGTGTGGTACTGTGCACTGTATATATACAGGACAGGAGGACTGGTACTGTGCAGTGTATATATACAGGACAGGAGGAGTGGTACTGTGCAGTGTATATATACAGGACAGGAGGAGTGGTACTGTGCAGTGTATATATACAGGACAGGAGGAGTGGTACTGTGCAGTGTATATATACAGGACAGGAGGAGTGGTACTGTGCAGTGTATATATAAAGGACAGGAGGAGTGGTACTGTGCAGTGTATATATACAGGACAGGAGGAGTGGCACTGTGCAGTGTATATATACAGGACAGGAGAAGTGGTACTGTGCACTGTATATATACAGGACAGGAGGAGTGGTACTGTGCAGTGTATATATACAGGACAAGAGGAGTGGTACTGTGCAGTGTATATATACAGGACAGGAGGAGTAGTACTGTGCAGTGTATATATACAGGACAGGAGGAGTGGTACTGTGCAGTGTATATATATATATATAGGACAGGAGCAGTGGTACTGTGCAGTGTATATATACAGGACAGGAGGAGTGGTACTGTGCAGTGTATATATACAGGACAGGAGGAGTGGTACTGTGCAGTGTATATATACAGGACAGGAGGAGTGGTACTGTGCAGTGTATATATACAGGACAGGAGGAGTAGTACTGTGCAGTGTATATATACAGGACAGGAGGAGTGGTACTGTGCAGTGTATATATATATATAGGACAGGAGCAGTGGTACTGTGCAGTGTATATATACAGGACAGGAGAAGTGGTACTGTGCAGTGTATATATACAGGACAGGAGGAGTGGTACTGTGCAGTGTATATATACAGGACAGGAGCAGTGGTACTGTGCAGTGTATATATACAGGACAGGAGGAGTGGTACTGTGCAGTGTATATATACAGGAGCAGTGGTACTGTGCAGTGTATATATACAGGACAGGAGAAGTGGTACTGTGCAGTGTATATATACAGGACAGGAGGAGTGGTACTGTGCAGTGTATATATACAGGACAGGAGGAGTGGTACTGTGCACTGTCTATATACAGGACAGGAGAAGTGGTACTGTGCAGTGTATATATACAGGACAGGAGGAGTGGTACTGTGCATTGTATATATACAGGACAGGAGGAGTGGTACTGTGCATTGTATATATACAGGACAGGAGGAGTGGTACTGTGCAGTGTATATATACAGGACAGGAGGTACTGTGCATTGCATATATACAGCACAGGAAGAGTGGTACTGTGCAGTGTATATATACAGGACAGGAGGAGTGGTACTGTGCAGTGTATATATACAGGACAGGAGGAGTGGTACTGTGCAGTGTATATATACAGGACAGGAAGAGTGGTACTGTGCAGTGTATATATACAGGACAGGAGGAGTGGTACTGTGCACTGTCTATATACAGGACAGGAGGAGTGGTACTGTGCAGTGTATATATACAGGACAGGAGGAGTGGTACTGTGCAGTGTATATATACAGGACAGGAGGAGTGGTACTGTGCAGTGTATATATACAGGACAGGAGGAGTGGTACTGTGCAGTGTATATATACAGGACAGGAGGAGTGGTACTGTGCAGTGTATATATACAGGAGAGGAGGAGTGGTACTGTGCAGTGTATATATACAGGACACGAGGAGTGGTACTGTGCAGTGTATATATACAGGACACGAGGAGTGGTACTGTGCAGTGTATATATAAAGGACAGGAGGAGTGGTACTGTGCAGTGTATATATACAGGACAGGAGGAGTGGCACTGTGCAGTGTATATATACAGGACAGGAGAAGTGGTACTGTGCACTGTATATATACAGGACAGGAGGAGTGGTACTGTGCAGTGTATATATACAGGACACGAGGAGTGGTACTGTGCAGTGTATATATACAGGACACGAGGAGTGGTACTGTGCAGTGTATATATAAAGGACAGGAGGAGTGGTACTGTGCAGTGTATATATACAGGACAGGAGGAGTGGCACTGTGCAGTGTATATATACAGGACAGGAGAAGTGGTACTGTGCACTGTATATATACAGGACAGGAGGAGTGGTACTGTGCAGTGTATATATACAGGACAGGAGGAGTGGTACTGTGCAGTGTATATATACAGGACAGGAGGAGTAGTACTGTGCAGTGTATATATACAGGACAGGAGGAGTGGTACTGTGCAGTGTATATATATATATAGGACAGGAGCAGTGGTACTGTGCAGTGTATATATACAGGACAGGAGAAGTGGTACTGTGCAGTGTATATATACAGGACAGGAGGAGTGGTACTGTGCAGTGTATATATACAGGACAGGAGGAGTGGTACTGTGCAGTGTATATATACAGGACAGGAGGAGTGGTACTGTGCAGTGTATATATATATATAGGACAGGAGCAGTGGTACTGTGCAGTGTATATATACAGGACAGGAGAAGTGGTACTGTGCAGTGTATATATACAGGACAGGAGGAGTGGTACTGTGCAGTGTATATATACAGGACAGGAGCAGTGGTACTGTGCAGTGTATATATACAGGACAGGAGGAGTGGTACTGTGCAGTGTATATATACAGGAGCAGTGGTACTGTGCAGTGTATATATACAGGACAGGAGAAGTGGTACTGTGCAGTGTATATATACAGGACAGGAGGAGTGGTACTGTGCAGTGTATATATACAGGACAGGAGGAGTGGTACTGTGCAGTGTATATATACAGGACAGGAGGAGTGGTACTGTGCAGTGTATATATGCAGGACAGGAGGAGTGCTACTGTGCCGTGTATATATACAGGACAGGAGGAGTGGTACTGTGCAGTGTATATATACAGGACAGGAGGAGTGGTACTGTGCAGTGAATATACAGGACAGGAGGAGTGGTACTGTGCAGTGTATATATACAGGAAATAAGGAGTGGTACTGTGCAGTGTATATATACAGGACAGGAGGAGTGGTACTGTGCAGTGTATATATACAGGACAGGAGGAGTGGTACTGTGCAGTGTATATATACAGGACAGGAGGAGTGGTACTGTGCAGTGTATATATACAGGACAGGAGGAGTGGTACTGTGCAGTGTGTATATACAGGACAGGAGGAGTGGTACTGTGCAGTGTATATATACAGGACAGGAGGAGTGGTACTGTGCAGTGTATATATAAAGGACAGGAGGAGTGGTACTGTGCAGTGTATATACAGGACAGGAGGAGTGGTACTGTGCAGTGTATATAAACAGGACAGGAGGAGCGGTACTGTGCAGTGTATATATACAGGACATGAGGAGTGGTACTGTGCAGTGTATATATACAGGACAGGTGGAGTGGTACTGTGCAGTGTATATATACAGGCAGGGCCGGACTGGCCATCTGGAAATTCTGGAAAATGCCAGGAGGGCCTGTTTGGTTGTGGGCTGCCTTGTCTGTTATGCTGTTAGCAGAATATGTATTCTCAAGACATCCATACTGCTAAGAGTTGTGACGGAGCACAAAGTTGCTGACTCCGCCACTTACCCTAGCAGGCCACAGGTATCATTAGAAATATTGGTCTTGTAGTAAATCTTGCTTTCCACCATCCTGGGTAATATTAGTAATATATGCCCATCTGGTGCTCGGGGGCGGGGACACCATGGGCCTGTGTGATTTCAAATGCCAGGGCTGAATTTCAGTCCCAGTCTGTACCTGTATACAGGACAGGAGGAGTCGTACTGTGCAGTGTATACATTGGGTATGGAAAGTATTCAGAACCCATTCAATTTTTCACTAATCGTTTCATTGCAGCCATTTAGTAAATTCAAAAAAGTTCATTTGTTCACATTAATGTACACTCTGCACGCCATCTTGACTGAAAAAAACAGAAATGTAGTAATTTTTGCAAATTTATTAAAAATTAAAACTGAAATATCACATGGTCATAAGTATTCAGACCATTTGTTCAGACATTCATACTTAAGTCTCATGTTGTCCATTTCCTTGTGATCCTCCTTGAGATGGTTCTGCTCCTTCATTGGAGTTCAGCTGTGTTTATGGAGCGCCCCCAGACACAGGGCCACGAGTTCTCAGTACCGGGCCTCTCTGGTTCGGTTCTGAGGCTGTCACGGTGGCTAGACCCGCCCCGTGACCCTGCTAAGGGGCGTCCAGTAAAAGGGGTAGGGCAGTCTGTCAGAGGTTCGTGACGCCTCCTGTGGTGTTCGATCAGGGTGACCGACGCTGCTGTGGGGTCCGCTGGGGTGATGGAATAGCAGCCGGATGGTATACCTTCCCACAGGTGAAGTAAATCCCCAGGGCTTCCCAGTAGTGTGGAGGGAGATGGTGTGAGGTGCAGGCAATAACGAGGACACAGGGTTGCAGTCTCTTTACCTTTTACTGAAGGCTTCAGTACACTCAGTCATTAGCACGTTCAACCGGGCTATCAGAGACCGGCCAGTCCGATGGGCACATCCAGAGCTTCCCTCGCAGATGGAAATCGTTGCCTACCAATAGCGCCTGTGTGTTGTAGTCCTACCCTGCTGAGCATTCGGAATAGTCCTCACAACTGCTGTTACTCTTCGTTCGTTCTCTACAGCTCTCTCTCTCTCGTTCTTTGGTTCCAGATGTTGCTAGTTTCTAACGTCCCCCAGATATGTTATGGCTAGGACGCCACCCGTTTGACGGGAAGGCTTGGAGGTCTTCCGGGACCCTAGAGACACCCCTCTCCCAATGTTGCCCCCTATGTCTTCGTAGGTGTAAAAGGTAGACAGCCAACCTATAATGAACTGTCCAGCGGAATTTGAAGTAAGGCCTGAAGTCAGTTACTCCTACGGTGATCCGGCCACCGACTACGCGCCTCAGTAAGATGTTGCCTTCCTCTCTCGGCACGACTCTTACTGGCTCTCCTTTGTGCTGATCTCGTTTACACTGTTCCACAATATTCTTCCCCTCTTGTCTCTTTCTTAGGATACCGCCGCAAGGTGTGCAGGCGCGGTTCCGTTACGTTCTGTCCTTTCGCTAGGCACCTGCCAGGTTCCCACGCCTGACAGGGACCCCCCTGTGCCTTCTCCCTGCAACACCCCCTGCCACGGGATGTTGCCTGGTTCCAACCCAGTCAGCTTCTGACTAACTTCCTCCCCAGCCCCTAGTTTTACCAGTGTGAGGAGTGGCCCAATAAATAAAGCCTTTTTCTCCCCCTAGTGGCCGGAGTGTGAAGTGTAATGTGTTCTGTTGATACCTGGTCAGGAGAACTCTTTAGTGCCATCGGGCGTACCGCTACTCGCCTTGGGGCCATACTGCAACGACCAGGTCTCTGGGGCGCTGCACTTATTTAACCTGATAGGACTTGATTTAGAAAGGCACACACCTGTCTATATAAGGCCTCACAACTCACAGTGCATGTCAGACCAAATGAGAATCATGAGGTCAAAGGAACTGGCCAAGGACCTCAGAGACAGAATTGTGGCAAGGAACAGATTTAGCCAATGTTACAACAGAATTTCTGCAGTACCTAAGGTTCCTATGAGCACAGTGGCCTCCATAATCCTTATATGGAAGAAGTATGAGACCACCAGAAGTCTTCCTAGACCTGGCCGTCCAGCCAAACTGAGCAATCGTGGGACTGTGTATACATTATATAGGTGATATTGTAATTATAAACAGCAGTATCACCTATATATTGCACATACAGCAGTCTATATACATTATATAGGTCAAACTGCAAATGCTGTTTATATATATATATATACTGTATATATATAAAAAAGTTTTCATCTTGGTACTCACCCAAGTCCCAGAGAAGGGAGGAGGATGAAAAGATGAGGTGGGTCCTGTCCAGCCAGCGTCGGAGGTGCTGAGGACTCGCAGCGGATGCCGGGGATTGGTGAGGAGAGCACACTGTTCTTTGACGCTGGTACTGGCCCTTGTCAGCGCGTGTACCGAGAGAGCGCGTGTGCGTGCACAGGGCCTATGGACCAGCGGGCATCTGCCCACCTTTGTAGGTTGCCAATCCGGGTCTGCTGTGCAGGGTCCAATTGCGTGTAGGTGCGGCGTTTTCATGATGCAAGTATGAACACGCTTTTAAAACTTTTGCTAGTTCACTGTATTAGAGAACAAATAATGCTCCTTATTTTTGTTTCAACCCCTCTAATATACTGTTCACTAAACCACAGGTAGGAAGCTCTGATTTAACCCCTTCATGACCCAGCCTATTTTGACCTTAATGACCTGGCCGTTTTTTGCAATTCTGACCAGTGTCCCTTTATGAGGTAATAACTCGGGAACGCTTCAACGGATCCTAACGGTTCTGAGATTGTTTTTTCGTGACATATTGGGCTTCATGATAGTGGTAAAGTTAGGTCAATATTTTTTGCGTTTATTTGTGAAAAAAATGGAAATTTGGCTAAAATTTTGAAAATTTCGCAATTTTCAAATTTTGAAATTTTTATTCTGTTAAACCAGAGAGTTATGTGACACAAAATAGTTAATAAATAACATTTCCCACATGTCTACTTTACATCAGCACAATTTGGAAACAATATTTTTTTTGCTAGGAAGTTATAAGGGTTAAAATTTGACCAGCGATTTCTCATTTTTACAACTAAATTTACAAAACCATTTTTTTTAGGGACCACCTCACATTTGAAGTCAGTTTGAGGGGTCTATATGGCTGAAAATACCCAAAAGTGACACCATTCTAAAAAC
This sequence comes from Ranitomeya imitator, assembly GCF_032444005.1. Classification (NCBI taxonomy): domain Eukaryota; kingdom Metazoa; phylum Chordata; class Amphibia; order Anura; family Dendrobatidae; genus Ranitomeya; species Ranitomeya imitator. The sequence continues at coordinate 561,287,038 of NC_091284.1, read as the reverse complement.
TGCACCCCTCAAGGTGCACAAAACCACATTCAAGAAGTTTATTAACCCTTCAGGTGCTTCACAGCAGCAGAAGGAACATGGAAGGAAAAAATGAACATTTAACTTTTTAGTCACAAAAATGATCTTTTAGCAACAATTTTTTTATTTTCCCAAGGGTAAAAAAGAGAAACTGGACCTCAATAGTTATTGTACAATTTGTCCTGAGTACGCCGATACCCCATATGTGGGGGGGAACTACTGTTTGGGCGCACGACAGGGCTCGGAAGGGAAGGAGCGCCATTTGACTTTTTCAATGAAAAATTGGCTCCAATCTTTAGCGGCCATCATGTCGCATTTGGAGAGCCCCTGTGTGCCTAAACATTGGAGCTCCCCCACAAGTGACCCCATTTTGGAAACTAGACCCCCCAAGGAACTTATTTAGATGCATAGTGAGCACTTTTAACCCCCAGGTGCTTCACAAATTGATCCGTAAAAATGAAAAAGTACTTTTTTTCACAAAAAATTTCTTTTAGCCTCAATTTGTTCATTTCCACATGGGCAACATGATAAAATGGATCCTAAAATGTGTTGGGCAATTTCTCCTGAGTACACCGATACCTCATATGTGGTCACAAACCACTGTTTGTGCACACGGCAAGGCTCGGAAGGGAAGGAGCGCCATTTGACTTTTGAATGAAAAATTAGCTCCAATCGTTAGCAGACACCATGTCGCGTTTGGAGAGCCCCCGTATGCCTAAACATTGGAGCTCCCCCACATGTGACCCCATTTTGGAAACTAGACCCCCCAAGTAACTTATTTAGATGCATAGTGAGCACTTTGAACCCCCAGGTGCTTCACAAATTGATCCGTAAAAATGAAAAAGTACTTTTTTTTCACAAAAAAATTCTTTTAGCCTCAATTTGTTCATTTCCACATGGGCAACAGGATAAAATGGATCCTAACATTTATTGGGCAATTTCTCCTGAGTACACTGATACCTCATATGTGGGGGTAAACCACTGTTTGGGCACACGGCAGGGCTCGGAAGGGAAGGAGCGCCATTTGACTTTTTGAATGAAAAATTAGCTCCAATCGTTAGCTGACACCATGTCGCGTTTGGAAAGCCCCTGTGTGCCTAAACATTGGAGCTCCCCCACATGTGACCCCATTTTGGAAACTAGACCTCCCATGGAACTAACCTAGATGTGCAGTGACCACTTTAAACCCCCAAATGCTTCACAGAAGTTTATAACGCAGAGCCGTGAAAATAAAAAATCATTTTTCTTTCCTCAAAAATTATTTTTTAGCCAGCATTTTTTATTTTCACAAGAGTAACAGGAGAAATTGGACCCCAAAAGTTGTTGTCCAGTTTGTCCTTAGTACGCTGATACCCCATATGTGGAGGGAAACCACTGTTTGGGCACACGTCGGGGCTCAGAAGGGAAGTAGTGATGTTTTGGAATGCAGACTTTGATGGAGTGGTCTGCGGGCATCATGTTATGTTTGCAGAGCCACTGATGTGCCTAAACAGTAGAAACCCCCCACAAGTGACCCCATTTTGAAAACTAGACCCCCAAAGGAACTTATCTTGATATGTGGTGAGCACTTTGAACCCCCAAGTGCTTCACAGAAGTTTATAACGCAGAGCCGTTAAAATAAAAAAATAATTTTTCTTTCCTCAAAAATGATGTTTTAGCAAGCAGTTTATTTTCACAAGGGTAGCAGGAGAAATTGGACCCCAATAGTTGTTGCCCAGTTTGTCCCAAGTATGCTGGTACCCCATATGTGGGGGTAAACCACTGTTTTGGTGCATGTCGGGGCTGGGAAGGGAGGGAGCACCATTTGACTTTTTGAACGCAGGATTGGCTGGAATCAATGGTGGCGCCATGTTGCGTTTGGAGACCCCTGATGTGCCTAAACAGTGGAAACCACTTAATTCTAACTCCAACACTAACCCCAACACACCCCTAACCCTAATCTCAACTCTAGCCATAACCCTAATCACAACCCTAACCCCAACACACCCCTAACCACAGCTCTAACCCCAACACACCCCTAACCCTAATCCCAACCCTAAACATAATCCTAACCCTAACCCCAAGACACACCTCACCACAACCCTAACCCCAACACACCCCTAACCATAACCCTTACCACAGTCTAATCTTAACCCTATTACCAACCCTAGTCCTATTTCCAACCCTAACTCTAATTCCAACCCTAAGGCTATGTGACCACATTGCAGATTCGTGTGAGATTTTTCCGCACCATTTTAGAAAAATCCGCGGGTAAAAGGCACTGCGTCTTACCTGCGGATTTACCGTGGATTTCCAGTGTTTTTTGTCCAGATTTCACCTGCGGATTCCTATTGAGGAACAGGTGTAAAATGCTGCGGAATCCGCACAAAGAATTGACATGCTGCGGAAAATACAACACAGCGTTCCCGCGCACTATTTTCCGCACCATGGGCACAGCGGATTTGGTTTTCCATAGGTTTACATGGAACTGAAAAGCTGATGAAAAACTGCTACGAATCCACAGCGGCCAATCCGCTGCGGATCCGCAGCCAAATCCGCACCGTGTGCACATAGCCTAATTCTAAGGGTATGTGCACACGATGCGGAAAACGTTGCGGATCCACAGCGTTTCCGCCGCTGCGGGTCCGCAGCAGTTTCCCATGAGTTTACAAAAAACGCTGCGCACATGCTGCGGAAAAAACTGCGCGGAAACGCAGCGGTTTACATTCCGCACATTTCACTTCTTTCTGTGGATTCCGCAGCGGTTTTACAACTGCTCCAATAGAAAACCGCAGTGAAATCCGCAGAAAAACCGCAATAAATCCGCAGCGGTTTTGCACTGCGGATTTATAAAGACTGCTGCGGAAAAATCCGCAGAGGACCAGAATACTTGTGCACATCCCCGAACCCTAACCCTAACCCTAGTTCTAATTGTAGTGGAAAAATTTTTTTTTTTCTTTATTTTATTATTGTTCTTATCTATGGGGGTGATACAGGAAGGGGGGGGGTTCATTTACTTTTTTTATTTTGATCACTGTGATAGGTTTTATCACAGTGATCAAAATGTACATGCGCCCGAACATTTTGGAAGATGGCGGCGCCCATGGAGAAGACGGACGGACACCGGGAGCCTCGGTAAGTATTAGGGGGGGGAGATCGGGGCACGGGGGGGCGTCGGAGCACGGGGGAAGCATAGGAGCACGGGGGAGCGGACAGGAGGATGGGGGAGCGGAGCACAGGACGGAGGGGAGCGGACCACAGATCGGTGGACTGGGGGGGGCGATCGGTGGGGTGGGTGGGGTGCACATCAGTGTTTCCAGCCATGGCCGATGATATTGCAGCATCGGCCATGGCTGAATTGTAATATTTCACCAGTTTTTTAGGTGAAATATTACATATCGCTCTGATTGGCAGTTTCACTTTCAACAGCCAATCAGAGCGATCGTAGCCATGGGGGGGTGAAGCCACGTCCCCTGGGCTGTACTACCACTCCCCCTGTCCCTGCAGATCGGGTGAAATTGGAGTTAACCCTTTCACCCAATCTACAGGGACGCGATCTTTCCATGACGCCACATAGGCATCATGGGTCGGATTGGCACCGACTTTCATGACGCCAACGTAGCTTCATGGGTCGGGAAGGGGTTAATTACCACTTTGAAATACAATTTTACCCCATTCAATCTCTAAAGTAGCAAGGCACAAACCTATGCCATCAACATTAGTGACATTAACCCTTCCACCCAGAAACCTAGTTTCACCTTCCTGACCAGGTCATTTTTTCAATTCTGACCAGTGTCACTTTATGAGGTAATAACTCTGCAATGCTTCGAGAAATCTTAGTGATTCTTCTTTCTCGGAACATATTGTACTTCATGATAGTGGTAAAATTTGTTCTATACAATTTGCATTTATTTATGAAAATATCAGAAATTTGGGGAAAATGTTGAAAATTTTGCAATCCTCAAACTTTTAATTTTTATGCACTAATATCAGAGAGTTATGTCACATTAATAACATTTCCCACAAGTCTATTTTACATGAGCACAATTTTTTTTAACATTTTGTTTATTAGGAAGTTATTAGGGTTAAAATTTGACCACCGATTTCTCATTTTTACAAAATTTGCAAAACCATTTTTAAGGGACCACACCATATTTGAAGTGACTTTGAGGGGCCTGTACGACAGATGACAGAAAACATCCCAAATTTACACCATTTTAAAAACTGCACCAATCAAGGTGATCAAAACCACACTTAAGAAGTTTATGTACCCTTCAGGTGCTTCATAGGAACTACTGAAATGTGCAAGGAAAAAATTAACATTTAACTTTTTTTCATAAAAATGTTACTTTAGAACCAATTTTTTTATTTTCACAAGAGTAACAGGAGAAAATAGACCCCAAAATTACTCCTAAGCACACCAAGATGAAATATGTGGAGGAAAACTACTTCTTGGGTGCATGTCAGGGCTCAGAAGAGAAGGAGCGCCATTTGACTTTTTGAATGCAAAATTTGCTAGAATCATTAGCGGACGTCATGTCGCATTTGGAGAGCCCCTGATGTGCCTAAAGAGAAACTATCCACAAGTGATCCCATTTTGGAAACTAGACCCCTCAAAGAACTTACATAGATGTGTGATTCTGCAATAGTCATGATGAATACATCAGACTACATGAAGGAAGCAAACAGACAAGTCTGAACCTACACAAGACTATTACAAGGAACTAAACAGGTTGGCATCTTGTCCTCCAGACAAATCCATAAGAGCCAGTGATCTGATGTAAGAGAACAGGGACATTCTATATACTTCGCAATATCCACAAATCTGAAAATCCAGGAAGAAGAAAGACCAATTATTTCATGTGAGCTTACTGAGCACATTTCTGGAAGGGTGGAGGATATTCTTAAACTCCTGGTAAAGGATACACCCAGCTACATTCAGGAAACAACTAACCTATTGAGTAAACTAGCAGCAATAGATCCTCTGCCAGAAGGAACCATCCTGGCCACCATGGACGTGGAATCTTTATATATTCCACAACAGGATGGAATATATGTCTGAAACATCTCCATGGAAAATTCAGGAATTGATGCTGATTCTGTGGTGAAACATACAAAATTCATTCTCAACCACAACGACTTTTAATTTTGATATCACTGTTACAGCAATGACATTGTTACAGGAATGGGAAGTAAAGTGGCTCCACAATATGTAAATATTTTCATTGCCAAGCTTGAATGTGTCTTCTTGTCCTTTTGTCTCATAAGGTCTTTGGTTTACTACCGTTATATTGAAGATATTTTAATCATCTGGACGGAGTCTGAGCAACAGCTAAATACGTTCCATGAACACTTTAAACAATTTCATCAACCACCAACTTAACAATTTACTACTCCTGTACAGAAATGAACTTTCTGGACACTATCATTAAGCTAAAGAACAATGAAATAGAACCATCCCTGTACCAGAAGCCAACTGACCGTCCAACATACCTTAAATGGGACAGTTTCCACCCAAAACACATAAAAAACTATTGTCTACAGCCAAGCCATCAGATACAATCCAATATGTTCCAACTCAATGGTCAGAAACCAACACCTTGGTGGTCTTAGAAAAACCCTTTTAAACCAGGGCCATGATCAAAAAAATATTGAAAACCAGATTGCAAGAGCCACCAGCATATCAAGGAATCATCTTCTACATTACAAAACTAAACAAGGAAGCAACTTGGTGCCTCTATTGGTCACCCTACAATCCAAATCTGGAGGTGCTAAGGGAAGCTGCATGGAAACTACAATCTTTACTACAAAAAGATGCCCGATTACAATCTGTATTTCCAGACCTCCCTCTTCTGTGTTTTAGGCAGCCCCTAAATCTAAGAAGCATTACTATCCTCTCTAACAGCAACAGGAACATTTCCCTGCAACCAAAAAAAAAAGTAAAACCTGTCCATTTATAATGACCACAGACAAGATAATGATCCCCAACTTACATCGTGACGGTAAGATCTCAGGTATCTTCAGCTGCATCACATCTAATGTAATGTACTTCATTATTTGTATCAAATGTCCAACTGGGGGTCTTTATGTAGGGGAGACAGGGCAAACACTTAGAACAAGGATGAATTCTCATTGCCACACAATAAAAGAAAAAAGAATAGATTTACCTGTGGCCAAAAATGTTTATATCCCTAATCACAGAGTCATGGACATGAAATACTGGTATTAAAAGGTAACTTCAAATCTCAGAGAGACAGAAAAAACGTATGACAACCTTTGACACACTCAATGCAGGAATGAATGTGTTGCATGCATTTATGTCTTTCTGTATCAACTAAGTAATGTTTGACTTAGACCTCATGGGGGCATCACAATAATTCAATCACAAGTTGAAGTGATACTGCTAAATTGAATGAGGAACTGGGGCATTGCCATAATCAATTAAAAAAGGGGTTATCCTCAGTAGATTTTTTTTTTAAATATATTTATTAACATTGTGAAAATTTAACATTGCATTTTTAGTGGATGGTAATATGTTTCTCAACTGAGGAAAGTGGGGGGCAGGAAGAAGGAGGGAGGGGGGAGATAGAGGATGCAGGGAGAGGGAAAGAGAGACAGGTATATATGTAAGCATACAAGTAAGTTTAGACAAGATATTGGTTGCTTAATGTCCAAACCTAAAAGAATAAAGAGAGACAGACATACATGTGCCTAAAAAATTTAGCCAGAATGTCGGTTGCGTATATACCATACCTGGAGAAAAAATCTATGGCAGTGAATATTTGAATGCACAGATAAAATGCCAAAATTGTATATATCACATTATGTTAACAACATAAAAGGCGAAGGTAACAAGGTTTACATAAATATCTGGAGGTCTGCCTTGTCTGGGAACGCCCTTAAGTGGCCCTAGACTACATGGGGGGAAAGTTCGGTTTAACCAAAAGACTCTAAAGTGGAGATAAACAGGTCTAGTTCGTATTTCTCAGTCGGGGTTCCAGTCTGATGTCGGCATAGAGGAAGATGCAGAAGAGGCCATAGAATATTGTATTCCAGCTGATTCCAGAAAATCATTTCCCTCGTCCGTAGAGGTGAAAGAAATAAGGTTTGAAGCATAGTTCACCTTGAGAGTCGACGACTGGGTCCAAACATAGGGAATGCCGGCCCATAGGAGTCCACGCGTGATGTTAGAGAGTGTTTTCCTTTTCTGTATGGTGTCTCTTGATAGGTCCTTAAAGAAAACCAAGTGTCTGTATGGAGAAGAAAGAAATTCTGGTTCCTTTGATATATTGAGAAGTGCACTTCTTATCCAGTTAGGATAGAAGGTGACAATGACGTCCCTTGATATGTCTTGCGGAAGAGAAGGTGGTCTGCGTATTCTGAAAAATCTTTCAATTAGGAACTTTTCATTGGTGTTGGGAATCAGGTGAGATACCATTGATGAAATGTAGCTTTTGAGTTGGGAGGTCTGAATCGATTCTGGGATTCCGCTGATTTTAACATTGTTCTTTCTTTTAAAATCCTCGTAATTGGCCAGACTAGTTTTGAGGGTAGCAATATCCCTTTGAATCTTATCCAGTGATTCTGGGAGTATGGAATGGCTTTGGGAGACTCTCGGTTCGTTTTTTTGGGAAGGATCTCTTACTTCTGGAGCATAGTAGGGGCCAACAGGGGTTCTTGAAGTAGTTGAATCGGCGTCATTGGTCACTGAGATTAGTGTGCTTTGAAGAGCCTTTTTATAAAAGCTTCTGATGCTTTAGAGTTTCTTGTTTGTTTAGAATCAAGTTTTTGGCTATTATGGTCATGTAGTGAGTCTCTATCCCAATCCCCGTTATCCTCATCTCTCAAAAGGTTCACTGAGATTAGGAAGGTTTTGAGCATGTTAATCATAAAACCCTCCGTCGGGTAATTGTCAAATGCAGGAATCACTTCAATAAGTAGTAAATTAGGGTAGGACCATCCCATATCAGAGTTTTAAGCCTGTGTGTGGTTCTCTCAAGAAATATCACTCGAGGAGCGTGTAGGCGAGGTATTGTCAGAAAGGACAGCTCTATTGTGGTCGGATGTGTCTGTATTTTAAAAAAATTCTTCCGGGTGTATACTTTCTAGGCTCTCCATGGAACCAGGAGAGCAGAATGAATTATTTGTCGGGACGCCCCCATCACCCCCACCTCCCAGGACCTTTTATGAAGAATCAAATCTTTTGAAGTTGGTGTCAATAATCCTGCATACAACTGAGTCAAACTCAGAGCTAATTGATGATTTACCAGGGTGCCTTGGGAGTTTGTCTGAAAGCGTGTCTTTAAGTTTTCCATTCTGTTTGTCTATGGTGGAGTGGCAGGAAGGATATATGGCAGTAAAATTATGCCCATTGTTTTGTGTGATTGGGGCAGGAAGCTCTCCCTTCCCATCTATCTCCCCTGTATTAGGCTGGTGGGTGTGTGGTAAGTGGGGAGGCTGTGAATGTCGGCTTACCTATATGGCTGGCCCCTTTAGTCTCCTGCATATCCTCCGCTCTTTCCCTGGGCTCTGCCTGTGTGAGGGTCTTTTCCTGCCCCTCACTGCTCCTCCAGCGTGTCTCAGCGTTTTGCCCTCCAGTCAGTCGGCAGTGAGTTTCTTCATGACTGCTTGATTGCTGCGATGTGCTGACCTGCTCCTCCTCCATTTTCTCCCGCGGTCCGAGTCCAGTCGCCATCTGCAGCGTCGGGACAAATACCGGAGCTTCATGCTGCAGTTGTGCTCCTGGGTCCCGCTTGTCAATAGGCGCTCTGCCGGGCGCTTGCTGTGAGAACACTGCAAGACTTCCGGCTCTCCTGTGCAGCTTCACGGCGTCCGACCTCACCGCTGCTTTCCGGCTTCCCTCCTCGTCACTGCTGGCTGATGCAGGGGCTCCGGTGAGTGCAGGCTTCTTCCCGGCTTGATGTTTGACGGCATGCTCTACTTTGGAGGGTTTAGCTTTTGCTGGGATATGGCGAGGGTCTGGCGCCGCCGCTGCAGGTCTGGTCTGGTTAGGCCTAGGTGTAAATAGGCCTCTTGATTCTTTGTTCCGAAAGAGGATTTTTACCCACAGGATCCAGTTTTTCCTTGTTGTGGGTAAATTCTGGCATGTTGTGACTGCTTTGAAGTCAATCTGTGCACTTTTGGTATGCTTGCCGGTGCTTTATTAGGGGAATTTGCAGGAGCTCCTGTGAAGTAGGACCGCTCTGTTCCCCATGCAAACCACGCCCCCCCCATCCTCAGTGGATTTAAAACAGGGCATCTAACATTGTGCAGAATCAAAATTGCCAGGATTTAATTACCCACAGAAGGTTACTTCTTAGACCAGTAAATAACCAGTCTTAGGCCAGAGTCACACATGCGAGAAACAAGTCTGTGTCTCGCATGTGAAAACCAAGCTCTTGTGCCGGCACTTGGGAGTGGAGTGTGTGGCTGCATGTGTTGCTATGCGGCCGCACGCTCCGCTCTGGAGTGCCGGCGCCAGTGTTTGGTTTTCACATGCGAGACACGGACGTGTTTCTTGCATGTGTGACTCCGGCCTTATCCATCTGATACATTCCTTAGTTTAACAGAATAAAATATATTATTCTTAAACATATTCTTATTTTATATTAGGATGTTACACTTTCTAATGTATAGGAACTATGCTGTCTTATTGTTGCTAAAAGAGCGGCTAATCTGGGCAACATCATATTCCCTAGTTTTTTTAATTAAAAAAAATCATTGTAGGACATGGTTAAATCATTCAGGTTTCTATAATTGCGGACGTACTAGATGCAGAACCTGTAAACATTCCATAGTCTCATGTACTTTTTCAAGTCATGATGGTTCAAAGCAATATAGAATTAAAGAATATGTTAATTGCAATTCCCAAAACATGGTTTATATGATAAAGTGTGTAGCGTGCAATCTAATTAATATTGGATGTACCACCAGGAAATTAAAAATGTGCATTTCTGAATTTTTTATGCATCCAGGCATTTTATAACTCACCATGAACAATATACAATGTCCTTTAGGCCGGCCTCACACTAGCGTGTTTTAAGGTCGTAAGAGAGGTGCTGAAAATACGGATTGCATACGGTACAATGCTTCTCTATGCCCCAGCTCCTATCAGCCGTATTTTATTGATCCGTATTATACGGTGTTCTATGGCCGTAGAAAAACGCAGCATGCTGCGTTTATCACTGTATTGCGCAAAAGATATGCCAATGAAAGTCTATGGGGGCCAGAAAAATATGGATTACACATGGACCAACACTGTGACTTGCGAGAAATACACAGCGGTGTTCTAGCGAAAAGCCGGCAATTCAGTGCGGTGTACAGTAAAATCACACTGACAGGTTAGAATAGAATAGCTAAAATAAATGTCTACACATAGTATAGGGGTATATATATATATATATATATATATATATATACAGTAAGGGCCAGAAATATTTGGACAGTGACACAATTTTCGCGAGTTGGGCTCTGCATGCCACCACATTGGATTTGAAATGAAACCTCTACAACAGAATTCAAGTGCAGATTGTAACGTTTAATTTGAAGGGTTGAACAAAAATATCTGATAGAAAATGTAGGAATTGTACACATTTCTTTACAAACACTCCACATTTTAGGAGGTCAAAAGTAATTGGACAAATAAACATAACCCAAACAAAATATTTTTATTTTCAATATTTTGTTGCAAATCCTTTGGAGGCAATCACTGCCTTAAGTCTGGAACCCATGGACATCACCAAACGCTGGGTTTCCTCCTTCTTAATGCTTTGCCAGGCCTTTACAGCCGCAGCCTTCAGGTCTTGCTTGTTTGTGGGTCTTTCCGTCTTAAGTCTGGATTTGAGCAAGTGAAATGCATGCTCAATTGGGTTTAGATCTGGAGATTGACTTGGCCATTGCAGAATGTTCCACTTTTTGGCACTCATGAACTCCTGGGTAGCTTAGGATGTATGCTTGGGGTCATTGTCCATCTGTACTATGAAGCGCCGTCCAATCAACTTTGCAGCATTTGGCTGAATCTGGGCTGAAAGTATATCCCGGTACACTTCAGAATTCATCCGGCTACTCTTGTCTGCTCTTATGTCATCAATAAACACAAGTGACCCAGTGCCATTGAAAGCCATGCATGCCCATGCCATCACGTTGCCTCCACCATGTTTTACAGAGGATGTGGTGTGCCTTGGATCATGTGCCGTTCCCTTTCTTCTCCAAACTTTTTTCTTCCCATCATTCTGGTACAGGTTGATCTTTGTCTCATCTGTCCATAGAATACTTTTCCAGAACTGAGCTGGCTCCTTGAGGTGTTTTTCTGCAAATTTAACTCTGGCCTGTCTATTTTTGGTATTGATGAATGGTTTGCATCTAGATGTGAACCCTTTGTATTTACTGTCATGGAGTCTTCTCTTTACTGTTGACTTAGAGACAGATACACCTACTTCACTGAGAGTGTTCTGGACTTCAGTTGATGTTGTGAACGGGTTCTTCTTCACCAAATTAAGTATGCGGCGATCATCCACCACTGTTGTCATCCGTGGACGCCCAGGCCTTTTTGAGTTCCCAAGCTCACCAGTCAATTCCTTTTTTCTCAGAATGTACCCAACTGTTGATTTTGCTACTCCAAGCATGTCTGCTATCTCTCTGATGGATTTGTTCTTTTTTTTTAGCCTCAGGATGTTCTGCTTCACCTCAATTGAGAGTTCCTTTGACCGCATGTTGTCTGCTCACAGCAACAGCTTTCAAATGCAAAACCACACACCTGGAATCCACCCCTGACCTTTTAACTACTTCATTGATTACAGGTTAATGAGGTAGACGCCTTCAGAGTTAATTGCAGCCCTTAGAGTCCATTGTCCAATTACTTTTGGTCCCTTGAAAAAGAGGACGCTATGCATTACAGAGCTATGATTCCTAAACCCTTTCTCCGATTTGGATGTGGAAACTATCATATTGCAGCTGGGAGTGTGCACTTTCAGCCCATATTATGTATATACAATTGTATTTCTGAACATGTTTTTGTAAAGAGCTAAAATAACAAAACTTGTGTCACTGTCCAAATATTTCTGGCCCTAACTGTATATATATATATATATATATATATATATATATATATATGTCAGTGAGACACATATATGTATATATATTAATATTTCATACAGCGCTAGATAGCTTAAAAGCAGGTAATTCAATTGCCGCTTTTGCTATCTCCTTTCCAAACCCGACATGATATGAGACATGGTTTACATACAGTAAACCATCTAATATCCCTTTTTTTTGCATATTCCACACTACTAATGTTAGTAGTGTGTATGTGCAAAATTTGGGCGCTCTAGCTATTAAATTAAAGGGTTAAATCGTGGAAAAAATTGGCGTGGGCTCCCACGCAATTTTCTCCACCAGAATGGTAAAGCCAGTGACTGAGGGCAGATATTAATAGCCTGGAGAGGGTCCATGGTTATTGGCCCCCCTGGCTAAAAACATCTGCCCCCAGCCACCCCAGAAAAGGCACATCTGGAAGATGCGCCTATTCTGGCACTTGGCGACTCTCTTCCCACTCCCGTGTAGCGGTGGGATATGGGGTAATGAAGGGTTAATGTCACCTTGCTATGGTAATGGGTTGGGCTGTTAACTTGCAGGGCTATAGCCTGTTCAGAAATGACTGTACAGATAAGCGAGGGGGTGGGGTGTGTCTATATGTAAAATCGTCCTTAAAACCCATCCTGCGTGATAATATAGGTGAATTTAATGAAAATGTAGAATCCCTGTGGGTGGAAATAAGGGGAGGGGGAAAAATAATAAATTACTGATAGGGGTTTGTTATAAATCTCCAAAAATAATGGAAGCAATGGAGAATATCCTCGTAAAGCAAATAGATGAAGCTGCGACTCAAGGAGAAGTCATTATTATGGAGGACTTCAACTACCCTGAAATAGATTGGGGAACAGAAACCTGCAGTTCCAGCAAAGGTAATCAGTTTTTGACAACTATAAGAGACAATTACCTTTCACAACTGGTTCAGGACCCAACAAGAAGGGGGCACTGCTAGACCTAATATTAACCAACAGGCCAGACCGCATATCAAATATAAGGGTTGGGGGTCACTTGGGAAATAGCGATCACAAAATAATACGTTTTCATGTATCCTTTAAAAAGATGTGTAATAGAGGGGTTACAAGGACACTAGACTTCAGGAGGGCAAATTTCCAACGGATGAGAGAGGATCTTGGTGCAATTAACTGGGACGATATCCTGAGACACAAAAATACACAAAGAAAATGGGAGACGTTTATTAGCATCCTGGATAGGACCTGTGCACAGTATATACCGTATGGGAATAAACATACTAGAAATAGGAGGAAACCAATATGGCTAAATAGAGCGGCAAGGGGCGCAATAAGTGACAAAAAGAAAGCATTTAGAGAATTAAAGGAAGTAGGTAGTGAGGAGGTATTAAATAAATACAGAAAATTAAATAAATTATGTAAAAAGAAAATCAAGGCAGCAAAGATTGAAACAGAGAGACTCATTGCCATAGAGAGTAAAAATAATCCTAAAATATTCTTTAACTACATAAATAGTAAGAAACTAAAAAATGATAGTGTTGGCCCCCTTAAAAATAGTCTGGGTGAAATGGTGGATGAGGATGAGGAAAAAGCCAATATGCTAAATGACTTTTTTTCATCAGTATTTACACAAGAAAATCCCATGGCAGACAAAATGACTAGTGATAAAAATTCCCAATTAAATGTCACCTGCTTAACCCAGCAGGAAGAGCGGCGGCGTCTAAAAATCACTAAAATTGACAAATCTCTGGGCCCGGATGGGATACACCCTCGAGTACTGCAGGAATTAAGTACAGTCATTGATAGACCATTATTTTTAATCTTTAAAGACTCCATAATAACAGGGTCTGTGCCACAGCACTGGCGTATAGCAAATGTGGTGCCAATATTCAAAAAGGGGACAAAAACTGAACCCGGAAATTATAGGCCAGTAAGCTTAACCTCTACTGTGGGTAAAATCCTGGAGGGCATTCTAAGGGATGCTATACTGGAGTATCTGAAGAGGAATAACTTCATGACCCAGTATCATCACGGGTTTACTAGGGACCGTTCATGTCAGACTAATTTGATCAGTTTCTATGAAGAGGTAAGTTCCGGATTGGACCAAGGGAACCCAGTGGATGTAGTGTATATGGACTTTTCAAAAGCATTTGATACGGTGCCACACAAAAGGTTGATACATAAAATGAGAATAATGGGGATAGGGGAAAATATGTGCAAGTGGGTTGAGAGCTGGCTCAGGGATAGGAAACAAAGGGTAGTTATTAATGGAGCACACTCGGACTGGGTAGCGGTTAGCAGTGGGGTACCACAGGGGTCAGTATTGGGCCCTCTTACTTTTAACATATTTATTAATGACCTTGCAGGGGGCATTCAGAGTAGAATTTCAATATTTGCAGATGACACTAAACTCTGCAGGGTAATCAATACAGAGGAGGACAATTTTATATTACAGGATGATTTATGTAAACTAGAAGCTTGGGCTGATAAATGGCAAATGAGCTTTAATGGGGATAAATGTAAGGTCATGCACTTGGGTAGAAGTAATAAGATGTATAATTATGTGCTTAATTCTAAAACTCTGGGCAAAACCGTCAATGAAAAAGACCTGGGTGTATGGGTGGATGACAAACTCATATTCAGTGGCCAGTGTCAGGCAGCTGCTACAAGGGCAAATAAAATAATTGGATGCATTAAAAGAGGCATAGATGCTCATGAGGAGAATATAATTTTACCTCTACACAAGTCACTAGTTCGACCACACTTAGAATACTGTGCACAGTTCTGGTCTCCGGTGTATAAGAAAGACATAGCTGAACTAGAGCGGGTGCAGAGAAGAGCGACCAAGGTTATTAGAGGACTGGGGGGTCTGCAATACCAAGATAGGTTATTACACTTGGGGCTATTTAGTTTGGAAAAACGAAGACTAAGGGGTGATCTTATTGTAATGTATAAATATATGAGGGGACAGTACAAAGATATTTCTGATGATCTTTTTAATCATAGACTTGAAACAGGGACAAGGGGGCATCCTCTGCGTTTGGAGGAAAAAAGGTTTAAGCATAATAACAGACGCGGATTCTTTACTGTAAGAGCAGGAGACTATGGAACTCTCTGCCGTATAATGTTGTAATGAGTGATTCATTACTTAAATTTAAGAGGGGACTGGTTACCTTTCTGGAAAAGTATAATGTTACAGGGTATATACACTAGATTCCTTGATAGGGCGTTGATCCAGGGAACTAGTCTGATTGCCGTATGTGGAGTCGGGAAGGAATTTTTTTCCCCAATGTGGAGCTTACTCTTTGCCACATGGTTTTATTTTGTCTTCCTCTGGATCAACATGTTAGGGCATGTTAGGTTAGGCTATGGGTTGAACTAGATGGACTTATAGTCTTCCTTCAACCTCAATAACTATGTAACTATGTAATTAAGCCAGATTAATAATGGAGAGGCGTCAATTATGACACCTATCCATTATTAATCCAATAGTATGAAATGGTTAAAAAACACACACATTATTACAAAGTATTTTAATGAAATAAATACACAGGTTTTTGTAATATTTTATTATACTGGTAATACACCTGAAAACCCTCGTTCTGCAAAAAAGGTAAAATAAAAAAACAACAATATCTCATACCTTCCGTCGTTCTGTCACGTCCAACGATGTAAATCCATCTGAAGGGGTTAACTAATTTTACAAGCAGAAGCTCTGCTAATGCAGCTGTGCTCCTGCCTGTAAAACCCCAGGGAATTAATGGAATGTAGGTCAATGACCTGTAGTTACCTTCAGTTGCGGTGATGCACCCTCTGCTGGATGTCCTCATATGAACTCGAGCCTGGGAACTTTTGAAAATATTTTCCCACGCTCAAGTTCATATGAGGACATCCAGCAGAGGGCGCATCACCGCAACTCAAGGTAACTACAGGTCATTGACCTACATTCCATTCATTCCCCAGGGTTTTACAGGCAGGAGCACAGCTGCATTAGCAGAGCTTCTGCTTGTAAAATTAGTTAACCCCTTCAGATGGATTTACATCGTTGGACGTGACAGAACGACGGAAGGCATGGGATATTGTTGTTTTTTTATTTTCCCTTTTTTACAGAACGAGGGTCTTCAGGTGGAGCCCACCTCAAAGCAGGGGATCTGCCAGCTGACGTACTATTCCGTCAGCTGGCAGAAAGGGGTTAATAGGTAGAGCGCCCAAATTTTGCACATACACACTACTAACATTAGTAGTGTGGAATATGCTAAAAAAAGGGATATGAGATGGTTTACTATATGTAAACCATGTCTCATATCATGTCGGGTTTGAGAAGGAGATAGGAAAAGCCGGCAATTGAATTACCGGCTTTTAAGCTATCTAGCGCTGTATGATATATTAATATATATACAGTCATGGCCAAAAGTATTGACACCCCTGCAATTCTGTCAGATAATATTCAGTTTCTTCCTGAAAATGATTGCAAACATAAATTCTTTGGTATTATTATCTTCATTTAATAAGTCTTAAATGAAAAAACACAAAAGAGAATGAAGCAAAAAGCAAATCATCATTTCACACAAAACTCCAAAAATGGGCCAGACAAAAGTATTGGCACCCTCAGCCTAATACTTGGTTGCACAACCTTTAGCCAAAATAACTGCGACCAACCGCTTCCGGTAACCATCAATGAGTTTCTTACAATGCTCTGCTGGAATTTTAGACCATTCTTCTTTGGCAAACTGCTCCAGGTCCCTGATATTTGAAGGGTGCCTTCTCCAAACTGCCATTTTTAGATCTCATTGCTGGCCACCTTAGAAGTCTCCAGTGCTTTCTCTCAAACCATTTTCTAGTGCTTTTTGAAGTGTGTTTTGGGTCATTGTCCTGCTGGAAGACCCATGACCTCTGAGGGAGACCCAGCTTTCTCACACTGGGCCCTACATTATGCTGAAAAATTTGTTGGTAGTCTTCAGACTTCATAATGCCATGCACACGGTCAAGCAGTCCAGTGCCAGAGGCAGCAAAGCAACCCCAAAACATCAGGGAACCTCCTCCATGTTTGACTGTAAGGACCGTGTTCTTTTCTTTGAATGCCTCTTTTTTTCTCCTGTAAACTCTATCTTGATGCCTTTGCCCAAAAAGCTCTACTTTTGTCTCATCTGACCAGAGAACATTCTTCCAAAACATTTTAGGCTTTTTCAGGTAAGTTTTGGCAAACTCCAGCCTGGCTTTTTTATGTCTCGGGGTAAGAAGTGGGGTCTTCCTGGGTCTCCTACCATACAGTCCCTTTTCATACAGATG
Source organism: Ranitomeya imitator (assembly GCF_032444005.1). Taxonomy (NCBI): domain Eukaryota; kingdom Metazoa; phylum Chordata; class Amphibia; order Anura; family Dendrobatidae; genus Ranitomeya; species Ranitomeya imitator. The sequence goes on along the minus strand of NC_091284.1, from coordinate 561,269,693 downwards.
CCGACAGATAGTACGGGTTGACACTGTTGCGCCCTCGGACTGCAGGGCAGCTTGAACTTGTTTGGATGTTAGTCGAGGTTCTTTATCCAACATCTGCACAATCTTGCGTTGAAATCTCTTGTCAATTTTTCTATTCCGTCCACATCTAAGGAGGTTAGCCACAGTGCCATGGGCTTTAAACTTCTTGATGACACTGCGCACCGTAGACACAGGAACATTCAGGTCTTTGGAGATGGACTTGTAGCCTTGAGATTGCTCATGCTTCCTCACAATTTGGTTTCTCAAGTCCTCAGACAGTTCTTTGGTCTTCTTTCTTTTCTTTATGCTCAATGTGGTACACACAAGGACACAGGACAGAGGTTGAGTCAACTTTAATCCATGTCAACTGGCTGCAAGTGTGATTTAGTTATTGCCAACACATGTTAGGTGCCACAGGTAAGTTACAGGTGCTGATAATTACACAAATTAGAGAAGCATCACATGATTTTTCGAATAGTGCCAATACTTTTGTTCACCCCCTTTTTTATGTTTGGTGTGTAATTATATCCAATTTGGCTTTAGGACAATTCTTTTTGTGTTTTTTCATTTAAGACAAATTAAATGAAGATAATAATACCAATTAATTTGTGTTTGCAATCATTTTCAGGAAGAAAATGAGTATTATCTGACAGAATTGCAGGAGTGTCAATACTTTTGGCCATGACTGTGTATATATATATATATATATATATATATATCGCGCAGTACGGATGCCATACGGATTACATACGGAGGATGCCATGCGCAAAATACGCTGACACACCCTGCCTACGGATGACATACGGACCACTATTTTGGGGACTTTTCTGCGTATTACGGCCGTAAATAACGGACCGTGTTTTTATACGCTGAGTGTGAGGTCGGTCTTAGAGTATTGGGCACTGAGAGTGTGATGAAATCACTGAGATGAAGAAACATCAGGAGACACCTTCTGACGAGGGAGGCATTTAGGATATTTTATCTCGGCACCTATTAACCTGCAGGTTTAGGTGCTGGCAAAGAAGTCATGTTTTATTACTAACACTGTAAACCTTATATGTGCATTTTGATAGTTGCATATATGTTTTATTCTTTTCCTTATTGTTATGTGTTTGATTTTATTGCAATTCCTGCGGATCATACAACGCATGTATGAGTTTCCATTGGTCATATCATTAGTTACATTTCCTGTGAGTTGTACCATGTTTAACTTTGAAAAATGATACCTGAGAGCAATTGAAACCCATTGCCTTGTAGGTCATCATGCAGACCCTTTTTTTGTGATCGACTTTTAAAGATGTACTAATAACCTTTTGGATTTTTTGAAGCTGGAACACTAATTTTTGGAAGCTGGAACTTGGAAACAAGTTTTCGTAACTACAAATAATGGAGAGGTCTGTAATTTTTTTTTATCGTAGGTACACTTCAACTGTGAGAGACAGAATCTTAAAAAAAAAAAACTAGAAAATCACATTGTATGATTGTTACATATTTCATGCAAAAAAATGCAAATAAATTATTTTATACAACAGAAAAACAGAACTTAATATTTGGTATAGAAACCTTTGTCTACAATTACAGAGGTCAGATGTTTCCTGTAGTTCTTGACCAAGATTGCACACATTGTAGCAGTGGTTTTGTCCAACTCTTCCATACTGATCTACTTCAGATCTTTCAGGTTTCGGGGCTGTCACTGGGCAACATTGAGTTTCAGATTTCTCCAAAGACTTTCTATTGGGTTCAGGTCTGTAGACTGGCTAGGCCACTCCAGGACTTTGAAATACTTCTTACGGAGCCACTACTTAGTAGCCCTGGCTTTGTGTTTCGTTGTCATGCTGGAAGACTGAGCCATGACACATCTTCAATGCTTTTGCTGAGAGAAGGAGGTTGTTGGGCAAAATCTTGCGATGCATGACCCCATCCATCCTCCCTTTAATACGAGGGGCGATCCAAAAGTAATGATAATCGGTTATTTCTATTGCACACAGAAATTAAAATAAAATGTTTTCTTCTCTCTTAGGTACCCACTAGTCCAGGAAAAAAAAATCACTTAAATAGACCACGATTCCCGGGAGCTACATTCATTTGAATATGAACTGCCGAGGAGTGAACATCAAAATGGAAAAAAACGAGCTCAGAGCTGTCATCAAATACCTCTGCTTGAAAAAAATGACTACCAAAGACATACACAGCGACTTGGTGGAAACATTGGGGGACTCTTCTCCTCCATATTCCACAGTTGCATGCTGGGCCAAGGAATTTAAGCTGGGAAGAACATCGACGGAAGATGAACATCGTCAAGGACGCCCATCCACGTCCCTCAATGAAGAAAATGTGAAAAAAGTTGAAGAAGTTGTATTGGCAGATCGAAGAGTGACTATCAGGCATGTAGCTGAGGTCCCAGGGATCTCATATGGCAGTATTCAAAGAATCCTTGCAAAAGAATTGCATATGAGAAAGGTCTCCGCACGTTGGGTGCCAAAAATGTTAACCGACGAGCAAAAGAAGAAACGAGTTGACATTTCAATAGCAAATCTCGAAAAGTTCCAAGCAGACAAGGAAAATTTTTTGTAACGTTTTTTGACCATGGACAAGACCTGGATCCACCACTTTGATCCCGAAACTAAACAACAATCGATGACGTGGAAACGAGCCGACGAACCAACGCCGAAGAAATTCAAAGTGTCAAGCTCATCAGGGAAGGTTATGGCGTCCGTTTTTTGGGACGATGAAGGAATTATTATGGTGGACTATTTGGAGAAGGGGGCCACTATTACGGGCTCCTACTACGCAGAACAAATAAGAAGATTGTGGGAGGCTACCAAGGAGAAAAGGCGCGGCAAACTGCAGGCTGGAGTGCTGTTTCGCCGGCTCACAAAGCTGCAGTTGCCATGGCTACCATTCAAGAAGCATGCTTTGAACTGGTGGAACACCCCCCCTATTGGCCAGATCTAGCCCCCAGTGACTTCTTTCTCTTTTCTCGACTCAAGGAACACCTCCGGGGCAAGAAATTTGATGACAATAGCGACGTGATAACCGCTGTTGGGGATTTCTTTGAGGGTCAAGATCAAGAATTTTTTTCTAAGGGAATTCTAAGTTTAGAAAAGAGATGGACTAAATGTATAGACTTGATAGGAGACTATGTAAAAAAATAAAAAAATTTTTTGACTATATTCATTGTGTTTAGTATTGATTATCATTACTTTTGGATCGCCCCTCGTACACGGTACAGTCGTCCTGTTCCCTTTGCAGAAAAGCACCAAAAGTATGTTTTTTCCAGCACCATGCATCATGGTTAAGATGGTATTCTTGAGGCTGTACTCATCCTTCTTCTTCCTCCAAATACGGCGAGTGGAGTTGATACCCAAATGTTCTATTGTGGTCTCATCTGACCTTCTCCCATGCCTCCTCTGGATCATCCAGATAGTGACTGACAAACTTCAAATGGGTTTGGACAGGTACTGGTGTGAGCATTGGGACCATGCGTGCCCTGCAGAATTTTAATCCATGACGGCGTAGTGTGTTAACAGTAATGTTTGACACCGTGGTCCCAGCTATCTTCAGGTAATTGATCATGTCCTCCCGTGTAGTTCTGGATTGATTCCTGATGTTTCTCAGAATAATCCTTACCCCACGAGGCAAGATTTTGCATGGAGCTCCAGACCTAAGAAGATTGACAGTCATCTTGTGTTTCCTCCATTTTCTAATAATTGTACCAACAGTTGTTGACTTCTAACCAAGCTGCATGCCTATTGTCCTGTAGCCCATCCCAGCCTTGTGCAGGTCTACAATTTTGTACCTGGTGTCCTTAGACAGCTCTTTGATCTTGGCCATGGTGGAGAAACTGAATTGTGATTGATTCAGTGTGTGGAAAGGTGCCTTTAACACTGTTCGAAGAGGTGCAATTAATACAGGTATTGAGTGCAGAGTAGGAGGACTTCTTAAAGAAAAACTAACAGGTCTGTTAGAGCAGGGGTCCCCAACTCCAGTCCTCAAGGCCCACCAACATGTCATGTTTTCAGGATTTCCTTAGTCTTGCCCAGGTAATAATTGCATCACCTGTGCAATGCAAAGGAAATCCTGAAAACATGACCTGTTGGTGGGCCTTGAGGACTGGAGTTGGGGACCCCTGTTAGAGCCAGAATTCTTGTTGGTTGGTAGGTGATCAAACACTTGAATCCAATGTAATTAATTAAAAATCATGCAATGTGATTTCCTGTTTTTTATTTTTAGATTCTGTCTCTCACAGTTGAAGTGTACCTATGATAAAATTACAGACCTCTCAATTCTTTGTAGGTGGGAAAACTTTCAAAATAGGCAGTACATCAAATACTTATTTTTCCCACTGGATTTGCACTCAGCCAGTACTGATCAGAGTATGGAATTTGCCTAACAATTAGAGATGGGTGGACCCCTGGATGTCCGGGGTCCAGTGGGTTCGTGCATGACAGTGCGGCAAACACTGCTTCTGATCGGTCAGACAGCCGCAGATCACATGCTGTCAAATGAAAGCATGACCCCACAGCTGTGATCGGAGGTATAAGTTTACCTCCGGTCACTAGCACAGGCTCATGGGACTACTGCTCCCATCAGACTACGCCTGCTGCCAATAAGAACACTGAGAGCAGGCGACTGCTGATGGGAGTATTTATCAACCGGCTCCAGCGTGCTAAACAAATAATTTAAAAAAAAACCCAGTTTGAAGGTTTTCCTTATCCATAGAAATCCCAAATTTAAAAAAACAGTTGGGAATATTGTAGTGTGAATAAAGCACTAAAGGGAGAGGTCCTTCTTTCTTTAGAGAGTTAATGGTGTATTGTGACACTTAAACCGAAGGTGATAAATTATTAGCATGTGAAAATTTTGCAAGTGCTGATTTGAAAGTATGTGTAAATCCTGCTTGTGTTAACCCTTTCTCTCTTTTTCTTTGAAATTTAGTGTAAAACCCTTAGAGAACTTACTAACTTAGATGTATATAATTAGGATAAATATCCTGTAAGAGGAAAGGAATTTAGTACATCTGAAAATGAACCATCACATCAATAAAGATGAATAAGAGCCAGAAATATTGTGATTTATTATGTGATCCGAAAAAATATGTAGTGTATACTCGAGTATAAGCCGACCCGAATATAAGCCAAGGCACCTAATTTTGCCACGGAAAGCTGGATAAGCTTATTGACTTGAGTATTATTATTATTATTTATTTATATAGCACCATTAATTCCATGGTGCTGTACATGAGAAATGGGTTACATACAGGGTTATAGATATCGTTTACAGTAAACAGGTTTACAGTGACAGACTGGTACAGAGGGGAGAGGACCCTGTCCTTGCGGACTTACATTCTATGAGTATAAGCTGGGTATGCATTGTCTCCTCATCCCTCTTACTATGTGTGGCTCCCAAGGTCTCCTAGTTGTATGCATGGCTCGCGTCCTCCCCCTTCTAGGCATGGCTCAGCATCCTCCCCCATCATAATCACCCTCCTCATGCAGTCCTACACATCCCTGCATCTCCGTTGTCTGGCGCCAGCAGTTCTCCTCTCCTCATCGGTCACGTGGTACCGCTCATTAATGTAATGAATATGCGCTCCACGCCTATGGGCGTGGAGACACCTACATATTAATTACCTTAATGAGCGGTACGTGACCACTGAGCAGAGGAGCTACTGGCGCTGGACAATGGAGATGCAGGGACCTGCAGGACCACGTGAGGAGGGTTTGATGTCACAGCCACCGGCTCCTGTTGCTGCTCCCCCCTCCGGCTTTTTGGGACCGTGACTCGTGTATAAGCCGAGGGGGGCGTTTTCAGCACAAAAAAGTGCTGAAAATCTCGGCTTATACATGAGTATATACAGTATTTGTATTTTTCATGGAATGTATTTAACATTGATTCCATGTTCTAGAGCAAAATATAGAGGTAATAAAGATTAGTATTATAGTCATGAGCGAATATACTCGTTACTAGAGATTTCTCGAGCATGCTCAGGGGTCCTCCGAGTATTTTTAAGTGCTCGGGAGTTTTAGTTTTCCATGCCGCAGCTGAATGATTTACATCAGTTAGCCTGCATAAGTATATGTGAGGATTCCCTAGCAACCCCCACATGTACTTATGCTGGCTATCAGATGTACATCATTCAGCTGCGGCAAGAAAAACTAAAACTGTGCACTAAAAAATACTCGGAGGACCCCAGAGCGTGCTCGAGAAATCTCGAGTAACGAGTATATTTGCTCATCACTAATTATAGTGTTTCTGTGTATGTTATTTTGTAACACAGAAATTGATAGATTTAAATATTTTGTAGCCATGCATGGGAAATTCTAATACATGTTTAGCTGCAGATGTCTCCGACCTATGATTTAATTGATTTGTTTGCAATCAGGAAATTGGTGTATGCACATGTTCAGATTGCTTTTAAATTCTGTAAGTTCACTTGGATGGTAACTTGACAAAGAGCGCATGTCGCTCGAAACGCATTAAAAGATGCCTGTACTCTCTTTTTGTGAGCACACAATTTTAATCTTTGTTCCATGTACCTTGAAAAAGGAAAAATGCACTTTTTTGGACTTCATCTGTGAGCTAGATTTTTCTGCTTTCGTCATTAGCTGTTGCACCCTGCCCAGGTGCTATCCATGCTGCAGAAGTGTGGAATTGCAGGTGGTGAGCTGGATTTTCTTCTTTGATCTATAACACAACCCCATTACTAATCCTATAGTTGTATTATAAATAAAGACACAGCAAGTATAAAGTATTTTATTTCAAATAAAAACAAAACACTTTCCTTTTTTATTTAAAAATAACAAACACGGTTATACTCACCTAATGCTCATTCAATTGAATCCCTCATCTCCTGTAATAAAAAAATAAATAAAATAACCATATCCCTCAGCTGTCCGTGGTTCTGTCCCACGCAGTGATCCATGTCTGAGGATTACTAGTTTTCAACCTGGGGTGGTTGAACCCCGAAGAAGCCGATGCAAAACGCGCATTGGGGTTTGTTGTACCTCATCTCCAGGTAATACATGATTTACTGTACATTAATTTGCTGATGGTTTGGTTTACATTCAATATAATGCATTATCAGGAGTGTGAGGGGCTGGTTATGTGATTGCTGCAGCACCTTTATACCATTTAGTATATCGCCTTGAGCACTATATATGTAGCAATCTACAGCTGTCACCACTACTTGCTCCTGTATAATGGGGTTGATATGACTTTTGTGATATACTATTGTGACAGGAAAATATATTCATCTTCCATATATATTTTTATTTGAATGTCATCAGATTTCATCATTTGTATACTTATTGAATATCCATCTATGGAGACACCGAATGGACGAGGGATCGTCACGCCGAATGCCCACTCTACCTTTAATGTGGCCATAACGCTACTCAGACAACACAGGGTGAGAGTAAAACAGTGTGGCAATGTTTTATTGAACCACAAAATAGGAAGATAACACGTACAACAGTCCTAGCACAGTACCCCAAGATGGTGCATAGTAGTCTCACCCTTCCGCTGACTCGCCGGGATAACGGCAGCTGTAACTTCAGCTTCCAGGGTCGACTATCCCACCTACGGCACGCACACACCGAGTAGGTAACGACAAGCGTAGGATGATGACAGTCCATTAAGGTGCAAGGTCAGTTGACTTGAGGGTCACAACCTGGCTTCTCTGAACATTTCCATAGAGCCAGGAGACCGGCGGGTCCCAATCCTGGCTGTCTCCAAATGTATCCATGGTTCGGCGATGGTCAATTGAGCAGATCTGTATTTTTCCAGCCGGGGCCGAAGTCCCCTAAGCCAGAATCCTGTAGAATAATGAATCTGTGTCCCTTGTGATGGAGCCATCATATATTGGCTGCTGTCCTGTCTCTGGCTGTATTGATGCCTTGCTGCATCTCTCTCTGAACACATGCAGCTCCTCCTTTTTATAGGTCACAGCTTTGCACTTAGGCATTCCACCACAGGCTTGGAGGAAGGTGGTATCCCTCACTGCTGGAGTGTTCAAACAACATGCATAGATTGTCTTTTATATTGCAGAGCACTAATGGGTCATCAACATATTAACAAACATTCACACATTGTGCCTGTTTCCTAAACAATAGTAGAACAATACTAGGACTGCAATGCAAGGACAAATACAGTAGCTAATCAGCAGCCGGTCAACAAATGGCAGCCATTACCCCCAACGAAGGCAGCGTGCCGAAACGCGCGTTGGGGAGAGCGCCATCCAGGAAACCGGGATCTTAAGAGTATAGTAAGTACATGTCAATTATGACCGCATTATGTTTTTTATTACTACTAGTCTCTTTTCCCGTTCGCTAATACTTGCTGCTATTAACAGCGACACCTAGTGGTATTTTTGTAGAGTCCAGCCTAAATTACTATTACACTCTTCTTATATATGCACTTTGGCTTGCACACTGTTTGCACACTAGCATTTCTCCGCATGAGATTACTGTCTCAACGGTGCCCAATTGTGGTTATCACTTTTTTATGCATTTATATTTTTTATTATTATTTTTCACGTCTTTTGCACTTTATATGTGGCAATTAATAAATATAGAATTTCTAATCCTGGTTAGGTGCGCCCCCTTATACATTGTATATATATTTTTTTTTTTCTATTGCATTTGCTCTATTCATGTTATAAATCTGATGTATTATTACTTAATAAAATTTTCATGATTTTATATTAACCACTCTGGACTTTTTGGTCAGGGTTTTTTTTTCTGCTTTTCTTTGGCCAATTTTCCCGACTGTCCTTTACTATTAGTCTTGCCCCCTTAAGATAATATCACACTACACAGCGGCACTACCAGTATTATCATCATCATCACTATTACTTTACGCTATGTAGCTGTATTTGGTGGTTCTATATGAGAAAAAAATTATTTTATCCATCTAGGGTGGCACTCTCGTTCTGGTGTTTTACTTGAATGGGGGACCTGAACATCCAGTGTTTGCTGCGCTCTAATGTGCATGACAAATATTAACAAGAGAAAAAAGCTGCAGACCAATACCAGGGATCACAACAAACAAATAGAACACTTTATTATTTGAATACAAAAACAGACCAGTACCATAAAAACATTTAAAAAGTCATTAACATGACGTACTAACAACTCGGATGGCTCATAATGAAGCCTAAGGCCCTCCTCCTATATGCAAAAGTAACAAAGTACATGCATGGCTAAACATAACATGTATACATGTTAACCCGAATGACTAAACACCTTGTGGATGGTACATTGTCACATAAATAAAACACTTGTACATCAATAGTAAAGCACAAATAAATACTAGTAGTGAACACAAGGGATAACAATGCCTAATAACATCAAATAAATGAGAACATGAAAATGCAAATATGTAGAATCAAAAAGGAGCAAAGGAATAAATATATATATATAGGTGCTCAAAACCGGACCAGTCAATGATAAAGGCTTCACTAATGAAGATAACCCAGATCTACAATAGAGCATGACGAACTAAGTAGTGCCATGGCCCGCAAGTAATAAGCAAATAAAGTGCCTAATTGTTAAAGAAGCTAACAGTCAACAAGAGAGACCCGGCAGAGCAATACCTAAACGGCCATGTGGTGGAGGAGCCTGTGGAGATGCCCGATGCGTGTCGCCACCGCTAGGTAGCTTCGTCAGGGGCTGTGGGTTTAGTCTGTTAGAGATCCTATAAATATACACTGTAATTTAACATAATGAGGCACAGCTACGGTAGTTTTACCTGTTAGGCCAATGGTATTGAGAGAGTGGGAATACGAGCTTCCGGGACGCCGAAGGACTGCGTGTGTGTGCGTCACCTATGTTAGACATGTATTGAATTGCAAGCATATAACTGCGCATGCGCATAGAAAGATGTTTTAGATCGTGTTTGCGCAGTGGGAGCTGCTGTAACCATAGCGGGAATGCAAGCTTCCAGGGCGCCGACAGACTGTATGTATGTGCAACACCCATAATATAAATATTTGTTATGTTTCAGTGTTGACCACAGGTGCGTCCTAGTTATTGTGTGGTGCCCTCCATAGATTTACTAAGCCTAATGTGCATGACAGCGCAGCAAACACCGCTTCTGATTGGCAGTGAAATCATCCCCGCCGGTCAGAGAGCCGTGGTTTCCACGCTGTCAAAAGACAGCGCCCAGCTGTGATCGGAGGTATAAAGATTACCTCTTATCACGCTGTCACATGGGAACTGCGGCTATCTGACCGGCGGTAATCATTACCGCCGATAAGAAGCAGTGTTTGCCGCGCTGTCATGCACATGACATTGCGACAAACACTCGGTGTTCAGGGGGCTGAAACCGAACAGCAACACGGACTTCCTGGTGAAGTCTGTGTTCGGTGTCTATGCCAGAACAGTAGGTGTTCAGTACAGACGCCGAACTTTACTATTTGAGTTCGCCCAGCTCTACTAACAATGCATCTTTAGTATAGTTTATGAAAGCGATAGGGACAGCACAAAGGAAGCATGGCAAGAGTATAAAACTTATATAATAAAAAAAGGATAATGAAGTGCAATTAAGATATCTATAAAATTCCTGTGGTTATTGTTTTATGCAATTAAAAATAAGTGACAGTTAATCTTTAAAAGACGAAAGAGACCTCATAAAAATGAAAGATTTTATTACAAATCATTAAAAATGCAAATAAAATAAGTGTTCACTCAAAACAATGTTCCCTCACATAAGAGTCTTTCCAACACACATAATAAGTTATCACCCTTACATATACAAGAAGTCTGGCAATATACTTATTACAGGACTGGTAAGTCACTCAATAAGGATCCCTGCTTACCCCCACCTACCCCACATTGCAAGGCTGTAAGGCTCCATGGAGGTGGGGTGGGAGAGGTGGGGGGGGGGTTCTAAAACTGGAAATTAAAAACATCTGTTGGCCATAGCAACCACTCACAGTGTAGGTTTCATTTCTTAGGGTGCTCATCAGAAATAAAAGCTGTACTATGATTGGTTTTTGCGGCCTACAATAAGTTTTTCCTTTGAACACTCTCTTATAAATCTGACCCTTGTGTCTGAGATCTCTAAGGCATATTTACATACTCCAGGTTACTGAACTGGAGGGGGTGTCCTGCAGGAATTTTACTGAGGGAAGGTACAGTCTTAACATTTATATTATTAAGGGACTTAAATATTTATTTCTATATAGGGTACTTTGAAGCAATCATACAAACTGATTACGTTTTGTCCACATAAAAATATAAAATTGACAATAAAACACATTTAAATACATGATTCTATAAATCAAAATCTAGATTAAAAAAAGATTTGTGGACTTAAAATAAATTTAAAAATCTCCAATAAAATGTGACTTCATAATAAATAATCCTGCTCCATCTGAAGTTCTGCCATCTTCAGCGAATCGACTACCCAAAGAATTGGAACAATCTTATATTTTTTGGTAAATGTCCTTCTCAGACTCTTAATTTCTGCTAAACGAGACAAGTCATCTCCTACCACAACATGTGAAACTCCTTCTTCAAGATGGCTCACTACTTTTGCTCCATGAAAGCGCAACTCCAGCGCTCTTATACTCATAGCAGAGTTTTCAATTTTAGTAAATGGGTCGTTAACGACTGTATAAATATCTAGATATACAACACATTGACGGAACACACTACTAGAAGAATTTTCCCATGGATAGCGATGTTCTAGGTCAGCAATCATGTCCAGGGGGATTTTGTCCTTCGTGTCAGGTATTCTGGTAAACAGATCCTTCAGCTCAGACTCATTAGTATCTGTGACATAACTGTCACCATAGCAGTCATATTCACTAGCAAAGTGTTCCTTGGTGGACGGACACATATGAATCATATGTTTATGTTGCCAAGGTACGAAGGTTTTATTTTCAAAGCACTCAAGAAGCCAAGCAGCTCTGACAACATCGTGCTTATTAGAAGAGATAACATTTTTCACTCTGACATTGGTAGTTCCTACAATAACGCAATATGTGTCTTCTCCGGGATTTTGTACCACTATGCCACCACAAGCAGCTATCATGCTCTCTAGATTTGCCTTTGAATGGATATCTGTTCCACTCATCACACAGAACTCAACCTCTTCAAACATATTTGACTGCTTCGAGATGTTGGTAAGATCGGGCGCTTTCAAATGAGAAACCACACCGATGACTTTCCTAATCTTTGGAACATTTTTTCTTTTCTTTTCGGGTGGCTCTTCACTGAAATCCAAGTGTTTTGAAGCCAATTTCCCAGAAGCTTTTTCTCGAAATTGTTCCAAGTCATCAAGCGTCATACAGTCATACCATTCCTTGTCTTCTCTGATCTTTTCAATTCGGGGAAACCGTAGAGTACAATTGGTTTTGTACATATCACTGTGAACAATCTCTGCTGCCTTGACTTGAATGATAACAGAATTACAAGGCTCAATAAACACTTCTGGCTTTTCAGTTGCACACAATAGATTTATAGGTGGATCTTTTTTTCGATAACGTTTCCAGTGGGGAGCCAACTTTAAACCTAAGTCATATAATTCTTTCATGGTGTAGCCTGAGCCAATACGACAAAGTGAATGAAAGACAGATGGCTTCTCTCCTGGATGTGGTTTCGCTGCCACTGCACACAAAAAATGAGACATCATACCCCCGCGCAGACCCTTGCCCCAATATCCCCCAACAATTAAAAGATCCAATTCATCCATGAGTCCATTAACATATTCAGGTTTGATCTTTAACCAGCCTTCACCACGTTTATCTGGCTTATAAATCGACATTGGGTCTTTCACCATAATACCTTCCTCACGGTTATCGATTGCCTCATTTAGTGCATCAATTACATTCTTTTTGGTGCTGCCTTCAGTTTTGTGAACTATGTGAATCCTTCCGGTAACTGGGGTAAAAACGTCACGTAGCATGTCGTACCTTTTCCTAAGTGTTTCATGAGCTAACTTCTGGTCATTAAACATCAGAACATCAAACACACAGAAACAAGTTTGAAGTTCTGAATCATCAACCATCCTTTTGATGTCAAACTTATTTCCTTTCTGCATGAATGTCTCAGTGTTAGGATTGTAGGCCATCATTTCACCGTCAAGTATGCAGTTTTGGACATCAGTACGAAAGACATTATGAATAAATGGCGTTAAAGTGCCTTCAAGGGGAGAACCACCGAACTGCTGGGTGTACTCAAAGCCATTCCGAGAAAAGTATTTATACACATCTCCATCTTTATGCATCTGCATCCGTTCACCATCCAGCTTTGTTTCAATATAAAAACTCTGGTGGTTCATTTGTTTTTCTATGTGTTGAATGTTAGCAATTGCAGCAAGCATCGGTTTAAAGGCAGAAAATATTGAGATAGAAACGTCGCTAAGGCACACACTGGGGTCATGTAGCTGTAAACACACTTTTTCTAAATCTGTGGTGACATTATGAAGTTCTGTAGCATCAGGATGAAAGATGGAAAAGACTGTTTGCTGGCTAAACCCAAGCTTCATGTCCTTTATAATCATCCTTATAAGCCACTTCTGTTCTAGAGCAGTGGTGTTGGTAATTAAGTGCAGCAGACTTTTCTCTATCAGTTCCTTCTTCCTGCCAGCATTGTTGCTAGCTATTGAATCTAACTGATCATTCACATCCTTAATGAACAAGGTTCCTTCTTTTCGGCATCGTGACTTAAGCACAAAGTATGCTATTGCAGCAAAGTCGCCGGCATCTGAATTGGAGCCAGTAGGAGTTCGGTAATTTAAAAGCTTAAGAGCATCTTTGCCATCTTTGGGCAAACCAAGAACTTTAATATAGAGTTTAGCAAGTAGAGTCTCTTTAATCCCATAAGCCATCCGCTCTCTTTCTAACTGTGGTAAAATAAGTCGCATTGCTGGATAGAAGGAGTCTTTAGTAGTAGGTTCGCTCTTGTGAACGGCATTGTGGAATTTTCTCCAGGAGTCAATAAATTGCTTTAAAATTTTTGTTTTCTCTGTTCTGTTCTTGCATTTCTGAATTCCTTCTAAAGTACTACAGAGATCTGCAAAAGGTACTTGGGCAGCCACGGTTTTTAAAGGCAGGATATTGGAAGACATTGTGCCAGAGATCTGTAGACAAAAGCACACAAGACTTCTTTAAGCAGTTGATAAAGAAAAATTAAGACACATAATATCATGCATGTAATGCTCCAGTATACTAAGGCACTTCTCACTTAGCACTTAAGCCTCCTGTCAGGAGTATCTCCCAAAGTATACCTCCAACAGATGACGTAGAATACCAATCTACACGAATATATACAATTTATTTTTTCTTTTTATTGTAGAGTATTTTATTATTATTATTTTTTTTTAAAAGGACTCCTCTACATTGCGTAGTCTACTCCACAGGTATATCAATACATGGGGGCCAAAATAACACTCTTCGTGCATCGGACGTGTGAATGAAACCCTATGGGTACATTTGTCGGTCACTTTCCTGACATAAAAAGCAACATGATGTGAAACATGGGGAAGTGAATTGAAAATCACGATCACTGATAAAATACAAACTAGAATCCCGTTTATGTGAAACTATTACCGCAATCTGCATTCTAGAGTATAATACTTGTTTTTTTCTATAGTATTAGCTGTACAAATAATTTGTGCCGATAGGTCAGTCGTTTCCTTCTTTGAAGAATTGTGCTTTGGCAAAATATTGGATATAATATAAATGCATTTTTTTTTAAGGCTATGTTCACACGCTGTGGATTTTGCTGCGGATCCGCAGCGTTTCCGCAGCGGTGGGTTCGCAGCGGTTTCCCATGCGTTTACAGTACAATGCAAACCTATGGGAAGCGCAATCCGCGGTTCACATGCTGCGGAAAAAAACGCGCGGAAACGCAGCAGTTTAATTCTTTGTGCGGAATCCGCAGCGGTTTTACACCTGCTTCATAATAGAAAACCGCAGGTGTAAAACCGCAGTGGAATCAACAAAAACCGCGGTAAATCCGCAGGAAAAACGCACAGTTTTTGCCCTGCGGATATATCAAATCTGCTGCGGAAAAATCCACAGATAATTATTCTACGTGTGCACAAACCCCTTTACCCCCAAGGGTGGTTTGCACGTCAATGACCAGGCCAATTTTTACAATTCTGACCACTGTCCCTTTATGAGGTTATAACTCTGGAACGCTTCAACGGATCCCAGTGATTCTGACATGGTTTTCTCGTGACATATTGTACTTCATGATAGTGGTAAAATTTCTTTGCTATTACCTGCATTTATTTGTGAAAAAAAACGGAAATTTGGCGAAAATTTTGAAAATATCACAATTTTCCAACTTTGAATTTTTATGCAATTAAATCACAGAGATATGTCACACAAAATACTTAATAAGTAACATTTCCCACATGTCTACTTTACATCAGCACAATTTTGGAACCAACATTTTTTTTTGTTAGGGAGTTATAAGGGTCAAAAGTTGACCAGCAATTTCCCATTTTTACAACACCTTTTTTTTTTTTAGGGACCACATCTCATTTGAAGCCATTTTGAGGGGTCTATATGATAGAAAATACACAAGTGTGACACCATTCTAAAAACTGCACCCCTCAAGGTGCTCAAAACCACATTCAAGAAGTTTATTAACTTTTCAGGTGTTTCACAGGAATTTTTGGAATGTTTAAATAAAAATGAACATTTAACTTTTTTTTTTTTTCACAAAAAAATTTATTCAGCTCCAATTTGTTTTATTTTACCAAGGGTAACAGGAGAAAATCGACCCCAAAAGTTGTTGTACAATTTGTCCTGAGTACGCCGATACCCTATATGTGGGGGTAAACAAACCACTGTTTGGGCGCATGACAGAGCTCGGAAGCGAAGGAGCGCCATTTGACTTTTCAATGCAAAATTGACAGGAATTGAGATGGGACGCCATGTTGCGTTTGGAGAGCCCCTGATGTGCCTAAACATTGAAACCCCCCACAATTGACACCATTTTGGAAAATAGACCCCCTAAGGAACTTATCTAGAGGTGTGGTGAGCACTTTGACCCACCAAGTGCTTCACAGAAGTTTATAATGCAGAACCATAAAAATAAAAAATCATTTTTCCATAAAAATTATTTTTTAGCTCCAAGTGTTGTATGTTTCCAAGGGTAACAGGAGAAATTGGACCCTAAATATTGTTGTCCAATTTGTCGTGAGTACACCGATACCCGATATGTGGGGGGGGGGGGGGGGGGGAACCACCGTTTGAGCGCATGGCAGAGCACGGAAGGGAAGGAGCATCATTTGGAATGCAGACTTAGATGGATTGGTGTGCAGGCGTCACATTGCGTTTGCAGAGCCCCTAATGTACCTAAACAGTAGAAACCCCCCACAAGTGACCCCATACTGCAAACTAGACCCCCCAAGGAACTTATCTAGATGTGTTGTGAGAACTTTGAACCCCCAAGTGTTTCACTACAGTTTATAACGCAGAGCCGTGAAAATAATAAGAAAAAAATTATATTTTAGCCCGCAGTTTTGTATTTTCCCAAGAGTAGCAGGAGAAATTGGACCCCAAAAGTTGTTGTCCAATTTGTCCAGAGTACGCTTATACCCCATATGTGGGGGAAAACCACCGTTTGGGCGCATGGGAGGGCTCGGAAGGGAAGGAGCGCCATTTGGAATGCAGACTTAGATGGAATGGTCTGCAGGCGTCACATTGCGTTTGCAGAGCCCCTAATGTACCTAAACAGTAGATACCCCCCACAAGTGACCCCATATTGGAAACTAGACCCCCCAAGTAACTTACCTAGATGTGTTGTGAGAACTTTGAGCCCCCAAGTGTTTCAGTACAGTTTATAACGCAGAGCCGTGAAAATAAAAAATCTTTTTTTCCTACAAAAATTTTTTAGCCCGCAGTTTTGTATTTTCCCAAGGGTAACAGGAGAAATTGGACCCCAAACGTTGTTGTCCAATTTGTCCTGAGTACGCCGATACCCCATATGTTGGGGTAAGCCCCTGTTTGGGCACACGGGAGAGCTCGGAAGGGAAGGAGCACTGTTTTACTTTTTCAACGCAGAATTGGCTGTAATTGACATCGGACGCCATGTCGCGTTTGGAGAGCCCCTGATGTGCCTAAACAGTGGAAAGTGTAAGGTTATACACATGGGAAGAAGGAATCAATATCACCATTACACACTGAATGGGAAACCACTGTGTAAATCTGACAGGGAGAAGGACTTGGGGATCCTAGTTAATGATAAACTTACCTGGAGCAGCCAGTGCCAGGCAGCAGCTGCCAAGGCAAACAGGATCATGGGGTGCATTAAAAGAGGTCTGGATACACATGATGAGAGCATTATACTGCCTCTGTACAAATCCCTAGTTAGACCGCACATGGAGTACTGTGTCCAGTTTTGGGCACCGGTGCTCAGGAAAGATATAATGGAACTAGAGAGAGTACAAAGGAGGGCAACAAAATTAATAAAGGGGATGGGAGAACTACAATACCCAGATAGATTAGCGAAATTAGGATTATTTAGTCTAGAAAAAAGACGACTGAGGGGCGATCTAATAACCATGTATAAGTATATAAGGGGACAATACAAATATCTCACTGAGGATCTGTTTATACCAAGGAAGGCGACGGGCACAAGTGTTATGTTTGCTAATGACAGGTGTTATGAAGGCAATCCAGAAACACAGTGTGCTTAGCGATCAGAGCGCACACAGTGATCTGACAAATACCCAAAAATACAAGAACGAGCTCTGAGACGTGGAAACTCTGTAGACTGCACACCTGATCCTATCCTAAACACAACTAAAAGCGGCTGTGGATTGCGCCTAACAACTACCTAGGCAACTCGGCACAGCCTAAGAAACTAGCTAGCCTGAAGATAGAAAAATAGGCCTGACTTGCCCCAGAGAAATTCCCCAAAGGAAAAGGCAGCCCCCCACATATAATGACTGTGAGTAAGATGAAAAGACAAAACGTAGGGATGAAATAGATTCAGCAAAGTGGGGCCCGATATTCTAGGACAGAGCGAGGACAGTAAAGCGAACTTTGCAGTCTACAAAAAACCCTAAAGCAAAACCACGCAAAGGGGCAAAAAAAACCCACCGTGCCGAACTAACGGCACGGCGGTACACCCTTTGCGTCTCAGAGCTTCCAGCAAAACAAAAGACAAGCTGGACAGAAAAAAAAGCAACAAAAAAGCAAAAGGCACTTAGCTATACAGAGCAGCAGGTCACAGGAACAATCAGGAGAAGCTCAGATCCAACACTGAAACATTGACAAGGAGCAAGGATAGCAGCATCAGGCGGAGTTAAGTAATGAAGCAGTTAACGAGCTCACCAGAACACCAGAGGGAGGAAGCTCAGAAGCTGCAGTACCACTTGTGACCACAGGAGTGAATTCAGCCACAGAATTCACAACACACAAGGGGGCATTCTTTGCGTCTGGAGGAGAGAAAGTTTTTCCACCAACATAGAAGAGGATTCTTTACTGTTAGGGCAGTGAGAATCTGGAATTGCTTGCCTGAGGAGGTGGTGATGGCGAACTCAGTCGAGGGGTTCAAGAGAGGCCTGGATGTCTTCCTGGAGCAGAACAATATTGTATCATACAATTAGGTTCTGTAGAAGGACGTAGATCTGGGGATTTATTATGATGGAATATAGGCTGAACTGGATGGACAAATGTCTTTTTTCGGCCTTACTAACTATGTATAACTGAAACCCTAATCCAAACACACCCCTAACCCTAATCCCAATGGTAACCCTAACAACACCTCTAACCCAGACACACCCCTAACCCTAATCCCAACCGTAAATGTAATACAAACCCTAACCCTGACTTTAGCCCCAACCTTAACCCTAACTTTAGCCCCAACCCTAACTGTAGCCTTAACCCTAGCCCCAACCCCAACCCTAACCCCAGCCCTAATGGGAAAATGGGAATACATTTTTTTAATTTTTCCCTAAGTAAGGGGGTGATGAAGGGGGGTTTGATTTACTTTTATAGCGGGTATTTTAGCTGATTTTTATGACTGGCAGCCGTCACACACTGAAAGACGCTTTTTATTGCAAAAAATATTTTTTGCGTTACCACATTTTGAGAGCTATAATTTTTCCATATTTGAGTCCACAGAGTCATGTGAGGTCTTGTTTTTTGCGGGATGAGTTGACGTTTTTATTGGTAGCATTTTCGGGCACGTGACATTTATTGATCGCTTTTTATTCCGATTTTTGTGAGGCAGAATGACCAAAAACCAGCTATTCATGAATTTCTTTTGGGGGAGGCGTTTATACCATTCCGCGTTTGGTAAAATTGATAAAGCAGTTTTATTCTTCGGGTCAGTACGATTACAGCGATACCTCATTTATATATCATTTTTTTATGTTTTGACGCTTTTATACGATAAAAACTATTTTATAGAAAAAATAATTATTTTTGCATCACTTTATTCTGAGGACTATAACTTTTTAATTTTTTCGCTGATGCTGTATGGCGGCTTGTTTTTTGCGGGACAAGATGACGTTTTCAGCGGTACCATGGTTATTTATATCAGTCTTTTTGATCGCGTGTTATTCCACTTTTTGTTCGGCGGTATGATCGTTGTTTTTTTGCCTTTTTTTTCTTACGGTGTTTACTGAAGGGGTTAACTAGTGGGACATTTTTATAGGTTGGGTCGTTACGGACGCGGCGATACTAAATATGTGTACTTTTATTGTTTTTTTTTTTTTATTTAGATAAAGAAATGTATTTATGGGAACTTATCTAGATGCATAGTGAGCACTTTGAACCCCCAGGTGCTTCACAAATTAATCCCTAAAAATGAAAAAGTACTTTTTTTTCACAAAAAATGTTCTTTTAGCCTCAATTCTTTCATTTTTACATGAGCAACAGGATAAAATGGATCCTAAAATTTGTTGGGCAGTGTCTCCTGAGTACAACGAAACCTCATATGTTGGGGTAAACCTCTGTTTGGGCACACGGCAGGGCTCGGAAGGGAAGGAGCGCCATTTAACTTTTTGAATGAAAAATTAGCTCCAATCGTTAGCGGACACCATGTCGCGTTTGGAGAGCCCCTGCGTGCCTAAACATTGGAGCTCCCCCACATGTGACCCCATTTTGGAAACTAGACCTCCCATGGAACTAATCTAGATGAGCGGTGACCACTTTAAACCACCAAGTGCTTCACAGAAATTTATAACACAGAGCCGTGAAAATAAAAAATCATTTTTCTTTCCTCAAAAATGATGTTTTAGCAAGCAATTTTTTATTTTCACAAGGGTAACAGCAGAAATTGGACCCCAATAGTTGTTGCCCAGTTTGTCCCGAGTATGCTGGTACCCCATATGTGGGGGTAAACCACTGTTTGGGCACACGTCGGGCCTCGGAAGGGAAGTAGTGACGTTTTGAAATGCAGACTTTGATGGAATGGTCTGCGGGCGTCACGTTGCATTTACAGAGCCCCTGATGTTCCTAAACAGTAGAAACCCCCCACAAGTGACCCAATTTTGGAAACTAGACCCCCAAAGGAACTTATCTAGATATGTGGTGAGCACTTTGAACCCCCAAGTGCTTCACAGAAGTTTACAACGCAGAGCCGTGAAAATAATTTTTTAGCAAGCAATTTTTTATTTTCACAAGGGTAACAGGAGAAATTGGACCCCAGTAATTGTTGCGCAGTTTGTCCTGAGTATGCTGGTGCCCCATATGTGAGGGTAAACCACTGTTTGGGCGCACGTCAGGGCTTGGAAGGGAGGGAGCACCATTTGGCTTTTTGAACGCAAGATTGGCTGGAATCAATGGTGGCGCCAAGTTGCGTTTGGAGACCCCTGAAGTGCCTAAACAGTGGAAACCCCTCAATTCTAACTCCAACACTAACCCCAACACACTCCTAACCCCAACTCTAGCCATACCCTAACCCCAACACACCCCTAACCACAACCCTAACCCCAACACATCCATAACCCTAATCCCAACCCTAGCCCTAATCCCAACCCTAAACACAACACACCCCTAACCACAAGCCTAATCTTAACCCTATTTCCAACCCTAGCCCTAATTCGAACCCTAACCCTAATTCCAACCCTAACCCTAAGGCTATGCGCCCACGTTGCGGATGCGTGTGAGATTTTTCTGCACCATTTTTGAAGAATCCGCAGGTAAAAGGCATTGCGCTTTACCTGCGGATTTACCGCGGATTTCCAGTGTTTTTTGTGCGGATTTCACCTGCGGATTCCTATTGAGGAACAGGTGTAAAACTCTGCGGAATCCGCACAAAGAATTGACATGCTGCGGAAAATACAACGCAGCGTTTCCGTGCGGTATTTTCCGCACCATGGGCACAGCGGATTTGGTTTTCCATAGGTTTACATGGAACTGTAAACCTGATGGAAAACTGCTACGAATCTGCAGCGGCCAATCCGCTGCGGATCCGCAGCCAAATCCGCACCGTGTGCACATAGCCTAATTCTAAGGGTATGTGCACACGCTGCGGAAAACGCTGCAGATCCGCAGCTGCGGGTCTGCAGCAGTTTCCCATGAGTTTACAGTTCAATGTAAACCTATGGGAAACAAAAAACGCTGTGCACATGCTGCAGAAAAAAACTGCGCGGAAACGCAGCTGTGTACATTCCGCAGCATGTCACTTCTTTCTGCAGTGGTTTTACAAATGCTCCAATAGAAAACCGCAGTTGTAAAACCGCAATGAAATCCGCAGAAAAATCGCAGTAAATCCTGCGGACTTCTGTCCATTCATCAGGACACCTGCATCTATGCATCACTGGTTCTAAATTTGTGCCTCCTGATGAACCGTATGACGGGGAAATGCGTAGAGGCGGTCGGTTGGAAGCTAAGTGAATTTGGGCTAACACCCTCCCTTGCTTTCCTCTAAATTTTCCATCAGTACCTGCTAAAATTGCATATCACTGACAATGGCTGAAGTCAGATATGATGGACTGTTCATGACTATTTGAACCAGGCTTGTTTATGGTTTGATCCCCTTGCTGTCTTTTTCACATTTACTTTTTCTCTGAGTCCTGTGTAAACATAAGCTGTGTGTATCTGTGGAGTGGCCATCATAGCTAAACACATCATAGGATTTTATGTGGATATATGCAAATGTATTGAGTCTTAATCCATTTTTTGGTTATTAGGAATACATGCATGGGGAAGTAAAATAGTTTGTGCACTATAGCCTTCTCTTTACCTAAACGCTTTCCTTCATCTCTTTTGTTTGCTCATTGTTTTCCCACCTATAGCCCGTCAGGAACAAATAGGGCGAGTTGGGGATAGCCGCCGCGGAGTGGGGGCGCCAAAAATTGTTCTATCAGGGTGCCAACCTCCACTGCTAGGTAGGGATAGCAGCAAAGCGTAGGGATATTTGGTAAGTTATGTGCACGGTTAGGTCTACTATTGTTTTTCACTGAGAATAGGTATTTTTAATATTATTAAAGTATATCTTTTTAAGGGATTATATGGTTCCCACCATGAAGCATGGAGGAGGAGGTGTGATGGCGTGGGGGTGCTTTGCTGCTGACACTGTTGGAGATTTATTCAAAATTGAAGGCATACTGAACCAGCATGGCTACCACAGCATCTTGCAGCGGCATGCTATTCCATCCGGTTTGCGTTTAGTCATCATTTATTTTTCAACAGGACAATGACCCCAACCACACCTCCAGGCTGTGTAAGGGCTATTTGACCAAGAAAGAGAGTGATGGGGTGCTACGCCAGATGACCTGGCCTCCATAGTCACCAGACCTGAACCCAATCGAGATGGTTAGGGGTGAGCTGGACCGCAGAGTGAAGGCAAAAGGGCCAACAAGCGCGAAGCATCTCTGGGAACTCATTCAAGATTGTTGGAAAACCATTCCCGGTGACTACCTCTTGAAGCTCATCAAGAGAATGCCAAGAGTGTGCAAAGCAGTCATCAAAGCAAAAGGTGGCTATTTTGAAGAACCTAGAATATAAGACATATTTTCAGTTGTTGCACACTTTTTTGTTAAGTATATAATTCCACATGTGTTAAATCATAGTTTTGATGCCTTCAGTGTGAATTTACAATTTTCATAGTCCTGAAAATACAGAAAAATCTTTAAACGAGGTGTGTCCAAACTTTTGCTCTGTACTGTATATATACAGCATTTGCAGTTTGACCTATATAACGTATATAGTTACATAGTTATTAAGGTTGAAGGAAGACTTTACGTCCATCTAGTTCAACCCATAGGCTAACCTAACATGCCCTAACATGTTGATCCAGAGGAAGGCAAAAAAAACCCATGTGGCAAATAGTAAGCTTCACATTGGGGAAAAAAAATTCCTTCCCGACTCCACATACGGCAATCAGACTAGTTTCCTGGATCAAGGCCCTATCAAGGAATCTAGTGTATATACCCTGTAACATTATACTTTTCAAGAAAGGTATCCAATCCCCTCTTAAATTTAAGTAATGAATCACTCATTACAACATCATACGGCAGAGAGTTCCATAGTCTCACTGCTCTTACAGTAAAGAATCCTCGTGTTATTATGATTAATCTTCTTTCGTCCAGACGTAGAGGATGCCCCCTTGTCCTCAGGTCTATGGTTAAAAAGATCATCAGAAAGGTCTTTGTACTGTAACCTCATATATTTATACATTAAAATAAGATCACCCCTTAGCCTTCATTTTTCCAAACTAAATAGCCCCAAGTGTAATAACCTATCTTGGTATTGGAGACCCCCCAGTCCTCTAATAACCTTGGTCGCTCTTCTCTGCACCCGCTCTAGTTCAGCTATGTCTTTCTTATACAGTCATGGCCAAAATTTTTGAGAATGACACCAAAATTATATTTTCACATGATCTGCTGGCCTCTGGTTTTTATTAGTGTTTGTCTGATGTTTATATCACATACAGAAATATAATTGCAATCATATTATGAGTACCAATAGGTTATATTGACAGTTAGAATGAGTTAATGCAGCAAGTCAATATTTACAGTGTTGACCCTTCTTCTTCAAGACCTCTGCAATTCTCCCTGGCATGCTCTCAATCAACTTCTGGACCAAATCCTGACTGATTGCAGTCCATTCTTGCATAATCAATGCTTGAATTTTGCCAGAATTTGTTGGTTTTTGTTTGTCCACCCGTCTCTTTATGATTGACCACAAGTTCTCAATGGGATTAAGATCTGGGGAGTTTCCAGGCCATGGACCCAAAATCTCTATGTTTTGTTCCATGAGCCATTTAGTTATCACCTTTGCTTTATGGGAAGGTGCTCCATCATACTGGAAAAGGCATTGTTGGGCGCCAAACTGCTCTTGGACGGTTGGGAGAAGTTGCTCTTGGAGGACATTCTGGTACCATTCTTTATTCATGGCTGTGTTTTTAGGCAAGACTGTGAGTGAGCCGATTCCCTTGGCTGAGAAGCAACCCCACACATGAATGGTTTCAGGATGCTTTACAGTTGGCATGAGACAAGACTGGTGGTAGCGCTCACCCAGTGGCGGACACTGACAGCTTTGGGCCCCTGTGCAAGAAATGTGTCTGGGCCCCCCTCCCTGCCCAGCATCATACCTCCCAACTTTTGAAGATGGGAAAGAGGGACAAAGTTTGCGGTGTGCAAAGCGCGCCGCGGCAATTTTTAGGCCACACCTCTGGCCACACCCATTCATAACTAGTCACACCCATATCCACGTCCCAACCACACCCATTTAGCACTGCTGATCACACTGTTTTAATAATAATAATAATAATAATAATCTTTAATAATAATCTTTATTTTTATATAGCGCTAACATATTCCGCAGCGCTTTACAGTTTTGCACACATTATCATCACTGTCCCCGATTGGGCTCACAATCTAGAATTCCTATCAGTATGTCTTTGGAATGTGGGAGGAAACCGGAGTGCCCGGAGGAAACCCACGCAAACACGGAGAGAACATACAAACTCTTTGCAGATGTTTCATGAAGAATAATTATAAACAAAAAAATATGGCCACACAGTGCTCCATACTGTATAATGGCCGCACACGATGCTCCATACTGTATAATGGCCGCACACGATGCTCCATACTGTATAATGGCCGCACAGGATGCTCCATACTGTATAATGGCCGCACATGATGCTCCATACTGTATAATGGCCACACATGATGCTCCATACTGTATAATGGCCGCACATGATGCTCCATACTGTATAATGGCCGCACAGGATGCTCCATACTGTATAATGGCCGCACATGATGCTCCATACTGTATAATGGCCGCACATGATGCTCCATACTGTATAATGACCGCACATGATGCTCCATACTGTATAATGGCCACACATGCTCCATACTGTATAATGGCCACACATGATGCTCCATACTGTATAATGACCGCACATGATGCTCCATACTGTATAATGGCCACACATGATGCTCCATACTGTATAATGGCCGCACATGATGCTCCATACTGTATAATGGCCGCACATGATGCTCCATACTGTATAATGGCCGCACATGATGCTCCATACTGTATAATGGCCACACAGTGCTCCATACTGTATAATGGCTTCACACGATGCTCCATACTGTATAATGGCCGCACACGATGCTCCATACTGTATAATGGCCGCACACAGTGCTCCATACTGTATAATGGCCGCACACAGTGCTCCATACTGTATAATGGCCGCACATGATGCTCCATACTGTATAATGGCCGCACATGATGCTCCATACTGTATAATGGCCACACAGTGCTCCATACTGTATAATGGCTTCACACGATGCTCCATACTGTATAATGGCCGCACACGATGCTCCATACTGTATAATGGCCGCACACGATGCTCCATACTGTATAATGGCCGCACACAGTGCTCCATACTGTATAATGGCCACACATGATGCTCCATACTGTATAATGGCCGCACATGATGCTCCATACTGTATAATGGCCGCACATGATGCTCCATACTGTACATTGCCACCACTGTATTGTACTATGTGCACATATATAGTGTTACATGCACTGACCAGGCTGCAGGAACTCACATTATAATATATATCTGATATATAATGTGGGATATCCTGGAGCCGGGCTCAGGGTCACACAGTGCAGGGTGAGGATCACTGTGAGTTATTGCTACAGCTTAC
This sequence comes from Ranitomeya imitator, assembly GCF_032444005.1. Lineage (NCBI taxonomy): Eukaryota > Metazoa > Chordata > Amphibia > Anura > Dendrobatidae > Ranitomeya > Ranitomeya imitator. Next base: position 561,243,587 of record NC_091284.1, on the reverse strand, counting down.
ATGCAGATCGGGTGATGCTGAAGCCGGGACCTTATCTGTCTGTAAGCTTAAGATGGTGCAATAAATCTCACAGTACAGAGAGATCTACATAATGCTGATAAGAAAGCAGGAATGAGATGAAGCCCTTCACATACCTCCTGCCCGGGACCCCATGGCTTTCTACTAATCTCTCCTCTCCAGGCCTCCAGCAGAGTGAAACAGGCGCGCAGGTGACATCAGATCAGCAGACACACAGCCTGCTGTCTGCAATAGGAGGATGCCGGCCGGCACTTGTAAACTGCTCATACAGTGCGGGGCCTGCACCGATCTACAGCAGCAGCAGAAAGCCGGGGCCCTGTATACCCCTGCCTGCTAGGGCCCCCCCTCCACCTCTGGGCCCCGGTGCGTCTGCAGCGGTTGAACCAGCGGTAGGTCCGCCCCTGCGCTCACCTCTTCTTCTCCGAATAAGCTGTTTTCCAGATGTCAAAAACAATCGAAAAGGGGATTCATCAGAGAAAATGACTTTGCCCCAGTCCTCAGCAGTCCACTCCCTGTACCTTTTGCAGAATATCAGTCGGTCCCTGATGTTTTTTCTGGAGAGAAGTGGCTTCTTTGCTGCGCTCCTTGAAACCAGGCCTTGCTCAAAGAGTCTCCGCCTCACAGTGCGTGCAGAAGCACTCACACCAGCCTGCTGCCATTCCTGAGCAAGCTCGGCACTGCTGGTAGTCCGATCCCGCAGCTGAAACAGTTTTAAGATACGGTCCTAGTGCTTGCTGGCCTTTCTTGGGCACCCTGGAGCCTTTTTGACAACAATGGAAGCTCTCTCCTTGAAGTTCTTGATGATGCGATAGATTGTTGACTGAGGTGCAATCTTTGTAGCTGCGATACTCTTCCCTGTTAGGCCATTTTTGTGCAGTGCAATGATAATAATAATATAATAATAATAATTTTTATTTATATAGCGCCAACATATTCCGCAGCGCTTTACAAATTATAGAGGGGACTTGTACATACAATAGACATTACAGCATAACAGAAATACAGTTCAAAACAGATACCAAGAGGAGTGAGGGCCCTGCTCGTAAGCTTACAAACTATGAGGAAAAGGGGAGACACGAGAGGTGGATGGTAACAATTGCTATAGTTATTCGGACCAGCCATAGTGTAAGGCTTGGGTGTTCATGTAAAGCTGCATGAACCAGTTAATTAATTTTTTTTTTTTTTAATATAGGCCACACAGGGATCGTTAGGTTAATGCATTGAGGCGGTAGGCCAGTCTGAACAAATGAGTTTTTAGGGCACGCTTAAAACTGTGGGGATTGGGGATTAATCGTATTATCCTAGGTAGTGCATTCCAAAGAATCGGCGCAGCACGTGTAAAGTCTTGGAGACGGGAGTGGGAGGTTCTGATTATTGAGGATGCTAACCTGATGCCTGCACAGTGCAATCTTGCCTTGCGCAGGCGTGTACTATGGAGGACAGAGAATGAACTTCAATCTAATATTGCAGCCAGCATGCAGCCAGCGGGTAAGGAAAGGGTGAATCAAAAACCCAAAAACCCCACCTCCATGGCTGAAGATTGTTCCCTCCAAATTCAGGTGACAGTGTCCCTTTAAAGTTCATTTTCTGGGCAAATATTGACTTTGCAAGTACAGTAATTGCTGTTAAGCTGATCACTCTGACATTCAGGAGTATATGCAAATTGCCATTAGAAAAAATGAAGCAGTAGACTTTGGAAAAATTTATATTTGTCTCATTCTCAAAATTTTTGTCCATGACTGTACACCGGAGACCAGAACTGTACACAGTATTCTAAGTGTGGTCGAACTAGTGACTTGTATAGAGGTAAAATTATATTCTCCTCATGAGCATCTATGCCTCTTTTAATGCATCCCATTATTTTATTTGCCTTTGTAGCAGCTGCCTGACACTGGCCCCTGAATATGAGTTTGTCATCCACCCATACTCCCAGGTCTTTTTCATTGATGGTTTTGCCCAGAGTTTTAGAATTAAGCACATAGTTATACATCTTATTACTTCTACCTAAGTGCATGGCCTTACATTTATCCCCATTAAAGCCGTATGTAGACTGCTTTATGTACAATATATAGGTGACACTGCTGTATATAATCACAGTATCACCTATATAACGTATACACAGTCCCACGATTGCTCATACTTTTGGTCTGTACTGTATATACACTGTATATATATATATATATATATATATATATATATATATATATATATATATTACTCCTCTGATGCGAGTACAAATACCCTTAAAGGCCAAATTTGGTCTATGGGCTATTAAAGATGTCACCATAATTTAGAAGAAAAAAAAATAATACAAACCATAAAAATATTTTTTAAAAAGTCCACGGACTTATTGATGAGCTTCTGCAGATAGTACCATTAGTAGCGATGACGGGCACTCAGGGTTTATGTCCTATAAACAGATCATAAATATAAGTTGTTGATAACATGGTTGCAGTGTAAAATAAAAATTAACATGTAAATTAGCACATACAACATTTCAGAGATGGAATATACATGTGTTTTACAATAATTGATGTATCGGAGTGGGTGCTCCACTGTAATGAGTAGGCTGAGCTGCAGCACCACAGTCTACAGACAGCGGCGGTGCTGTGGTTTGTTTTTAAATCAGCCATGTTTTTGTGAGATTGAAGATTTCCATCCAAAAATCAAAAACAAAGCATAATATAAGTAAATCAGAGTCTGAAGTGGATCTACAAATCTAACCTTCTGAAATCAAGCACGCAGGCAAGTAATGGGAGGGGGCTCAGCTTAAGGGAGGGGGGCACTCCACCGCTTCGGGGGGGGGGGGGCGCTCCTCCGCTTCGGGGGGGCGCTCCTCCGCTTCAGGGGGGGGGCGCTCCTCCGCTTCAGGGGGGGGCACTCCTCCGCTTCGGGAGGGGGGGCGCTCCTCCGCTTCAGGGGGGGGGGGGGGCGCTCCTCCGCTTCAGGGGGGGGTGCTCCTCCGCTTCGGGAGGGGGGGCGCTCCTCCGCTTCGGGAGGGGGGGCGCTCCTCCGCTTCGGGAGGGGGGGCGCTCCTCCGCTTCGGGAGGGGGGGCGCTCCTCCGCTTCGGGAGGGGGGGCGCTCCTCCGTTTCAGGGGGGGGGGCGCTCCTCCGCTTCGGGAGGGGGGGCGCTCCTCCGCTTCGGGGGGGGGCGCTCCTCCGCTTCGGGGGGGGGGGGGGGGGCGCTCCTCCGCTTCGGGGGGGGGGGGGGGGCGCTCCTCCGCTTCGGGGGGGGGGGGCTCCTCCGCTTCGGGAGGGGGGGCGCTCCTCCGTTTCAGGGGGGGGGGCGCTCCTCCGCTTCGGGGGGGGGCGCTCCTCCGCTTCGGGGGGGGGGCGCTCCGCTGCTACAGGGGGAGGCGCTCCCCCGCTTCAGGGGGGGGGGCCTCCTCTGCTCCAGTTTTCTAGCCCATCCCATTTTGTCTGAACACAAGTAGGAAGAAGACTCGGGGAGATCGGTTGCGATTGCTTGTTCCCTTTCCTAACATGGCTGCTGCTTTCGCTCTGTGGAGCCAAGAAGCATGGCATTACATCAGCTAAGCAGTTGTCCTAGTCACAGACGGCTGGCGTGTGCCAGGAGCCACCATCACTGCTTGTATCATATCCTCTAATAGGGGTCTCATATGTGGATCCCCCAGACAATAACATCTGTAGATAGAAGATGACTGGATGCAGTAAGCTAATAGTCATTGCCTGGAACACCCCTTTAATAAAGAGAACCCCTCCAATAAAGCTTTCCTGTCACCCTGACTGACATCACCAGGTACAAGTGGAGAGAAAGAGGTTACTATAGAAACAAGAGGGGCGAGCAGCTAATAATCCGTCCTCTTTCGGTCAGACAACCCCAGTCTGTCAGGAGCGCAGGCCCGGGCGGCTCTCACCTGCTACCCTCACGTGACATCATCACCATCCACAGCAGCCCACTGTGCGCGACTACTGACAACAGCGGAAGCTGCAACGTCATAGCCCGGCGCCGCACCAAACCCTCTGAAGTCAGCGTGCCGTACGTAACACGTCATCTATGAACACACAGTCACGCTCCTAGTCTTGTAAACGGTCTCTTTTCACTTGTGCCACATTCACGGCAATACGAGATAAAGGTTAGCGCTGCGCTATGTATGTATGTATGTATGTATGCTAGGTCTTGTAACCCGCTGTTATGGCACTGCAAGGTCCCTGCCCTCAAGAAAGATGGCAGATAAGTGGTGCGCATGTGACTCCGGACAACACTAACGCGAGTGTGACGTTCTGTCACGTATTCTATCCCGGAAGTGGATCGGGAAGTGACTGCGGGGCGAGACGGATTACGATGGGATGAGAGGCCGCGAGCAGCCCACATCTTGTACCTGGCATGTGAGCAGCGTGGGGGATGGGCTGGTGTGTGCGCGGTTATAGTGTACCTGCACTGACGTGTCAGCCCCGGCACAGTGTGCTCATCAGGGTGCTGTACACGGCACAGTGTGCTCATCAGGGTGCTGTACGCGGCACAGTGTGCTCATCAGGGTGCTGTCCGCGGCACAGTGTGCCCGGCAGGGTGCTATAAGCTGTGTGTGTGGTGTGCTGGTAAATGTTATAGTGTACAGTGTACCCTGCACTGACGTGTCAGCCACGGCACAGTGTGCTCATCAGGGTGCTGTAAGCATTGCACAGTGTATTGTGTATGGTATTGTGATGCCATTGCACAGGAGTATACTGACACACCCTTGGGTGTTATACAGTTATCACCTATACTCTGGGTAGGTGATAACTGATTGATCACGGTGGACCGACTGCTAAGACCTGCAGTGCCTGGCAGAACGGGCACTATAGTCCCTGTAAGTATGGAGCCACACTGTGCACAATCCACCGACTGATCATTTATTCCTTGTGGGGCGGAGTGTAGCTCCTTAGAGAATGAATGGAGTGGTGGTTGCACATTCGCACTGCCATTCCATATAATAATGGGAATTAAAGTTCCCCCTTCTGCCGGTCAGTGCAGATCCCAGACATATCCTGCAAATAGGCGATAACTTTTTTTTCAGCAACCCCTGGGATTGCCTTGACTATTACAGTATGGAGCACACTTAAAACACCACTCCAGCGCTTGTTTTTTTATTTTATTGCTGGAGTGGTGCCACTAATGTAATTTCCTTGCCTCTAGTATCTTTTCAGGTGGACAGAAGAGTGTCATCTTCAACTCTATTGTGTCCACCTAAAAGAGATAGACCTCACCAGAACGTTGTTTAATGTGAACTAGGTCTAATAAAGACACTGGACCCAGGGAGTGCGAGTACTGTTTGCGTTTGATGGAGGGGCACATATTCTTGATCGTAGAATGCCTCATTAGTCTGTTTGCACTGTTAGACATGATATTAGGAAGCCTGCATATCTATTAAGAGGTAAGCAAATTGATCTGTCGGACCTTGATCCAGCGGCCACAACTGATGTCACTCCGGGCCTACAAATCAGAAGAGGTGCTGGGGATTCGGGCGGGTAGGAGGTAGTGTGCAGGATTCCTGTCTGGCAGTCAGGGGCTCTACATGTCAATTCGCTCATCTCTAATATTATATCTGACACACTTTGGTATTGATACATTTTTCATATAGCAGGTGTCTTGCTTCTTAAACAAGCAGCATTTAAGAGATTTTCTGAGACTGTAATATTAACCCCTTTACCCCCGAGGGTGGTTTGCACGTCAATGACCAGGCCAATTTTTACAATTCTGACCACTGTCCCTTTATGAGGTTATAACTCCGAAACGCTTCAACGGATCCTGGTGATTCTGACATTGTTTTCTCGTGACATATTGTACTTCATGATAGTGGTAAAATTTCTTTGATAGTACCTGCGTTTATTTGTGAAAAAAACGGAAATTTGGCGAAAATTTTGAAAATTTCGCAATTTTCAAACTTTGAATTTTTATGCAATTAAATCACAGAGATATGTCACACAAAATACTTAATAAGTAACATTTCCCACATGTCTCCTTTACATCAGCATAATTTTGGAACCAATTTTTTTTTTTGTTAGGGAGTTATAAGGGTTAAAAGTTGACCAGCAATTTCTCATTTTTACAACACCATTTTTTTTTAGGGACCATGTCTCATTTGAAGTCATTTTGAGGGGTCTATATGATAGAAAATGCCCAAGTGTGACACCATTCTAAAAACTGCACCCCTCAAGGTGCTCAAAACCACATTCAAGAAGTTTATTAACCCTTCAGGTGTTTAATAGGAATTTTTGGAATGTTTAAATAAAAATGAACATTTAACTTTTTTACACAAAAAATTTACTTCATCCCCAATTTGTTTTATTTTACCAAGGGTAACAGGAGAAATTGGACCCAAAAAGTTGTTGTCCAGTTTGTCCTGAGTACGCTGATACCCCATATGTGGCGGTAAACCACTGTTTGGGCGCATGGGAGAGCTTGGAAGGGAAGGAGCGCTATTTGACTTTTCAATGCAAAATTGACAGGAATTGAGATGGGACGCCATGTTGCGTTTGGAGAGCCACTGATGTGCCTAAACATTGAAACCCCCCACAAGTGACACCATTTTGGAAAGTAGACCCCCTAAGGAACTTATCTGGATGTATGGTGAGCACTTTGACCTACCAAGTGCTTCACAGAAGTTTATAATGCAGAACCGTAAAAATAAAAAATCATATTTTTTCACAAAAATTATACTTTTGCCCCCAATTTTTTATTTTTCCAAGGGTAAGAGAAGAAATTGGACCTCAAAAGTTGTTGTCCAATTTGTCCTGAGTACGCTGATACCCCATATGTGGCAGTAAACCACTGTTTGGGCGCATGGGAGAGCTCGGAAGGGAAGGAGCGCAGTTAGACTTTTCAATGCAAAATTGACAGAAATTGAGATGGGACGCCATGTTGCGTTTGGAGAGCCACTGATGTGCCTAAACATTGAAACCCCCCACAAGTGACACCATTTTGGAAAGTAGACCCCCTAAGGAACTTATCTGGATGTGTGGTGAGCACTCTGACCCACCAAGGGCTTCACAGAAGTTTATAATGCAGAGCCATAAAAATAAAACAAAATTTTTTTCCCACAAAAATTATTTTTTAGCCCCCAGTTTTGTATTTTCCCTAGGGTAACAGGAGAAATTGGACCCCAAAAGTTGTTGTCCAATTTGTCCTGAGTACGCTGATACCCCATATGTGGGGGGGAACCACCGTTTGGGCGCATGGGAGGGTTCGGAAGGGAAGGAGCGCCATTTGGAATGCAGACTTAGATGGAATGGTCTGCAGGCGTCACATTGCGTTTGCAGAGCCCCTAATGTACCTAAACAGTAGAAACCCCCCACAAGTGACACCATTTTGGAAAGTAGACCCCCTAAGGAACTCATCTTGATGTGTTGAGAGCTCTGAACCCCCAAGTATTTCACTACAGTTTATAACGCAGAGCCATGCAAATAAAAAAATATTTTTTTTTCCACAAAAATTATATTTTAGCCCCCAGTTTTGTATTTTTCCAAGGTTAGCAGGAGAAATTGGACCCTAAATGTTGTTGTCCAATTTGTCCTGAGTACGCTGATACCCGATATGTGGGGGGGAACCACCGTTTGGGCGCATGGGAGGGCTCGGAAGGGAAGGAGCATCATTTGGAATGCAGACTTAGATGGATTGGTCTGCAGGCGTCACATTGCGTTTGCAGAGCCCCTAATGTACCTAAACAGTAGAAACCCCCCACAAGTGACCCCATATTGGAAACTAGACCCCTCAATGAACTTATCTAGATGTGTTGTGAGAACTTTGAACCCCCAAGTGTTTCACTACAGTTTATAACGCAGAGCCGTGAAAATAAAAAAATCTTTTTGTTTTCCCACAAAAATTATTTTTTAGCCCCCAGTTTTGTATTTTCCCAAGGGTAACAGGAGAAATTGGTCCACAAAAGTTGTTGTCCAATTTGTCCTGAGTACGCTGATACCCCATATGTTGGGGTAAACCCCTGTTTGGGCACACAGGAGAGCTCGGAAGGGAAGGAGCACTGTTTTACTTTTTCAACGCAGAATTGGCTGGAATTGAGATCGGACGCCATGTCGTGTTTGGAGAGCCCCTGATGTGCCGAAACAGTGGAAACCCCCCAATTATAACTGAAACCCTAATCTAAACACACCCCTAACCCTAATTCCAACGGTAACCCTAACCACACCTCTAACCCTGACACACCCCTAACCCTAATCCCAACCCTATTCCCAACTGTAAATGTAATCTAAACCCTAACCCTAACTTTAGCCCCAACCCTAACTGTAGCCCCAACTCTAGCCCTAACCCTAGCCCTAACCCTAGCCCTAACCCTAGCCCTAACCCTAGCCCTAACCCTAGCCCTAACCCTAGCCCTAACCCTAGCCCTAACCCTAGCCCTAACCCTAGCCCTAACCCTAGCCCTAACCCTAGCCCTAACCCTAACCCTAGCCCTATCCCTAACCCTAGCCCTAACCCTAGCCCTAGCCCTAATGGGAAAATGGAAATAAATACATTTTTTTTTATTTTTCCCTAACTAAGGGGGTGATGAAGGGGGGTTTGATTTACTTTTATAGCGAGTTTTTTAGCGGATTTTTATGATTGGCAGCCGTCACACACTGAAAGACCCTTTTTATTGCAAAAAATATTTTTTGCAATACCACATTTTGAGAGCTATAATTTTTCCATATTTTGGTCCACAGAGTCATGTGAGGTCTTGTTTTTTGCGGGACGAGTTGACGTTTTTATTGAAAACATTTTTGGGCACGTGACATTTTTTGATCGCTTTTTATTCCGATTTTTGTGAGGAAGAATGACCAAAAGCCAGCTATTCATGAATTTCTATTGGGGGAGGCGTTTATACCGTTCCGCGTTTGGTAAAATTGATAAATCAGTTTTATTCTTCGGGTCAGTACGATTACAGCGATACCTCATTTATATCATTTTTTTATGGTTTGGCGCTTTTATACGATAAAAACTATTTTACAGAAAAAATTATTATTTTTGCATCGCTTTATTCTCAGGACTATAACTTTTTTATTTTTTTGCTGATGATGCTGTATGGCGGCTCTTTTTTTGCGGGACAATATGACGCTTTCAGCGGTACCATGGTTATTTATATCTGTCCTTTTGATCGCGTGTTATTCCACTTTTTGTTCGGCGGTAAGATAATAAAGCGTTGTTTTTTTGCCTCGTTTTTTTTTTTTTTTTCTTACGGTGTTTACTGAAGGGGTTAACTAGTGGGACAGTTTTATAGGTCGGGTCGTTACGGACGCGGCGATACTAAATATGTGTACTTTTATTGGGTTTTTTTTTTTATTTAGAGGAAGAAATGTATTTATGGGAATAATATTTTTTTTTTTTTTTCATTATTTTGGAATATTTTTTTTTTTTTTTTTTTACACATTTGGAAAATTTTTTTTTTACTTTTTTACTTTGTCCCAGGGGGGGACATCACAGATCAGTGATCTGACAGTTTGCACAGCACTCTGTCAGATCACTGATCTGACATGCAGCGCTGCAGGCTTCACAGTGCCTGCTCTGAGCAGGCTCTGTGAAGCCACCTCCCTCCCTGCAGGACCCGGATCCGCGGCCATCTTGGATCCGGGGCTGGAGGGAGCAGGAGGGGAGGGGAGACCCTCGCAGCAACGCGATCACATCGCGTTGCTCCGGGGGTCTCAGGGAAGCCCGCAGGGAGCCCCCTCCCTGCGCGGTGCTTCCCTGCACCGCCGGCACATCGCGATCATCTTTGATCGCGGTGTGCCAGGGGTTAATGTGCCGGGGGCGGTCCGTGACCGCTCCTGGCACATAGTGCCGGATGTCAGCTGCGATAAGCAGCTGACACCCGGCCGCGATCGGCCGCGCTCCCCCCGTGAGCGCGGCCGATCGGCTATGACGTACTATCCCGTCCAGGGTCAGATAAGCCCAGGGCACCTCGACGGGATAGTACGTCTAAGGTCACAGAGGGGTTAAGGGCATAGTCTGGACCTCTGGCATCTTCCACCTCGCTGAATACAGTCCCTGGGGTGCGGAAGTAGAGTAGAGCAGCTGGCTTTCCCATATACTGTACTGGCTATTTACTACTGACTACTGGATTACTAATTGTAAAAGTTTAATAATGGTAGTAAACCACTGTCATTTCTGTTACTGAAACAGGTTCCAATAATCTGTGTTCCTGTGGATGCTGCATCTCAAACACACAGGACCGCTACTAACTCTGGCATCTGAAGGGCTCACACAGCTTATTGTCTTGCTCTTTCTTCCATAGTGACTCTTACACATCAGGTAGGTCCATTCTGAGGCTCCTCTGTTTTTGAGTGTGAGCCGAAACAATGTACGGCAAATTGCTACTTCTCATGCTCCACGGTCTCTTCAATCAGATAATCGTGAGGGCACTCAGAAGTCAGACCCTTGCCAATCTGATATGTCATCAGTGTAAAAGAACTGGAAAACCAATAGTATATGTTAGGCATTGATTAAAAATCATAAAGTGAGGCATACTCATTCTCCAGCAACCCTCGGATGCAGCTCGGGCTTCTCCAGAGGTCTCTGCTGTCTTAATTAATACTGATGGTGGCATCCAAAGGGAGAAGCTTAAGCCCTTGTTTCTGATGACGTCAAGGAGAGTGCCCATGATGTTATCCAGGCCTATTCCTAGTATTAGCAGGAAGGCCAAGGATCATTGGAGAACCCCATGATTGTCTGACCACTGTTGATGGGACACACTTGGATGCCATACAGTAATCTTTTTGATTCAATATTTTTGTCATTGATGCGTTTTGTTGAAAAAACTCTCGAACATCTCCCTACGGAGAGCGATGTGCGAGCCCAGACATGTACAGTGGTTCTCTAACTTTATTGCTCATCTATCCTAATTACTGTGTATATCCTTGTAGGGGTAATATCTTCCAAACTTCTGCACATAATGTTAATAATTAAATCCGGATCCTCCAAACCACAGTTACATGACATACTATTCTACGTTGCATTGGATAGTTGTGCCTCTATAACTCTAGGTGAAGAATTGATTTTTTAATGTATATATGCCATTCTTTTGAATATTTTTTTTATCTGTGTTTCTTCTAGGGCACAAACAGGAAAGATCAACAATGGACAAACATCTGAAGTTTTGGGCTTGTGCCGAACGGTGGTTACTAACGTTAGGCTCCTGGTCATGGGGACTATGTCGGATAGGTCTTCTCCCATTGATATTAACGTTTAATATGTATGGTGGTATTATTCTGCTGCTTCTTATATTTGTCTCCATAGCTGGAATACTATTTAAATTCCAGGATGTACTGCTATATTTTCCTGACCAGCCTTCTTCATCACGACTTTATGTACCGATGCCTACTGGAATACCACATGAAAACATATTCATTAAAACAAAGGATGGTGTGCATCTCAACCTCATCCTCTTGAGATATACAGGTGATAACTCAAACTTTTCTCCGACCATTATTTATTTTCACGGTAACGCCGGAAATATTGGCCATAGGCTACCCAATGCATTGTTGATGCTGGTCAACCTGAAAGTGAACTTGCTGCTGGTTGACTACAGAGGCTATGGAAAAAGTGAAGGCGAACCCAGTGAAGAAGGCCTGTATCTAGACTCTGAAGCCGTGCTCGATTACATCATGACCAGACCTGACATCGATAAGACAAAAATTATCCTTTTTGGCCGCTCTTTAGGGGGTGGAGTGGCCATTCATTTAGCATCAGAAAATGCACACAGAATATCAGCGCTGGTATTAGAAAATACTTTTCTTAGCATTCCTCACATGGCCAGCACCCTATTTTCTTTTCTTCCTATGAGATACCTTCCTTTATGGTGCTACAAAAATAAGTTTTTGTCCTACCGGAAAATTTCTCAATGCCGAATGCCTTCCTTATTCATATCTGGGTTATCTGACCAGTTAATTCCTCCATTCATGATGAAACAGCTCTATGAACTTTCCCCGTCCCGGACTAAAAGACTAGCCATCTTCCCAGATGGGACACATAATGACACCTGGCAGTGCCAAGGCTACTTTGCTGCACTTGAACAATTCATTAAAGAACTGACCAGTAATCACTGTCCAGAAGAAAATGCAAAAACCTCAAATGTGACAATAATATGATTGCCAACTTCTTCCCTTTGCACTGTTGTATTTTAGGTTTGTGAGACTTGATGAAAAGAATGTCGTTTGTACTGTTTGTTTTCTGAACACCAGAAGGTAAAGCTTGGAGAGTGCATCCATGATGTAGCTGATACCTCAGCTTTTTTTCTATGGAGTTCTGATAAACTACATTTCTCTATAGAGTTCAGTGCATGCACTGTTTTAACATATCCTTCACTTTGAATTAATTGCTGCGCTGTTTTTTTATGGTAGCTTCGGCTTTATTGGGAATGACACAATCATCTTTATTATGTTTTATATACACATATTAAAGCCCAGGTCCTGTCCGCTGCTTCCAATGTAACACTAAAAGGGCCATCAAGACAAATACTGTGGTTCACTGTAAGGCCGATTTCACACTGGCAGTGATAGACACTGGCTGTGGGCCTCGTGACCCTTAATCAACAGCCTCATAGGCATATATGAGGAGTCAAGTCAGGAATCCTGCCATCAGTCCATTCATCGCATTCTGTACTAAGACCGTGATCCAGAGAGGTCTGAATGAGGCCAAAGGGGGTGATCAGGATTACAAATAAGAGCCTTTTTCCAGCAGCAGTATGGGTCTCTATGATCCATGTTTGGTATAGCTAGTGAATAAAGCTGAGCTGCAATTACAGCACCCGCCACTAGGAAGAGGGGCCCTGCTACTTATAAAAAATCTATATTTTTTAATCGAGGAAACCCATATCTGAAAGTCATTGATAAGATGAAGCTACACAACATGCTACACAATGGTATCGGCAATACAACCCTTCTGAGAGAAGACTACTCCGGTAAAACTCGTACTATACAGTAGATGTGTGCAGTATGGGTCAGGTCATCTGACTGTACATAAAGGCATAACTTTCTTTTTAGGTAAAGGTCACAATCCATTATGTGTTCTTTAATGTGCTGTGATGACCAGAGATTGGTTTCCAATATTGTATGCAATTCATTCAGCAGTAATATTTCTCTGCATGCTCGTATTCTTTTCCCGTTTCTATCTTTTACCTTGGCAAGTCACATCTTCACCTCATCAGTGTATGGCAAGTGTTTACTTGGGGCCGGCCTAGTCTCCATGCCCTTCATTAAGGTATAACTTCTAGTTTGAGACGGTTTTTATACCTCAGTTATTTCACAATGTGCATCTTTTGTTCCATCCATTGCAATAAATGGTCAAATAATGAAGCATAAGCAATAGTTACTTCTAATTATGGGTTGGGTTTGGTAATGTATGTCAGCATTTTTTCTGAATGATTGGAGTAAGGTTTTTCATACTCAGTAGTAAATGAACTCAAGTTGCCTTCCATTGCAGTTTCCCAGCCAGTGATACATATATTGGATCTGCACTGCAAACCCAATGAGCAGAAGAGTTTCTAGTGCTGGTGGCAATCTACACATTAAAGCGGACTACCATTAAATGAAACAATGTTGCAATGAGTCCTTAGCACACTATCCATGGTATCAGATTTCAGCTGAAGTGACTTTATGCTCACAATCAACTTGCAAGGGCTTCTAAGTGTAAGAATGTTCACTTTGTATGAAAGCTGTTTAAACACCAATTTTACTCCTGTCGAGATGTACATACTTAGAATAAATTATTCATGTTTTCAACATGCTTGACAGATGAGTGCTTTGTGTTGCTTTCTCTGGATGGGTATTTCTAAACCACGCTCATACCTAAGGCATGTGCCACCATGAGTTCCACAACACGTGTGTGGGAACCAGGAGCGCACTCATGAGGACCATAAGAGGTGCTTTTACCTGTATATCTTCTGAGGTTACTTCAAGTAACCGTCCCAGGAGGCCTACAGATTGATGCTGGAATTTTACAGCATTCAAGGGAAAAGTTCTTATTAACCCCTAATGACAAGGTCTAAACATCTGACCAACTTGGTTGCCTCAGAGGCAATAAGTGTATTATTCTTTTTGCACCAACATGGATGTATGAGGCCTTGTTGAAGGGAATCTGTCAGGTCATTTTTGCGCACCCTACTAATGGTATCTTGAAATAGGAAGTAGCAGCCCTTTCAGGATATGTAACTTTTAATGCTGTATATTTCCCCATTGTGTTCCCGTAAGCCCTAAATTTGTCACGTGCCAGCAAGACAAGCATATGTAAATTGCAAATAAATATTCACCCCTTTCCCCTACCACCGTCACCTCTTCCCCTGCCCATGCCTTTGCACTGGCGTCAGTGATTCAGTATGCCCGAGGATCGCATTGCAATCCTCGGGTTGGTCGTCTGCTCACCTGACCTGAGCGAGACAGCTGCATAGAAATACATGCTGTTAATTGTAAATACCATATTTTGCGAATTTTAAGGCTGGCTTCACATTTGCGGACGAGGGCTTTGCGGAGGACTGCATAGTTCCTCTGTTAAGCCCTTCGCACTGCCGCGCCTCTTCCTTCAGCTCTGCCTACGTCAGCCTGTGTACCCTTACTCTAATATTGGGTATGCAGGCCATGCGGATGTATTCAAATGCCTCCGCATGCGTCGTTTTCATGATGCATCAAACGCAACATGTTGCATTTTGTTGCGGTCGGCGCAGTGTGAAAATGACGCATGCGGAGGCATCCGGATACATCCACATGGCCTGCGTACCCAATGTTAAAGATAGGGGACGCAGGCAGAGCTGAAGGAAGAGGCGCTGCAGTGAGCCGGGCTTAACGGGAGGAACTACGCAGTCCTCCGCAAAGCCCTCGTCCACAAATGTGAAACCAGCCTAAGACGCACCTTATTCACCAAATTTTGGTAGGGAAATGGGGGTGCATCTTATAATCCGAACGAAGCTTATCGAGGGGTGTGGGAGGCGATGGAGCAGGGTCACAGGAGGCAGGGATTGCTGCTGCAGGAAGCCGGCAGCATCGGGAGTGGGTCAACGCTGTGGGTCCCGGGTTTTCCTGGCAAGGCGAGGCTCCAGGTCCTGAGGTTTGAGAAAATGTCGGTTGTGAGGCAGGAGTGCAGTCCCCGCTCTACCCATTGATTTCCTGGTGGTGTGCTTCAGGAAAATGGCCTCCAGAGGTGGCGCATGCACAGATTTAGATCTCAACTTATCGCCCCACCCCTGCTCCTGCTGCCGGCTTCCTGCAGCAGCGAGCTTACCTCATGTGACCACGCTCCACTGCCACCCCCCCCACCCATTCCAAAGTATAAGAGGGTCATTCCATATCAAGTGATCCAAATATGAATATTATTTTTACCTTACGTCTTTAGATTTTTTTTATTTTTTGTTTTTATGAAGTACAACTTTAGTTAATTACAAATTAAAAGTTTAGAATTTTTTTCTTCATCAGTTAATTTTTTACAGATTTTTAAAGTTTTGAAAAAGCACAGATTTTGGCCTGGTATGGCTTTACATTTTTTATCATATCTCGGGCTGGAATTAAGATATAGAGGTGGGAGAGGCATCATTTTTCTCAGAACGGTACCAGCTTTCATTTGATATGTCACAAGACTATGTTTCTTTATATTTTGTTTTGGAGAAATCAAATTAAAAATTTTGATGCGCAATTCTGAAAAAAACGTATGTTTTAAAATTTTGAAAACATGCATGTGTGTTGCTCGTGTCCTTGTTTATATTTGTACAGGGACTCAACTTGGGATCTATTAAATTTGTATTTTTTGTAAGCCTTGAATCATCTGACTTTATGTTTGTGTGAGTTTCTTCCTTTTTTCTTTTCAAATTACAACTTATTGCATTCAACATTTATATGTAACAATAAAGAAACACAAAAAACAAATACCGAAGTGCCAGAATAAATCCATCTTAATCATCATAACAACTTGCTCAGCATTTTCAACCTGAATTCTTTGAACAAAACCAAAAGAAAAAATGTGATCACATCCTTAAGTGTGGTTTTCTAAATAGAGTCTGATCCTAATTACTGTATATACTCGATTATAAGCTGACCCCCCTAATTTTGCCACAAAAAATTGGGAAAACTTATTGACTCGAGTATAAGCCTAGGGTAGGAAATGCAGCAGCTACTGGTAAATTTCTTTTCCAATGTTTTTCATTTTAGCAACATAACAAGATTCAAGTTTGAAGGCATTGTTTGTCATTAGGTAACATATAACATAATATTCCATATTATAATAGACATTTGACATATAATGGGTGTTTATAAGACTTTGTATTGTTTCATTAACAATTTTAAGCGTATCAAACGCTTCATATCGTTTTAAAGATATAGAAAAAGTACATTCCAATATTTTCGTTTTCGGAACAAAACATGACTCATTTTTATAGGCATTTTTGCCGATATGTAACATAACATACCATATAATTTTTTATATTTAATCATTCTCTATAAAGCTTTATTTTGCTTCAATATCAATTTTGGGTATTATAAACGCTTTATATCACTTTATAGATATACAGTAAAAATAAACTGAAATGTACAAAAATAAAGTAAACTTTATACAACAATTTTTAAGGTACGTATATTAGATATATATCTATGAGAATAGATGTTATGGATATATATTGTCCCAGTGAGACCACTTATTTGTATATTTCACCAGTTGGTTATTCGCTAGGGCGAAGGATAATTCATATGTCCTATGGAGAGAGAGTTGTTCTATTATGTCTGAAAATGAAGGAGGGAGATGATGTTTCCAGTTAAAACCTATGCTGTTTTTTACTACCAGTAGTATTTGTATAATCATATTCCTTTTATCTAGACTAAGGTCCTCGAGGCCCAGGGAAAGCAAAGCTATATGGGGAGTTAAATTTAGTGGTTTGCCATAAATTTTGTCAATAAGGGTAGATATTTGTGTCCAGAGAGGTTTTAGTTTTGGGCAATGCCAAAACATGTGAAGGAGGTCCCCTTTAATGCCACATTTTCTCCAACAGGAGGCAGATCCATCTTGGTTAATATGAGCTAATCTTGCTGGAGTGTAGTACCAGCGGGACATTCTTGAAGAGAATCATATGTGGAAGACAGAGCGTCCTCCCAATCTTCTCTGTTAAAGGTAGACTGCAGTTCCCTTTCCCACTTGCCTATATAGGGGTGTTTGGGCATTTCCCAATCATGATTAAACCAGTCATAAATATATTTGTGACTCCAAAAGACTCCGTGTTACTTACTAAGTTTAAGGATGCTTCGGAGAATTTAGGACCCTTCTGGAGAAACTTCATGACTTGTTCTTTTAACATTACAAATTGTAAAAACGTCGATGACGGGAGTCTAAACTTCTCTTTTAGGTTGCTAAATTTTATGAAAGAGCTACCGTCATAGACGTCTCCCAATCTCGTAATTCCCCTTTCTTCCCATAGAGTTGGAAGTGTAATATTGTTACATGTAGAAATAGTGGAGAGAGGAATTTTAACCAAGATAAATTTTTTGGATGTTCCCTTTCTTGATCTGGACAATTTTTCCCAAGCATGTATGGTGGCCTGGAATATTGGGTGAGTCACTGAGTTGAGTTGATGACCAGTTAGTGTTTTTATAATTAAATCTTTGGGGTGGTTGTTTTTATTTAGAAGGGTTTCCATATCTAACCACGCTGGGGTTTTTGATACTGTTAGCCAGAATCTGCTTTGTTTTATCAAGGATGTATAATAATAGGCAGCTATATTGGGAATCCCCAAGCCCCCATATGCTCTTTTTTTGTAAGTGATACTTGAGGGTGTCCTAGGTTTTTTATTATTCCAAATAAATTTATTAATGATGGTTTGGAGAGATGTAAGGTATGATACCGAAATGGGAAGAGGAATGGCGCTCAGAATGTATAGAATCTTAGGTAGCGTAAATATTTTTATTGTAAGGACTTTGCCCCACCAGGAGAGGAATTTATGCCCAAAGGTGGTAGTGTCATTATTGATAGTTTTAATTAAGTAATTAATATTATTTGTTACTATGTTGTTTAGATTTTTAGTGATCTTAATCCCTAAATAGGTAAGTTCTTTATTAGCCCAGGTAATGGGGGAAGAAGCTTTAATTTTTTTAATTTGCTCTTCATCTACATTTAAGGGTAGGATTTTTGATTTTGTTGCGTTAATTTTGAAATGGGAGACATTTAAAAAAGAATCCAATATCTTGTGAAGTTCTGACATGGAGTTGATAGGGTCTGTTAGGGTGAGAATGATGTCATCAGCAAACATACTTAGTTTGTATTGGCGAGAGGGAGTTTCCAATCCCTTGATGTTATTATTTTCTCTGACCATTTGTGCAAGGGGCTCCATGGCTAAGATAAAAAGGAGTGGGGATAAGGGACATCCCTGCCTTGTACCATTTGTTATAGCGAAGGAGGGAGATACATGATTGTTAGCAACGATTTTTGCTCTAGGGTTGGAGTAGAGTGCCATAATTGTAGTAATAAAGGAATTATCAAACCCAAATTTGATCAGGGTCTGTCGTAGGAAGCCCCACTCCAGACGGTCAAAAGCTTTTTCTGCGTCTAGAGAGACAATCGGGGTGCTTTGTTTTGTTTGATTAGCTATTTTGATGGCGTTGATGATTCTCCTGGTACCGTCTGAAGCGTGGCGACCCACGACAAACCCGATCTGGTCATTATTTATTAAAGGGAACCTGTCACCCCCGTTTTTTGAGATTGAGCTATAAATACTGTTAAATAGGGCCTGCGCTGTGTGTTCCTATAGTGTATGTAGTGTACCCTGATTCCCCACCTATGCTGAGATATAACTTACCAAAGTCGCCGTTTTCGCCTGTCAATCAGGCTGGCCAGGTCGGGAGGGCGTGGTGACATCGCTGGTTCTTCCTCAGCTTTACGTTGGTGGCGTAGTGGTTGAACAAGCAGCGCGCGATCTGCGCTGTAATCCCTTGCATCGGTGGGGGCGGCCATCTTCCTGGGGCCGCGCGTGCGCAGATCGAGTGCTCTGCTGCACGGGGCTTCAGGAAAATGGCCGCGGGATGCCGCGCGTGCGCATTAGAGATCGCGGCGGCCATTTTCCCAAAGCCGAGATGCAAACTCGGCTTTGGGAAAATGGCCGCCACGATCTCTAATGCGCACGCGCGGCATCCCGCGGCCATTTTCCTGAAGCCCCGTGCAGCAGAGCACTCGATCTGCGCACGCGCGGCCCCAGGAAGATGGCCGCCCCCACCGATGCAAGGGATTACAGCGCAGATCGCGCGCTGCTTGTTCGCCACTACGCCACCAACGTAAAGCTGAGGAAGAACCAGCAATGTCACCACGCCCTCCCGACCTGACCAGCCTGATTGACAGGCGAAAACGGCGACTTTGGTAAGTTATATCTCAGCATAGGTGGGGAATCGGGGTACACTACATACACTATAGGAACACACAGCGCAGGCCCTATTTAACAGTATTTATAGCTCAATCTCAAAAAACGGGGTGACAGGTTCCCTTTAAGGTGGGAAGTATCAGATTAAGCCTATTAGCTAGAATTTTGGCATGTATTTTGATGTCGCAATTGATTAAGGAAATGGGTCTAAAATTGGCAATGTCTTCAGGGTTGTCTTTGAGCTTGGGAATTAAAACAATAGAAGCTTCGAGCATTTCAGTAGGGAAGGTACCCAAGGATGAGGCCATGTTAAGTGATTGCAAGAGATGGGGGGAGAGAGTTTTGTAGAAAGTTCTATAATAATCGTTGCCAAAGCCATCGGGACCTGGGGATTTTGATGGCTTTAGTTGCTTAATACAATCCTCTATCTCCTCTAAATCAAAGGGAGCTGATAGGATTGACTTGTCTTTGGTTGTTATTTTTGGGAGGTTGATTGAAGAAAGGAATGAGGTTATGGCATCTTGGTGGAGTTGGGAGGGTTTTTTTGGGGGGGTCGATGTTATATAGCCTCTCGTAGAATTTTGCAAATTCATTTACTATGTCTTGGGGGTGGGATAGTGTTGTTCCTTTTAAATTTTTTATTTTGTCAATTCTGTTATTGAGCCTTCTTTTTTTTTTAATGCGATTGCACATAAATTTAGTGGGCTTGTTTAAAGATGTATACAATTTATATTTAGAGTTTTTGACTGCTGCTTCATAAGGGGAGAATAATAGTAATTTTAGGTCTTGTGTCAGTTTCGATATTTCAGACTGTAATGTAGAAGAAGGGGAGGGGAGTGTAATTTGTTCATTAATTTTATTTTTTAGAAGAGTTTGGATTCTTTCTGTTTCCGCCCTATTTTCTTTCTTTTTTCTGGAAGAAATCTGGATCAGCAAACCTCTAATCACTGCCTTGTGGGCACACCATCTAATGATGGGGTTAGTGGAGTCAGAACAATTTTCTTTAAAGTACAGTTTAGTCGAGGATTCTATTGAGGATTTATGTATGGTGTTGTTGATTATATTAGAGTTACATTTCCACAGAGTTTTGTTGTTTATTGGGGGTCCCAGAACGAGCTCTCCAACCACCGGTGAATGATCTGAAATTGTTCTGTCTTTTATATAAATTTTTGTAAACCTCGCCAAAGTAAAGACGTCGGCGATGATTAGGTCTATTCTGGACGCTGATTGATGAGTCTCTGAGAAGAAGGAGTATTCAATGGAAGAGGCGTTGATACATCGAAATGTATCGTAGAGCTCATTCTAGAACAGCCAAGGGTTGAGATCTCCTGTTTGTGGTCTCTTTTTGGAAGAAGAGTCAAGGAGGTGGTCTGGGGTGGAGTTAAAGTCTCCCAGTATAATGGGTATACCTTTTTTGTTTTGGTCGAATTTTTTAATGAATTTATTTAGAAATGTTTTTTGTTTTTTATTAGGAGTATAGATGTTGGCAATTGTGCAGGTTATGTTGTTAATACGGCAAATTAAGATGTGGTATTGTCCTTGACTTCTTCAATAAATTCAAAAGGGATCGAGTTTTTTATTATTGTCATTACCCCCGCTTTCTTTTTTGAATTGTTAGATTGATATATATGTGGGAAATTTTTGTGTTCAAATTTTGGGTGGTCTTCATTTTTAAATTTGGTCTCTTGGACACATATTATGTCTGTTTTAGAGTTTTCAAGTTCTCTCCATAGGGAATATCTTTTCCTAGGACTGTTGAGTCCTTTAATATTGTATGTCATGATTTTAAGGTTCATGTTTATAGTGTCTTGTGTAGAAAGAGTTGGGGAAAGTGGAAGTTAAAGTAGAAATAAAAGTCTCACTGGTCAATACTAAAACATACCTCTATTGATCAAGAATTAAGGTGTATGTGGTACACCTATAAATGAATTAAATATTTACAATTCAAAATTGGGGTGTATAGAATACACCAACAATTGAGAAGTTTGTTTAATACAAAGAACCCACTCACAGTGGGATATATCTTCTTCCTGGGGGTATGAACAAAACGGAAACTGAGGAAGAAGAAAATTAACCTCTTGTATTTAACCTCCATATGTAATAACAGCTTATGATGAATGAATTATCTAAACCAAAAGTTCAAAGACAAGCAGTGTTTATCAGGGCTTGCTGTGCCTTGTGCTACCCCTCTTTCCACAGTCTGCATTCGCCGACACCGGGAAGATGGAGCGACGCCCGGCGGCTGGAACGCGGACAGGTGAATATTACATACTTACCTAGTCCCAGCGGTCCTGACGCTCCCTCTGCCTGTCACAGCTGTCTTCGGTGCCGCAGCCACTTCCTCTATCAGCGGTCACCGGCACCGCTGATTAGAGAAATGAATACGCGGCTCCACCCCTATGGGAGATGGAGCCGCCTATTCATTTTTCTAATGAGCGGTCCCACGTGACCGCTGAAGAGGGGAAGAAGCTGCAGCACAGAAGACCGTGGGACGGCAGGGGGAGCGTCAGGATCGCTGGAAGCAGGTAAGTATGCCTCAGCGCCCTCTCCCCCTCACCCGCCGACCCCACCGCTACCGTGACTCGAGTATAAGCCGAGAGGGGCACTTTCAGCCCAAAATTTTGGGCTGAAAATCTCGGCTTATACTCGAGTATATACGGTATGTTAAAGATTAAACGAACCAATATTTCTACCACCTATTTATACATGTAACAATTTTTTTTCTACTATATCACTAAACATGTCATTTTTGAAGTGTTTAAGAAGAATAGTACACTAGTTAAATCCTCGTTCTATAAAATATGAACTAATCAAACAATAGTAGGTTTTTACACTGGCCTGTTACCATCAATGTGTCCCTTCTAGTGGGTGAAATGTCATCTTGTCCATAAGCGCTTACTAGTAATGGCCGTTCCCTTCTGTGTCAGAGTATGTGCGGCCGGTCATGGTGCTCGGCTCCACCTGAGTTATATCTGATTTTTGTTCACTTTTACAATGTCTGATTTTCTTGGATACACAAAGGACGGCGCTGGACCAGAAGCTGCAGAAAAGTCACTTCTACGTCTTCATTTTCACAATCTTTGGAGAGCCCAGTAGCCGCCAGCGCCAATCATATTCACAGGTCACATAGCCAGTTGTGTCATCCATTGCCGATCTTGTGCCGCCTTCTACCACTTCATGGTCGTCACTGTCTTTATTTCCACTACATGGGATGACAGTCCGGTATTGCAGAGTCCCTGTGATGGGTTCTGCTTCCTGTAACTGATGTTATAACAAACTCTCCTCCTCCTCTTCGTAGTCCTGGTTTGTACAATACATGAACTGGATGTTAAGAATATTTTTCTCCCTCCATTTGGGGAGTTTCCTGGGTGATAAGATTTGGTGTGAATACGTTCTCTGGAGGCTGGAGCTGCCGGCCGGTCATCTGCTCTGCAGTCACCGTCTACCCCTAGTCATTCTCAGCCCTAACAAAGCTTCTCCTCTGTCCTCTCCTGCTTCTAAGCTGTAACATAATAAAATAATACAGTAATATCTAGCAATCATGGATTATTTGGTAAATCTAGACCCCACACTGTTAGACCACAGGCTGAACAGATCTGAAACAAGATTTTTGAACTGACACTGTAATAGTTTTATTTTTTAAAATATGATCCCATCAAGATCCCATCTTGTATTTTGGTACAGATGTGGCGAGGAGCATAGCAGGCACATGTGCAGTTTTTGAAATTTTTTTAAATTAAACGTTTTTTTTCGGAAATGCGTTGTAAAGTTTTGCGCTTGCGTTCGCATAGGTAAAATATTATCAAAGATACTCTTGTGACATATCTGGTGAAAGCCTGTACAGTATCTCTTTTCTAGCCTGAGCTATGGGGAGAAATGTAAAGGCAGGCAACACCGAAATTCACACTTTTTCCGAACTTTGAAAATCAATAAAAATAAAAAAAAAATATCTAGAATTTTTTCTTCTTCACATTTTGCATTCTCTGACACACTGTTACCACATAACAAAATCTCAAAAGAATTAAAAAATATAGTGGTAAAAATCATTGGTTCACTTGACATGGAATGACCCAAGACGGATTCGCATTTTATGAAAAAAAATCCTGTTTTCTACCCCAAAATTTGGGGTGCGTCTCATAGTCCGCAGAATACGGTGTATCCCTTCCTTTTCTCCTCTCCCTTCCCTCAGTTGAACTTGATGAATATTTATCAAATGTATCAGCTATGTAACTGTTCATGTCCTCAAGGTGGTCCTTATTGGAGGTCCAAAAAAATGAAATCTACAATCCTTTTTAAAACCCTTATTCACAAATGTAAAGATACTGTAAGCTGCATGGAACTGCAGCGTGTGTGATGGACTATCACTTGATACAAAAAGTTCTCCACAGTTGAACAGCGAAGAGGAATATGGCACTGAGACATAGTGATTTGGGGTTCCTACTGGTGGCACATCCACCCATTCATCACTTATTCTGTGGAAACCCCTTCTAAGTAAGAGCGTTTTCAGATAAGAGTATTTTTGATCTACATTCTATCAATGTGACATGTGGATCTTACACAAACTAATGTACGTGTATGGGGTAGTTCAGCTTAATGTGATTACCCATGGATCGATGGTCTGTGTGTTGCAAATTATAGCCTGTGCTTTTCTAATCCACTTTTGGATCTGGCTCGCCCGTTAAACAGAGTGCGTTAAAAAAGACAAAAAAATTGATGCCATATGAACACCATATGTATGTCATCCATTTTGAATGAATCCATTGCAATTTTTAACGTAGGAAACTGTATTTGGTCTTGTATTATTTCTTATTGTTTTTAAATAATGGTGGTTATTCCTGTATCCCTGAAAGGCTAGAGTAGTGGAGGGGTTAGGCCCCTTTCACACATCAGTTTTTTGCCATCAGTCACAATCCGCTGGCTCGACGGATCCGTCGCAAATTGTGAAAAACTGATGCGACGGATCCGTTTTTTGGATCTGACTAGGGGGGCTGGCTAATTGGATCCGAAAAAAAGCGGAGCATGCTCAGTTAAAAAAAATGCAATCCGTCGCCGGATTCCATCATTTGATGGATCCGGCGCCATAGGTTCCCATTCTAGCGAACAATGGACAGCGACAGAGACAAAAAACGTTACTTTGTCCATTGTCTCCAGCCGCCGGACAAACAATTTTCGACGGATCCGGCAAACGATGGATGAAATATGAGGCCATCCGTTGCTAATACAAGTTTATGAGAAAAAAAACTCATTTTTTTTCAAAATTTGACAGATTGCAACTGATATAAAAAAACTGATGTGTGAAAGGGGCCTAAGCTACCATTTTTAGGTTGCAATGATATAAGCAAAGTCCAGTCTTTCTGATAGGATGCTGACTCTAAGACCTCTTTCACACATCAGTTTTTTAGAATCCGTCACAATCCGTCAAAGTGTTGAAAAGACGGATCCTGTGCAGATTTTAAAATTGGGATCCAGTGCATTTTTACAATCTGTAAAACTGATACACTGGATCCGATTTTTTTGACGGATCCGTCGAAGTAGCTGCCGCAGGAATGTAAAGAAACAGAATTCTGGAGAGAGAGTTGCTGTCCGACTTTTCACGTACACAACAAACGTTATTTTGTCCGTTGTCTCCGGCCGACGGATAAAGACTTTATGACTAGTGTTGACCATTCCGATACCGCAAGTATCGGGTATCGGCCGATACTTGCGGTATCGGAATTCCGATACCGAGATCCGATACTTTTGTGGTATCGGGTATCGGTATCTGATCAATAGGGATGTGTAAAATAAAGAATTAAAATAAAAAATATTGATATGCTCACCTCTCCGGCGGCCCCTGGACATCAAACTGGTAACCGGCCGGCTTCTTTGTTTAAAATGAGCGCCTTTAGGACCTGAGAATGACGTCGCGGCTTCTGATTGGTCGCGTGCCGCCCATGTGACCGGCACGCGACCAATCAGAAGCCGCGACGTCATTCTCATTCACAAAACTTCTAATTCTAGGAATTAAGGACCTGCGAATGACATGGGCGGCACGCGACCAATCAGAAGCCGCGACGTCATTCGCAGGTCCTAAAGGCGCTCATTTTAAACAAAGAAGCCGGCCGGTTTGATGTCCAGGGGCCGCCGGAGAGGTGAGCATATCAATATTTTTTATTTTAATTCTTTATTTTACACCTCACTATGGATCCCAGGGCCTGAAGGAGAGTTTCCTCTCCTTCAGACCCTGGGAACCATCAGGATACATTCCGTTACTTGATGTCCCATTGACTTGTATTGGTATCGGATATCGGTATCGGCGATATCCGATATTTTTTGGGTATCGGCCGATACTATCCGATACCGATACTTTCAAGTATCGGACGGTATCGCTCAACACTATTTATGACGGATTCGTCAAACGACGGATGATCCGTCGCTAATACAAGTCTATGAGAAAAAAACGGATCCAGCAGCAACATTTGTTGGATCCGTTTTTTTCTAAAAAAGACGGATTGTGACTGATGGCAAAAAACTGATATAGTCATCATGTTCAGCCTCCCCTTCATTGCATTGCTCATACATGATGTACTAGTACTGATAAAGTTCTCCCTATAATGAGGTAAACAGACCTGTGCCAAAGAATGTCCTTAACTTTGGACTTTAAGGCCGGGATCACACATGCGAGGAGCGGAGCGTGCGGCTGCATAGCAATACATGCAGCCACACGATCTGCTCCTGAGTGATGGAGGCAATGCTGGGTATTAACATGTGAGACTCAGCCGTATTTTTCGCATGTGTGATCCCGGCCTATGGCTACGTTCCCAGCATGACCTTTTGGTGCGTTTTTGAATCTGCATATTTTTGCTGCTTCTAAAATGCAGCGGCTTACAGTTTCAGAAAAGTCGATGGGATTTATAGTGGGTGTGATTTTTGCAGACAAAACGCTTTTTTTGTGTGTGGATTTTGCTGTATTTTTTCAGATCCCAAAGTTCAGCTTTCCTTGCACCTTGCAAGCATAAACAATGCAAGGTGTTAGGCCACCAATGTAAAACATTTTAGGAAAATAGTGAAATGCAATCAAATTATTTAGTGGAAAAAGTTTTTTTGTCCTAAAAAAATAGTTAAATGATGAAAGACTGGCTGGCACTTCCAAGCTAGTGTAAACAGGTGCATACTAGGAGCAGCCATTTCCGTATACAATAAACAAAATAAGTTGCACTCTTTAGAGCTAAGTCATATGTCAAAAATTTACCGCACACTCAGAACTGGTATGATATCAAATATTTTTTGCAAGTTTATTATATTAACAAACAAGGTTGCCACCAAAAGATACGTGCAGATAGAAACCCAACGTTTCAACCCTCCTGGGTCTTACTCATGGGGTTACTAAGGAGATAAAGAAACAATATCAGATATCAACCTAGCAACATTAACAGAAGAAAAAAAATGTGCCCTATGAAACAAATATACAATAATAAAATATATATATATATATATGTATATATACAGTGGGGCAAAAAAGTATTTAGTCAGTCAGCAATAGTGCAAGTTCCACCACTTAAAAAGATGAGAGGCGTCTGTAATTTACATCGTAGGTAGACCTCAACTATGGGAGACAAACTGAGAAAAAAAATCTAGAAAATCACATTGTCTGTTTTTTTTAATAATTTATTTGCATATTATGGTGGAAAATAAGTATTTGGTCAGCAACAAACAATCAAGATTTCTGGCTCTCACAGACCTGTAACTTCATCTTTAAGAGTCTCCTCTTTCCTCCACTCATTACCTGTAGTAATGGCACCTGTTTAAACTTGTTATCAGTATAAAAAGACACCTGAGCTGTCAAAGGACTCCAGAAACAAAATTGTAGCCCTGCACCAGGCTGGGAAGACTGAATCTGCAATAGCCAACCAGCTTGGAGTGAAGAAATCAACAGTGGGAGCAATAATTAGAAAATGGAAGACATACAAGACCACTGATAATCTCCCTCGATCTGGGGCTCCACGCAAAATCCCACCCCGTGGGGTCAGAATGATCACAAGAACGGTGAGCAAAAATCCCAGAACCACGCGGGGGGACCTAGTGAATGAACTGCAGAGAGCTGGGACCAATGTAACAAGGCCTACCATAAGTAACACACTACGCCACCATGGACTCAGATCCTTGTTATGTTTGCTAATGACAGGTGTTATGAAGGCAATCCAGAAACACAGTGTGCTTAGCGATCAGAGCGCACACAGTGATCTGACAAATACCCAAAAATACAAGAACGAGCTCTGAGACGTGGAAACTCTGTAGACTGCACACCTGATCCTATCCTAAACACAACTAAAAGCGGCTGTGGATTGCGCCTAACAACTACCTAGGCAACTCGGCACAGCCTAAGAAACTAGCTAGCCTGAAGATAGAAAAATAGGCCTGACTTGCCCCAGAGAAATTCCCCAAAGGAAAAGGCAGCCCCCCACATGTAATGACTGTGAGTAAGATGAAAAGACAAAACGTAGGGATGAAATAGATTCAGCAAAGTGGGGCCCGATATTCTAGGACAGAGCGAGGACAGTAAAGCGAACTTTGCAGTCTACAAAAAACCCTAAAGCAAAACCACGCAAAGGGGGCAAAAAAAAAACCCACCGTGCCGAACTAACGGCACGGCGGTACACCCTTTGCGTCTCAGAGCTTCCAGCAAAACAAAAGACAAGCTGGACAGAAAAAAAGCAAAAAGCACTTAGCTATACAGAGCAGCAGGTCACAGGAACAATCAGGAGAAGCTCAGATCCAACACTGAAACATTGACAAGGAGCAAGGATAGCAGCATCAGGCGGAGTTAAGTAATGAAGCAGTTAACGAGCTCACCAGAACACCTGAGGGAGGAAGCTCAGAAGCTGCAGTACCACTTGTGACCACAGGAGTGAATTCAGCCACAGAATTCACAACAGTACCCCCCCTTGAGGAGGGGTCACCGAACCCTCACCAGAGCCCCCAGGCCGACCAGGATGAGCCGCATGAAAGGCACGAACAAGATCGGAAGCATGAACATCAGAGGCAAAAACCCAGGAATTATCTTCCTGAGCATAACCCTTCCATTTAACCAGATACTGGAGTTTCCGTCTAGAAACACGAGAATCCAAAATCTTCTCCACAATATACTCCAATTCCCCCTCCACCAAAACCGGGGCAGGAGGCTCAACAGATGGAACCATAGGTGCCACGTATCTCCGCAACAACGACCTATGGAATACATTATGTATGGAAAAGGAGTCTGGGAGGGTCAAACGAAAAGACACAGGATTGAGAACCTCAGAAATCCTATACGGACCAATAAAACGAGGTTTAAATTTAGGAGAGGAAACCTTCATAGGAATATGACGAGAAGATAACCAAACCAGATCCCCAACACGAAGTCGGGGACCCACACGGCGTCTGCGATTAGCGAAAAGTTGAGCTTTCTCCTGGGACAAGATCAAATTGTCCACTACCTGAGTCCAGATCTGCTGCAACCTATCCACCACAGAATCCACACCAGGACAGTCCGAAGACTCAACTTGTCCTGAAGAGAAACGAGGATGGAACCCAGAATTGCAAAAAAATGGAGAAACCAAGGTAGCCGAGCTGGCCCGATTATTAAGGGCGAACTCAGCCAATGGCAAAAAGGACACCCAATCATCCTGGTCTGCAGAAACAAAACATCTCAGATATGTTTCCAAGGTCTGATTGGTTCGTTCGGTCTGGCCATTAGTCTGAGGATGGAAAGCCGAGGAAGAGGATAGGTCAATGCCCATCCTACCACAAAAGGCTCGCCAAAACCTTGAAACAAACTGGGAACCTCTGTCAGAAACAATATTCTCAGGAATGCCATGCAACCGAACCACATGCTGAAAGAACAAAGGTACCAAATCAGAGGAGGAAGGCAATTTAGCCAAGGGCACCAGATGGACCATTTTAGAAAAGCGATCACAGACCACCCAAATGACTGACATCTTTTGAGAAACGGGAAGGTCAGAAATGAAATCCATCGAAATATGTGTCCAAGGTCTCTTTGGGACCGGCAAGGGCAAAAGCAACCCACTGGCACGAGAACAGCAGGGCTTAGCCCTAGCACAAATCCCACAGGACTGCACAAAAGTACGTACATCCCGTGACAGAGATGGCCACCAGAAGGATCTAGCCACTAACTCTCTGGTACCAAAGATTCCAGGATGACCAGCCAACACCGAACAATGAAGTTCAGAGATAAGTTTATTAGTCCACCTATCAGGGACGAACAGTTTCTCTGCTGGACAACGATCAGGTTTATTCGCCTGAAATTTTTGCAGCACCCGCCGCAAATCAGGGGAGATGGCAGACACAATGACTCCTTCCTTGAGGATACCCGCTGGCTCAGATAAACCCGGAGAGTCGGGCACAAAACTCCTAGACAGAGCATCCGCCTTCACATTTTTAGAGCCCGGAAGGTACGAAATCACAAAGTCGAAGCGGGCAAAAAATAACGACCAACGGGCCTGTCTAGGATTCAAGCGCTTGGCAGACTCGAGATAAGTCAAGTTCTTATGATCAGTCAATACCACCACGCGATGCTTAGCTCCTTCAAGCCAATGACGCCACTCCTCGAATGCCCACTTCTCGAATGCCCACTTCATGGCCAGCAACTCTCGATTGCCCACATCATAATTACGCTCAGCGGGCGAAAACTTCCTGGAAAAGAAAGCACATGGTTTCATCACTGAGCAATCAGAACCTCTCTGTGACAAAACCGCCCCTGCTCCAATCTCAGAAGCATCAACCTCGACCTGGAACGGAAGAGAAACATCTGGCTGACACAACACAGGGGCAGAACAAAAACGACGCTTCAACTCCTGAAAAGCTTCCACAGCAGCAGAAGACCAATTAACCAAATCAGCACCCTTCTTGGTCAAATCGGTCAATGGTTTGGCAATGCTAGAAAAATTACAGATGAAGCGACGATAAAAATTAGCAAAGCCCAGGAACTTTTGCAGACTTTTCAGAGATGTCGGCTGAATCCAATCCTGGATGGCTTGGACCTTAACTGGATCCATCTCGATAGTAGAAGGGGTAAAGATGAACCCCAAAAATGAAACTTTCTGCACACCGAAGAGACACTTTGATCCCTTCACAAACAAAGAGTTAGCACGCAGGACCTGAAAAACCATTCTGACCTGCTTCACATGAGACTCCCAATCATCTGAGAAGATCAAAATGTCATCCAAGTAAACAATCAGGAATTAATCCAGATACTCACGGAAGATGTCATGCATAAAAGACTGAAACACAGATGGAGCATTGGCAAGTCCGAACGGCATCACTAGATACTCAAAATGACCCTCGGGCGTATTGAATGCAGTTTTCCATTCATCTCCTTGCCTGATTCTCACCAGATTATACGCACCACGAAGATCTATCTTAGTGAACCAACTAGCCCCCTTAATCCGAGCAAACAAGTCAGATAACAATGGCAAGGGATACTGAAATTTAACAGTGATCTTATTAAGAAGGCGGTAATCAATACACGGTCTCAGCGAACCATCCTTCTTGGCTACAAAGAAGAACCCTGCTCCCAGTGGTGATGACGATGGGCGAATATGTCCCTTCTCCAGGGATTCCTTCACATAACTGCGCATAGCGGCATGTTCGGGCACGGATAAATTAAATAATCGACCTTTAGGGAATTTACTACCAGGAATCAAATTGATAGCACAATCACAATCCCTATGCGGAGGTAGAGCATCGGACTTGGGCTCTTCAAATACATCCTGATAATCAGACAAGAACTCTGGGACCTCAGAAGGGGTGGATGACGAAATCGACAAAAATGGAACATCACCATGTACCCCCTGACAACCCCAGCTGGATACCGACATGGAATTCCAATCCAATACTGGATTATGGGTTTGTAGCCATGGCAACCCCAACACGACCACATCATGCAGATTATGCAACACCAGAAAGCGAATAACTTCCTGATGTGCAGGAGCCATGCACATGGTCCGCTGGGCCCAGTATTGAGGTTTATTCTTGGCCAAAGGTGTAGCATCAATTCCTCTCAATGGAATAGGACACCGCAAAGGCTCCAAGAAAAACCCACAACGTTTAGCATAATCCAAATCCATCAGATTCAGGGCAGCGCCCGAATCCACAAACGCCATGACAGAAAACGACGACAAAGAGCATATCAAGGTAATGGACAGAAGGAATTTGGACTGTACAGTACCAATGACGGCAGACCTAGCGGACCGCTTAGTGCGCTTAGGACAATCAGAAATAGCATGAGTGGAATCACCACAGTAGAAACACAGACCATTCAGACGTCTGTATTCCTGCCGTTCAACTCTAGTCATAGTCCTATCGCACTGCATAGGCTCAGGTTTAACCTTAGGCAGTACCGCCAAATGGTGCACAGATTTACGCTCGCGCAAGCGTCGACCGATCTGAATGGCCAAAGACAAAGACTCATTCAAACCAGCAGGCATAGGAAATCCCACCATGACATCCTTAAGAGCCTCAGAGAGACCCTTTCTGAACAAAGCTGCCAGCGCAGATTCATTCCACTGAGTGAGTACTGACCATTTCCTAAATTTCTGACAATATACTTCTATCTCATCCTGACCCTGACACAAAGCCAGCAAATTTTTCTCAGCCTGATCCACTGAATTAGGCTCATCGTACAGCAATCCGAGCGCCAGGAAAAATGCATCGACACTACTCAATGCAGGGTCTCCTGGCGCAAGAGAAAATGCCCAGTCTTGAGGGTCGCCGCGCAAAAAAGAAATAATAATCAAAACCTGTTGAATAGGATTACCAGAAGAATGAGGTTTCAAGGCCAGAAATAGCTTACAATTATTTTTGAAACTTAGACACTTAGTTCTATCTCCAAAAAACAAATCAGGAATAGGAATTCTTGGTTCTAACATAGATTTCTGATCAATAGTATCTTGAATTTTTTGTACATTTATAACGAGATTATCCATTGAAGAGCACAGACCCTGAATATCCATGTCCACACCTGTGTCCAGAATCACCCAAATGTCTAGGGGAAAAAAAAAAAAATGAACACAGAGCAAAAAAAAAAAAATGATGTCAGAACTTTTTCTTTCCCTCTATTGAGAATCATTAGTTTGGTCTCCTTGTACTGTTATGTTTGCTAATGACAGGTGTTATGAAGGCAATCCAGAAACACAGTGTGCTTAGCGATCAGAGCGCACACAGTGATCTGACAAATACCCAAAAATACAAGAACGAGCTCTGAGACGTGGAAACTCTGTAGACTGCACACCTGATCCTATCCTAAACACAACTAAAAGCGGCTGTGGATTGCGCCTAACAACTACCTAGGCAACTCGGCACAGCCTAAGAAACTAGCTAGCCTGAAGATAGAAAAATAGGCCTGACTTGCCCCAGAGAAATTCCCCAAAGGAAAAGGCAGCCCCCCACATGTAATGACTGTGAGTAAGATGAAAAGACAAAACGTAGGGATGAAATAGATTCAGCAAAGTGGGGCCCGATATTCTAGGACAGAGCGAGGACAGTAAAGCGAACTTTGCAGTCTACAAAAAACCCTAAAGCAAAACCACGCAAAGGGGGCAAAAAAAAACCCACCGTGCCGAACTAACGGCACGGCGGTACACCCTTTGCGTCTCAGAGCTTCCAGCAAAACAAAAGACAAGCTGGACAGAAAAAAAGCAACAAAAAAGCAAAAAGCACTCAGAACTGGTATGATATCAAATATTTTTTGCAAGTTTATTATATTAACAAACAAGGTTGCCACCAAAAGATACGTGCAGATAGAAACCCAACGTTTCAACCCTCCTGGGTCTTACTCATGGGGTTACTAAGGAGATAAAGAAACAATATCAGATATCAACCTAGCAACATTAACAGAAGAAAAAAAATGTGCCCTATGAAACAAATATACAATAATAAAATATATATATATATATATGTATATATACAGTGGGGCAAAAAAGTATTTAGTCAGTCAGCAATAGTGCAAGTTCCACCACTTAAAAAGATGAGAGGCGTCTGTAATTTACATCGTAGGTAGACCTCAACTATGGGAGACAAACTGAGAAAAAAAATCTAGAAAATCACATTGTCTGTTTTTTTTAATAATTTATTTGCATATTATGGTGGAAAATAAGTATTTGGTCAGCAACAAACAATCAAGATTTCTGGCTCTCACAGACCTGTAACTTCATCTTTAAGAGTCTCCTCTTTCCTCCACTCATTACCTGTAGTAATGGCACCTGTTTAAACTTGTTATCAGTATAAAAAGACACCTGAGCTGTCAAAGGACTCCAGAAACAAAATTGTAGCCCTGCACCAGGCTGGGAAGACTGAATCTGCAATAGCCAACCAGCTTGGAGTGAAGAAATCAACAGTGGGAGCAATAATTAGAAAATGGAAGACATACAAGACCACTGATAATCTCCCTCGATCTGGGGCTCCACGCAAAATCCCACCCCGTGGGGTCAGAATGATCACAAGAACGGTGAGCAAAAATCCCAGAACCACGCGGGGGGACCTAGTGAATGAACTGCAGAGAGCTGGGACCAATGTAACAAGGCCTACCATAAGTAACACACTACGCCACCATGGACTCAGATCCTTGTTATGTTTGCTAATGACAGGTGTTATGAAGGCAATCCAGAAACACAGTGTGCTTAGCGATCAGAGCGCACACAGTGATCTGACAAATACCCAAAAATACAAGAACGAGCTCTGAGACGTGGAAACTCTGTAGACTGCACACCTGATCCTATCCTAAACACAACTAAAAGCGGCTGTGGATTGCGCCTAACAACTACCTAGGCAACTCGGCACAGCCTAAGAAACTAGCTAGCCTGAAGATAGAAAAATAGGCCTGACTTGCCCCAGAGAAATTCCCCAAAGGAAAAGGCAGCCCCCCACATGTAATGACTGTGAGTAAGATGAAAAGACAAAACGTAGGGATGAAATAGATTCAGCAAAGTGGGGCCCGATATTCTAGGACAGAGCGAGGACAGTAAAGCGAACTTTGCAGTCTACAAAAAACCCTAAAGCAAAACCACGCAAAGGGGGCAAAAAAAAAACCCACCGTGCCGAACTAACGGCACGGCGGTACACCCTTTGCGTCTCAGAGCTTCCAGCAAAACAAAAGACAAGCTGGACAGAAAAAAAGCAAAAAGCACTTAGCTATACAGAGCAGCAGGTCACAGGAACAATCAGGAGAAGCTCAGATCCAACACTGAAACATTGACAAGGAGCAAGGATAGCAGCATCAGGCGGAGTTAAGTAATGAAGCAGTTAACGAGCTCACCAGAACACCTGAGGGAGGAAGCTCAGAAGCTGCAGTACCACTTGTGACCACAGGAGTGAATTCAGCCACAGAATTCACAACAGATCCTGCAGTGCCAGACGTGTCCCACTGCTTAAGCCAGTACATGTCTGGGCCCGTCTGAAGTTTGCTAGAGAGCATTTGGATGATCCAGAGGAGTTTTGGGAGAATGTCCTATGGTCTGATGAAACCAAACTGGAACTGTTTGGTAGAAACACAACTTGTCATGTTTGGAGGAAAAAGAATACTGAGTTGCATCCATCAAACACCATACCTACTGTAAAGCATGGTGGTGGAAACATCATGCTTTGGAGCTGTTTCTCTGCAAAGGGGCCAGGACGACTGATCCGGGTACATGAAAGAATGAATGGGGCCATGTATCGTGAGATTTTGAATGCAAACCTCCTTCCATCAGCAAGGGCATTGAAGATGAAACGTGGCTGGGTCTTTCAACATGACAATGATCCAAAGCACATCGCCAGGGCAACGAAGGAGTGGCTTCGTAAGAAGCATTTCAAGGTCCTGGAGTGGCCTAGCCAGTCTCCAGATCTCAACCCTATAGAAAATCTTTGGAGGGAGTTGAAAGTCCGTGTTGCCAAGCGAAAAGCCAAAAACATCACTGCTCTAGAGGAGATCTGCATGGAGGAATGGGCCAACATACCAACAACAGTGTGTGGCAACCTTGTGAAGACTTACAGAAAACATTTGACCTCTGTCATTGCCAACAAAGGATATATTAAAAAGTATTGAGATGAAATTTTGTATCTGACCAAATACTTATTTTCCACCATAATATGCAAATAAATTGTTAAAAAAACAGACAATGTGATTTTCTGGATTTTTTTTTCTCAGTTTGTCTCCCATAGTTGAGGTCTACTTATCATGTAAATTACAGACGCCTCTCATCTTTTTAAGTGGTGGAACTTGCACTATTGCTGACTGACTAAATACTTTTTTGCCCCACTGTATATATATATACATATACACACCAATGAATAAAACATAAGAAACAAAGAATATAAATAGCAGCCAGAGATGGTTGCAGACTACTGATAAAGAGCAACAGTGCCCAATTGAAGATATCTCAGGATAATGTTCAAGAAAGGGTAGAAGGCGTTGGGGGTAATAGATATAGAATAAGCTGATTACCTTGATTCCTGATTAAATGTATAAAGGTGGCAGAAATTGGGCAGGAGGAAGATTTCTTTAGTGTATAGTCGCTGTGGTGAAAAATAGCAAGATTATAGAGTAACATCAGATATAATAAGAGAGGCGTCTTGATGTAGTGTATATTCCTGGGACCCCTGTCATTCTAAATGTAAATGGCTGCACTAATAAGGTTATATAAAGTAAAATCGGGTGTAGCCAGAGAGGCGTCTCGATAACATGCACAGTATGGGGACCCATGGCATCCTAAATGCAGATAACCGCAACGGGAGGGCATAGTAAGAGGCGTGGGGGGCAGCAATAATTCATATTGAAAGTACTGTTACCAGGTCATTGGGTAATAAGTCCCGTTTAGTTACTTTAATAAAGCGCGAGGAAGGAGTATGGAAGTCCTCAGTAAGTGGTGTTTGTTCAGTGGGGTGGCCTTTACTTCCGTGGTGGGCCTATGAAAGACATCCATGTAGTGAGGGGATGTCTAGAGAGACAGTGGTGGCGCAGCCTAATGGGCTAATGGGAAGTTGCTAAAGTACCTGTAGCCTCCTGGATGACTGCATAAGCGGCGCTCCCGCGCCCTGCTTGATGTCGCGTATGAGGAATGAGGGAGATGGCGGGTTTAAATACCGCCGTAGGTATCGCCGCACCGGAAGTGAGGCCCCTTGAACTGTAAATGAAGCGGCGCTCTTGCTGGAATAACCGCGCATGCGCGGTGAGCACTGGATATGTGTGAGGGCATGAGGATGCCAGGAGAAGGGTGTGGAAGAGTGCGGTCACGTGTGTGACTGCACCAAAACAGTACTAAGGTGCTGGTGGATGCCTGGATCTATGAGCCTGGGACTAACAATGCATGGGAGTGCCGTATATCATGTAATATGTATAGCTATGTTAATGAGGTAATAAGAACAGGATCGCTAGGCGTGACAGGGCTCTATGTAAGAGATGCTAGGATACCCTTTTCATGGGAGATGGAGGTATAAAAGCTATTCACGTCCATAGTAACCAGGAGGCTCTCTGGTGGTACCACATTCAGTTGTCTAATTATATTGAGGAAGTGTCTGGTATCCAGTAAAAATGATCTGGTAGTCCTAACCAAGGGTGTAAGAATCTTTTCTAGAAAGACCGAAAGGGGTGAAAGTATGGAATCCGTGGATGCCACGATGGGACGGCCTGGAGGGTTGGGTAGGGATTTGTGAACTTTAGGGAGGACATAAAAGACAGGAGTTATTGGGTGAAGGTTGGAAAGGAACTTTGCTGTCTGTTGGTCAATCGTACCGTTCTCAGTATATGTACTGATTACTGACTGGATTTTTTTGCGGATATCAAAAGTGGGGTCTCTTGGAATAATTCTGTATGTGTTACTGTCAGACAGTTGACGTAATATCTCACTAGAGTATGCAGTATGGTCCATAATGACCGTGGCCCCACCTTTGTCCCTGGCTAATGTCAGGTTTGTATGTGTGGGAAAAAATCCCAGACGATGTTGGTGCATCAAATCCTTATTAATGTCTTTATCAACAAAGGAAATAAAAGTTTCAGTGGCGTGGAATGTCTGTGGTGGATTAAAGGAACTAGGGTTCCTCAGTCCCAGTGATGAGAGGGATCTCCGCAACAGAGACGTCCCCGTGGGGAGGCACTCTGTTCTCGGAGTACCCCTCTAGAGTCCCAATTGAGTCTTGAGTCTCACTAGACGATAAAAATGTTGTAGGTCCCTCTCCAGCTGGAAGCTGTCCCAGTTGGGAGTAGGGCAGAATGATAGTCCTTTCTGGGGCAAGTCTAGTTCCGCAGATGAGAGCGTATGACCCGAGATGTTGATTACTACATTAGGTGTCTTACCTGTGAATGGGTTGTCATTTTTTTCTCGATCTTCTTGTCGGTAGGGACGCTGGTAACCTCCCCTGCGGCCTTTTGATAAAAAACGGGGTCTGTTGGAACCTGTGGACGAGTCGCTCTCTGTGCTGAAGGAACCTGCTTTGCGCTGGTACGGGCGACACCAGGGATTGTTTCCTGAGGTATCACTCCATTTGTAAACCCTGTTATGGGTATAGTCGTCGTTGTCGCGTTGAAATTTCTGTCATTTCCTTTCTTGTAGAAACTTCTGGTGGTCCGCAAGGATCTTGTCCGTCTTATCTTTGAGGCTGGTCCAGTCAGTAGAAGCCAGAGTAGATGACAGCTGGGTTTCAATAGCCTTGATATTGTCTTGAGTTTCTGTGATAGCTTTCTGTAAGAATTCAATGGTTAGAATTATAATGTCCATGGAACATTTGTTAAGTATCCTCTTATACTTGTCGCAAAAATCAGGGTTTTCGGAAAAGAGAGATCTTGCCCTGCTTATGGTATTCTGCCAAGGTTATGCAGTGTAAATCATAGGATATCCGCTTACGTCGCTCCTTCTCGTAGTCTCTCGTCCTCAATTCATGGAGGGAGGTTTTCAAGAACTCACTTGAATTAGAGACTTGAGAAAGTATACTAGAACTGGTTGCAATGTCGTATGCAAAAGTGTCCGACGACATCTGGTGGACCGGTGCTACACCAAGCAAAAAGTCATATATAAGGGAGTAATGGTGTGCACTCAGGTCAAGAACAAGGAGGTGCTGGTAAAACAGAGCATGTGGTCCCAATAGTCATATGTCAAAAAATTACCTCACATTTAGAACTGGTATGATGCAAAAAATATTTCATAAGTTTATTATGTTAACAAACAAGGTTGCAACCAAAAGATACGTGCAGATAGAAACCCAATGTTTTGACCCTCCTGGGTCTTACTCATGGGGTTACTAAGGAGATAAAGAAACAATATCAGATATCAACCTAGCAACATTAACAGAAGAAAAAAAATGTGCCCTATGAAACAAATATACAATTATATATATATATATATATATATATATATATATATATATACACCAATGAATAAAACATAAGAAAGAATATAAATAGCAGCCAGAGATGGTTGTAGACTACTGATAAAGAGCAACAGTGCCCAATTGAAGATATCTCAGGATAATGTTCAAGAAAGGGTAGAAGGTGTTGGAGGTAATAGATATAGAATAAGCTGATTACCTTGATTCCTGATTAAATGTATAAAGGTGGCAGAAATTGGGCAGGAGGAAGATTTCTTTAGTGTGTAGTCACTGGTGAAAAATAGCAAGATTATATAGAGTATAGTGCTAAAGCATGTCAATATGAAATATGAATAGCAATACTGCTTCTGGATACTAGGAAAAAAAATGAGACATTTAGCACATAATTTGGCCAATTTATGCATTCCTAGCAGCCAACGACAAGGTGGTCTCAAATCTGCTGGGTCCTACGTGTCTAGTGTGAATACCTCTCTAAGACTGAAGTCTGAATTGGAGGGTAGATGTGAATACCTCTCTTCAAAGTCTGATTTTGTGGGAAGGTAGAACCCTGTTGCAACTAAAATCCACCACATGCTGGAGGGGAGAGTGCTTGGTCAGAAAGCTAATGTACAATGACAAAAGACTGGCACTTCTAAGCTAGTGTGAACAGGCGCATACTAGGAGCAGCCATCTCCATATACAATAAACAAAAAAAGTTGCACTCTATAGAACTAAAGCATGTCAATATGAAATGGTGGATTGTGGTGGATTTTACTTGCAACAGGGTCCTATCTACCCATAAAATCAGACTTTGTAAGAGAGGTATTCACATGGATGCAGGAATTCAGATTTCAGTCTTAGGGCTCATACTCACTTGCGAGAATCTCGGATGAGTCTCGCACAGCAATACCCGGCACTCAGGAGCGGAGTGTGCGGCTGCATGTATTGCTATGCGGCCGCACGCTCCAACCTGAGTGTCGGCCTCAGCGCTGGGTATTAACATGCGAGACTCATCCGAGTTTCGTGCAAGTGAGTATGAGCCCTTAGAGATGTATTCACACTAGCATGCATGAATTGTCCAAATTATGTGCTAAGCGTCTTATTTTTTTTCCCCCAGTATTCAGAAGCAGAATTGCTATTCATATTTCATATATTTCATATTGATCGGCTTTAGCACTACAGAGTGCAATTTTTTTTTTTTAGATAGTGACTAATCTGAACAAGAAAGTTAGTATGAGTTCATGAGAAAGAACCCAACTGCAAATTTAACATCAAGGGGACGTGAATTGGGTGGGAATAGTTTGGCAAATACATTAGCAGGCCATTGTTCAATTTCACACATTGGTCAGGCATATGGATGAGTGAGCGCTAAAATGCTCGGATGCTTGTTACTCGAACCGAGCAATTCCCAATGCTCTGACGCTCGTTTTCAAGTAAAAAGTATAATGGAAGTCAATGGGAAATCTAAGAATTTTTCCGGCAGACCCTACAAGGAGGTCTGGGGGCAGTGAAAAGGTTGAAATAGATAGGAAAAGTGCTGAATAGAAGGCGAACAGCATGGGAAAGACCCCCTGAAAGCATCTGAATCCCAGATCCCTGCTGAGAACAATGTTGTCACACTTTTACTCCAATTTAAGGACTGACAATAAAACATTTAAAATCAGCGAAAAAAAGTAGTTTACAGGAAAAAAAATTAAGAAACATTTTTCCTGTATAATGACTTGTATATAAGGCAACATTTAAAAAGGATTTGAAAAAATAATTTAAGTAAACCAAAATTGAATTTTTTTATTACAAAATTGGAAATTTCAGTGTAATTTTTGACGGAAGCCAGAACTGCCAAAAATTTGATGGCAGAGGGAGTCTGATACACACCCTGTATTAGACATAGACAGAAATGTCTCATACATACAGCCAGTGATACAGTGATACTTCTAGACTCATAAAGGCTATCCACTAAGTGCAAAGGCTGCCAAAAATTAGAAGTAGGATCATTCTTACACCCTTAACCAATTACTTGCCAAATTAACCATTTTCATTTTTATTTTTTTTAATGACAGATTTTTTATGATTTGGGTCCTAATGAATCAGAAACATAATTTGCAAAATTATTTTCAGAAAAGGGCGTACCAATATTCAATGAAAAATGACAATGACATGATTTACTATTTTGAAAACATTAATTTTGCAAACACAACACAAAAAAAATGGACCTAATTATAAAAATTATAAAATCATAGCTGCTAGAAGCTAAAGATTAGGCGTCCCCCCAAAAAAAACCATTGGTAGATAATGGGTTAAAGACACCTGTAGTACCTCATTCAAATATTGCTAACAAAGTGTTTGTTGTGGTACTCCCACACTCACAAAAGGTCTGCACACAGTGCAAAGCCTGCCAAAAATTACAAGCAGGGTAATTCACACACCCTTCAAGGCACCAACTGAAATGCCTTATAAAAAATAAAGTGTAGTTGTGACACTTGTACACTCAGAAAGGCTTTGCAAACAGTATAAAGCAATTAAAAAATTATAAGAAGGGTCATCCAGTCATTCATAGACCCTTGAAGGCAACAACTATTGAGCCTCATAAAAAAATTAGGAACGTGTAATTGTGGCACTTCTACACTCATAAAGGCATTGCAGACTGTGCAAAACCAGGGAAAAATATAAGG
Organism: Ranitomeya imitator; assembly: GCF_032444005.1. Taxonomy (NCBI): domain Eukaryota; kingdom Metazoa; phylum Chordata; class Amphibia; order Anura; family Dendrobatidae; genus Ranitomeya; species Ranitomeya imitator. Next base: position 561,202,281 of record NC_091284.1, on the reverse strand, counting down.
GTGATCTTCCATAAACCCTTGAAGGCAACATCTAGTGGGCCTCATTCAAATATTTTAAAAGCATAGTTGATGTTCTTTGAGGCTATGTGTCCACGTTGAGCATTTCTGTGTGGATTTTTCCGCTCAGTTTTTGAGAAATCCGAAGGTGAAACACACTGCGATTTACTTGCTGATTACCAGAGGCGTAGCTAGGGTTTTGGTTCAGGGGGGGCGAAGCTTCTGAGTGGGCCCCTAACCAGGTAACCTTGATTATAACTGGGTGACGCGGCCTAATAGTGGAGGAGAACATCAGCAGATAACCGCGCTGTTACTGAAGATAATCTCTGTATAAAGACCAACATGGATATTACCGCCATATGGTCAGTAGAAGATACCAGTCCTACGGAACATGTTAGAGATCACAGCACAGTTACAGATAATCTCTTACCGCTGATGTCCTTTATGATGGAATCATTCACTTTTCATGTCTTTTCGGTCTGGCCCAGACCGACATGACAACTTCTTCCAGCCAGGACTCGTCTGCAGAGATTACAACAAAGAAACATTTCACTTCTCATATTCCAGCCCCATCACCATCTATTCCGAACCTGCACAAACTCCTCATCCTGCTGATACCCCAATACTGAGTTGCGGCTACCATATGTGTCCCTGTTACTGCACCTGCTACCCCAATACTGAGCCTCTGCTGCCGTATGTGTCCCATTACTGCACCTGATACCGCAATACTGAGCTGCTGCTGCCGTATGTGTCCCCATTACTGCACCTGATATCCCAATACTGAGCCTCTGCTGCCATATGTGTCCCTATTACTGCACCTGATACCCCAATACTGAGCCTCTGCTGCCGTATGTGCCCCATTACTGCACCTGATACCCCAATACTGAGCCGCTGCTGCCATATTTGTCCCTATTACTGCACCTGATACCTCAATACTGAGCCTCTGCTGCCGTATGTGTCCCTATTACTGCACCTGATACCCCAATACTGAGCCGCTGCTGCCGTATGTGTCCCTATTACTGCTCCTGATACCCCAATACTGAGCCGCTGCTGCCATATTTGTCCCTATTACTGCACCTGATACCCTGATACTGAGCCGCTGCTGCCGTATGTGTCCCTATTACTGCACCTGATACCCAAATACTGAGCCGCTGCTGCCATATGTGTCCCTATTACTGCACCTGATACCCCAATACTGAGCCGCTGCTGCCGTATGTGTCCCTATTACTGCTCCCGATACCCCAATACTGAGCCGCTGCTGCCGTATGTGTCCTTATTACTGCCCGTGATACCCTGATACTGAGCCGCTGCTGCCGTATGTGTCCCTATTACTGCCCCTGATACCCCAATACTGAGCAGCTGCTGCCATATGTGTCCCTATTACTGCACCTGAAACCCCAATGCTGAGCTGCTGCTGCCGTATGTGTCCCTATTACTGCCCCTGATACCCCAATACTGAGCCGCTGCTGCCATATGTGTCCCTATTACTGCACCTGATACCCCAATACTGAGCCGCTGCTGCCGTATGTGTCCCTATTACTGCCCCTGATACCCCAATACTGAGCCGCTGCTGCCATATGTGTCCCTATTACTGCCCCTGATACCCCAATACTGAGCCGCTGCTGCCGTATGTGTCCCTATTACTGCCCCTGATACCCCAATACTGAGCAGCTGCTGCCATATGTGTCCCTATTACTGCACCTGAAACCCCAATGCTGAGCTGCTGCTGCCGTATGTGTCCCTATTACTGCCCCTGATACCCCAATACTGAGCAGCTGCTGCCATATGTGTCCCTATTACTGCACCTGATACCCCAATACTGAGCTGCTGCTGCCATATGTGTCCCTATTACTGCACCTGATACCCCAATACTGAGCCTCTGCTGTCGTATGTGTCCCTATTACTGCACCTGATACCCCAATGGCTGCACTAATAAGGTTATATAAAGTAAAATTGGGTGTAGCCAGAGAGGCGTCTCGATAACATGCACAGTATGGGGACCCATGGCATCCTAAATGCAGATAACCGCAACGGGAGGGCATAGTAAGAGGCGTGGGGGGCAGCAATAATTCATATTGAAAGTACTGTTACCAGGTCATTGGGTAATAAGTCCCGTTTAGTTACTTTAATAAAGCGCGAGGAAGGAGTATGGAAGTCCTCAGTAAGTGGTGTTTGTTCAGTGGGGTGGCCTTTACTTCCGTGGTGGGCCTACGAAAGACATCCATGTAGTGAGGGGATGTCTAGAGAGACAGTGGTGGCGCAGCCTAATGGGCTAATGGGAAGTTGCTAAAGTACCTGTAGCCTCCTGGATGACTGCATAAGCGGCGCTCCTGCGCCCTGCTTGATGTCGCGTATGAGGAATGAGGGAGATGGCGGGTTTAAATGCCGCCGTAGGTATCACCGCAACGGAAGTGAGGCCCCTTGAACTGTAAATGAAGCGGCGCTCTTGCTGGAATAACCGCGCATGCGCGGTGAGCACTGGATATGTGTGAGGGCATGAGGATGCCAGGAGAAGGGTGTGGAAGAGTGCGGTCACGTGTGTGACTGCACCAAAACAGTACTAAGGTGCTGGTGGATGCCTGGATCTATGAGCCTGGGACTAACAATGCATGGGAGTGCCGTATATCATGTAATATGTATAGCTATGTTAATGAGGTAATAAGAACAGGATCGCTAGGCGTGACAGGGCTCTATGTAAGAGATTGTATTGTTTGTGGAATAAGTGGACAAAGACCATAATGTGCATGATGGATGACCCTGAATGGGAAGAAAAAGTTAGAGGGGAACTCACCTAATGGGCTGAGGGCTCACCGTGTCTGGAAAATAAAACGCAATGTTAGTGGAATACTACAGTAGCCAGTCCATTTCCCTATTCAGACCCTTAGGGGTTAGGGTCTCCAGCTTATGGATCCAGAATGTTTCTCTCAGTCTCAGCTGTTTAATATGGTTTCCTCCCCTTGGTCTGGGTACCTGTTCAATGACTTGATATTTTAATTGCGCTACCATATGTCTGAATGTAATGAAATGCTCAGGGATGGGTAGCCAAGTTTTACCACAGCGGATGGTAGATTTGTGGCTCGCTATGCGGTCCTTGACATGTTGTGTAGTTTCACCTACATAAAGGAGGCCACAGGGACATTTTATGACATAAACTGCGAAGTTGGAGTCACATATATGGTAGCCGGGAATGGGGTATGATTTGCCCGTTCTAGGGTGTGTGACGTCCGATTTGATGATGTTTGAGCATGAGGCACAGTTGAGGCAGGGGAATGTACCGTGGCGGCATGTTAGAACATTTTGGCTGGTGGTTGGGCGTGGGCTGCCAATGTCTGCCCTGACTAATTTGTCCTTGAGATTAGGGGCTCTCCTATTCCAGATGAGAGCAGGAGCTGAGAAGCTTGAGATATTAGGATAGGCTTTTGCCAGTAATGGCCAATGTTTCTTGATAACGGACTCAATTTTAGGCATTAAGGGATGAAAGGTGTGAACAAAAGGTACCTTGTCCCCATTGGTTTGTTTTAGGAGTAGTGGTTAAGGTTGAAGAATCCGTGACTTCTCCTGGTCTAGCAGGTGTTGGGGGTAACTCCTTTCTCTGAATTTTAAGGACATATCCTCAAGGCGTGTGGGGAGTATGGCAGGATCGGAGACAATCTTGACTACTCTGGTAAACTGAGAGCGAGGAAGACTATTGCGTGTGGCTTTAGGATGGCTGCTTGTATAATGTAAGAGACTATTACAGTCTGTTGGTTTCGGATAAATGTCAGGAGAGAGGTGGCCCAGGTCGTCCTTGTACACAAGGGTATCTAAAAAGGAGATCTGTTTAAGGTCATGGTGCATGGTAAATTGAAGTTCAGGATAGACTGAGTTGAGAGATTGGTGGAATGTTTGCAGTAAGTCAGTAGGTCCTGTCCAGATGAAAAAAATATCATCTATGTAACGGTGGTAACAGCTAGTGTATTGTTCAAATCTAGCATCTGTGTAGACAAAATTCTCCTCAAATGCATTCATAAATGCATTTGCGTACGCAAGTGCGACATTTGAACCCATCTCGGTCCTCTGTCGCTGGATGTAATAAGTGTCCTCATATAGAAAGAAATTCTCATACAGAACTAGTTTTAACAGATCCAGACATAGATGTATGGAACTGGTGGACATGTTAGAGGTTTCCAATAATGATTTGGATGCTAGGATACCCTTTTCATGGGAGATGGAGGTATAAAAGCTATTCACGTCCATAGTAACCAGGAGGCTCTCTGGTGGTACCACATTCAGTTGTCTAATTATATTGAGGAAGTGTCTGGTATCCAGTAAAAATGATCTGGTAGTCCTAACCAAGGGTGTAAGAATCTTTTCTAGAAAGACCGAAAGGGGTGAAAGTATGGAATCCGTGGATGCCATGATGGGACGGCCTGGAGGGTTGGGTAGGGATTTGTGAACTTTAGGGAGGACATAAAAGACAGGAGTTATTGGGTGAAGGTTGGAAAGGAACTTTGCTGTCTGTTGGTCAATCGTACCGTTCTCAGTATATGTACTGATTACTGACTGGATTTTTTTGCGGATATCAAAAGTGGGGTCTCTTGGAATAATTCTGTATGTGTTACTGTCAGACAGTTGACGTAATATCTCACTAGAGTATGCAGTATGGTCCATAATGACCGTGGCCCCACCTTTGTCCCTGGCTAATGTCAGGTTTGTATGTGTGGGAAAAAATCCCAGACGATGTTGGTGCATCAAATCCTTATTAATGTCTTTATCAACAAAGGAAATAAAAGTTTCAGTGGCGTGGAATGTCTGTGGTGGATTAAAGGAACTAGGGTTCCTCAGTCCCAGTGATGAGAGGGATCTCCGCAACAGAGACGTCCCCGTGGGGAGGCACTCTGTTCTCGGAGTACCCCTCTAGAGTCCCAATTGAGTCTTGAGTCTCACTAGACGATAAAAATGTTGTAGGTCCCTCTCCAGCTGGAAGCTGTCCCAGTTGGGAGTAGGGCAGAATGATAGTCCTTTCTGGGGCAAGTCTAGTTCCGCAGATGAGAGCGTATAACCCGAGATGTTGATTACTACATTAGGTGTCTTACCTGTGAATGGGTTGTCATTTTTTTCTCGATCTTCTTGTTGGTAGGGACGCTGGTAACCTCCCCTGCGGCCTTTTGATAAAAAACGGGGTCTGTTGGAACCTGTGGACGAGTCGCTCTCTGTGCTGAAGGAACCTGCTTTGCGCTGGTACGGGCGACACCAGGGATTGTTTCCTGAGGTATCACTCCATTTGTAAACCCTGTTATGGGTATAGTCGTCGTTGTCGCGTTGAAATTTCTGTCATTTCCTTTCTTGTAGAAACTTCTGGTGGTCCGCAAGGATCTTGTCCGTCTTATCTTTGAGGCTGGTCCAGTCAGTAGAAGCCAGAGTAGATGACAGCTGGGTTTCAATAGCCTTGATATTGTCTTGAGTTTCTGTGATAGCTTTCTGTAAGAATTCAATGGTTAGAATTATAATGTCCATGGAACATTTGTTAAGTATCCTCTTATACTTGTCGCAAAAATCAGGGTTTTCGGAAAAGAGAGATCTTGCCCTGCTTATGGTATTCTGCCAAGGTTATGCAGTGTAAATCATAGGATATCCGCTTACGTCGCTCCTTCTCGTAGTCTCTCGTCCTCAATTCATGGAGGGAGGTTTTCAAGAACTCACTTGAATTAGAGACTTGAGAAAGTATACTAGAGCTGGTTGCAATGTCGTATGCAAAAGTGTCCGACGACATCTGGTGGACCGGTGCTACACCAAGCAAAAAGTCATATATAAGGGAGTAATGGTGTGCACTCAGGTCAAGAACAAGGAGGTGCTGGTAAAACAGAGCATGTGGTCCCAATAGTCATATGTCAAAAAATTACCTCACACTCAGAACTGGTATGATGCAAAAAATATTTCATAAGTTTATTATGTTAACAAACAAGGTTGCCACCAAAAGATACGTGCAGATAGAAACCCAATGTTTTGACCCTCCTGGGTCTTACTCATGGGGTTACTAAGGAGATAAAGAAACAATATCAGATATCAACCTAGCAACATTAACAGAAGAAAAAAAATGTGCCCTATGAAACAAATATACAATAATATATATATATATATATATATATATATATATATATACACCAATGAATAAAACATAAGAAAGAATATAAATAGCAGCCAGAGATGGTTGTAGACTACTGATAAAGAGCAACAGTGCCCAATTGAAGATATCTCAGGATAATGTTCAAGAAAGGGTAGAAGGTGTTGGAGGTAATAGATATAGAATAAGCTGATTACCTTGATTCCTGATTAAATGTATAAAGGTGGCAGAAATTGGGCAGGAGGAAGATTTCTTTAGTGTGTAGTCACTGGTGAAAAATAGCAAGATTATATAGAGTATAGTGCTAAAGCATGTCAATATGAAATATGAATAGCAATACTGCTTCTGGATACTAGGAAAAAAAATGAGACATTTAGCACATAATTTGGCCAATTTATGCATTCCTAGCAGCCAACGACAAGGTGGTCTCAAATCTGCTGGGTCCTACGTGTCTAGTGTGAATACCTCTCTAAGACTGAAGTCTGAATTGGAGGGTAGATGTGAATACCTCTCTTCAAAGTCTGATTTTGTGGGAAGGTAGAACCCTGTTGCAACTAAAATCCACCACATGCTGGAGGGGAGAGTGCTCGGTCAGAAAGCTAATGTACAATGACAAAAGACTGGCACTTCTAAGCTAGTGTGAACAGGCGCATACTAGGAGCAGCCATCTCCATATACAATAAACAAAAAAAGTTGCACTCTATAGAACTAAAGCATGTCAATATGAAATGGTGGATTGTGGTGGATTTTACTTGCAACAGGGTCCTATCTACCCATAAAATCAGACTTTGTAAGAGAGGTATTCACATGGATGCAGGAATTCAGATTTCAGTCTTAGGGCTCATACTCACTTGCGAGAATCTCGGATGAGTCTCGCACAGCAATACCCGGCACTCAGGAGCGGAGTGTGCGGCTGCATGTATTGCTATGCGGCCGCACGCTCCAACCTGAGTGTCGGCCTCAGCGCTGGGTATTAACATGCGAGACTCATCCGAGTTTCGTGCAAGTGAGTATGAGCCCTTAGAGATGTATTCACACTAGCATGCATGAATTGTCCAAATTATGTGCTAAGCGTCTTATTTTTTTTCCCCCAGTATTCAGAAGCAGAATTGCTATTCATATTTCATATATTTCATATTGATCGGCTTTAGCACTACAGAGTGCAATTTTTTTTTTTTAGATAGTGACTAATCTGAACAAGAAAGTTAGTATGAGTTCATGAGAAAGAACCCAACTGCAAATTTAACATCAAGGGGACGTGAATTGGGTGGGAATAGTTTGGCAAATACATTAGCAGGCCATTGTTCAATTTCACACATTGGTCAGGCATATGGATGAGTGAGCGCTAAAATGCTCGGATGCTTGTTACTCGAACCGAGCAATTCCCAATGCTCTGACGCTCGTTTTCAAGTAAAAAGTATAATGGAAGTCAATGGGAAATCTAAGAATTTTTCCGGCAGACCCTACAAGGAGGTCTGGGGGCAGTGAAAAGGTTGAAATAGATAGGAAAAGTGCTGAATAGAAGGCGAACAGCATGGGAAAGACCCCCTGAAAGCATCTGAATCCCAGATCCCTGCTGAGAACAATGTTGTCACACTTTTACTCCAATTTAAGGACTGACAATAAAACATTTAAAATCAGCGAAAAAAAGTAGTTTACAGGAAAAAAAATTAAGAAACATTTTTCCTGTATAATGACTTGTATATAAGGCAACATTTAAAAAGGATTTGAAAAAATAATTTAAGTAAACCAAAATTGAATTTTTTTATTACAAAATTGGAAATTTCAGTGTAATTTTTGACGGAAGCAAGAACTGCCAAAAATTTGATGGCAGAGGGAGTCTGATACACACCCTGTATTAGACATAGACAGAAATGTCTCATACATACAGCCAGTGATACAGTGATACTTCTAGACTCATAAAGGCTATCCACTAAGTGCAAAGGCTGCCAAAAATTAGAAGTAGGATCATTCTTACACCCTTAACCAATTACTTGCCAAATTAACCATTTTCATTTTTATTTTTTTTAATGACAGATTTTTTATGATTTGGGTCCTAATGAATCAGAAACATAATTTGCAAAATTATTTTCAGAAAAGGGCGTACCAATATTCAATGAAAAATGACAATGACATGATTTACTATTTTGAAAACATTAATTTTGCAAACACAACACAAAAAAAATGGACCTAATTATAAAAATTATAAAATCATAGCTGCTAGAAGCTAAAGATTAGGCGTCCCCCCAAAAAAAACCATTGGTAGATAATGGGTTAAAGACACCTGTAGTACCTCATTCAAATATTGCTAACAAAGTGTTTGTTGTGGTACTCCCACACTCACAAAAGGTCTGCACACAGTGCAAAGCCTGCCAAAAATTACAAGCAGGGTAATTCACACACCCTTCAAGGCACCAACTGAAATGCCTTATAAAAAATAAAGTGTAGTTGTGACACTTGTACACTCAGAAAGGCTTTGCAAACAGTATAAAGCAATTAAAAAATTATAAGAAGGGTCATCCAGTCATTCATAGACCCTTGAAGGCAACAACTATTGAGCCTCATAAAAAAATTAGGAACGTGTAATTGTGGCACTTCTACACTCATAAAGGCATTGCAGACTGTGCAAAACCAGGGAAAAATATAAGGGTGATCTTCCATAAACCCTTGAAGGCAACATCTAGTGGGCCTCATTCAAATATTTTAAAAGCATAGTTGATGTTCTTTGAGGCTATGTGTCCACGTTGAGCATTTCTGTGTGGATTTTTCCGCTCAGTTTTTGAGAAATCCGAAGGTGAAACACACTGCGATTTACTTGCTGATTACCAGAGGCGTAGCTAGGGTTTTGGTTCAGGGGGGGCGAAGCTTCTGAGTGGGCCCCTAACCAGGTAACCTTGATTATAACTGGGTGACGCGGCCTAATAGTGGAGGAGAACATCAGCAGATAACCGCGCTGTTACTGAAGATAATCTCTGTATAAAGACCAACATGGATATTACCGCCATATGGTCAGTAGAAGATACCAGTCCTACGGAACATGTTAGAGATCACAGCACAGTTACAGATAATCTCTTACCGCTGATGTCCTTTATGATGGAATCGTTCACTTTTCATGTCTTTTCGGTCTGGCCCAGACCGACATGACAACTTCTTCCAGCCAGGACTCGTCTGCAGAGATTACAACAAAGAAACATTTCACTTCTCATATTCCAGCCCCATCACCATCTATTCCGAACCTGCACAAACTCCTCATCCTGCTGATACCCCAATACTGAGTTGCGGCTACCATATGTGTCCCTGTTACTGCACCTGCTACCCCAATACTGAGCCTCTGCTGCCGTATGTGTCCCATTACTGCACCTGATACCGCAATACTGAGCTGCTGCTGCCGTATGTGTCCCCATTACTGCACCTGATATCCCAATACTGAGCCTCTGCTGCCATATGTGTCCCTATTACTGCACCTGATACCCCAATACTGAGCCTCTGCTGCCGTATGTGCCCCATTACTGCACCTGATACCCCAATACTGAGCCGCTGCTGCCATATTTGTCCCTATTACTGCACCTGATACCTCAATACTGAGCCTCTGCTGCCGTATGTGTCCCTATTACTGCACCTGATACCCCAATACTGAGCCGCTGCTGCCGTATGTGTCCCTATTACTGCTCCTGATACCCCAATACTGAGCCGCTGCTGCCATATTTGTCCCTATTACTGCACCTGATACCCCAATACTGAGCCGCTGCTGCCGTATGTGTCCCTATTACTGCACCTGATACCCTGATACTGAGCCGCTGCTGCCGTATGTGTCCCTATTACTGCACCTGATACCCAAATACTGAGCCGCTGCTGCCATATGTGTCCCTATTACTGCACCTGATACCCCAATACTGAGCCGCTGCTGCCGTATGTGTCCCTATTACTGCTCCCGATACCCCAATACTGAGCCGCTGCTGCCGTATGTGTCCTTATTACTGCCCGTGATACCCTGATACTGAGCCGCTGCTGCCGTATGTGTCCCTATTACTGCCCCTGATACCCCAATACTGAGCAGCTGCTGCCATATGTGTCCCTATTACTGCACCTGAAACCCCAATGCTGAGCTGCTGCTGCCGTTTGTGTCCCTATTACTGCCCCTGATACCCCAATACTGAGCCGCTGCTGCCATATGTGTCCCTATTACTGCACCTGATACCCCAATACTGAGCCGCTGCTGCCGTATGTGTCCCTATTACTGCCCCTGATACCCCAATACTGAGCCGCTGCTGCCATATGTGTCCCTATTACTGCCCCTGATACCCCAATACTGAGCTGCTGCTGCCGTATGTGTCCCTATTACTGCCCCTGATACCCCAATACTGAGCAGCTGCTGCCATATGTGTCCCTATTACTGCACCTGAAACCCCAATGCTGAGCTGCTGCTGCCGTATGTGTCCCTATTACTGCCCCTGATACCCCAATACTGAGCAGCTGCTGCCATATGTGTCCCTATTACTGCACCTGATACCCCAATACTGAGCTGCTGCTGCCATATGTGTCCCTATTACTGCACCTGATACCCCAATACTGAGCCTCTGCTGTCGTATGTGTCCCTATTACTGCACCTGATACCCCAATGGCTGCACTAATAAGGTTATATAAAGTAAAATCGGGTGTAGCCAGAGAGGCGTCTCGATAACATGCACAGTATGGGGACCCATGGCATCCTAAATGCAGATAACCGCAACGGGAGGGCATAGTAAGAGGCGTGGGGGGCAGCAATAATTCATATTGAAAGTACTGTTACCAGGTCATTGGGTAATAAGTCCCGTTTAGTTACTTTAATAAAGCGCGAGGAAGGAGTATGGAAGTCCTCAGTAAGTGGTGTTTGTTCAGTGGGGTGGCCTTTACTTCCGTGGTGGGCCTACGAAAGACATCCATGTAGTGAGGGGATGTCTAGAGAGACAGTGGTGGCGCAGCCTAATGGGCTAATGGGAAGTTGCTAAAGTACCTGTAGCCTCCTGGATGACTGCATAAGCGGCGCTCCCGCGCCCTGCTTGATGTCGCGTATGAGGAATGAGGGAGATGGCGGGTTTAAATGCCGCCGTAGGTATCGCCGCACCGGAAGTGAGGCCCCTTGAACTGTAAATGAAGCGGCGCTCTTGCTGGAATAACCGCGCATGCGCGGTGAGCACTGGATATGTGTGAGGGCATGAGGATGCCAGGAGAAGGGTGTGGAAGAGTGCGGTCACGTGTGTGACTGCACCAAAACAGTACTAAGGTGCTGGTGGATGCCTGGATCTATGAGCCTGGGACTAACAATGCATGGGAGTGCCGTATATCATGTAATATGTATAGCTATGTTAATGAGGTAATAAGAACAGGATCGCTAGGCGTGACAGGGCTCTATGTAAGAGATTGTATTGTTTGTGGAATAAGTGGACAAAGACCATAATGTGCATGATGGATGACCCTGAATGGGAAGAAAAAGTTAGAGGGGAACTCACCTAATGGGCTGAGGGCTCACCGTGTCTGGAAAATAAAACGCAATGTTAGTGGAATACTACAGTAGCCAGTCCATTTCCCTATTCAGACCCTTAGGGGTTAGGGTCTCCAGCTTATGGATCCAGAATGTTTCTCTCAGTCTCAGCTGTTTAATATGGTTTCCTCCCCTTGGTCTGGGTACCTGTTCAATGACTTGATATTTTAATTGCGCTACCATATGTCTGAATGTAATGAAATGCTCAGGGATGGGTAGCCAAGTTTTACCACAGCGGATGGTAGATTTGTGGCTCGCTATGCGGTCCTTGACATGTTGTGTAGTTTCACCTACATAAAGGAGGCCACAGGGACATTTTATGACATAAACTGCGAAGTTGGAGTCACATATATGGTAGCCGCGAATGGGGTATGATTTGCCCGTTCTAGGGTGTGTGACGTCCGATTTGATGATGTTTGAGCATGAGGCACAGTTGAGGCAGGGGAATGTACCGTGGCGGCATGTTAGAACATTTTGGCTGGTGGTTGGGCGTGGGCTGCCAATGTCTGCCCTGACTAATTTGTCCTTGAGATTAGGGGCTCTCCTATTCCAGATGAGAGCAGGAGCTGAGAATCTTGAGATATTAGGATAGGCTTTTGCCAGTAATGGCCAATGTTTCTTGATAACGGACTCAATTTTAGGCATTAAGGGATGAAAGGTGTGAACAAAAGGTACCTTGTCCCCATTGGTTTGTTTTAGGAGTAGTGGTTAAGGTTGAAGAATCCGTGACTTCTCCTGGTCTAGCAGGTGTTGGGGGTAACTCCTTTCTCTGAATTTTAAGGACATATCCTCAAGGCGTGTGGGGAGTATGGCAGGATCGGAGACAATCTTGACTACTCTGGTAAACTGAGAGCGAGGAAGACTATTGCGTGTGGCTTTAGGATGGCTGCTTGTATAATGTAAGAGACTATTACAGTCTGTTGGTTTCGGATAAATGTCAGGAGAGAGGTGGCCCAGGTCGTCCTTGTACACAAGGGTATCTAAAAAGGAGATCTGTTTAAGGTCATGGTGCATGGTAAATTGAAGTTCAGGATAGACTGAGTTGAGAGATTGGTGGAATGTTTGCAGTAAGTCAGTAGGTCCTGTCCAGAAGAAAAAAATATCATCTATGTAACGGTGGTAACAGCTAGTGTATTGTTCAAATCTAGCATCTGTGTAGACAAAATTCTCCTCAAATGCATTCATAAATGCATTTGCGTACGCAAGTGCGACATTTGAACCCATCGCGGTCCTCTGTCGCTGGATGTAATAAGTGTCCTCATATAGAAAGAAATTCTCATACAGAACTAGTTTTAACAGATCCAGACATACATGTATGGAACTGGTGGACATGTTAGAGGTTTCCAATAATGATTTGGATGCTAGGATACCCTTTTCATGGGAGATGGAGGTATAAAAGCTATTCACGTCCATAGTAACCAGGAGGCTCTCTGGTGGTACCACATTCAGTTGTCTAATTATATTGAGGAAGTGTCTGGTATCCAGTAAAAATGATCTGGTAGTCCTAACCAAGGGTGTAAGAATCTTTTCTAGAAAGACCGAAAGGGGTGAAAGTATGGAATCCGTGGATGCCATGATGGGACGGCCTGGAGGGTTGGGTAGGGATTTGTGAACTTTAGGGAGGACATAAAAGACAGGAGTTATTGGGTGAAGGTTGGAAAGGAACTTTGCTGTCTGTTGGTCAATCGTACCGTTCTCAGTATATGTACTGATTACTGACTGGATTTTTTTGCGGATATCAAAAGTGGGGTCTCTTGGAATAATTCTGTATGTGTTACTGTCAGACAGTTGACGTAATATCTCACTAGAGTATGCAGTATGGTCCATAATGACCGTGGCCCCACCTTTGTCCCTGGCTAATGTCAGGTTTGTATGTGTGGGAAAAAATCCCAGACGATGTTGGTGCATCAAATCCTTATTAATGTCTTTATCAACAAAAGAAATAAAAGTTTCAGTGGCGTGGAATGTCTGTGGTGGATTAAAGGAACTAGGGTTCCTCAGTCCCAGTGATGAGAGGGATCTCCGCAACAGAGACGTCCCCGTGGGGAGGCACTCTGTTCTCGGAGTACCCCTCTAGAGTCCCAATTGAGTCTTGAGTCTCACTAGACGATAAAAATGTTGTAGGTCCCTCTCCAGCTGGAAGCTGTCCCAGTTGGGAGTAGGGCAGAATGATAGTCCTTTCTGGGGCAAGTCTAGTTCCGCAGATGAGAGCGTATAACCCGAGATGTTGATTACTACATTAGGCGTCTTACCTGTGAATGGGTTGTCATTTTTTTCTCGATCTTCTTGTCGGTAGGGACGCTGGTAACCTCCCCTGCGGCCTTTTGATAAAAAACGGGGTCTGTTGGAACCTGTGGACGAGTCGCTCTCTGTGCTGAAGGAACCTGCTTTGCGCTGGTACGGGCGACACCAGGGATTGTTTCCTGAGGTATCACTCCATTTGTAAACCCTGTTATGGGTATAGTCGTCGTTGTCGCGTTGAAATTTCTGTCATTTCCTTTCTTGTAGAAACTTCTGGTGGTCCGCAAGGATCTTGTCCGTCTTATCTTTGAGGCTGGTCCAGTCAGTAGAAGCCAGAGTAGATGACAGCTGGGTTTCAATAGCCTTGATATTGTCTTGAGTTTCTGTGATAGCTTTCTGTAAGAATTCAATGGTTAGAATTATAATGTCCATGGAACATTTGTTAAGTATCCTCTTATACTTGTCGCAAAAATCAGGGTTTTCGGAAAAGAGAGATCTTGCCCTGCTTATGGTATTCTGCCAAGGTTATGCAGTGTAAATCATAGGATATCCGCTTACGTCGCTCCTTCTCGTAGTCTCTCGTCCTCAATTCATGGAGGGAGGTTTTCAAGAACTCACTTGAATTAGAGACTTGAGAAAGTATACTAGAGCTGGTTGCAATGTCGTATGCAAAAGTGTCCGACGACATCTGGTGGACCGGTGCTACACCAAGCAAAAAGTCATATATAAGGGAGTAATGGTGTGCACTCAGGTCAAGAACAAGGAGGTGCTGGTAAAACAGAGCATGTGGTCCCAATAGTCATATGTCAAAAAATTACCGCACACTCAGAACTGGTATGATGCAAAAAATATTTCATAAGTTTATTATGTTAACAAACAAGGTTGCCACCAAAAGATACGTGCAGATAGAAACCCAATGTTTTGACCCTCCTGGGTCTTACTCATGGGGTTACTAAGGAGATAAAGAAACAATATCAGATATCAACCTAGCAACATTAACAGAAGAAAAAAAATGTGCCCTATGAAACAAATATACAATAATATATATATATATATATATATATATATATATACACCAATGAATAAAACATAAGAAAGAATATAAATAGCAGCCAGAGATGGTTGTAGACTACTGATAAAGAGCAACAGTGCCCAATTGAAGATATCTCAGGATAATGTTCAAGAAAGGGTAGAAGGTGTTGGAGGTAATAGATATAGAATAAGCTGATTACCTTGATTCCTGATTAAATGTATAAAGGTGGCAGAAATTGGGCAGGAGGAAGATTTCTTTAGTGTGTAGTCACTGGTGAAAAATAGCAAGATTATATAGAGTATAGTGCTAAAGCATGTCAATATGAAATATGAATAGCAATACTGCTTCTGGATACTAGGAAAAAAAATGAGACATTTAGCACATAATTTGGCCAATTTATGCATTCCTAGCAGCCAACGACAAGGTGGTCTCAAATCTGCTGGGTCCTACGTGTCTAGTGTGAATACCTCTCTAAGACTGAAGTCTGAATTGGAGGGTAGATGTGAATACCTCTCTTCAAAGTCTGATTTTGTGGGAAGGTAGAACCCTGTTGCAACTAAAATCCACCACATGCTGGAGGGGAGAGTGCTCGGTCAGAAAGCTAATGTACAATGACAAAAGACTGGCACTTCTAAGCTAGTGTGAACAGGCGCATACTAGGAGCAGCCATCTCCATATACAATAAACAAAAAAAGTTGCACTCTATAGAACTAAAGCATGTCAATATGAAATGGTGGATTGTGGTGGATTTTACTTGCAACAGGGTCCTATCTACCCATAAAATCAGACTTTGTAAGAGAGGTATTCACATGGATGCAGGAATTCAGATTTCAGTCTTAGGGCTCATACTCACTTGCGAGAATCTCGGATGAGTCTCGCACAGCAATACCCGGCACTCAGGAGCGGAGTGTGCGGCTGCATGTATTGCTATGCGGCCGCACGCTCCAACCTGAGTGTCGGCCTCAGCGCTGGGTATTAACATGCGAGACTCATCCGAGTTTCGTGCAAGTGAGTATGAGCCCTTAGAGATGTATTCACACTAGCATGCATGAATTGTCCAAATTATGTGCTAAGCGTCTTATTTTTTTTCCCCCAGTATTCAGAAGCAGAATTGCTATTCATATTTCATATATTTCATATTGATCGGCTTTTAGATAGTGACTAATCTGAACAAGAAAGTTAGTATGAGTTCATGAGAAAGAACCCAACTGCAAATTTAACATCAAGGGGATGTGAATTGGGTGGGAATAGTTTGGCAAATACATTAGCAGGCCATTGTTCAATTTCACACATTGGTCAGGCATATGGATGAGTGAGCGCTAAAATGCTCGGATGCTTGTTACTCGAACCGAGCAATTCCCAATGCTCTGACGCTCGTTTTCAAGTAAAAAGTATAATGGAAGTCAATGGGAACTCTAAGAATTTTTCCGGCAGACCCTACAAGGAGGTCTGGGGGCAGTGAAAAGGTTGAAATAGATAGGAAAAGTGCTGAATAGAAGGCGAACTGCATGGGAAAGACCCCCTGAAAGCATCTGAATCCCAGATCCCTGCTGAGAACAATGTTGTCACACTTTTACTCCAATTTAAGGACTGACAATAAAACATTTAAAATCAGCGAAAAAAAGTAGTTTACAGGAAAAAAAATTAAGAAACATTTTTCCTGTATAATGACTTGTATATAAGGCAACATTTAAAAAGGATTTGAAAAAATAATTTAAGTAAACCAAAATTGAATTTTTTTATTACAAAATTGGAAATTTCAGTGTAATTTTTGACGGAAGCAAGAACTGCCAAAAATTTGATGGCAGAGGGAGTCTGATACACACCCTGTATTAGACATAGACAGAAATGTCTCATACATACAGCCAGTGATACAGTGATACTTCTAGACTCATAAAGGCTATCCACTAAGTGCAAAGGCTGCCAAAAATTAGAAGTAGGATCATTCTTACACCCTTAACCAATTACTTGCCAAATTAACCATTTTCATTTTTATTTTTTTTAATGACAGATTTTTTATGATTTGGGTCCTAATGAATCAGAAACATAATTTGCAAAATTATTTTCAGAAAAGGGCGTACCAATATTCAATGAAAAATGACAATGACATGATTTACTATTTTGAAAACATTAATTTTGCAAACACAACACAAAAAAAAATGGACCTAATTATAAAAATTATAAAATCATAGCTGCTAGAAGCTAAAGATTAGGCGTCCCCCCAAAAAAAAACATTGGTAGATAATGGGTTAAAGACACCTGTAGTACCTCATTCAAATATTGCTAACAAAGTGTTTGTTGTGGTACTCCCACACTCACAAAAGGTCTGCACACAGTGCAAAGCCTGCCAAAAATTACAAGCAGGGTAATTCACACACCCTTCAAGGCACCAACTGAAATGCCTTATAAAAAATAAAGTGTAGTTGTGACACTTGTACACTCAGAAAGGCTTTGCAAACAGTATAAAGCAATTAAAAAATTATAAGAAGGGTCATCCAGTCATTCATAGACCCTTGAAGGCAACAACTATTGAGCCTCATAAAAAAATTAGGAACGTGTAATTGTGGCACTTCTACACTCATAAAGGCATTGCAGACTGTGCAAAACCAGGGAAAAATATAAGGGTGATCTTCCATAAACCCTTGAAGGCAACATCTAGTGGGCCTCATTCAAATATTTTAAAAGCATAGTTGATGTTCTTTGAGGCTATGTGTCCACGTTGAGCATTTCTGTGTGGATTTTTCCGCTCAGTTTTTGAGAAATCCGAAGGTGAAACACACTGCGATTTACTTGCTGATTACCAGAGGCGTAGCTAGGGTTTTGGTTCAGGGGGGGCGAAGCTTCTGAGTGGGCCCCTAACCAGGTAACCTTGATTATAACTGGGTGACGCGGCCTAATAGTGGAGGAGAACATCAGCAGATAACCGCGCTGTTACTGAAGATAATCTCTGTATAAAGACCAACATGGATATTACCGCCATATGGTCAGTAGAAGATACCAGTCCTACGGAACATGTTAGAGATCACAGCACAGTTACAGATAATCTCTTACCGCTGATGTCCTTTATGATGGAATCGTTCACTTTTCATGTCTTTTCGGTCTGGCCCAGACCGACATGACAACTTCTTCCAGCCAGGACTCGTCTGCAGAGATTACAACAAAGAAACATTTCACTTCTCATATTCCAGCCCCATCACCATCTATTCCGAACCTGCACAAACTCCTCATCCTGCTGATACCCCAATACTGAGTTGCGGCTACCATATGTGTCCCTGTTACTGCACCTGCTACCCCAATACTGAGCCTCTGCTGCCGTATGTGTCCCATTACTGCACCTGATACCGCAATACTGAGCTGCTGCTGCCGTATGTGTCCCCATTACTGCACCTGATATCCCAATACTGAGCCTCTGCTGCCATATGTGTCCCTATTACTGCACCTGATACCCCAATACTGAGCCTCTGCTGCCGTATGTGCCCCATTACTGCACCTGATACCCCAATACTGAGCCGCTGCTGCCATATTTGTCCCTATTACTGCACCTGATACCTCAATACTGAGCCTCTGCTGCCGTATGTGTCCCTATTACTGCACCTGATACCCCAATACTGAGCCGCTGCTGCCGTATGTGTCCCTATTACTGCTCCTGATACCCCAATACTGAGCCGCTGCTGCCATATTTGTCCCTATTACTGCACCTGATACCCCAATACTGAGCCGCTGCTGCCGTATGTGTCCCTATTACTGCACCTGATACCCTGATACTGAGCCGCTGCTGCCGTATGTGTCCCTATTACTGCACCTGATACCCAAATACTGAGCCGCTGCTGCCATATGTGTCCCTATTACTGCACCTGATACCCCAATACTGAGCCGCTGCTGCCGTATGTGTCCCTATTACTGCACCTGATACCCCAATACTGAGCCGCTGCTGCCGTATGTGTCCCTATTACTGCTCCTGATACCCCAATACTGAGCCGCTGCTGCCATATTTGTCCCTATTACTGCACCTGATACCCCAATACTGAGCCGCTGCTGCCGTATGTGTCCCTATTACTGCACCTGATACCCTGATACTGAGCCGCTGCTGCCGTATGTGTCCCTATTACTGCACCTGATACCCAAATACTGAGCCGCTGCTGCCATATGTGTCCCTATTACTGCACCTGATACCCCAATACTGAGCCGCTGCTGCCGTATGTGTCCCTATTACTGCTCCCGATACCCCAATACTGAGCCGCTGCTGCCGTATGTGTCCTTATTACTGCCCGTGATACCCTGATACTGAGCCGCTGCTGCCGTATGTGTCCCTATTACTGCCCCTGATACCCCAATACTGAGCAGCTGCTGCCATATGTGTCCCTATTACTGCACCTGAAACCCCAATGCTGAGCTGCTGCTGCCGTATGTGTCCCTATTACTGCCCCTGATACCCCAATACTGAGCCGCTGCTGCCATATGTGTCCCTATTACTGCACCTGATACCCCAATACTGAGCCGCTGCTGCCGTATGTGTCCCTATTACTGCCCCTGATACCCCAATACTGAGCCGCTGCTGCCATATGTGTCCCTATTACTGCCCCTGATACCCCAATACTGAGCCGCTGCTGCCGTATGTGTCCCTATTACTGCCCCTGATACCCCAATACTGAGCAGCTGCTGCCATATGTGTCCCTATTACTGCACCTGAAACCCCAATGCTGAGCTGCTGCTGCCGTATGTGTCCCTATTACTGCCCCTGATACCCCAATACTGAGCAGCTGCTGCCATATGTGTCCCTATTACTGCACCTGATACCCCAATACTGAGCTGCTGCTGCCATATGTGTCCCTATTACTGCACCCGATACCCCAATACTGAGCCTCTGCTGTCGTATGTGTCCCTATTACTGCACCTGATACCCCAATACTGAGCCGCTGCTGCCGTATGTGTCCCTATTGCTGCACCTGATACCCCAATACTGAGCCTTTGCTGCCGTATGTGTCCCTATTAGTGCACCTGATACCCCAATACTGAGCCTCTGCTGTAGTATGTGTCCCTATTACTGCACCTGATACTCCAATACTGAGCCGCTGTTGCCGTATATGTCCCTATTACTGCACCTGATACCCCATTACTGAGCCTCTGCTGCCGTATGTGTCCCTATTACTGCACCTAATACCCCAATACTGAGCCGCTGCTGCCGTATGTGTCCCTATTACTGCACCTGATACCCCAATACTGAGCCGCTGCTGCCATATGTGTCCCTATTACTGCACCTGATACCCCAATACTGAGCCTTTGATGCCATATGTGTCCCTATTACTGCACCTGATACCCCAATATTGAGCCGCTGCTGCCGTATGTGTCCCTATTACTGCACCTGATACCCCAATATTGAGCCGCTGCTGCCGTATGTATCCCTATTACTGCTCCTGATATCCCAATACTGAGCCTCAGCTGCCGTAAGTGTCCCTAATACTGCACCTGGTACCCCAATACTGAGCCGCTGCTGCCGTATGTATCCCTATTACTGCCCCTGATACCCCAATACTGAGCCGCTACCATATGTGTCCCTATTACTGCACCTGATACCCCAATACTGAGCTGCTGCTGCCGTATGTGTCCCTATTACTGCACCTGATACCCCAATACTGAGCTGCTGCTGCCGTATGTGTCTCTATTACTGCACCTGCTGTGTGGTTCTCTGTACCCTCTAAAGTAATGCTGGGTGCAAGTGCCCTAGAAATTAGTGCCCACATTTTGCCCCCTAGAAAGTAATATTGCCCTGTGTGCCCCTTTGATAGTCACAGTAACCTGAGTTCCCCTATAACAATAAGTGCCCACTTTACAATTAATAATAATGTCCTCAGTCTCCCCCCTGTACAGCTCCCCTAAACACAGTAGAATGCCCCCTAACTGTATAGTACCACCCATACAGTATACTGACCCCTTATTAGCCTCCAAACTGTTTGATGGCTCCAACACTATATGATGGCCATTCACTGTAATCCCCACACTGTATGATGCCACTTCACTGTGTGATGGCCCCATAGATAACCTCCATATAGTATAATGTGCCAGATAGTCATCAATATAGTACAAGGCAGCACCCCATAGGCAGACCCTGTAGTATAAGACAGCACCCCTATCGGCAGACCCTGTAGTATAAGGCAGTACCCCATAGGCAGACCCTGTAGTATAAGGCAGCACCCCATAGGCAGCCCCTGTAGTATAAGACAGTACCCCCATAGGCAGACCCTGTAGTATTAAGCAGCACCCCCATAGGCAGATCCTGTATATAAGGCAGCATCCCCCATAGGCAGATACTGTATATAAGGCAGCACCCCCCATAGGCAGATCCCGTATATAAGGCAGCACCCCCATAGGCAGATCCTATATATAAGGCAGAACCCCCCCAATAGGCAGATCCTGTATATAAGGCAGCACCCCCATAGCCAGATCCTGTATAAAAGGCATCACCCCCCCAATAGGCAAATCCTGTATATAAGGCAGCACCCCCCCAATAGGCCGATCCTGTATATAAGGCAGCACCCCTGAATAGGCAGATCCTGTATATAAGGCAGCACCCTCCCAATAGGCAGATCATGTATATAAGGCAGCACCCTCCAATAGGCAGATCGTGTATATGAGGCAGCGCCCCCCCAATAGGCAGATCCTGTATATAAGGCAGCACCCCCCAATAGGCCGATCCTGTATATAAGGCAGCACCCTCCCAATAGGCAGATCATGTATATAAGGCAGCACCCCCCAATAGGCAGATCGTGTATATGAGGCAGCGCCCCCCCAATAGGCAGATCCTGTATATAAGGCAGCACCCCCCCAATAGACAGATCCTGTAAATAAGGCAGCACCCCCCCCAATAGGCAGATCCTGTATATAAGGCAGCACCCCCCCAATAGGCAGATCCTGTAAATAAGGCAGCACCCCCCCAATAGGCAGATCCTGTAAATAAGGCAGCACACACCCCTAATAGGCAGATCATGTAAATAAGGCAGCAACCCCCCAATAGCCAGATCCTGTAAATAAGGCAGCACCCCCCAATAGACAGATCCTGTAAATAAGGCAGCACACCCCCCCAATAGGCAGATCCTGTAAATAAGGCAGCACCCCCCCCATAGGCAGATCCTGTAAATAAGGCAGCACCACCCCCAATAGGCAGATACTGTGAATAAGGCAGCACCCCCCCCCCCCATAGGCAGATCCTGTATATAAGGCAGCACCCCCCCAATAGGCAGATCCTGTAAATAAGGCAGCACACCCCCCCCAATAGGCAGATCCTGTAAATAAGGCAGCACACCCCCCAATAGGCAGATCCTGTATATAAGGCAGCACCCCCCCCCCAATAGGCAGATCCTGTATATAAGGCAGCACCCCCCCAATAGGCAGATCCTGTAAATAAGGCAGCACCCCCCCAATAGGCAGATACTGTAAATAAGGCAGCACACCCCGCCAATAGGCAGATCCTGTATATAAGGCAGCACCCCCCAATAGGCAGATCCTGTAAATAAGGCAGCACACCCCCCAATAGGCAGATACTGTAAATAAGGCAGCACACCCCGCCAATAGGCAGATCCTGTATATAAGGCAGCACCCCCCAATAGGCAGATCCTGTATATAAGGCAGCACCCCCCCAATAGGCAGATCCTGTAAATAAGGCAGCACCCCCCCAATAGGCAGATACTGTAAATAAGGCAGCACACCCCGCCAATAGGCAGATCCTGTATATAAGGCAGCACCCCCCAATAGGCAGATCCTGTAAATAAGGCAGCACACCCCCCAATAGGCAGATCCTGTAAATAAGGCAGCACCCCCCCCCCAATAGGCAAATCCTGTAAATAAGGCAGCACACCCCTCCAATAGGCAGATCCTGTATATAAGGCAGCACCCCCCCCCAATAGGCAGATCCTGTATATAAGGCAGCACCCCCCCAATAGGAAAACCCTGTATATAAGGCAGCACCCCCCCAATAGGCCGATCCTGTATATAAGGCAGCACCCTCCCAATAGGCAGATCATGTATATAAGGCAGCACCCCCCAATAGGCAGATCGTGTATATGAGGCAGCGCCCCCCCAATAGGCAGATCCTGTATATAAGGCAGCACCCCCCCCCAATAGACAGATCCTGTAAATAAGGCAGCACCCCCCCCCAATAGGCAGATCCTGTATATAAGGCAGCACCCCCCAATAGGCAGATCCTGTAAATAAGGCAGCACCCCCCCAATAGGCAGATCCTGTAAATAAGGCAGCACACACCCCTAATAGGCAGATCATGTAAATAAGGCAGCAACCCCCCAATAGCCAGATCCTGTAAATAAGGCAGCACCCCCCAATAGACAGATCCTGTAAATAAGGCAGCACACCCCCCCAATAGGCAGATCCTGTAAATAAGGCAGCACACACCCCTAATAGGCAGATCATGTAAATAAGGCAGCAACCCCCCAATAGCCAGATCCTGTAAATAAGGCAGCACCCCCCAATAGACAGATCCTGTAAATAAGGCAGCACCCCCCCCCCCCCAATAGGCAGATCCTGTATATAAGGCAGCACCCCCATAGCCAGATCCTGTATAAAAGGCAGCGCCCCCTCCAATAGGCAGATCCTGTATATAAGGCAGCACCCCCTCCAATAGGCAGATCCTATATATAAGGAAGCACCCCCCCAATAGGCAAATCCTGTATATAAGGCAGCACACCCCCAATAGGCCGATCCTGTATATAAGGCAGCACCCCCCAATAGGCAGATCCTGTATATAAGGCAGCACCCCCCCAATAGGCAAATTCTGTATATAATCAGCACCCCCATAGCCAGATCCTGTATAAAAGGCAGCGCCCCCTCCAATAGGCAGATCCTGTATATAAGGAAGCACCCCCCCAATAGGCAAATCCTGTATATAAGGCAGCACCCCCCCAATAGGCCGATCCTGTATATAAGGCAGCACCCCCCAATAGGCAGATCCTGTATATAAGGCAGCACCCCCCCAATAGGCAAATCCTGTATATAAGGCAGCACCCCCCCAATAGGCCGATCCTGTATATAAGGCAGCACCTCCCTAATAGGCCGATCCTGTATATAAGGCAGCACCTCCCTAATAGGCCGATCCTGTATATAAGGCAGCACCTCCCTAATAGGCCGATCCTGTATATAAGGCAGCACCTCCCTAATAGGCCGATCCTGTATATAAGGCAGCACCTCCCCAATAGGCAGATCCTATAAATAAACAAATACTCACCTCTCTTCCTCCTTGTTCCAGCGGCGCTCCCTGCTCCTGCTCATCTACTGACAGCGGGCGCAGGGCGATGACATCAGCGCGCCCGCTGTCAGTGTGTGGGATGATGGGAGAAGGAGCGCAACGCCGATACAGCTCACATTGCGATAACGGGCGGGGGGCCCACCGCTGGCACTGGGCCCCCCCGCCTGCTCAGGGGCCCTATAGCGGCAGAGCAGGGAGATCGATCGCAACGTGTGCACATAGCCTAACAGTCATAAAAGCTTTTCATAAAGTGTAAAGCCAGGAAAAGAATTATAAATTGGGTCATCCAGACATCCACAGACCCTTGAATGCAACAGCTGGTGGGCCTCATTCAAATATAAAAGATTAAAAACACTATGTGCTGCTGTTATCTGGTGGTGTGGAAAAGTCATAGCTAATCAGTGATACCCTTCCTCACATGTAAAGCACCATGGAATCAATGGCGTTATAATAATAATAATAATAATAATAATAATAATAATAATAATAAATAATAAAATAATAATAATAATAATCCAAGATTGGCTTATTTTTTATCAGAGTGAGCCTGTCAGCATCTTCTGTTAACAGCTGAAAGCACCTGACTATTATAACTATTATAACTCCCCCCCCCCCCCGACTGCATTAAAACAAGCTCAGACAAGATGCTAGTGGGGGGCAGCATAACATCTCCAAGGCAGAGAGGATCAACTCTTTTCAGGTGTCCAGCTTTGAGACCCAATAGTTTAAGGTCATGGGAATTAGGGAGTATGCTGGTTTTGTCACCCAAGTATTGCTTGAACATCTTTAAAAACTTACCGGTCAGCAGGGCAAAGGTGCTGGGAGGGTTTCATGAAATTGGCCCAGGCCTTTGATAGTGTACACCTCCCTTACATAGCGTGTGTCTCCCTTGCTTCTCCTCCTTGGTTGGCCAAGGAAGCTTTCCTCCTGTCACTAGTGTGGTATGATGGAATTTTTTTCAACAAATTTCCATAATGGCTTTTGGAACTCTTTGTAGCATGGTCTAGCAGTGTAAACAACCAGCACTTTTTTTTTAGCCATGATGAATACACCACAAAGGTCACGGGAAAGGCAACAGTACATAAAGTCAGCCATATGTGCAAACCTCACAACAACCAACACTTCCCTGTCTCCACCATAATGACTACGCTCTATCTCATCCTCCTCCATCTCTTCCTCCTTATTCCTCTCCTCTGTCCATCCACATAGAAGAGACAGGATGAAGGTTGTGCGGGTACTAGCCTCCGTTGCATTAGCAATCAGCTCCTATTCCTCAGCCTCCATCTCCTCATTGTTACCCAATCCATGCTGAGCAGATGAGATGAGGCTGGACTGGGTAGTATCTCCCTGTCTCATGTATTCCTCCATCTACATCTGGTATGCATGCAAAGCTTCAGCTTTGTGAGCAGCAACTTTTTAACTAGGCACAGAAGCGGTATTGTTGCGCTGATAATGGAGTCATCGCCACTCACCATCTTTGTGGAGTACTCAAAGTCTTGGAGAACTGAACAGATGTAAGACATCCATGCAGATTCTTCAGTTGTTATGTGTGGAGGCTGACCAGAATTCCAACAAGCATGTTGGAGGTGGTATTCCACAACTGGTCTCTGCTGCCCACAAAATCTTGCCAGTATGTGTGCAGTGTGAAGTTCCAGCTCATGGTGATGTCGCCCACCAGTTGGTGAGCTGGCACTTGCATGTGCTGAGACAGCACTGCCAGAGCGATGACAGCTGTAGCTGACTTTTGAAAATGGGCGCTGATGCAGCGTACCTTGACCAGAAGCTCTGGAAAATCTTGGAAGGTTTTCTGAAACCTCTGAACTACCAAGTTGAGCACATTAGCCAAGCATGGTACATGTATGAGCTTGCCAGGCTTCACAGCCCCCACCAGATTACACTCATTATCACACATGAGCATGCCTGGTGTAGGTTCAGTGGAGAGAGCCGCAGATCTGTCTGGTCTGTTATTCCTTTCAATAACGGTCACAGTGTGTGGTTTGTCTCTTAGAGAAATTAGCTTCAGCAGAGCCTGTTGCCGCTTTGCTGAGGCAGTGCTGCAGAGCTTCTGGCTGAGGTGGATGACATGCTCTGAGAGAGCACGTCGGAGATGGCAGTTGAGGAGGAGCAGGAGGGAATGCAGGAGCTGGTGTAGGAGGTGGAGGAAACCCTGATAGAAGTAAGACCAGCAATCTTTGATGTGTCGATAGCTCATGTGCCGTGCCAGGAAGGGACTCGACGCCAGTCTCCACAATGTTCACGTCTCCACAATGTTCACCCGGTGTGCTGTCAGGGAAATGTAGCATCTCTAGCCACAAGCTCATGTCCACATATTGATTGTTAAGTGGACAATCCCAGTAACAGTGTTGGTAAGGGCACGGGTGCTGTTCCTGGACACGTGCCCTTAAGTCCTCTTTTTGTGGTTTTGCTGTTTAGTGATAGGACTTGCAAGCATGAGGATCCTTGACACGGGTTGTGAGCTTGCATATCTTGGCCAAAATATCGACTAATACCTCACATATTTTTGTATGTGTTTTCTGCACTTTATTTTTCAGGGTGAAGCTGGGCCCATTTGGTCTTGTAAACTGTGGTGTCTGTTAACACGGGATGCATTTGGATAGCACTGGACAGCCTGCCTGAACTAATAGTATGGGCATCACTAATAGGCTGTAAGCCAGATGCTGTGCATCACCTGTATGTCAACAGCGGCGCATACAAACCTCTATTGTGCATTAATATATCAAGCAACCACCCCCTCCATGGATTGGCATGCTGAGGGTAGTTATCTCATAGGTATTTTTGCATCTGTGTTGCCGCCAATCTTAACCACATGGGTCCACTGCATTTGTTTGGAGGCCTGGGCAGGTAAACATCTCTGCCTTTTTTCTGCTGTTTTATGATGGTTCAGCTTCAGCACTAGTATCAACACTACAGAACTCTGATTTGCTAAACTGTGCTCACACACCACTAGACAAGCACTATATCCCTCCAATAACAACTCTCACAGAACTGTGCAATGGTGTCATTGTGTTGAGCCTGGCAGCTCCTGTCCTTTTATAACCCCTGATGATGCCACATGGCCAGCCAGTCACAGTAATGCCACTAACAAGATGGCTACGGCATTACAGTGATATGCAGGCAATCCTTGCATGATTATTGACTTGTTTTCCATCGCCAAACATACGGGGTGGGGATCAGAGTTTGAAATCGAGCATCAGCTAATGCTCGCCGAGTAACAAGCACATCCGAGCACCCAGATACTCGAGTGATATCCGAGTATCACCAAGCATGTTCCTTATCCCTAGTCATCATGTATGACTGGGCCCACATCAACTAATTCTGCTTGTAAGCACTGTTTGGGGGTGGCCAAAAAGTGAGTTTATAAGCAGCAGCATGTCTCTGGAGAAACCTACACCTTGAGGATAGCGGGACTCCAGAGACACTAGCAGCTTCACATACCTGTTTGATGCTTTATAGTTTAGCAGCTACTCTCTTATTCCAATTAACTTTTCTGGCAGAATTCTTCCTGATCAGGCTTTTATCTGCACAAAGCCGTCTGTGCTCTGTATCAACGACAAATCTCTTCACAGTACGATGATCAGGCTTAAGTTTTCGTGAAATATCTAGTGTGTTCATTCCTTGTCCAATGCATTGCTCTACTGGATGCTTTTCATCAGCAGAGAGATCCTTTTTCTTTCCCATAATGCTTGAAACCTGTGCCCTGCTTAATAATGTGGAACGTCCTTCTCAAGTACTTTTCCTTTAAATGGAATCGCCTGGCAAACTAATTATCACATGTGTTTGAGATTGATGTCAAGATAAAGAGATGTGTCGGGAGCACAACCAATATTTAAATATATCCACTAGGGTGCTACACAATGCATGGAGAATGCAAATACTGAACCAGCGATGAAAAAGACACTGCATAAATGTGTGCACACCTATGTATCAAAGAATGAATAACAACTTTATTATAAGACAAAAAAACATACAAAATATAAAAACATTAAAAGCATATCCCATAAGGATCAAAAAACGAACACACCATGCTACTGTTGTAATGATACACCAAAGAGCCACAGCCTAAAATGATGGAAAATGCTAATACACTCATATGCATAAATGCATAGATAAATATAAATAAAATCATTTAAATATATAAAGGCCGAGCACTTGTGACATAAATAAATATAACCCCACAGATCCCAATAACATATGGGCGTCCCCAAAGTTATCAAACCATGAGCCAAACCCAAACATGTGAAATAATCACTATGTGGATGAAACCCTGTGACTAAGGCTAAATATCCAACACAAGGGAAACAGAGGGCAAGAAAAGTGTGTAGGCTGAATCAGCAAAGGGGCACAACGAAGCAAGCCACTATGGATGTGTGCACAAGACTACAGCCACAAAATAAAGAAGCTGCAAGCATAGCTGGAAAATAGCACAGCCAAAAAATGCAACCAGAGCTGCAAGACCGGCTCACAACAATGAAGGAAGAGCCAAAAATAGTTGCATGTCTGTGGCTGCCATAAAGAGGACCCCAATGCTGGCAAATCTGCGGGCAGTAAAGGAGAAGATGTGGGAGAATCCAAAGATTGATGAGATTGATGTCAGTGATCCAAAGACCCTGAGACACAATACCATTCATGAGTCTATTTAAAACAAAAAAAAATTACATCTTTATGACACTTCAATCCATTTAGAATAATAACTTGGATTGTGGTATATACATGATTTATGTACATCTGTTATATTCTAATGAAATCAGGGATTTAATATTAATTAGACATACAAAAGATGTATTAGGTTAAAGATCTAGTACAAAAGGCTCAGGAAATGCTATAGTGTTCCAGCTTACTTACTTCTCACTAGATTCAGACTGAAGATCTGAATTCATCTAGTATCATACAGTGCTCAAAAAAAATAAAGGGAACAGTAAAATCCCACATCCTAGCTATCACTGAATGAAATATTACAGTTGTAAATCTTTATTCATTACATACTGGAATGTGTTGAGAACACTAAAACCTAAAAATGATCAACGTAAATCACGACTAATATCCCACGAAGGTCTGGAGTTGGATTGATGCTCAAAATCAAAGTGGAAAATGAAGTTACAAATGATGCTCAGTAGTGTGTGTGGCCTCCACATGCCTGTATGACCTCCCTACAATGCCAGGGCATGCTCCTGATGTGGATGTGGATGCTCTCCTGAGGGATCTCCTCCCAGACCTGGACTAAAGCATCTGCCAACTCCTGGACAGTCTGTGGTGCAACGTGACATTGGTGGATGGTGTGAGACATCATGTCCCAGATGTGTTCAATCGGATTCGGGTCTGGGGAACGGGCGGGCCACTCCATAGCTTCAATGCCTTCATCTTGCAGGAACTGCTGACACACTCCAGCCACATGAGGTCTGACATTGTCCTGCATTAGGATGAACCCAGGGCCAACCGCAGCAGCATATGGTCTCAAAAGGGGTCTGAGTATCTCATGTTGGTACCTAATAGCAGTCAGGCTACCTCTAGAGAGCACATGGAGGGCTTTGCGACCCTCCAAAGAAATGCGACCCCACACCATTTCTGACCCACTGCCAAACCGGTCATGCTGAAGGATGTTGCGGGCAGCAGATTTCTCTCCACGGCGTCTCCAGACTCTGTCCCATCTGTCACATGTGCTCAGTGTGAATCTGCCTTCATCTGTGAAGAGCACAGATCACCAGTGGCGAATTTGCCAATCCTGGTATTCTGTGGCAAATTCCAAGCGTCCTGCACGGTTTTGGGCTATGAGCACAACCCCCATCTGTGGACGTCGGGTACTCAGACCATCCTCATGGAGTCGGTTTCTAACGGTTTGTGCAGACACATACACATTTATGGCCTGCTGGAGGTCATTTTTCAGGGCTCTGGCAGTGCTCCTCCTGTTCCTTCTTGCACAAAGGCTGAGGTAGCGGTCCTACTGCTGGGTTGTTGCCCTCCTATGGCCCCCTCCATATCTCCTGGTGTACTGGCCTGTCTCCTGGTAGTGCCTCTGGACACTACGCTGACAGCATCTCATGCTACTACGAGTGTGAAAGCACAGCCAACATTCAAAAGTGACCAAAACATCAACCTGAAAGCATTGGTACTGAGATGTGGTCTGTGGTCCCCACCTGCAGAACCACTCCTTTATTGAATGTGTCTTGATAATTGCCAATAATTTCCATCTGTTGTCTATTCCATTTGCACAATACCATGTGAAATTGATTGTCAAACAGTGCTGCTTCCTAAGTGGACAGTTTGATTCCACAGAAGTTTTATTTACTTGGAGTTATATTCTGTTATCTAAGTGTTCCATTTATTTTTTGAGCGGTGTATTAATAATTGGCACTTCTTTGCTAACTTCATAAATCATTATAAGCATTTCTTCTGACTAATCATTTACATCCAGGTGCCTCAGAAAATGAGCTGAAGCTTATAAAAAAAAAACAACAGTGCCAGTGCCAAGTTTTTCTGGTTGATGCTTGATGGGTTTACCTAGACTTCAATACATTCCTACATTCTGATAGCAGAGGCTCATCACCTTACAACATCTTGCCACCTGCTGGTGAAAAAGTGTATATCAAATCCTTACATACATGCATAATCTTAATTATAACTAGAATTGGTAACATTAAATGGGCAGATTTGAGGAACACATACAGTTGTGGTCAAAAGTATTGACACCCCTGCAATTCTGTCAGATACACAAAACCACCTAAATGTCTCTAACTTGTGAACAGATTACTATAGCATATAGCATGTATTCGGTGGAGAATCCATGGAGAAAAAGATTTTCAAATAGCTACTTTTTATATAGCTTTAGGATATTGTGTAGTGGTCTACAATAGGGGGAATCAATAAATATGTAAAATGACAAATCAAAACTTATGAATAATGAAATACAAGAAAAAGGATTCTGCCCATTAGAGCCTACAATCCTCAATGTAATGAAAGGAATAAGGGAAAACAGCTAAAATGAGCTAAGACACATCCCTCATATGCACTTAGTGACAATGCTGGATCTGCCACATGGGAACTTGTCTTCTCTATAACAAGCTATAAACCCGAGTGATTATTACATGACCAGGGCAAAATCTTTGATCCAGTGAAAGCACATAATGTAGATTCTTATTGACTGAGGAATTAAGTAGTACATTACAAAACTGTACACTTGACCTTTATCTGTAATGCAACATGTAAGGCTACGTTCACACTAGCGTTCGGCTAGTGTGAGTCGCGCTAGCGTCGGGCGACGCAGCGGCGACGCACGCATCATGCGCCCCTATGTTTAACATGGGGGACGCATGCGTTTTTGCTTGTTGCGTTTTCCGACACGTGCGTCTTTTTTGACGCTAGCGTCGGACCAAGAATCCTCTTTCTGCCCCTGACGAAGCTACCTGTGTGTAGCGATACGCGTTGGGCTTCGGCCCCCCTCCTCTCTCCTGACTGACACCCTGGCTTCAGCTCCGTCACACCTCCTGGCTGCCTGCGGCTCTGCAGCACCTGTGTAACGTATATACCCTCTGTATCTCTTATTTGTCTCCCACTTGCTCTGATTTAGACATTGGTCGTGCTCACTGTTCATTATTTATGTGTGCAGGTAGCAGACATTATACTATCAGTGTGAGATAGGGTTATTTACATTTCATTAGTCCGACGGACTCTCAGGTGGTATGTGTTTGACCGCTTCATGTTAGATTACTGCATATTGGGGATAGGAGCTTTAGTTTAGTGTTTATGCACTCAGCACCTGCATGTATACCTTCCTGGGTTGTAACTTTTGCCAGATCAGCGGGAGTGTTCAGTTTGGATGGGGGGAGGAGGGGGATTTCTTACTATCTACAGGGCATTGTTTTCATGTATGTGTTTTTTAAGTGGTTTTATTGTACTGTTTTTCTGTGTGCACTTTTCTAATAAAAGCCATATTTTGTAATTGTTTGGTGATCTCCCTATCAGCGTATTCTTTTCTCTTTGCGTATTAGCGTTGGACCAAGAAAATTGCATTTTTCTTGCGTCCGATTTTCGTCAAAAAACTACGCACGTGTCGAAAAACGCAGCGTTTTTGCGTGCGTTTGCACGCGTTTTTCGGTGCGTTGTGCGTCGCGTCGCCGACGCAGCGGCGCACAACGCTAGTGTGAACGTAGCCTAATTGTGTATCCCAATAGACTTTGTAGTACATTAGTCTACACCTTGCTAAGTGTTTTCATGCCATGTTTACAAGATGTAGATTTGTTCTAAAATAATAAAAAAAACACATTTAAAAAAGAAATTAACTTTTTATGCAAAGAATAAGATTTCATTTCTGGAAATCAGGGCTGTGGAGTTGGAGTCAGAGTCGTGGAGTCTGAGTCAGTGTTCATTTTGGTGGAGTCGGAGTTGGAGTCGGTATAAAATGGTTATGAAATGTCCTATAAATGTCTGTTCTGTTCCTGATCTAAGGATCTCGGCTTTTAGGTGAGATGAATCTGTGCTGCACTTTATGTACATGCTCAGTAGTGAGGCAGTGCTGAGGATTTGGAATCAGGAGTCGGAGTCAGGGAAATTGGGGAGACTTGGATTCCACAGCCCTCCTGGAAACAAGAATATGCCTTTCAATTAATGAATTATAGAAAGTTACAAGGCCATAAAACCAGAGCAGGATGTACATAGAGAATGTATCCTGGTCAAACAGGCATGAATGCTCCAATTGCAGGCTGCATCAGTGGTGGATCTTTCCTTGTTGTATCCAGTGATTGGCTGCAGCTGTCACATTCCCATCCCGAGCTATCGGCACCCCTTCTGAAAAACATGTTTATGAATGTAATGCATTGACCTGTTTGATATGTGGGCTGCATCAGTGGTGGATTATTCCTTGTTGTATCCAGTGGTTGGCTGCAGCTGTCACATTCCCATCCCGAGCTATCGGCACCCCTTCTGAAAAACATGTTTATGAATGTAATGCATTGACCTGTTTGATATGTGGGTTTAATATATTTGGTGTTGCAACAGTGAGTTAGCTTGTGGATAGGGTTAATTGTTAGAGCCCAGCTCATGGTGGTAGGAGATAAATGGGCACATGTTGTGTTCCTGTTAATGAGGCAGTTGAAGAGCAGCTTCTGAAGGAGTAAGAAATACTGCCATTAGGAAAGGGCCACAAGTGGAGAGTGTGTTTAGTCCAGATGAAATAAAGATAGCAAGTTTGAGAATAGATTTCTACCAGCAACTGATTTTTATATATATGGAGTGTGGAAATTGAATGCATATCTTGCATCTGCAGTGAGTACAAGCATAGAACAACAGAGCTGTGGGAGGCATAATTTACCAAGGCAGCTAGAAGGAGTGGGCTACAAAGGCCACCGTGTTAGCGGATCCAGGAAGCTAGGAGTTTCTATTCTGACCAGGAGGAGACATGAAGATTCACCTGTAGTGGAGGATAAAGGGGTGAAGGCTAGAGCTAGAAAGCTTGATAAGTACTCTGACACTTGTGGATAATATCAACATCAACGAAATGCTGTGTGTGGAACACTTACGAAGACGGCCTCTGTATGACAAAGAAGAAATGTACCGAAAATGTATTGCCTGCTCTCGATTGTTACAGTTCTATTTAAGGAATTCCTGTAAATATGTTTTTATCTTTTTAGATCTGATTCTCCCTGATTCATTGAGTGTTTTCAATGTCAACATACCATCATCCCACTTGTAGCTTGAATAGGGGTCTATGGCAAACCCCCAGATCTTTCACACACTCAGGGGAACCGTAAATGAGTGCTTTGGGACAAAGAAGCGAATCTCACCACGAATGGTGCCTTACATGCACATTCCCAACTACAAAGAATGGAGAGGTCTGTAATTTTTATCGTAAGTATACTTCAACTGTGAGAGACAGAATCTTAAAAAAAATCCAGAAAAATTGTACATAATTGATTAGCATATTATTGCAAGAAATAAGTACTTGATACAATAGAATAACATCTTAATATAGGACTGGACCTCACCCATATTAGTCGTGGTGTGTATGTGGCAGCGCCAGCCCCTACGCGCGTTTCGCGTAGAAGCCTACGCGAAACGCGCGTAGGGGCTGGCGCTGCCACATATACACCACGACTAATATGGGTGAGGTCCAGTCCTATATACTGTTGTAGATTTATACTTATCTAAGGGCCCTTATTGGGATTTTTTATGTGTTACCCTGTATAGGAAACCTTGTCTAGTGAACCTGTGACCTCAAGTCGTAGACTCTAGGTGTGGTATATGGTGCCTGTTACCTATGTCCGTTGTTCACATTATTACCCTATGATGACTGAGAGTTTTTTGTATGACATCTTAGTATTTTAATTGCTATGTTTACTAATAAATGATGTATTTTATATACCTTTAAATGGCAGTCTTGTAACTCCTTTTCGGATTATATATGGTTAGATATTTCCTGCAGTTCTTGACCAAGTTTGCACACACTGCAGCAGGGATTTTGGCCCACTCTTCCATACACATCTTCTCCAGATATTTCAGATTTCGGGGCTGTCGCAGGAAAACATTAAGTTTCAGCTCCCTCCGAAGATTTTCTATTGGATTCAGGTCTGGAGACTGGCTAGGCCACTCCAAGACCTTGAAATGCTTCTTATGGAGCCAGTCCTTAATTTTCCTGGCTGTGTGTTTCAGGTCATTGTCATGCTGGAAGACCCAGCCACAACACATTTTCAATGCTCTTACTGGGGGAAGGAGGTTGGCCAAAATCTCATGATATATGACCCCATCCATCTTGCCTTCAATACGGTGCAGTTGTGCTCTCCTCTTTGCATAAAAGCACCCCCAAAGTGTGATGTTTCCCCAACCATTCTTGAGAATTGGGACTGTGTTCTTGGGGTTGTAGGATGCAGGATGTGCTGGCATGTGTGCCAAGAGTGTTTGAGTCGTTCGACAAACTCGAACAATTTGCTTAAAATTCGGCTGTTCGAGTTTCTGTTCGATAACTGTTCGTTCACCAAAAGCCTAACTTGATTTGCACATTAAAACTGTTTATCATTGTTAATAGACTGTTTCAGTGTATAGTGGGCGAGGGATAGATCTGTGCTGAAATAACGCCGATCTCCATTTTTTTGTTCTTTCCCGCATTTACAGTGGGGTGGTGCAGTCTCTCAGCCTATCAGCAGTGCACACACACACAGCAATGTGCATGCGATGCACACAAGCAAGGGCATTGGCTGTGTATGTCACATGTCCTTGCCCTATAAGAACCATCGATTTTCCCTGTTGCCACCATTTCCTCACTGCTGCAGCTTTGTGTTAGATGGCACTGCTGCTGCTGTGGGCGCTATACAGTCTAAGAGTCTTTTTTGCGAGCAAATTTTCTGAGAGATAGGTTTAGGGAGTCGGGAGTCGGGAATATCTGTAATATCAGCCCTTTTCAGGGTAAGTTACAGCAGTTCATAGCACTTTTTGCCAGGCAGGTCTGTGCAAGTGCTGTGCAAGTGTTTGTCACAGCATTTGGTGTAATCTAGCTCAGCCAATCCTTTTGGGCCAGTAGCATTGTCTGGAAGTCATCTGAGTAGCCCACCTGTGAAGCTAACTACACCGCCTGTGTATCTAAATTTTTACTGCATCTAACCCAGTAAATCGTTTTGGGCCTAGGAGCAGTGTCTGCACATCAGCGGAGTAGCCCGCCTGTGAAGCTAGCTACACTTCCTGTGTATCTAAATTTTTACTGCATCTAACCCAGTAAATCATTTTAGGCTTAGTAGTAGTGTCTGCACTTCAGCGGAGTAGCCCACCTGTGAAGCTAACTACACCGCCTGTGTATCTAAATTTTTACTGCATCTAACCCAGTAAATTGTTTTGGACCTAGGAGCAGTGTCTGCACGTCAGCGGAGTAGCCCGCCTGTGAAGCTAACTACACCGCCTGTGTATCTAAATTTTTACTGCATCTAACCCAGTAAATCGTTTTGGGCCTAGGAGCAGTGTCTGCACATCAGCGGAGTAACCCGCCTGTGAAGCTAGCTACACTTCCTGTGCATCTAAATTTTTACTGCATCTCACCCAGTAAATCATTTTAGGTAGAGTTGAGCGACCTTGACCTTTTTAGAGTCGAGCCGGGTTTTGTGAAACCCGACTATGTCCAAAGTCGGGTCGAGTGAAATCGGCCGATTATGACGTAAAGTCGGGATCGACCGAAACACGAAACCCAATGCAAGTCAATGGGGCAGCATAGTCGGCAGTGAGTGGGGGCCAGGAAAACACCTAGAGTGCCCATTTTAATGTCAAAACCATCCATTCTTCTTAATGAAGCTTGTCAAGCGTAATTTACCTTAAAATAATTGGAAGGCATTTGAAATTGGGGGTCATTTGGCTAAAGTTGTGGGGGGTAGGGCTGGTTCAAGTAATTAGTGGGCCCAGTAAATCTGGACCACGTCACGGCAGTGGAGCAGGGAGAGGTAAGTATTTCAACTTTGCAAGTGCTGTGATCCTGAGCAAGCAGGGGGGGCCCACTCGTTGGCATTGGCACTGGCACAGGGCCCCTCAAAGTACAGCGGTGTGTTTGCACGGCGGGGGCGCCTCCCACCGGCAGCAACACTTTTGCGTACTATGAGAGGCCCTGTGCCAGTGACGTCGCCAACTAGTATTCCTCCCCCCACCTGATGAAGGAACCTGCACTTTCATCTGCACCTTCCTCTTTGTCCCCGTGTAAGGTGGTATGGTATGCGGGAAGAGCAACCTGACTTTCAGCAGGGTCACAATGTTGTTGTGTAGCGTGCACGGGGAATGTTGCGTTATGGGTCAATGTACCAGCAGACTCATCTATCACTGGCTGGGCAATGGGCACGATGAAGTGGAAACACAGATATAGGCCCAAAGAATAAAGTGGGCTAAATGCAGTTCAAAATTGGTAACACAGGAATAACCAGGGGGCATTGCAGTGGAGGACAACTGGAATGAGAGGCTGACACAGAGAGTAGGGCCAAATCAGTAAGTAGTCGAAATGCAGTTCAAAATTGGCAACCG
The DNA here is from genome assembly GCF_032444005.1 of Ranitomeya imitator. Classification (NCBI taxonomy): domain Eukaryota; kingdom Metazoa; phylum Chordata; class Amphibia; order Anura; family Dendrobatidae; genus Ranitomeya; species Ranitomeya imitator. Next base: position 561,165,137 of record NC_091284.1, on the reverse strand, counting down.
TAGTAAACAGGCGGCACAGCTTTGTTCAGTGGAGGAGAACAGCAAGGAGTGGCAGACACCGATAGTAGGCCCCAACCCAACTAGTAGGCCAAATGCAGTCTAACATTAACAACTACTTAACGAGAGGCTGAAAATGGAATTTCAGGACAGGAAACCAGGAGAACAGCAAGGAGTGGCAGACACCGATAGTAGGCCCCAAACCAACTAGTACGCCAAATGCAGTTGTTCCATTTAACCACAATTTAATGAGAGCCTGAAGATAGAAGCTCAGGAAAGGCAACCTGGGGAACACCTTGGAGTGTAACACACCATCTCTCTCCACCCGATACCCATTTTGTAGGCCTAATGCAGTGTAGTTTTCTACAACTACTAAACGAGAGTCGGAAGATCGAAGCAATGGCGAGGAAACCTGGAGAACACCTTGGAGTGTAACACACCATCTCTCTCCACCCCATTCCCCATTTTTTAGGCCTAATGCAGCCTACTTTCCGACACCTACTAAACGAGAGCATGAAGATCGAAGCTCAGGAAAGGCAACCTGGGGAACACCTTGGAGTGTAACAACAACCTCTCTCTACACCACGGAAGGGCTGATTCTTAGGAAGGAAGGCTGTTGTAAATAAGCATTGCGCGCCCGAGGGTGATTATATTCTTATTCGGTATCTACTCACCCTCGGACGCGCCATGCTTCTTGATTTGTAATTAATGTTTATTTGCAATGTGCTTTTGACTTACTCAATTATTTTTTTAATTATTGATTTTATTAAATTAATAGTTTAACATCTTATTGGAAATAATTTAAAGGAGACGCGACAGGACAACACTCGGTGGATGCCATATCTGTGTTAACAACTCCAAAAAACTTTCAGTTAACTTCTTGCAGGAGAAAGAAATTGTAGCTGTTGGACCTTTGTAGTACAGTTCCAGATATTTGTTGTGTGTTTGTTTTGATTGTTAAAATGTCTGCATTTGAGATCTCAACACGATCTTATTTTTTATAATCAAATTAATTTTTTAAATATTTTATTAGGTTGGTTCAAGGGGTACACGGGCCGCAGTAGACAGGTCAGTGGAGGCCTAGTGGAAGGAGGGACCGCAGATGCGCCACTGTTTCACCCATACACAATTAGTAGGCCTAATGCAGCGTAGTTTCCAACAGCTACTAAACGAGAGCCGGAAGATCGAAGCTCAGGAAAGGCAACCTGGGGAACACCTTGGAGTGTAACAACAACCTCTCTCTACACCACGGAAGGGCTGATTCTTAGGAAGGAAGGCTGTTGTAAATAAGCATTGCGCGTCCGAGGGTGATTATATTCTTATTCGGTATCTACTCACCCTCGGACGCGCCATGCTTCTTGATTTGTAATTAATGTTTATTTGCAATGTGCTTTTGACTTACTCAATTATTTTTTTAATTATTGATTTTATTAAATTAATAGTTTAACATCTTATTGGAAATAATTTAAAGGAGACGCGACAGGACAACACTCGGTGGATGCCATATCTGTGTTAACAACTCCAAAAAACTTTCAGTTAACTTCTTGCAGGAGAAAGAAATTGTAGCTGTTGGACCTTTGTAGTACAGTTCCAGATATTTGTTGTGTGTTTGTTTTGATTGTTAAAATGTCTGCATTTGAGATCTCAACACGATCTTATTTTTTATAATCAAATTAATTTTTTAAATATTTTATTAGGTTGGTTCAAGGGGTACACGGGCCGCAGTAGACAGGTCAGTGGAGGCCTAGTGGAAGGAGGGACCGCAGATGCGCCACTGTTTCACCCATACACAATTAGTAGGCCTAATGCAGCGTAGTTTCCAACAGCTACTAAACGAGAGCCGGAAGATCGAAGCTCAGGAAAGGCAACCTGGGGAACACCTTGGAGTGTAACAACAACCTCTCTCTACACCACGGAAGGGCTGATTCTTAGGAAGGAAGGCTGTTGTAAATAAGCATTGCGCGTCCGAGGGTGATTATATTCTTATTCGGTATCTACTCACCCTCGGACGCGCCATGCTTCTTGATTTGTAATTAATGTTTATTTGCAATGTGCTTTTGACTTACTCAATTATTTTTTTAATTATTGATTTTATTAAATTAATAGTTTAACATCTTATTGGAAATAATTTAAAGGAGACGCGACAGGACAACACTCGGTGGATGCCATATCTGTGTTAACAACTCCAAAAAACTTTCAGTTAACTTCTTGCAGGAGAAAGAAATTGTAGCTGTTGGACCTTTGTAGTACAGTTCCAGATATTTGTTGTGTGTTTGTTTTGATTGTTAAAATGTCTGCATTTGAGATCTCAACACGATCTTATTTTTTATAATCAAATTAATTTTTTAAATATTTTATTAGGTTGGTTCAAGGGGTACACGGGCCGCAGTAGACAGGTCAGTGGAGGCCTAGTGGAAGGAGGGACCGCAGACAGGCATCGAAGGCCTAAAATAATCACACATGGCTGTAGGCAATTTTAAATTGGTTCCAGGGGTACACGGGCAGCAGTGGTGTGGTCAGTGGAGGCCTAGTGGAAGGAGTGACCACAGACAGGCATCGAAGGCCTAAAATATTAACACATGGCTGTAGGCAATTTTAAATTGGTTCCAGGGGTACTTGGGCAGCAGTGCCCTGGTCAGTGTAGTAGTAGTTGAAAGAATGGACCGCAGACAGGCATCGAAGGCCTAAAATAAAAAAATTGGGCTGGCTGTAGGCAATTTTAAATTGGTTCCAGGGTTACACGGGCAGCAGTGGTGTGGTCAGTGGAGGCCTAGTGGAAGGAGTGACCGCAGACAGGCATCGAAGGCCTAAAATAATCACACATGGCTGTAGGCAATTTTAAATTGGTTCCAGGGGTACTTGGGCAGCAGTGCCCTGGTCAGTGTAGTAGTAGTTGAAAGAATGGACCGCAGACAGGCATCGAAGGCCTAAAATAAAAAAATTGGGCTGGCTGTAGGCAATTTTAAATTGGTTCCAGGGGTACACGGGCAGCAGTGGTGTGGTCAGTGGAGGCCTAGTGGAAGGAGTGACCGCAGACAGGCATCGAAGGCCTAAAATAATAACACATGGCTGTAGGCAATTTTAAATTGGTTCCAGGGTTACACGGGCAGCAGTGGTGTGGTCAGTGGAGGCCTAGTGGAAGGAGTGACCGCAGACAGGCATCGAAGGCCTAAAATAATCACACATGGCTGTAGGCAATTTTAAATTGGTTCCAGGGGTACACGGGCAGCAGTGGTGTGGTCAGTGGAGGCCTAGTGGAAGGAGTGACCACAGACAGGCATCGAAGGCCTAAAATATTAACACATGGCTGTAGGCAATTTTAAATTGGTTCCAGGGGTACTTGGGCAGCAGTGCCCTGGTCAGTGTAGTAGTAGTTGAAAGAATGGACCGCAGACAGGCATCGAAGGCCTAAAATAAAAAAATTGGGCTGGCTGTAGGCAATTTTAAATTGGTTCCAGGGGTACACGGGCAGCAGTGGTGTGGTCAGTGGAGGCCTAGTGGAAGGAGTGACCGCAGACAGGCATCGAAGGCCTAAAATAATAACACATGGCTGTAGGCAATTTTAAATTGGTTCCAGGGTTACACGGGCAGCAGTGGTGTGGTCAGTGGAGGCCTAGTGGAAGGAGTGACCGCAGACAGGCATCGAAGGCCTAAAATAATCACACATGGCTGTAGGCAATTTTAAATTGGTTCCAGGGGTACACGGGCAGCAGTGGTGTGGTCAGTGGAGGCCTAGTGGAAGGAGTGACCACAGACAGGCATCGAAGGCCTAAAATATTAACACATGGCTGTAGGCAATTTTAAATTGGTTCCAGGGGTACTTGGGCAGCAGTGCCCTGGTCAGTGTAGTAGTAGTTGAAAGAATGGACCGCAGACAGGCATCGAAGGCCTAAAATAAAAAAATTGGGCTGGCTGTAGGCAATTTTAAATTGGTTCCAGGGGTACACGGGCAGCAGTGGTGTGGTCAGTGGAGGCCTAGTGGAAGGAGTGACCGCAGACAGGCATCGAAGGCCTAAAATAATAACACATGGCTGTAGGCAATTTTAAATTGGTTCCAGGGTTACACGGGCAGCAGTGGTGTGGTCAGTGGAGGCCTAGTGGAAGGAGTGACCGCAGACAGGCATCGAAGGCCTAAAATAATCACACATGGCTGTAGGCAATTTTAAATTGGTTCCAGGGGTACACGGGCAGCAGTGGTGTGGTCAGTGGAGGCCTAGTGGAAGGAGTGACCACAGACAGGCATCGAAGGCCTAAAATATTAACACATGGCTGTAGGCAATTTTAAATTGGTTCCAGGGGTACACGGGCAGCAGTGGTCTGGTCAGTGGAAGTCTAGTGGAAGGAGTGACCGCAGACAGGCTTCCAAGGCCTAACATAACAAAATTGGGCTGGCTGTAGGCACTTTAAATTGGTTCCAGGGGTACATGGGCAGCAGTGGTCTGGTCAGTGGAAGTCTAGTGGAAGGAGTGACCGCAGACAGGCTTCCAAGGCCTAACATAACAAAATTGGGCTGGCTGTAGGCACTTTAAATTGGTTCCAGGGGTACATGGGCAGCAGTGTATGGTCAGTGGAAGTCTAGTGGAAGGAGTGACGGCAGACAGTCTTCGAAGGCCTAACATAACAAAATTGGGCTGGCTGTAGGCACTTTAAATTGGTTCCAGGGGTACATGGGCAGCAGTGTATGGTCAGTGGAAGTCTAGTGGAAGGAGTGACCGCAGACAGGCTTCGAAGGCCTAACATAACAAAAATGTCAAAACAATGGTATTGTCAGTGCCAGGCATTGAAGGATGTCAGCGCCTAGACTACACATTGGTGAAGCTGTGAGAGATAATTTTGCTAGTGGTAGAGCACTGTTTGAGCTGGGGGGGGGGGAACTGGCTTGTGGCCGGCGGTACAGGCACAGGGCCCCTCATATTACAACGGTGAGTCTGACGTTGGGTGCGCACCACCACCGCCAGAGACACTTTATTGTACTATGAGGGACCCAGTGGCAGTGCCGTCGACCAAAAGCGGCCACACCCACCTCTTCAGACAAACAGCACTCTCAAGGGTCCAAGCGCAAAGTGGCGATAGCACGACCCCGTGTGGGGAGTTTGGCCATTTCGTGAGGTGGAAACATGTCGTATGCTGGACAATCAGGTGAAGAAAATTACGAGATTGGAAAAGTCATTCAGAATAGTCCACAGGCAAGACCTTTTCATAGGAAAGCTAGGTGTCAGCCGGGCAGGGTGGGGCAAAAGATTTTGAAATCCAGTTGTGGTTCATTTTAATGAAGGTTAGATCATCTACATTTTGGGTAGCCAGACGAGTCCTTTTTTCTGTTAGTATTGAACCTGCAGCACTGAATACTCTTTCTGATAGGACACTAGCTGCCGGGCAAGCAAGCTCCTGCAATGCATATTCTGCCAATTCTGGCCAGGTGTCTAATTTGGATGCCCAGTAATCAAATGGGAATGACGGTTGAGGGAGAACGTCGATAAGGGATGAAAAATAGTTTGTAACCATACTGGACAAATGTTGTCTCCTGTCACTTTGAATTGATGCTGCAGTACCTGTCCTGTCTGCGGTCATAGAAAAATCACTCCACAACCTGGTCAGAAAACCCCTCTGGCCAACGCCACTTCTGATTTCTGCCCCTCTAACACCTCTGGTCTGCTGGCCCCTGGAGCTCGTGTGAGAACGATCACGGGCGCTGTGTGCAGGGAATGCCAGAAGCAAACGGTCAACAAGAGTTGATTGTTTTGTTGCTAATATTAGTTCCAAGTTCTCATGTGGCATAATATTTTGCAATTTGCCTTTATAGCGAGGATCAAGGAGGCAGGCCAACCAGTAATCGTCATCGTTCATCATTTTTGTAATGCGTGTGTCCCTTTTGAGGATACGCAAGGCATAATCCGCCATGTGGGCCAAAGTTCCCATTGTCAAATCTGCGGTTGTGCTTGGTTGAGGGGCAGTTGCAGGCAAATCTACGTCACTTGTGTCCCTCAAAAAACCAGAACCCGGCCTTGCCACGCCACCAATTTCCCGTGCCCCCGGGAAAGCTTCCTCATTAAAAATATACTCATCCCCATCATCCTCCTCATCCTCCACCTCCTCTTCGCCCGGTACCTCGTCATGTACACTGCCCTGACCAGACAATCGCTGACTGTCATCAAGGCTTTCCTCTTCCTCTGGTGCAGACGCCTGATCCTTTATGTGCGTCAAACTTTGCATCAGCAGACGCATTAGGGGGATGCTCATGCTTATTATGGCGTTGTCTGCACTAACCAGCCGTGTGCATTCCTCAAAACACTGAAGGACTTGACACATGTCTTGAATCTTCGACCACTGCACACCTGACAACTCCATGTCTGCCATCCTACTGCCTGCCCGTGTATGTGTATCCTCCCACAAAAACATAACAGCCCGCCTCTGTTCGCACAGTCTCTGAAGCATGTGCAGTGTTGAGTTCCACCTTGTTGCAACGTCTATGATTAGGCGATGCTGGGGAAGGTTCAAAGAACGCTGATAGGTCTGCATACGGCTGGAGTGTACAGGCGAACGGCGGATATGTGCGCAAAGTCCACGCACTTTCAGGAGCAGGTCGGATAACCCCGGATAACTTTTCAGGAAGCACTGCACCACCAGGTTTAAGGTGTGAGCCAGGCAAGGAATGTGTTTCAGTTGGGAAAGGGAGATGGCAGCCATGAAATTCCTTCCGTTATCACTCACTACCTTGCCTGCCTCAAGATCTACAGTGCCCAGCCACGACTGCGTTTCTTGCTGCAAGAACTCGGACAGAACTTCCGCGGTGTGTCTATTGTCGCCCAAACACTTCATAGCCAATACAGCCTGCTGACGTATGCCAGTAGCTGCCCCATAATGGGAGACCTGGTGTGCAACAGTGGCAGGTGCGGATGGAGTGTTTGTGCGACTGCGGTCTGTGGACGAGCTCTTGCTTCTGCAGGAGGACGAGGAGGAGGAGGAGGAGGAGGGGGTGCGAACGGCTACAGACAACTGTTTACTAGACCGTGGGCTAGGCAGAACTGTCCCAAACTTGCTGTCCCCTGTGGACCCTGAATCCACCACATTTACCCAGTGTGCCGTGATGGACACGTAACGTCCCTGGCCATGCCTACTGGTCCATGCATCTGTTGTCAGGTGCACCTTTGTGCTCACAGATTGCCTGAGTGCATGGACGATGCGCTCTTTAACATGCTGGTGGAGGGCTGGGATGGCTTTTCTGGAAAAAAAGTGTCGACTGGGTAGCTCGTAGCGTGGTACAGCGTAGTCCATCAGGTCTTTGAAAGCTTCGCTTTCAACTAACCGGTAGGGCATCATCTCTAACGAGATTAGTCTAGCTATGTGGGCGTTCAAACCCTGTGTACGCGGATGCGAGGCTAAGTACTTCCTTTTTCTAACCATAGTCTCATGTAGGGTGAGCTGGACTGGAGAGATGGAGATCGTGGAACTAGCGGGGGTGCCGGTGGACATGGCAGACTGAGAGACGGTGGGAGATGGTATTGTTGCCGCCGGTGCCCTAGATGCAGTGTTTCCTACTACGAAACTGGTGATTCCCTGACCCTGACTGCTTTGGCCTGGCAAAGATACCTGCACAGATACAGCAGGTGGTGCGCTAAATGGTGGTCCTACACTGCCGGAAGGGATGTTGCGTTGATGACTAGCTTCATTGGCCGAGGGTGCAACAACCTTAAGGGACGTTTGGTAGTTAGTCCAAGCTTTCAAATGCATGGTGGTTAAATGTCTATGCATGCAACTAGTATTGAGACTTTTCAGATTCTGACCTCTGCTTAAGGAAGTAGAACATTTTTGACAGATGACTTTGCGCTGATCAATTGGATGTTGTTTAAAAAAATGCCAGACTGCACTCTTTCTAGCATCGGATACCTTTTCAGGCATTGCAGACTGAGCTTTAACCGGATGGCCACGCTGTCCTCCACCAGGTTTTGGCTTTGCCACGCGTTTTGGGCAAGATACGGGCCCGGCAGATGGAACCTGTGGCGATGTTGATGCCTGCTGCGGCCCCTCCTCCTCCTCTGCTTCAGAACTGCTGCCGCCTGCACCCTGTTCCCCCAATGGCTGCCAATCGGGGTCAAGAACTGGGTCATCTAATAACTCTTCTTGTACCTCCTGCGCAACTTCGTCTGTGTCACCGTGTCGTTCGGTGGTATAGCGTTCGTGATGGGGCAACATAGTCTCATCAGGGTCTGATTCTTGATCAGCACCCTGCGAGGGCAATGTTGTGGTCTGAGTCAAAGGACCAGCATAGTAGTCTGGCTGTGGCTGTGCGTCAGTGCACTCCATGTCAGATTCAATTTGTAATGGGCATGGACTGTTAACTGCTTCACTTTCTAAGCCAGGGACGGTATGTGTAAAGAGCTCCATGGAGTAACCCGTTGTGTCGCCTGCTGCATTCTTCTCTGTTGTTGTTTTTGCTGAAGAGGACAAGGAAGTGACTTGTCCCTGACCGTGAACATCCACTAACGACGCGCTGCTTTTACTTTTACCAGTTTCACGAGAGGAGGCAAAAGAGCTAGAGGCTGAGTCAGCAAGATAAGCCAAAACTTGCTCTTGCTGCTCCGGCTTTAAAAGCGGTTTTCCTAATCCCAGAAAAGGGAGCGTTCGAGGCCTTGTGTAGCCGGACGACGAACCTGGCTCCACAGCTCCAGACTTAGGTGCAATATTTTTTTCCCCACGACCACCTGATGCTCCACCACTACCACTACCCTCATTACCAGCTGACAATGAACGCCCCCGGCCACGACCTCTTCCACTAGACTTCCTCATTGTTTTAAAAACGTAACCAAACTAACGTTATTTGTTGCAGTCACACAACTTACACGGTGAGCTATAACTTCAGTATGATTTAGCTACCCCTTTACAGGTTGGTGAGACCACCGCGAAAATCAGGCACAATGTTACACACTCTTTTTTTGGTGGCTGCAAATTAGAGAGATGCCCCACACGCAGGACTGTCACTGAAGCACAAATGTTAATATTAATGTCACACTATTATTTGTTTTTTATTTTTATTTTTTTCAGGAACACTTTAGAAACCCCCCCAAAAAAAAAAAATTGATTTTTGCAGGGAGAATTTAGAAAACAAATGTAACAAACTATATGCTTTCTATGGGCCACTGAGTGAGAGATGACGCACACAGGAATCAGGAGTGGCACACAAGCCCAGAGGCCAATATTTTTCTACCAATGATTGATGGAGTTATTTTCTCTGGTAGATTTTGGAACCCAAATCAAGGAAAAAAAATATAGGCTTTCTATGGACCACAATTGGAGAGAGAGAGAGAGAGAGAGAGAGAGAGAGATGGCACACCCAGGAGTCAAGACTGGCACACAAGCAGAAAGGCCAATATTAATCTCCCAATGTTTTTTTTTTTTTTTTTTTTTTTTTTTCAGGGAGACTTTAGAAAAAAAAAAAATAAAAAAAATATGATTTTATCAGGAAGAATTTAGAAACCAAATAAAATAAAATGATTTTTTCAGGGAGAATTTAGAAAACAAATAAAACCAAAAATAGGCGTTCTATGGCCCACTGACTGAGAGATGACGCACACAGGAATCAGGAGTGGCACACAAGCCCAGAGGCCAATATTTTTCTACCAATGATTGATGGAGTTATTTTCTCTGGTAGATTTTGGAACCCAAATCAAGGAAAAAAAATATAGGCTTTCTATGGACCACAATTGGAGAGAGAGAGAGAGAGAGAGAGAGAGAGAGAGAGAGAGAGAGAGATGGCACACCCAGGAGTCAAGACTGGCACACAAGCAGAAAGGCCAATATTAATCTCCCACTGTTTTTTTTTTTTTTTTTTTTTTTTCAGGGAGACTTTAGAAAAAAAAAAAATAAAAAAAATATGATTTTATCAGGAAGAATTTAGAAACCAAATAAAATAAAATGATTTTTTCAGGGAGAATTTAGAAAACAAATAAAACCAAAAATAGGCGTTCTATGGCCCACTGACTGAGAGATGACGCACACAGGAATCAGGAGTGGCACACAAGCCCAGAGGCCAATATTTTTCTACCAATGATTGATGGAGTTATTTTCTCTGGTAGATTTTGGAACCCAAATCAAGGAAAAAAAATATAGGCTTTCTATGGACCACAATTGGAGAGAGAGAGAGAGAGAGAGAGAGAGAGAGAGATGGCACACCCAGGAGTCAAGACTGGCACACAAGCAGAAAGGCCAATATTAATCTCCCACTGTTTTTTTTTTTTTTTTTTTTTTCAGGGAGACTTTAGAAAAAAAAATAATAAAAAAAATATGATTTCATCAGGAAGAATTTAGAAACCAAATAAAATAAAATGATTTTTTCAGGGAGAATTTAGAAAACAAATAAAACCAAAAATAGGCGTTCTATGGCCCACTGACTAAGAGAGAGAGAGAGAGATGGAACGCTTAGTACTGGCACACAAGCCCAAAGGGCAATATTAATCTCCCTTTTTTTTTCCAGGGAGAATTTCTAAAACCCCCCCCAAAAAAAAATAGGCTTTCTATGGCCCACTATTTGTGAGAGAGATGGGACGCTCAGGACTGGCACAGATGGCACACTCAGGACTGGCACAGAAGCCCAGAGGCCAATATTAATCTCCCTTTTTTTCTGGGAGAATTTATAAAACCAAAAAAATATTTAAATAGGCTTTCTATGGCCCACTATTTGTGAGAGAGATGGCACGCTCAGGACTGGCACAGATGGCACGCTCACAACTGGCACACAAGCCCAGAGGCCAATATTAATCTCCCTTTTTTCAGGGAAAATTTATAAAACCAAAAAAAAAATTAAATAGGCTTTCTATGGCCCACTATTTGTGAGAGAGATGGCACGCTCAGGACTGGCACAGATGGCACGCTCACAACTGGCACACAAGCCCAGAGGCCAATATTAATCTCCCTTTTTTCAGGGAAAATTTATAAAACCAAAAAAAAAATAAAATAGGCTTTCTATGGCCCACTATTTGTGAGAGAGATGGGACGCTCAGGACTGGCACAGATGGCACGCTCAGGACTGGCACAGAAGCCCAGAGGCCAATATTAATCTCCCTTTTTTTCTGGGAGAATTTATAAAACCAAAAAAATATTTAAATAGGCTTTCTATGGCCCACTATTTGTGAGAGAGATGGCACGCTCAGGACTGGCACAGATGGCACGCTCACAACTGGCACACAAGCCCAGAGGCCAATATTAATCTCCCTTTTTTCAGGGAAAATTTATAAAACCAAAAAAAAATTTAAATAGGCTTTCTATGGCCCACTATTTGTGAGAGAGATGGCACGCTCAGGACTGGCACAGATGGCACGCTCACAACTGGCACACAAGCCCAGAGGCCAATATTAATCTCCCTTTTTTCAGGGAAAATTTATAAAACCAAAAAAAAAATTAAATAGGCTTTCTATGGCCCACTATTTGTGAGAGAGATGGGACGCTCAGGACTGGCACAGATGGCACGCTCAGGACTGGCACAGAAGCCCAGAGGCCAATATTAATCTCCCTTTTTTTCTGGGAGAATTTCTAAAACCAAAAAAATATTTAAATAGGCTTTCTATGGCCCACTATTTGTGAGAGAGATGGCACGCTCAGGACTGGCACAGATGGCACGCTCACAACTGGCACACAAGCCCAGAGGCCAATATTAATCTCCCTTTTTTCAGGGAAAATTTATAAAACCAAAAAAAAAATTAAATAGGCTTTCTATGGCCCACTATTTGTGAGAGAGATGGCACGCTCAGGACTGGCACAGATGGCACGCTCACAACTGGCACACAAGCCCAGAGGCCAATATTAATCTCCCTTTTTTCAGGGAAAATTTATAAAACCAAAAAAAAAATTAAATAGGCTTTCTATGGCCCACTATTTGTGAGAGAGATGGGACGCTCAGGACTGGCACAGATGGCACGCTCAGGACTGGCACAGAAGCCCAGAGGCCAATATTAATCTCCCTTTTTTTCAGGGAGAATTTATAAAACCCCAAAAAAAATAAAATAGGCTTTCTATGGCCCACTATTTGTGAGAGAGATGGCACACTCAGGACTGGCACACAAGCCCAAAGGCCAATATTAATCTCCCACTGTATTTTTATCAGGGAGAATTTATACACCCCACAAAAAAAAATACAGAAAAATGAAAAGGCTTTCTATGGCCCACTATGTGAGAGAGATGGCACACACAGGGATGGCACTCTAGCAGAAATGCCAAATTGCCAATCTTAATCTCCCACCAAAAAAAAAAAAAAAAAAAAACAGGGAATGTCCTACAATTACTATCTCCCTGCCTGCAGTAATCTCAGCCAGGTATGGCAGGCAGCAATAAGGAGTGGACTGATGCACAAATGAAATAAAAAGTGTGGACAAACAAAAAAGATAGCTGTGCAGAAAGGAAGGAACAAGAGGATTTGTGCTTTGAAAAAAGCAGTTGGTTTGCACAGCGGCGTACACACAGCAATGCAGCTATCAGGGAGCCTTCTAGGGCAGCCCAATGAGCTACAGCGCTGAGGGGAAAAAAAAAAAAAAAAAACTTCCACTGTCCCTGCACACCGAGGGTGGTGTTGGACAGTGCAAATCGCTGCAGCACAAGCGGTTTTGTGGTTAATGGACCCTGCCTAACGCTATCCCTGCTTCTGACAAAGCGGCAGCAACCTCTCCCTAAGCTCAGATCAGCAGCAGTAAGATGGCGGTCGGCGGGAACGCCTCTTTATAGCCCCTGTGACGTTGCAGACAGCAAGCCAATCACTGCAATGCCCTTCTCTAAGATGGTGGGGACCAGGACCTATGTCATCACGCTGCCCACACTCTGCGTTTACCTTCATTGGCTGAGAAATGGCGCTTTTCGCGTCATTGAAACGCGACTTTGGCGCGAAAGTCGCGTACCGCATGGCCGACCCCGCACAGGGGTCGGATCGGGTTTCATGAAACCCCGACTTAGCCAAAAGTCGGCGACTTTTGAAAATGTTCGACCCGTTTCGCTCAACCCTAATTTTAGGCTTAGTAGTAGTGTCTGCACATCAGCGGAGTAGCCCGCCTGTGAAGCTAGCTACACTTCCTGTGTATCTAAATTTTTACTGCATCTTACCCAGTAAATCATTTTAGGCTTAGTAGTACTAAGCGGAGTAGCTCACCTGTGAACCTAACTACACCGCCTGTGTATCTAAATTTTTACTGCATCTAACCCAGTAAATCGTTTTGGGCCTAGGAGCAGTGTCTGCACGTCAGCGGAGTAGCCCGCCTGTGAAGCTAACTACACCGCCTGTGTATCTAAATTTTTACTGCATCTAACCCAGTAAATCGTTTTGGGCCTAGGAGCAGTGTCTGCACGTCAGCGGAGTATCCCGCCTGTGAAGCTAGCTACACCGCCTGTGTATCCAAATTTTTACTGCATCTAACCCAGTAAATCGTTTTGGGTCTAGGAGCAGTGTCTGCACATCAGCGGAGTAGCCCACCTGTGAAGCTAACTACACCTGTGTATCTAAATTTTTACTGCATCTAACCCAGTAAATCGTTTTGGGCCTAGGAGCAGTGTCTGCATGTCAGCGGAGTAGTCCGCCTGTGAAGCTAACTACACCGCCCTTGTATCTCAATTTTTACTGCATCTAACCCAGTAAATCGTTTTGGGCCTAGTACCACAGTTTGGCCACTCAGCTCTGCTCGGTTTCCATCTATCATTTTTTGTGCCAACAACTACAGATACAGAGTTGCCAATTAGTAAAGCACCAAAATGAGTGGCAAAAGGCCTGCTGCTGGTGGAAAGGGGAATAGGCGTGTTGGAAATGGAAAAAAAGGTTGTGTCCGTGGGGTAGGTGGTAAAGCAGCAGTAACATCTGCAGAAGAAAGACCATCTTCTAGCCAAAGTAAGATGTCTACTTCTTTTCATAGACAATCTGATATGATCCCTTTCGTACGACCATCGCTACGAGCATCGCTACAAATTCCAGATGAGGCACAAAAACAGCAAGTGCTTAAACGGATATCAAGTGCTCGTTCAAGTGAGCTCTCCTCCACTCAACTTCAACATCACAAATACTCCAGTCCTCAGAGGTGTCACCCCAATCGCACTTGCTTCCTCACAGCTTCCAAGTCTCCAGCCGCCCGTCGGAGCATGTGGTAACACAGATGGTTGCGTCTGCAGAGCTGTTTACTCATACTATAGCCTGGGAATCAGAGGTCTGCTCCAGAGCTTCTGAGAATCCAGATGAGAAAATGATCTGCACTGATGCCCAGAATCTTTGTGAGTTGGATCCAGTCCCAGATGAAGAAGGTTTTGATCATAAGGTAGACCATAATTCCCAAACTGTAACTCCTGTTGGTGGAGACAATGAGGAAGATAATGATGAGACTGAGACACCTCACTGGAACGAAAATTTTACTTTTCGGTCAGGGCAGGAAGACGTTGGCTCTGAGGATGACGAGTGTGAGAACACACAGGGTGATGATGACAAGGTTGGAGACCCCACTTACTGTCAACCCACAGTCCGACAGTCCATGAGGTCAGCAGAGAAGGTGGAGGAGGATGCTAGTGACGAGTCTGACAGCGAGGTTAGGTTGCGCCTTCCTGGACAAAGACGTACTGGAAGCACGTCAACAACTGCATCCTCAACCACAACTGTGCCTCTGAACACAAGTCGTGGTGGCTCTTCAGGTCGCATGGGCTCTAAGCCTTGAATAGCCTGGGCATTTTTTGAGATTGCAAAGGATGATTGAACTCATGTTGTCTGTAAGATTTGTCACCAAACTCTCAGTAGAGGCCAAAAAATGAATAGTTTGAGTACTTCATGCATGAACCATCACATGGATATGAGGCATAAGTTGCAGTGGGAAGCTCGCTGTGCTACAATGTGGCCTAGTGGGCCGGGCCAACCACCGTCTGCCCCATCAAGTGCATCCGGGGCCTCTTCATCTGTGACTGTAGGGACAGCAGTCGCACATGGTTTTGGATGCAGACCTTCCACCTCTTTACCCACAACAGCCAGTGTGATTGGCAGGTTGTCAGGACATTTGCAATTCGAAACACCTGCTGGTGTTGAGCGCTCTCCGACATTGAGACCGCCACATTTTGATCAAGGAAACATAATATCTCCGCCTGCACCTTCCTCACAGACCAGCAGTTTGCCGGGGACATCCTACTCAACCCTGTCTAAGCACGGCAGCCAGCCCTCGGTCCCTCATAAGTGGACAAGTAAAAGACCATTTTCTCCTAGCCATGACAAAGCTAAGAGGTTGAATTTCACCATCTGCAAGCTGTTGGCTACAGAAATGCTGCCTTTCCACCTGGTGGACACAGAGGATTTTTGAGACCTTATGTCCGTAGCAGTGCCCCAGTACCAGATGCCCAGTCGCCACTACTTCTCAAAGAAATCTGTGCCTGTGCTACACCAGCATGTCGCACACAACATCACCGCTTCCTTGAGAAACTCTGTGTGTGACAGGATGCATTTCACCACAGAGACTTGGACGAGTAGACATGGACAGGGGCATTACATGTCGGTGACTGGGCACTGGGTAACTATGGTGACATCAGGAGAAGGGGCTGCTGTCCAAGTCTTCCTGTCCCCACGAGTTGTGTGTTGATCCTCTGTATCTCTAAGTTCCTCCACTGCTTCTGCCTCCTCAACCTCCTCTCGGTCACCTGCACCCAAAGCCTGTCTGGTAATGCCACCCGCGTTCTAACTGCGCAGAAGGAAGCCTGCACACCTCCTTACAACGCTGTCACCAGTCCTCCACGACATCAGGCAGTGTTTACCTTGAAATGTGAGTCACACAGCTGAGCAGTTGTGGTCAGCTCTGGAGACCGAGTTCCATCAATGGTTGTCTTCACTGAACCTGCAGCCAGGGAAGGCCGTGTGCAACAATGCTGCAAAACCAGGGCGCGGCCCTTCGCCGGGGCAATGTCATACACGTGCCCTGTATGGCTCACGTTTTGAACCTGGCTGTCCAGCAATTTTTATCCAACTATCCCGGACTAGATGGGCTTCTGCAGAGGGCACGGTCTCTGTATGCTCACTTCCGCCATTCGCATCCCGCAGCTTAATGACTTACATCTCTACAGAAGTCATTGGGCATGCCAGTTCACCGGCTGCAATGCGATGTGCCCACACGGTGGAATTCAACTCTGCACAGGTTGCAGCGACTGTGGCAGCACCGACGAGCCCTAGTGCAATACGTTATGATGTATAGTCTGGGCCAATGAGATCCAGAGATGGGGAAAATCATGCTGCAGGAGTGGTCTCAGATCAGGGACCTATGCACCCTTCTGCACAGTTTTTAACCCCTTCCCGACCCATGACGCCACGTAGGCGTCATGAAAGTCGGTGCCATTCCGACCCATGACGCCTATGCGGCGTCATGGAAAGATCGCGTCCCTGCAGATCGGGTGAAAGGGTTAACTCCCATTTCACCCGATCTGCAGGGACAGGGGGAGTGGTAGTTTAGCCCAGGGGGGGTGGCTTCACCCCCTCGTGGCTACGATCGCTCTGATTGGCTGTTGAAAGTGAAACTGCCAATCAGAGCGATTTGTAATATTTCACCCATTATAACGGGTGAAATATTACAATCCAGCCATGGCCGATGCTGAAATATCATCGGCCATGGCTGGAAATACTAGTGTGCCCCCACCCCACCCCTCCGATCGCCCCCCCACCCCCCCGATCTGGCCGGTACACTGCTACGGCTCCCCTCCGTCCAGTGCTCCGCTCCCCCCCGTGCTCGTGTCCGCTCCCCCCGTGCTCCAATCACCCCCCCGTGCTCCAATCACCCCCCCTGCACTCCGATCCACCCCCCCCGTGCTCCGTTCCACCCCCCCGTGCTCCGTTCCAGCCCCCCCGTGCTCCGTTCCACGCCCCCCGCGCTCCGTTCCACCCCTCCCGCGCTCCGATTACCCCCCCCGTGCTCCGATCCCCCCCCGTAGTCCCCCCCACCCTATCATACTTACCGATCCAGCCGTGGTCCCGTCCGTCTTCTCCCGTGCGCCGCCATCTTCCAAAATGGCGGGCGCATGCGCAGTGCGCCCGCCGAATCTGCCGGCCGGCAGATTCGTTCCAAAGTGCATTTTGATCACTGAGATATAATCTATCTCAGTGATCAAAATAAAAAAAATAATAAATGACCCCCCCCCCCCCCTTTGTCACCCCCATAGGTAGGGACAATAAAAAAATAAAGAAATTTTTTTTTTTCCACTAATGTTAGAATAGGGTTAGGGTTAGGGGTAGGGTTAGGGGTAGGGTTAGGGTTAGGGGTAGGGTTAGGGGTAGGGTTAGGGGTAGGGCTAGGGGTAGGGTTAGGGTTAGGGCTAGGGTTAGGGCTAGGGTTAGGGTTAGGAATGTGCACACGTATTCTGGTCCTCTGCGGATTTTTCCGCTGCGGATTTGATAAATCCGCAGTGCTAAAGCGCTGCGGATTTATGGCGGATTTACCGCGTTTTTTTCTGCGCATTTCACTGCGGTTTTACAATTGCGATTTTCTATTGGAGCAGTTGTAAAACCGCTGCGGAATCCGCACAAAGAAGTGACATGCTGCGGAATGTAAACCGCTGCGTTTCCGTGCAGTTTTTCCGCAGCATGTGTACAGCGATTTTTGTTTCCCATAGGTTTACATTGAACTGTACACTCATGGGAAACTGCTGCGGATCCGCAGCGTTTTCCGCAGCGTGTGCACATACCTTTAGAATTAGGCTATGTGCACACGGTGCGGATTTGGCTGCGGATTCGCAGCAGTGTTCCATCAGGTTTACAGTACCATGTAAACATATGAAAAACCAAATCCGCTGTGCCCATGGTGCGGAAAATACCGCGCGGGAACGCTGCGTTGTATTTTCCGCAGCATGTCAATTCTTTGTGCGGATTCCGCAGCGTTTTCCACCTGTTCCTCAATAGGAATCCGCAGGTGAAATCCGCACAAAAAACACTGGAAATCCGCGGAAAATCCGCAGGTAAAACACAGTGCCTTTTACCCGCAGATTTTTCAAAAATGGTGCGGAAATATCTCACACGAATCCGCAACGTGGGCACATAGCCTTAGGGTTAGGGTTGGAATTAGGGTTGTGGTTAGGGTTAGGGGTGTGTTGGGGTTAGGGTTGTGATTAGGATTATGGCTACAGTTGGGATTAGGGTTAGGGGTGTGTTGGGGTTAGTGTTGGAGTTAGAATTGAGGGGTTACCACTGTTTAGGCACATCAGGGGTCTCCAAACGCAACATGGCGCCACCATTGATTCCAGCCAATCTCGTATTCAAAAAGTCAAATGGTGCTCCCTCACTTCCGAGCCCTGACGTGTGCCCAAACAGTGGTTTACCCCCACATATGGGGTACCAGCATACTCAGGACAAACTGCGCAACAATTACTGGGGTCCAATTTCTCCTGTTACCCTTGTGAATCTAAAAGAATGCTTGCTAAAACATAATTTTTGAGGAAAGAAAAATGATTTTTTATTTTCACGGCTCTGCGTTGTAAACGTCTGTGAAGCACTTGGGGGTTCAAAGTGCTCACCACATATCTAGATAAGTTCCTTGGGGGGTCTAGTTTCTAAAATGGGGTCACTTGTGGGGGGTTTCTACTGTTTAGGCACACCAGGGGCTCTGCAAACGCAACGTGACACCCGCAGACCATTCCATCAAAGTCTGCATTTCAAAAGTCACTACTTCCCTTCTGAGCCCCGACGTGTGCCCAAACAGTGGTTTACCCCCACATATGGGGTATCAGCGTACTCAGGAGAAACTGTACAACAACTTTTGGGGTCCAATTTCTCCTGTAACCCTTGGGAAAATAAAAAATTCTGGGCTAAATAATTATTTTTGAGGAAAGAAAACGTATTTATTATTTTCACGGCTCTGCATTATAAACTTCTATGAAGCACTTGGGGGTTCAAAGTGCTCACCACACATCTAGATAAGTTCCTTTCAGGGTCTAGTTTCCAAAATGGGGTCACTTGTGGGGGGTTTCTACTGTTTAGGCACATCAGGGGCTCTGCAAACGCAACGTGACGCCCGCAGAGCATTCCATCAAAGTCTGCATTTCAAAACGTCACTACTTCAATTCCAAGCCCCGGCATGTGCCCAAACAGTAGTTTACCCCCACATATGGGGTATCACCGTACTCAGGAGAAACTGGACAACAAATATTGGGGTCAAATTTCTCCTGTTACCCTTGGGAAAATTAAAAAATTCTGGGCTAAATAATTATTTTTGAGGAAAGAAAACGTATTTATTATTTTCATGGCTCTGCATTATAAACTTCTATGAAGCACTTGGGGGTTCAAAGTGCTCACCACACATCTAGATAAGTTCCTTTGGGGGTCTAGTTTCTAAAATGGGGTCACTTGTGGGGGGTTTCTACTGTTTAGGCACACCAGGGGCTCTGCAAACGCAACGTGACACCCGCAGACCATTCCATCAAAGTCTGCATTTCAAAAGTCACTACTTCCCTTCTGAGCCCCGACGTGTGCCCAAACAGTGGTTTACCCCCACATATGGGGTATCAGCGTACTCAGGAGAAACTGGACAACAACTTTTGGGGTCCAATTTCTCCTGTAACACTTGGGAAAATAAAAAATTCTGGGCTAAATAATTATTTTTGAGGAAAGAAAACGTATTTATTATTTTCACGGCTCTGCATTATAAACTTCTATGAAGCACTTGGGGGTTCAAAGTGCTCACCACACATCTAGATAAGTTCCTTTCAGGGTCTAGTTTCCAAAATGGGGTCACTTGTGGGGGGTTTCTACTGTTTAGGCACATCAGGGGCTCTGCAAACGCAACGTGACGCCCGCAGAGCATTCCATCAAAGTCTGCATTTCAAAACGTCACTACTTCAATTCCAAGCCCCGGCATGTGCCCAAACAGTAGTTTACCCCCACATATGGGGTATCACCGTACTCAGGAGAAACTGGACAACAAATATTGGGGTCAAATTTCTCCTGTTACCCTTGGGAAAATTAAAAAATTCTGGGCTAAATAATTATTTTTGAGGAAAGAAAACGTATTTATTATTTTCACGGCTCTGCATTATAAACTTCTATGAAGCACTTGGGGGTTCAAAGTGCTCACCACACATCTAGATAAGTTCCTTTGGGGGTCTAGTTTCCAAAATGGGGTCACTTGTGGGGGGTTTCTACTGTTAAGCCACATCAGGGGCTCTGCAAACGCAACGTGACGCCCACAGAGCATTCCATCAAAGTCTGCATTTCAAAATGTCACTACTTCACTTCCGAGCCCCGGCATGTGCCCAAACAGTGATTTACCCCCACATATGGGGTATCAGCGTACTCAGGAGAAACTGGACAACAACTTTTGGGGTCAAATTTCTCCTGTTACCCTTGGGAAAAGAAAAAATTGCAGGCTAAAAGATCATTTTTGAGAAAATATTTTTATTTTTTATTTTTATGGCTCTGCGTTATAAACTTCTGTGAAGCACTTGGGGGTTCAAAGTCCTCACCACACATCTAGATTAGTTCCTTTGGGGGTCTAGTTTCTAAAATGGTGTCATTTCTGGGGGATCTCCAATGTTTAGGCACACAGGGGCTCTCCAAACGTGACATGGTGTCCGCTAATGATTGGAGCTAATTTTCCATTTAAAAAGCCAAATGGCGTGCCATCCCTTCCGAGCCCTGCCGTGCGCCCAAACAGTGGTTTACCCCCACATATGCGGTATCAGCGTACTCAGGACAAACTGGACAACAATATTTAGGGTCCAATTTCTCCTATTATCCTTGGCAAAATAGGAAATTCCAGGCTAAAAAATCATTTTTGAGGAAAGAAAAATTATTTTTTATTTTCATGGCTCTGCGTTATAAACTTCTGTGAAGCACCTGGGGGTTTAAAGTGCTCAATATGCATCTAGATAAGTTCCTTGGGGGGTCTAGTTTCCAAAATGGGGTCACTTGTGGGGGAGCTCCAATGTTTAGGCACACAGGGGCTCTCCAAACGCGACATGGTGTCCGCTAACAATTGGAGCTAATTTTCCATTCAAAAAGTCAAATGGCGCGCCTTCTCTTCCGAGCCCTGCCGAGTGCCCAAACAGTGGTTTACCCCCACATATGAGGTATCGGCGTACTCGGGAGAAATTGCCCAACAAATTTTATGATCCATTTTATCCTACTGCCCATGTGAAAATGAAAAAATTGAGGCGAAAAGAATTTTTTTGTGAAAAAAAATTACTTTTTCATTTTTACAGATCAATTTGTGAAGCACCTGAGGGTTTAAAGTGCTCACTAGGCATCTAAATTAGTTCCTTGGGGGGTCTAGTTTCCAAAATGGGGTCACTTGTGGGGGAGCGCCAATGTTTAGGCACACAGGAGCTATCCAAACGCGACATGGTGTCCGCTAACGATGGAAATAATTTTTCATTCAAAAAGTCAAATGGCGCTCCTTCCCTTCCGAGCCTTACCATGTGCCCAAACAGTGGTTTACCTCCACATGTGAGGTATTGGTGTACTCAGGAGAAATTGCCCAACACATTTTAGGATCCATTTTATCCTGTTGCCCATGTGAAAATGAAAAAATTGAGGCTAAAAGAATTTTTTTGTGAAAAAAAAGTACTTTTTCATTTTTACGGATCAATTTGTGAAGCACCTGGGGGTTCAAAGTGCTCACTATGCATCTAGATAAGTTCCTTGGGGCGTCTAGTTTCCAAAATGGGGTCACTTGTGGGGGAGCTCCAATTTTTAGGCACACGGGGGCTCTCCAAACGTGACATGGTGTCCGCTAAAGAGTGGAGCCAATTTTTGATTCAAAAAGTCAAATGGCGCTCCTTCCCTTCCAAGCCCTGCCGTGCGCCAAAACAGTGGTTTACCCCCACATATGAGGTATCAGCGTACTCAGGACAAATTGGACAACAACGTTCGTGGTTCAGTTTCTCCTTTTACCATTGGGAAAATAAAAAAATTGTTGCTAAAAGATAATTTTTGTGACTAAAAAGTTAAATGTTCATTTTTTCCTTCCATGTTGCTTCTGCTGCTGTGAAGCACCTGAAGGGTTAATAAACTTCTTGAATGTGGTTTTGAGTACCTTGAGGGGTGCAGTTTTTAGAATGGTGTCACTTTTGGGTATTTTCAGCCATATAGACCCCTCAAACTGACTTCAAATGTGAGGTGGTCCCTAAAAAAAATGGTTTTGTAAATTTCGTTGTAAAAATGACAAATCGCTGGTCGAATTTTAACCCTTATAACTTCCTAACAAAAAAAAATTTTGTTTCCAAAATTGTGCTGATGTAAAGTAAACATGTGGGAAATGTTATTTATTAACTATTTTGTGTCACATATCTCTCTGGTTTAACAGAATAAAAATTCAAAATGTGAAAATTGCGAAATTTTCAAAATTTTCGCCAAATTTCCGTGTTTATCACAAATAAATGCAGAATTTATTGACCTAAATTTACCACTAACATGAAGCCCAATATGTCACGAAAAAACAATCTCAGAACCGCTAGGATCCGTTGAAGCGTTCCTGAGTTATTACCTCATAAAGGGACACTGGTCAGAATTGCAAAAAACGGCAAGGTCTTTAAGGTCAAAATAGGCTGGGTCTTGAAGGGGTTAAATAGTGACGAAGATGTTTATGATGCCATTATCAGCATGACTATTCCGGTAATTTACATGCTGGAGCACACCTTAAACAGTATTCATAGTCAGGTGGTGGGACAAGAGGAGGAGGAGGAGGACCAGGAGGAGTCGTATGCAGAAGGTATAATATCTCCAAGGTCCAGACAGTCAGCAGCACCAAGGCGGCAGGCATTGGAGGGTGGGGGAGAGGGATTACCGAGGGCGCATGGTAGCAGCCAAACTGTTGAGGAAGGTGCAGGAGCCGAACAAGAAGTGGAGGACGAACTGGCGCTGGGCATGGAAAACTCATCAGATGAGGGAGACCTTGATCAAATTTCTGTTGTATGAGGTTGGGGGGAGAGGGCAGAGGAAGGAAGCATGTTTCTCACCTCGCCGCCACCAAGACAACAAGGACTTGGTCCTCCTGGATGCGCAAGACACGAGTGCCTTCTTGCTGCACTACCTGCAACATGACCCTCGGATTGTCAGAATTCGAAGTAATGCCGACTACTGGGTTGCCACACTCATAGATCCCCGGTACAAAACTAAATTTGGCGAAACAATTCCTGCCAGAGAAAGGTATTCACGCATGCAGGAGTATCAGCAGAGACTAGAGTTGAGCGACTTTTACTTTTTTCGGATCGAGTCAGGTTTCGCGAAACCTGACTTTGTCAAAAGTCGGGTTGGGTGAAATCGGCCGATTATTGTGAAAAGTCGGGGGCCGACTGAAACACGAAACCCAATGCAAGTCAATGGGGAATCAAAGTCGGCAGTGAGTGGAGGACAGGAAAACACCTACAGTGCCCATTTTAATGCCAAAAACATCAATTCTTATTACTTAAGCTTGTCAATCTTAATTTACTTTATAATAATAGTTAGGCATTGAAAACTGGGGGTCATTTGGCTAAAGTTGTGGGGGGGTAGGGCTGGCTCAAGATTTTCGTGGGCCCAGGAAACGCGGAATACGTCACAGCGGTGGAGCAGGGAGAGGTAAGTATTTCAACATTGCAAGTGCTGTGATCTTGAGCAAGCGGGGGGGCCCAAACTTGTTGGCTCTGGCACAGGGCCCATCATAGTACGGCAGTGTGTTTGACGGCGGGTGGCACCTCCCACTGGCAGAGTCACTTTTGCATACTATGAGGGGCCCTGTGCCAGTGACGTTGCCAACGAGTATGCCCCTCAACCTGATGAAGGAACCTGCAATTTCATTTGCACCTTCCTCTTTGTCCCCGTGTAACGTGGTATAGTATGCGGGAAGGGGAACCTGACTTTCAGCAGGGTCAGATTCTGGCTGTGTAGAGTGCAAGGGGAATGTAGTGGTCTGGGTCAATGTACCAGCAGACTCATCTAGCAGTGGCTGGGCAATGGGCAGGATGAGTAGGAAACACAGATATAGGCCCAAATAATAAAGTAGGCTAAATGCAGTTCAAAATTGGTAACAGGACTAAACAGGCGGCATTGCTTTGCTGAGTGGAGGAAAACTGTAATGAGTGGCAGACACAGTTAGTAGTCCCAAATAATAAAGTGGGGTAAATGTCTGCCAAAAAATTGTTCATAAATAAACAGGCGACATTGCTTTGCTCAGTGTCGGAAAATTGTAATGAGTAGCAGACTAAGTTAGTAGGCCCAAATAATAAAGTGGGCTAAATGTCTGCCAAAAAATAGTTCATAAATAAACAGGCGACATTGCTTTGCTCAGTGTCGGAAAATTGTAATGAGTAGCAGACTAAGTTATTAGGCCCAAATAATAAAGTGGGCTAAATGTCTGCCAAAAAATTGTTCATAAATAAACAGGTGGCATAGCTACAGTAGGTACTGGGGTGAGCTCCTCTGCTGAGTAGCAGACAGTGGTAGTAGGTGCAAAGTATTAACTGGTCTAAATGGAGGCCAGGGCCCCTGTATATTTTAACTATCATCTATCATTTCAACAAATTTGTATTGGCAGTGCCATTGAGGGATTTAACAGCACAGACTACGCAGTGGTGGAGCAGGGAGAGGTAAGTATTGCAAGTGATAGAGCACTGTTCGAGCTGGGGGGAACACTCTCTCGTGGGCGGCGGTACTGGCACAGGGCCCCTCATATTACGACGGTGTGTCTAACGTTGGTTGTGCACTACCACCGTCAGAGACACTTCATTGTACTATGAGGGATCCTGTGCCAGTGCCGTCGCCCAAGAGTGGGCCCACCCACCTGTCCAGGAAAACGGCACTCGCACGGGTGCTTGCGCCAGGTGGTGACCACAGCCCTGTCGGGGGAGTCAGCCCATTTAGGGAGGTATAAAAATGGCCTATGGTGGACACCAGACTTCCTCATATTTTGGAAAATCTAACCAAAATAACAACCGTTATATGGTACTGTAAAACAAGGTAGAAGGTGTATATAAACTTGTTGAGAATTTAAATCTCCCTTTTTTGGGGAGACTGAACCAAACTCAGGCCCTGTGCATAAAACAACACAATTTAAGTGGCAGAAAGTGGATGGCCTCACAGCTTCCAAGTCTCCAGCCGCACATCTGAGTATGGGGTAACACGGATGGCTAAGTCTCCAGAGCTGTTTACTCATACTATGGCCTGGGATTCAGAGGTCTGCTCCAAAGCTTCAGTGTCTGCTAGTCAGCAGAGTAGCCCACCCATGAAGCAAGCTACACCGCCTGTTTATCTAATTAATAATTTTTAACTGCAACTAGCCCAGTAAATCCTTTTGGGCCTAGTAGCATTTTGTGCAACTCAGCAGAGTACCCCACTCATGAAGAAAGCTACACCGCCTGTTTATCTAATTACTAATTTTTAACTGCATCTAGCCCAGGAAATCCTTTTGGGACTAGTTGCATTTTGTGCTACTCAGCAGAGTACCCCACCCATGATGCAAGCTACACCACCTTCTTCCTTTCTCAAACTAACCCCTCAGCTCTTGGGTGTCCGCTCTCCCTCCAGCTCTCTCCTCACAGGTGGACTACTGTGTGTATTCACACTGTGGCAAAGCTTTTGGGCCCAGACATAAGAAGTCGTCAAGGTAATGGATAATATGTGCCTCCTTAGAAACGTCCATGGCGACCCATTCGAGGAAGCAACTAAACGCCTAAAATAGTGAGCAGGATATGGAGCACCCCATGGGCAAACAGCAATCTATGTAGTATACTCCTTCACAGAAGCAGCCCAATAGGTGGACACTATTCGGAGGCACAGGTAGTAACTGAAATGCCCTCTCAATGTCTGTTTTGGCCATTAGGGTGCCCCTTCCCAACTTCTTAACCTGCTTGATTGCCTTGTCAAAGGAGGTACAGTACATAGTACTGTACTTGGTTCCACATCGATGTTGTCGTTTACTGACCTGCCCCTTGGATATGACAAATGGTGGATTAGTGTGTGTCACGATTCACACCGTGACCGTCACACCCTCGTCACGGGTCGGGGTGACTTTAGGCCAACAGATGGCTATCACATGTGCAGGGGGGCTTATCTTAGTTATCCCTCCACTCCACAATGTGATGAAAAAACACACACACAAGGCTATTGACCTCTTAGTTTACTGCATGCGCTTATTCTAGGTATCCCACTGCTCTGCAATATACCACGAACTGCAGGGATTTATGTATATCCCGCTTACAGTTCCACTTGAAACTTGCAGCTCTCTGGCGCCCCCCTTACTCTCAGGTCAGATTAGGTATTGCACCTGGGGTAATTAGTCGCCAGAAAGGCTGCCTGCTATGTACTGGCTATTGGGCATGCTGCAGCGAGGCGATAAACTACTCCCACTCAGGCAGGAACAGTAATTATCAACGCTGCAGTTGCTACAACAACACCCAAAGGACTGCACACGGTAAGCTGTCACCAGCTTCGATTAAACAGGTCCGAAGCTAATCCAAAACAGTAGCGTAATTCCCTTCAGAAGACTTAGGGTACGTTTTAGAACAGGAAGAACGAACTAGTAATTTAAATATTATACCCCATAAAAGATTTTAAGGCAGTGTTTATAAAAAGGCATATAAAGATGTTACCATATGAGACAATTGAAAATATGTACAAGGTAATTATAAAAATAACAGGGGTTAAATGAGAAATAACACTTACATGTGTTCAGAGCATTGCAGGCAACCAGGCTAGTGGAGTTTCCATCTGTCCCAGTGCATTAGGACTGGCAGTCAGGGCTTCCCAGGTAAAACTAAACTGCTGGGGTCTGGCAAAACGTATAAACTGCCGCCTGTGACATCACAGAAATGGCTGGCTTTCCCAGACCCTCCTACCTCTTCAGTTTAACTAAGTTTAACCTAAATTTGTCTAATGCCTGTAACTCCGCTACAGAACATGTCATAGCCATAACAAACCCAGCATTCATCTCGTATTAACATTGGCATTCTAATGAGATCAAATATGTCCTATTTGGGATGCATAATTACATAGAAATCCCTACTTTTTTACCTGATGGAGTTAGAAGCTCATGTTTACAGCGCGTTAGAGATCCGCCGAAGGACGTAAAGAATATGTATTTTTTCCATTTTCTATCCTAACCTAACTCATTAGCCCAATATCTTATCATATTAGAACAAAGACTCTCATGGATTCTGGAAGCTTTTAAACCAGTTTCTGCTAGAGGAAGCTTTGAGCCTAGTCGTAAATACCTTTCTTCAATAAAACTCCCCCACATGCATTGACAAGACACGCTCTTGCTTGAGTGAAAGGGAAGGGGGGGGGGTTAGCCCACAGCTTTTGGGACCATGGTCAGAAGTGCAAAAACCCCTCAGCTATGTTTTTTTTTTCCATTATCGTGACATACATTTTCCTCACAGTGTGAAAGTATTGGGTTCCTTTTTTGGCACGAATCCCCACGGGGATACCATTACGTCTTCTAAGTAAAGTGTTCTGAATGGATATTTCTTTTTTAAATTTTTTGTTACAACGTCTTGGTGTTGGTAGGCTGATTTTAGATTTTTACTCCAGCCTTTCTTGATTTTAGAAGGGCATGCCATGCCTATATCCTTTTACTCCTCCACCTCTTTTCTTTTCGCATGACTATATGTACTTGTGACTTTTCCATGTGTTTGTTGTGTCTTCTAAGCCAGGGGTCCCCAACTCCAGTCCTCAAGGCCCACCAACAGGTCATGTTTTCAGGATTTCCTTTGCATTGCACAGGTGATGCAATTATTACCTGGGTAGTAATCTCGATTTTTCCAAAGCGTTTGATACCGTGCCGCACAAGAGGTTGGTACACAAAATGAGAATGCTTGGTCTGGGGGAAAATGTGTGTAAATGGGTTAGTAACTGGCTTAGTGATAGAAAGCAGAGGGTGGTTATAAATGGTATAGTCTCTAACTGGGTCGCTGTGACCAGTGGGGTGCCGCAGGGGTCAGTATTGGGACCTGTTCTCTTCAACATATTCATTAATGATCTGGTAGAAGGTTTACACAGTAAAATATCGATATTTGCAGATGATACAAAACTATGTAAAGCAGTTAATACAAGAGAAGATAGTATTCTGCTACAGATGGATCTGGATAAGTTGGAAACTTGGGCTGAAATGTGGCAGATGAGGTTTAACAATGATAAATGTAAGGTTATACACATGGGAAGAGGGAATCAATATCACCATTACACACTGAACGGGAAACCACTGGGTAAATCTGACAGGGAGAAGGACTTGGGGATCCTAGTTAATGATAAACTTACCTGGAGCAGCCAGTGCCAGGCAGCAGCTGCCAAGGCAAACAGGATCATGGGGTGCATTAAAAGAGGTCTGGATACACATGATGAGAGCATTATACTGCCTCTGTACAAATCCCTAGTTAGACCGCACATGGAGTACTGTGTCCAGTTTTGGGCACCGGTGCTCAGGAAGGATATAATGGAACTAGAGAGAGTACAAAGGAGGGCAACAAAATTAATAAAGGGGATGGGAGAACTACAATACCCAGATAGATTAGCGAAATTAGGATTATTTAGTCTAGAAAAAAGACGACTGAGGGGCGATCTAATAACCATGTATAAGTATATAAGGGGACAATACAAATATCTCGCTGAGGATCTGTTTATACCAAGGAAGGTGACGGGCACAAGGGGGCATTCTTTGCGTCTGGAGGAGAGAAGGTTTTTCCACCAACATAGAAGAAGATTCTTTACTGTTAGGGCAGTGAGAATCTGGAATTGCTTGCCTGAGGAGGTGGTGATGGCGAACTCAGTCGAGGGGTTCAAGAGAGGCCTGGATGTCTTCCTGGAGCAGAACAATATTGTATCATACAATTATTAGGTTCTGTAGAAGGACGTAGATCTGGGTATTTATTATGATGGAATATAGGCTGAACTGGATGGACAAATGTCTTTTTTCGGCCTTACTAACTATGTTACTATGTTACTATGTTACTATGAGTTGGGGACCCCTGTTCTAAGCAGTTTGTCAGCTTTTGGACACCTTTTAAGGTGTTTTCTATGTGTTTTCTATGCGTTTGTGTGTGTTTGTGTCTGCCTGCCATTGGTTTCAATGGGGTTCAACGGTGTTCGATGAACATTCGTCGAACACGCCCCAATTCGATGAACCAAACTCGAACACTAGTGGGGTGGCTCAACACTATTCATGACAGTGGTAAAACTTCTTTGATATGACTTGCGTTTATTAGTGAAAAAAACTGAAAT
This sequence comes from Ranitomeya imitator, assembly GCF_032444005.1. Classification (NCBI taxonomy): domain Eukaryota; kingdom Metazoa; phylum Chordata; class Amphibia; order Anura; family Dendrobatidae; genus Ranitomeya; species Ranitomeya imitator. Next base: position 561,135,982 of record NC_091284.1, on the reverse strand, counting down.
TTGGCGAAAATGTTGAAAATTTCACAATTTTCCAACTTTGAATTTTCATGTCCTTAATTCACACTGATATGTCACCCAAAATACATAGTAAGTAACATTTCCCACATGTCTACTTTACATCAGCACTATTATGGAACCCAATTTTTTTTATTTTGTTAGGGAGATGTAAGGGTTAAAAGTTGACCAGCATAAACATCTCTTCTCCGGATGAGGGTGCCACCTTCCTAGATGATGCCGGTCTACGTTGAAGCTGGATTTTGTTTAAACAGGAAAAAAGAACTTTACAACTTTAAGGAGTTTTCCACTTTTATAATTACACTATTGAACCGAACTTTCCCCCCATTTAATCTAGGGGTGCCCTCGAGGCGTTTCCAGATATGACGGGCCTACATGTACAAAAGTATACAATGTTATTTATTTTACTTTATTGGTATTGCTTTTTCTTTACAGGTTTTGAAGCTTAATCTGAGCCTTGATTAGCAACAGTTTGCTGTATAATTTTGGTAGCATTAATTTGTTTGTAGATATGCTTGTTTCTCAAAGCAACGTTGAGCTCTGTTTATACTCTTACAAAAGCCTTGAATAGCTACAACCTACTACGTATTCTTTGAAAGCATGTATATATACATTGTTACGCCTGTCTTTTCTTTCCCTTTCTCTGTTTCGCAGGGAACTATTTACCCTTCCTTCGACCCTTTCTTTCCCTTCCTTTTTCCCCTTACCTTATAAAATTATGTTAAACCCAATAAAAACTTTGATAAAAAAAAAAAAAAAAGTTGACCAGCAATTTCTCATTTTTACAACACCATTTTTTTTAGGGATCACATTACATTTAAAGTCACTTTCAGGGGTCAATATGATAGAAAATACCCAAAAGTGACACCATTCTAAAAACTGCACCCCTCAAGGTGCTCAAAACCACATTCAAGAAGTTTATCAACCTTCACAATCAAGCTTCACATGAATTTTTGGAATGTTTAAAACAAATGAACATTTAACTTTTTTTTAATTTTTTTTTTTACTTCAGATCTAATTTGTTTTATTTTACCAAGGGTAACAGGAGAAATTGAACCCCAAACATTGTTGTACAGTTTGTCCTGAGTACGCCAATACCCCATATGTGGGGGTAAACCACTGCTTGGGCGCATGGCAGAGCTTGGAAGGGAAGGAGCGCCGTTTAACTTTTCAGTGCAAAATTGGCTGGAATTGAGATCGGATGTCATGTCATGTTTGGAAAGCCCCTGATGTGCCTAAACAGTGGAAAGCCCTCACAATTGACAACATATTGGAAACTGGACCCCCCCAAGGAACTTATCTAGATGTGTTGTGAGAACTTTGAACCCACAAGTGTTTCACCAAAGTTTATAACGCAGAGCTGAGAAAATAAAAAATCATTTTTTTTCCACAAAAATTATTTTTTAGCCCCAATTTTGTATTTTCACAAGGGTAACAGAAGAAATTGGACCACAAAAGTTGTTGTCCAATTTGTCCTGAGTATGCTGATACCCCATATGTGGGGTAAACCACTGTTTGGGCACACAGCAAAGCTCAGAAGAGGAGCCCAGTTTTACTTTTTCAACGCAGAATTGGCTGGAATTGAGATCGGACACCATGTCGTGTTTGGAGATCCCCTGATGTGCCTAAACAGTGGAAACCCCCAATTCTAACTCCGACCCTAACCCCAACACACCCCTAACCTGAACACACCCCTAACCCTAATCCCAACCCTAACCACAACCTTAACCCCAACACACCCCTAACCCTAATCCCAGCACTAACCACACCCCTAACTCCAACACACCCCTAACCCTAATCCCAACCATAACCCTAACCACACCCCTAACCCTGACACACCCCTAACCCTAATCCCAACCCTATCCCTAACTTTAGCCCCAACCCTAACCCTCACTTTAGCCCCAACCCTAACCCTAACTTTAGCCCTAACCCTAACTTTAGCCCCAACCCTAACCCTAATGGCAAAATAGAAATACATTTTTTATTTTATTAATTTTCCCTAACTAAGGGGGTGATAAAGGGGGGTTTGATTTATTATTTACAGCAGGGTTTTTATAGCAGGTATTTATGTATGACAGCTGTCACACGCTAAAAGACGCTTTTTATTGCAAAAAATAGTTTTTGCATCACCACATTTTGAGAGCTATACGTTTTCCATATATTGGCCCACAGAGTCATGTGAGATCTTGATTTTTGCGGGACGAGTTGACTCTTATTCGTACCATTTTCGGGCACATGACTTTTTTTTATCGCTTTTTGTTGCTGTGGCACCCCTAGGGGTATTTGCCACAAAAATAGTTACTGACAGTAAGTACAAATACTAAAATAGCAAGACTGCACTACCACCTCCGGCCAGAAGGGGGAGCTCCAGAGACTCCCCTTGATCCATTCTGGTCTGAGAGAAGAAATGGCAGTTGGGCTAAGGAGCTGAAAGTGAGAGGTCATACAGTTGAATCTCTAACAGCCCTGTGACTGTTACCAGGCCTAAATCACCGGCCTGAGGAGAAGAGGGATAGAGAAAAAGGACATTGTGAGAACCGGGTAGCATTAATCACTACCCAGAACAGGCGCAAAGACGGATACCGGATCCGTGGCTGTATTCATTATATATAATACAGCAACCGGAAAAACGTGAGGTGATATCAGCTTCACTAGGGCCGGACGCAGCAACAGACACAGAGTTCAGCGGTACTCCCAGAGGGGGTAAACCGATAAAAGGACTCGGGTTGCCCGTCGAACCAGGACCCGGAGGGGACAGATTGGGCCGGCAGCCAGTTCACATACAGCAGCAGGGCCACACAGAAATTGCGCACAATAAGAGGCGAAGACCCCGGCAGGGTCAAAGTAACTCAGAGTTCCCATACAGACTCCGGTGACAGGACTGGTTGTAAATCCTTTTATGTTAAAGTAAACTGGTTAAACGTTTCAGTGCCTCAGTCTTTCATTTGGACAATAGCCATCTATCCAGGATCGGGATCGTCACCGCTGGGAGAACCTGCTGCTGATCAAGTAAGTGCCTGTCCCCTCATGATACCCCTTACACTGTGCATTGCCTGAGGCCACAGCACCGGGTCAAGCCACCCGTGACATCCCCCTCAAGAGACAGACTCCATTGGTCCGGTGCTGGGTATCCCGGTCTCCTGGGCGTCACAATTGGCGTCACGAACAGGATCTAGCCAGCCCATATACCGGGTATTGTGTGCCGTGATTGGAGCCCAAAACTGTGAAAACTGGGATGAAAAATCTTGAAAATTGACTTTATTAAAGAAAAATCCATTCCCCATTGAAAACTATTGAAAGTGACTTTTCCCCATTGGTTATAATGGAGTAAAGATGGCCGCCATCCCCTGAGGTAATCACTTCATAACCGTTAGGCACGAGACTGTTAATTGAGCTATGCCATCACCTGATCCCCAGTCTAACTGAAAAACTTCAGAATCCGCCATTACAGAGCGCGGTGGGTGAGAGCAGCAGGGGGCGTGTCATTGTGGGCGGCACCAAGCTGAGCGCTCTGACATCAGAGCAAGGGGAAAATCGATCCTGCTGCACAGCGGAACGAATCTACACTATCCCGACGGAAGCGGAGGACCGGAAGGGTCCGGATTAACTAAGGGGGCACAGTATGTCGCAGCACGGAGACGCCGCAGCACCCGGCAACGCTAATGCAGCTGAAAGACAGAGTGTCAATAGAGAGTCCGGCAGCGCAGCGGTGCAAGGAGTGGCGCACATCATGCCGGTGCTGATGCCATATACCCCGGGTGGCCCATGGCTTCCAATGTATGAAGGTGAGCCTAATACCCTTGACGATTTCAGAGAAAAGATGCTGGCCCATTTTGACATGTTCCCTGTGGGTGAAGTTCAGCGTGTTAGTCTCCTGATGATGCAGTTAAGTGGCCATGCTAAGCGAGAAGTCACAGCATGGGCAGCTGATCTAAAAGGCACTGTTGAACGCATATTTGCTGGATTAAAAGCTACATTTGAAACCACGGCCAGCAGCAAAGCTAAAATACGATTCTTTAATTGCAAACAAAAAGCTAATGAGGGCGTGAGAGACTTTGCCTTAAACCTGCAGGAAGCCCTTAAATCACTTACACTGGCTGAACCCATTTTTAACACCGGAGCGGATAAACTGCTAAGAGATCAATTTATTGAGGGACTCTACACCCCTTCTCACCGGGGGCATGTGAGCATGCTTGTTTTTAAGAACCCTGAATTGACATTTGCCCAATTAAAGGAGAGCGCTATACGTCTCCAGCTGGCAGAGGCACCTCGGGATCAGGATCCTGCGCAACCCATGGCAGAGGCACCTCAACAACAGGGAGTGCCAGTGACATCAGCTATGTCTGGGGCCATTGCTAAGCCCCTGGGGCCCAGTACTAATGAGGCTCTTCAACAAAAGCTTGACTCTTTAGCTGATGTTGTTGCTTCAATGGCTAAAACCATGCAGGAGATGAGAGGACACAAGATGGAGTTGGCAAACTGTAGAGAGGATGTTCCATGGATGAGACCCCGGAGATACCCGACATGGAGAGGACGACCCCGCGACCGCTACCAACCGGATGGACAGCCCATTTGCCGCCGTTGCCAGCAGCCGGGCCACTTTGCACGAGATTGTGATTTAAACGGGAATCCCCTGGGAATGCGGGCCGCTTCGCAGGAATGAACTTTCAAGGCCCAACACCCTGGCACGACAGGTACATCGGAGGACGACCCATTATCCCTATCGTGCTGGACGGAATTCCCCTCAACGCTTTGCTGGACACAGGTTCCCAGATTTCATCTATACCGTATATCCTTTATAAGAGGTACTGGGCTGATGCAGATATTGATAAAGGGCCCTCTGATGTTGAACTAGATATATGGGCCAGTAATGGTAAGTTGGTACCGAAACTAGGATTCAGGGAGATGACCATAAAGATTGGTAAAGTAGAACTGAAGAAACAGGGTATAATTGTTGTTGATGTTGACCGGCGGAACTGTGAACCAACTGTATTGATAGGAATGAATGTGTTAGAGAACTGCTTTTCCGAAGTCATTTCTGTCTTACAGCAAATTGCTGAAACTGCCCAATCCTGCCGGCAGAGAGTTCTCCGGAGGGAAATAAAAGTATTGATGTTAAGGCAACAGGTAGAAGTTGCAGGTGGAGAAATCGGCAGTGTGAGGGTAAGTGATCCAACGTCTATTGTAATCCCACCAAAAACAGAAATGCTGGTATGGTGTAGAGCAGCCATTGGTACTAAGGGACGAGATTATCAAGCCTTAATAGAACCAGTGTACACCGACAGCAGGCCCACTATACTCACAGCACGAGGGATAGTCGAGGTACACCGGGGACGAGTGCCGGTACGACTTTTGAACTGTGGAGAGGAAGAGGTCACTTTGCCAAGGTATGCTACAATGGCAAAGCTATATACTGTTGACAACAATGCCATCACAACCATTGAGCCCTTAGAACCAACCTGTCAGGTGGAAGGCAATGGCTCAGATGGAGAAATGGAGGATTGGTGCCAACAGCTACACGTGGGCATAAATTCAACACCTACCCATCAAAAACAAGGGGTGTATAGGCTAGTGATGGAATATGAACAAGTCTTCAGTAAACACCCATTGGACTTCGGACGGATAGAAGGGGTAGAACACACAATCCCCACAGGTGACCATCCCCCAATAAAAGAAAGATATAGACCCATACCGCCCGCTCACTATCAATGTGCAAAAGATATGCTGAGGGAAATGAAACAGGCCGGGGTAATAAGAGACAGCTGTAGCCCCTGGGCGGCCCCTCTAGTGATTGTCAAAAAAAAGGACGGAACCATGAGAATGTGCGTAGACTACCGGAAGATTAATAACATCACCCATAAAGACGCCTACCCCTTGCCTAGGATAGAAGAGTCCTTAACTGCTTTGAAATCTGCTAATTATTTTTCCACCTTAGACTTAACAAGCGGGTATTGGCAAGTCCCTGTGGCTGAGAGAGATAAGGAAAAGATGGCATTCACCACACCAGTGGGTCTATGTGAATTTAATCGCATGCCGTTCGGACTCTGCAACGCATCCGGTACCTTCCAGCGGCTGATGGAATGCTGCCTCGGACACAAGAACTTCGAGACCGTCCTCCTGTACCTAGATGATGTGATCGTCTACTCAAAGACTTACGAACAACACTTAATAGACCTGGCAGAAGTGTTTGAAGCCTTATCCAGGTATGGCATGAAAGTCAAGCCATCCAAATGTCACCTTCTCAAGCCAAAGGTACAGTACCTGGGACACATCGTGAGTTCGGAGGGAGTAGCACCAGATCCCGAGAAAATAAGCGCCATAAGGGATTGGCCAAGACCTACCAGCGCAAAAGAAGTGAGACAATTCCTGGGATTGGTGGGTTACTATCGCAGATTTATAAAAGGATTTTCCAAGTTGGCAGCACCCTTGCAAGACACCTTGGTAGGGCAGACGAAGAAACCTTCAAACCGAAACCCTCCTTTTCAGTGGAACGACGAAAGGGAAGACTCCTTTGAACAACTAAAGAAGGCACTAACCGGAGAAGAGGTTCTGGCATACCCAGATTACCATCAACCTTTCATCCTCTACACCGATGCCAGTAATGTGGGACTAGGAGCGGTGCTGTCACAAAAGCAAGAAGGTCGGGAGAAAGTCATCGCCTTTGCAAGTAGAAAGCTCCGGCCTACTGAAAGAAATTCAGAAAATTACAGCTCCTTCAAATTGGAACTACTGGCAGTAGTTTGGGCTGTGACGGAGCGTTTCAAACACTATCTGGCCGCTGCAGAATTTATTGTCTATACTGACAACAATCCGTTGACCCACCTGGACACAGCCAAATTAGGTGCGTTAGAACAGCGATGGATAGCCCGGTTATCTAATTACAACTTCATAATCAAGTATCGAGCAGGTCGCAAGAATGGAAATGCCGATGCCCTATCCCGGATGCCACACTTGAGAGATGTAGAAGAGGAAACGGGGGAGCTTGAAGAAATTGAACTACCAGCCTTCCATCGTCCCAAGTCAAAACATCATCAGTCAAGTACCTATCAGAAACAACAAGAGGTGAATTTTAATCCGTTAGCACACCATAGATGGGCTGACACCCAAGACAGCAATCCGGCTGTGAAGTTGGTGAAGGAACTGTTGACCGAGCAAAGTGCATATCCCGATGAGGATGCCCCAGAAGAGACGCATCAACTCTGGAAAGAGAGAGGCAAAATGTTCCTGTATCAAGGGAAGCTCTGTAGAAGATACACCAATCCGAAAACACATGAATTGGTTTGGCAGATTATTGTGCCTAAACAAGATGTGAAGATGGTCCTCGAAGCTTACCATAATGGTGCTGGTCACTTCGGTTGGAAAAAGTTAGAAGTACTTCTAAGAGAAAGATTTTATTGGGTCGGGATGAGAAAATCAATCGAACAGTGGTGCAGAAATTGTGGCCCGTGCAACCTCAGAAGAAACGATCAAAAGAACCAAAGAGCACCACTGCAGCCCATAATCACCAAACAACCACTTGAACTTGTAGCCATGGACCACGTGAAGTTGACACCAAGCCGGTCCGGCTATGTCTATGCCTTGACCATCGTGGACCATTATTCACGTTTCTTGGTAGTAGTACCCGTAAAAGATCTGACAGCAAAAACAGCAGCCAAAGCGTTCCAAACGTACTTTTGTAGACCCCATGGATATCCGGAACAGGTTCTCACCGACCAAGGTACAGCCTTTGAATCAGAGATCTTCAGAGAATTCTGTAATATGTATGGTTGCAAAAAGATCCGGACGACGGCCTATCATCCACAAACAAACGGCTTATGCAAGAAGATGAACCATATTGTAATAGACCTACTAAAGACTTTACCTGAGACAGAAAGGAATCAATGGCCAGAGAAATTGCCTGACTTGGTGGATCTGTATAATCATGTCCCGGTGAGCTCCACCAACTGCACCCCAGCTTACCTTATGCGTGCAAGACCCGGCCAATTACCAATCGATCTAGAAATGGGAATTCTGAAACCAGACGCAGAAGTTCAAGACTCCAATTGGGATATCATACGGCAAAAGCAGTATCGCCAAGTGCAAGAGAGTGTGGAAAGAAGCCTTCAGCAAACTAGAGAAAGACAAGAGCGAACTTTCAACCAGAATGCTCTAGCGACCCCATTAAGACCGGGTGACCAAGTGCTCAAGAGAAATCGTCGAACCAATAAACTGGACAATCAGTGGGAAGCCGTACCCTACACAATTTTACCAACAAGAGTGGATAATCCTAAAATGTGTCTCATTAGCAAAAACGGAGGCTTAACATCTGTACTAGTGTCAAGAGACAATCTTAAATTATGTCCGGAAGCATTGAAAGAGCCAGACGTTGTCCAGCCAGAACCAGAAGTTATTCAACCCATACAGGTTCAACCAGTAAAGGAAAAAGAAGAGGAAGTGTATCACACCTGTATAGGAGACTTTCCCAAAACCCTACTAACATACCATGGTGCAGTAGTGGTTCCCATGGTGGCCTTTTACCCAACACCGAACCCAATACCAGAAGTCCCAAGACAGGAAGAGGCTGACCCCGTACTACAGGAGGTTCCAGGCCAGGAAGAACAGATTCCTGGTCAGAGTAATCCCATTCACGGTGGACTTGCCAACTCCATAGTCGTGGAATTATCTTTAGCAGAGCGGGCAGATACTACATCCGCAGTAGACAGTAGTACACCACATGAAGAGACACCGCTATTACGTAGATCACAGCGTAGTACCAAGGGTCAATTACCGGCCAGGTATGCAGATTACCAACTATAAAGCTCATAATGTGAATTGTATATATGTTATGCCGTATATAGTTAAACAGAAAATGTAGTATAGTCATTGTTATCAGTCTGCAACGTTTAAGCCCAGTGCCTACAGAGACTTGTCTGTATGAACTTATTGCATATTCTTGAACTTTTTATCAGCCCGGAGGCACTAAATCAAAGCTCCGGAAGACTGCTTTTTGAACTTTGCTTTTTGCTCTTTTTGAACTTTCTTTAGACTTTATATTGATAACTCCGTTGGAAAAATGGAACTAAATTCCTAGACACTAAGTACAGTGCCTTTCCTAATACCTTCAAGGATAGAACTGTATTAATGGACGCTATTTGAAGTGACTTTTTACAGAACTCTATTTTTGTTTCCTTGAGTGGTTTTTGTAACTTTTCATTTTTAAGACTCTGTACATATTAATTGTTATTTCAAAATGTTATTGTCCCACAGTCCCGGAGTACTGTTCTTAACTAAGGGGGAATGTGGCACCCCTAGGGGTATTTGCCACAAAAATAGTTACTGACAGTAAGTACAAATACTAAAATAGCAAGACTGCACTACCACCTCCGGCAAGAAGGGGGAGCTCCAGAGACTCCCCTTGATCCATTCTGGTCTGAGAGAAGAAATGGCAGTTGGGCCAAGGAGCTGAAAGTGAGAGGTCATACAGTTGAATCTCTAACAGCCCTGTGACTGTTACCAGGCCTAAATCACCGGCCTGAGGAGAAGAGGGATAGAGAAAAAGGACATTGTGAGAACCGGGTAGCATTAATCACTACCCAGAACAGGCGCAAAGACGGATACCGGATCCGTGGCTGTATTCATTATATATAATACAGCAACCGGAAAAACGTGAGGTGATATCAGCTTCACTAGGGCCGGACGCAGCAACAGACACAGAGTTCAGCGGTACTCCCAGAGGGGGTAAACCGATAAAAGGACTCGGGTTGCCCGTCGAACCAGGACCCGGAGGGGACAGATTGGGCCGGCAGCCAGTTCACATACAGCAGCAGGGCCACACAGAAATTGCGCACAATAAGAGGCGAAGACCCCGGCAGGGTCAAAGTAACTCAGAGTTCCCATACAGACTCCGGTGACAGGACTGGTTGTAAATCCTTTTATGTTAAAGTAAATTGGTTAAACGTTTCAGTGCCTCAGTCTTTCATTTGGACAATAGCCATCTATCCAGGATCGGGATCGTCACCGCTGGGAGAACCTGCTGCTGATCAAGTAAGTGCCTGTCCCCTCATGATACCCCTTACACTGTGCATTGCCTGAGGCCACAGCACCGGGTCAAGCCACCCGTGACATCCCCCTCAAGAGACAGACTCCATTGGTCCGGTGCTGGGTATCCCGGTCTCCTGGGCGTCACATTGCGATTTTTGGGAGGCAGAATGAACAAAAACCAGCAATTCATGAATTTCTTTTGGGTGGGGCATTTACAAAGTTCCGAGTGTGGTAAAATTGATAAGGCAGTTTTATTCTTCGGGTCAGTACGACTACAGCGATACCTAATTTGGGACTTTTATACAATAAAAACTATTTTATATAAAAAAATAGTTTTTGCATCGCTTTATTCTGAGAGCTATAACTTTTTTAGTTTTTATTGATGACACTGTATGGCAGCTCGTTTTTTACGGGACAAAAAGACGTTTTCAGCGGTACCATGTTTATTTATATCCGTCTTTTTTATTGCATGTTATTACACTTTTTGTTCGGCGGTATGATGATAAAGAATTTTTTTTTTGTGCTTTGTTTTTAATTTATTTCTTTTACGGTGTTTTCTGAATGGGTTAACTAGTGGGACAGTTTTATAGGTTGGGTTGTTACGGTCGCGGGGATACCAAACATGTGTACTTTTATTGTTTATTTTTTTATTTACATAAAGAAGTGTATTTATTGGAACAATATATTTTTTTCTTTATTTATGAATTTAAAAAAAAAAAAATTTTTTACACATGGTAATTTTTTTTTTACATTGTCCCAGGGTGGGACATCACTATATAGTGTCAGATCGCTGATCTGACACTTTGCAGAGCACTGTGTCAGATCAGCGATCTGACAGGCAGTGCAGGAGGCTTGCCGGTGCCTGCTCTCAGCAAGTTTTGATACCAGCAAGTTATGTTATCTTGAAAGTGAATCTGTTATTTTGGACACGTTCCATAGATATACTGTAATTGCTGCATTTGGGAAAAGTATACCTTATGTGGCATAATGAGCAAAATCCATCATATCACTGTATATCATATCTAATGGCCAGGGGCGTACATAGAAATCATGGGACCCCATAGCAGAAGTTCTAATTGCCCCCTCAAAAAAAATAAAATAATTGTCGGGATCACAGAAGAGCATATCTCATAACTTTCCAGCCTTTACATAGTATTTTTTTCTCGTGCTGAAGTTCTAGATTCCTCTTTCATCACCCCCATAAAGTATGATTCCAACAAAAGTGCGCAGTATAATGATCTTCTGTACCCCACCTCAAAATATGGTGACCCCAACACAATATGATCCTCCAACTGTGACCCCCACACAGCCCTCCATGCAGTATAATGGGCCTAAGTACAGTATAATAACCCCACACTGTATAATGGCTCGCACTAGCCCTCCAAATCGTATAATGACCCCCATACAGCCCTCCACACAGTATGAAGGACCCCACACAAATCTTCACACTGTATAATTGCTTGCATACAGTATAATGGCCCCCCACATAGCCCTTCAAATATAATCACCCCACATAACCTTCCACAAAGTATAAGCACCCTCCATATTCCTCCCTATAGTATAATGCACCCCCCATAATCCTCCATATAGTATAATGCACTCCCCATGGTCCTCCATACAATATAAGGCACCCCCCAATTGTCCTCCATACAATATAATCCACACCCCCCCCCCACAGTCCTCCATAGAATATAATGAACTCCAGCCGCCAGCAAGAGCAAGGATGATGGAGGAGGAAGCTTCAGCCGATGATTCCACCCCCATCATTCTGTCCGGGTGCAATAATGGCATAATGTGCTTTGTTATTGTATTGGCTTCATATACATTCATGTTGCTTGTAGTCACGCACTTGAAATCTATATGAAATGCCTTGTTACATTTTCCCTGAAGGAAACAGATGTAACCTGTCCTCACTATCACATAGGAAACAGTTTTGCATTTTTGTAAACCACATTAACAAAAAATAGAATTGTAAATGTTTTTATCTTAATAACAGACATGTTTGGGGAGACCTTGAGTCTATGCTAAACGCCTCACTCATTAATGATATAAGAATGAGTGAATTAGACACTGACAGCTTGGGGCCCCTGTGCAAGAAATATGTTTGGGCCCCCTCCTTTCATGGTAGCCATGCTACAGAAAGCGAGGGATACAGTGGCATGTAAAGGTTTGGGCAGCCCTGATCAAAATTACTGCCATTGTGAATAGCTAAGAAAGTTAAAGATTAAATGATCTCTAAAAGGTCCAAAGCACCCCTTTTTCCAAGTATCACAGCTTGTAAAAACTTTTTGCAGCCAGCCAAGAGTCTTTTCATTCTTATTTGAAGGACGTTAATCCATTCTTCCTTGGTAAATTCTTCCAGTTCTGTGAGATTCCTGAGTCGTCTTGCATGCACTGCTATTTTGAGGTCTAGCCAAAGATTTTCAAAGATGTTCAGATCAGAACATTGTGATGGCCATTCTAAAACCTTCAGCTAGCACCTTTTGAGGTAGTCTATTGTGGATTTTGATGTGTGTTTAGGATCACTATCTATTTGGAGACGCCATCCGTTTTCCAACTTCAGCTTTTTTACAGATGGTGTTATGTTTGCATAAAGAATTTGTTGGAATTTCATTGAATCCGTACTTTCCTTTACCTGTGAAATGTTCCCTGTGACATTGGCTGCAACACAACCCCAACATATGATTGGTCCACCATTATTGGCTGACAAGATGTTCTTTTCCTGAAATTCTGTGCCCAATTGTTGTGAATTCCGCTCTTGGGCTCCCTCCAGTGGTTGTAAGTGGCACTTTTGGGAGTTCTGCTCTTGGGCTCCCTCCGGTGGTTTTAAGTGGAATGGCTGCTCCTTGGATTTAGCAGTCAGCAGCTGCTTCCACTGATTGTCTATTCTGCTCGGCTATTTAGCCTGGCTCTTTCCTTCAGCTTGTGCCACTTGTCAATTGTTCCTGTTATGACCTGGTGGTTAAGAGGCCACACTGAAATGACCTGGTGGCTAAAATGCAACATGGAACGAGCTCTGAGAAGGTGGTATCTCTACTGACCGCAGTCCCTAATCCTAACAACACAACTAGAAATAGCCATGGGATGTTCCTGACACTCCCTAAACACCTCGTCACAGCCTCAGATATAACTACCCCTAAAGAAGGAAATAGAAAGCTATCTTGCCTCAGAGAAACCCCCAAAAGGAAAGACAGCCCCCCACAAATATTGACTGTGAAAGGAGAGGGAAATGACGAACACAGAAATGAAATTAGATTTCAACAAAGGGAGGCCAAAACTAAACTAGATAGACAGAGAGCAAAGGATACTGTGCGGTCAGTATTAAAAAACTACAAAATCCACGCAGAGTTTACAAAAATGAACTCCACACCGACTCACGGTGTGGAGGGGCAAATCTGCTTTCCCAGAGCTTCCAGCTAGCCTGAATAAGACATAGTGACAAGCTGGACAAAAGAGACAAAATGCAAAGCAATAGAGTCCAAACAAATGGACAAACAAAACTAGCAAAACTTATCTTTTGCAGACAAGGACTGGCCATATGAGAAATCCAAGGGAAGAATCAAATCCAACCAAGAACATTGACAGCAGGCAAGGACTAAAGCCCAGAGCAGGTTTAAATAACAAACCCAGGCAAGGCGATAAGTGAAGGCAGCTGCTACAACTACCTAACGGAGCAGCAGTTCCACTTGAAACCACCAGAGGGAGCCCAAGGACATAACTCGCAAAAATACCATTAGCAACCACAGGAGGGAGCTCCAGAACGGAACTCACAACAGTACCCCCCCTTGAGGAGGGGTCACCGAACCCTGACCAGAGCTCCCAGGCCGATCAGGACGAGCCAAATGGAAAGCATGAACCAAATCGGGAGCATGAACATCGGAGGCAACAACCCAAGAATTATCCTCCTGGCCATAACCCTTCCACTTGACCAGATACTGAAGCTTCCGCCTCGAAAAACGAGAATCCAAAATCTTCTCTACCACATATTCCAATTCCCCCTCAACCAACACCGGAGCAGGAGGATCAACGGAGGGAACCATAGGTACCACATATCTCCGCAACAAGGATCTATGGAACACATTATGAATGGAAAAGGAAGCTGGAAGGGCCAAACGAAAAGACACTGGATTGATAATTTCAGAAATCTTATAAGGCCCAATAAAGCGAGGCTTGAACTTAGGGGAAGAAACCTTCATAGGAACATGACGAGAAGACAACCAGACCAAATCCCCAACACGAAGCCGGGGACCAACACACCGACGACGGTTAGCAAAACGCTGAGCCTTCTCCTGAGACAACGTCAAATTGTCCACCACATGAGTCCAAATTTGCTGCAACCTGTCCACCACGGAATCCACACCAGGACAGTCAGAAGGCTCAAGCTGCCCTGAAGAAAAACGAGGATGAAAACCAAAGTTACAAAAAAAAGGCGAAACCAAGGTAGCCGAACTAGCCCGATTATTAAGGGCAAACTCGGCCAACGGCAAAAAGGTCACCCAATCATCCTGATCAGCAGACACGAAGCATCTTAAATAGGTTTCCAGGGTCTGACTGGTTCGCTCCATTTGGCCATTTGTCTGAGGATGGAATGCAGAAGAAAAAGACAAATCAATGCCCATTCTAGCACAAAAGGACCGCCAAAACCTAGAAACGAACTGGGAACCTCTGTCAGACACAATATTCTCCGGAATACCATGCAAACGAACCACATGCTGAAAAAATAATGGAACCAAATCAGAAGAGGAAGGCAACTTAGGCAACGGCACCAAATGGACCATCTTAGAAAACCGGTCACAAACCACCCAGATGACAGACATTTTCTGAGAAACAGGAAGATCAGAAATAAAATCCATGGAAATATGCGTCCAGGGCCTCTCAGGAATAGGCAAAGGCAAAAGCAACCCGCTGGCACGAGAACAGCAAGGCTTAGCCCGAGCACAGGTCCCACAGGACTGCACAAACGAACGCACATCCCGCGACAAGGAAGGCCACCAAAAGGACCTAGCCACCAAATCTCTGGTACCGAAAATCCCAGGGTGACCAGCCAACACCGAACAATGAACCTCAGAAATTACCCTACTAGTCCATCTATCAGGAACAAACAATTTCCCCACAGGACAGCGGTCAGGTTTATCAGCCTGAAACTCCTGAAATACCCGCCGTAAATCAGGGGAGATGGCAGAAAGAATCACCCCCTCCTTGAGGATCCCAGCCGGCTCAAGAACTCCCGGAGAATCAGGCAAAAAACTCCTAGAAAGGGCATCAGCCTTCACAGTCTTAGATCCAGGAATATACGAGACCACAAAATCAAAACATGAGAAAAACAAAGACCACCGAGCCTGTCTAGGATTCAACCGCTTAGCAGACTCGAGGTAAATCAGATTCTTGTGATCAGTCAAGACCACCACGCGATGCTTGGCTCCCTCAAGCCAATGTCGCCACTCCTCAAATGCCCACTTCATAGCCAACAACTCCCGATTGCCGACATCATAATTACGCTCAGAAGACGAAAATTTTCTGGAGAAGAAGGCACAAGGTTTCATCAAAGAGCCATCAGAATTTCTCTGAGACAAAACGGCCTCTGCCCCAATCTCAGAAGCATCAACCTCAACCTGAAAAGGGAGAGAAACATCTGGCTGATGCAACACAGGGGCAGAAGTAAAACGACGTTTAAGCTCCTGAAAGGCCTCAACAGCCACAGAGGACCAATTCGCCACATCAGCGCCCTTCCTCGTCAAATCGGTCAGAGGCTTCACCACACTAGAAAAATTAGCAATAAAGCGACGATAAAAATTGGCAAAGCCCAAAAATTTCTGAAGGCTCTTTACAGATGTAGGTTGAGTCCAATTATGAATGGCCTGGACTTTAACAGGGTCCATTTCAATAGCCGAGGGAGAAAAAATGAAACCCAAAAAAGAAACCCTCTGAACTCCAAAGAGGCACTTAGACCCCTTCACAAACAACGCATTAGTACGAAGGACCTGAAACACCATCCTAACCTGCTTCACATGAGACTCCCAATCATCGGAGAAAACCAAAATATCATCCAAATACACAATCATAAATTTATCCAGATAATTCCGGAAGATATCATGCATAAAGGACTGAAATACCGATGGAGCATTAGAGAGCCCGAATGGCATTACAAGATATTCAAAATGGCCTTCAGGCGTATTAAATGCTGTTTTCCATTCATCACCTTGTTTAATACGCACAAGATTATACGCCCCTCGGAGGTCGATTTTAGTAAACCAACTAGCACCCTTAATCCGAGCAAACAAATCAGAAAGCAAAGGTAACGGATACTGGAATTTGACAGTGATCTTATTGAGAAGGCGATAATCTATACAGGGTCTCAAGGAGTCATCCTTCTTGGCAACAACAAAAAATCCCGCTCCCAACGGTGACGAAGACGGGCGAATATGCCCTTTCTCCAAGGACTCCTTTACATAACTCCGCATAGCGGCATGCTCTGGCACAGACAGATTGAAAAGTCGGCCCTTAGGGAACTTACAGCCAGGAATCAAATTAATGGCACAATCGCAGTCCCTATGAGGAGGCAGGGAACTGGACTTGGGCTCATCAAATACATCCTGGAAATCCGACAAAAACTCAGGACCTTCAGAAGGGGACGAGGAAATGGACATCAAAGAGATATCACTATGTATCCCATGACAACCCCAACCAGTCACAGACATAGATCTCCAATCCAGCACTGGATTATGTACCTGTAACCATGGAAAACCCAGCACAACAACATCATGCAAATTATGCAACACCAAAAAATGAATATTTTCCTGATGTGCTGGAGCCATGCACATGGTTAACTGTGTCCAGTACTGAGGTTTATTCTTGGCCAATGGCGTAGCATCGATCCCCCTTAAGGGAATAGGACTCTGCAAAGGTTCCAAGGAAAAACCACAGCGCTTGGCAAATTCTAAGTCCATTAAGTTCAGGGCAGCGCCAGAATCCACAAATGCCATAACAGAAAAGGACGACAATGAGCAAATCAGGGTAACAGACAAGAGAAACTTAGGCTGCACAGTACTAATGGTAACAGACCCAGGAACCCTCCTAGTACGATTAGGGCAATCAGAAATAGCATGAGCTGAATCACCACAGTAAAAACACAGGCCATTCTGACGTCTGAATTTCTGCCTTTCTGCTCTAGTCAAAATCCTATCACATTGCATAGGCTCAGGACTTCACTCAGAGGACACTGCCATATGGTGCACCGCCTTGCGCTCACGCAAGCGCGGATCAATCTGAATGGCTAGAGACATAGATTCGCTCAAACCGGTAGGCGTAGGAAAACCCACCATAACATCTTTAAGGGTTTCAGAAAGACCTTTTCTAAAAATAGCAGCCAGCGCCTCTTCATTCCATTTAGTGAGCACAGACCATTTTCTAAATTTCTGGCAATATAACTCTGCCACTTCCTGACCCTGACACAGGGCCAACAGTGTTTTCTCAGCATGCTCTACAGAGTTAGGTTCGTCATACAACAATCCGAGAGCCTGAAAGAATGCATCTACATTCAATAATGTCAGATTCCCTGTTTCAAGAGCAAAAGCCCAGTCTTGAGGATCACCACGCAGTAAGGATATGATGATTTTCACTTGCTGAATGGGATCACCAGAAGAACGGGGTTTCAAAGCAAAAAACAATTTGCAGCTATTTTTAAAGTTCAAAAACTTGGATCTGTCCCCAAAAAACAAATCAGGAGTAGGAATTCTTGGCTCTAGAGCCGGAGTCTGAACAATATAATCTTGGATACTCTGGACTCTTGCAGCAAGTTGATCCACACGAGAAAACAAACCCTGAACCTCCATACCAGAGCATATATCCAGCACCACCCAGATATCAAGAGGAAAAAGAAGACAGAACAGAGCACAGAAAAAAAAATGGTTCAGAACTCTTCTTTTTTCCTTCTTTTGAGATGCATTCAATTCATTCTTGGCCTGCTGTACTGTTATGACCTGGTGGTTAAGAGGCCACACTGAAATGACCTGGTGGCTAAAACGCAACATGGAACGAGCTCTGAGAAGGTGGTATCTCTACTGACAGCAGTCCCTAATCCTAACAACACAACTAGAAATAGCCGTGGGATGTTCCTGACACTCCCTAGACACCTCGTCACAGCCTCAGATATAACTACCCCTAAAGAAGGAAATAGAAAGCTATCTTGCCTCAGAGAAACCCCCAAAAGGAAAGACAGCCGCCCACAAATATTGACTGTGAAAGGAGAGGGAAATGACGAACACAGAAATGAAATTAGATTTCAGCAAAGGGAGGCCAAAACTAAACTAGATAGACAGAGAGCAAAGGATACTGTGCGGTCAGTATTAAAAAACTACAAAATCCACGCAGAGTTTACAAAAATGAACTCCACACCGACTCACGGTGTGGAGGGGCAAATCTGCTTTCCCAGAGCTTCCAGCTAGCCTGAATAAGACATAGTGACAAGCTGGACAAAAGAGACAAAATGCAAAGCAATAGAGTCCAAACAAATGGACAAACAAGACTAGCAAAACTTATCTTTTGCAGACAAGGACTGGCCATATGAGAAATCCAAGGGAAGAATCAAATCCAACCAAGAACATTGACAGCAGGCAAGGACTAAAGCCCAGAGCAGGTTTAAATAACAAGCCCAGGCAAGGCGATTAGTGAAGGCAGCTGCTACAACTACCTAACGGAGCAGCAGTTCCACTTGAAACCACCAGAGGGAGCCCAAGGGCAGAACTCGCAAAAATACCATTAGCAACCACAGGAGGGAGCTCCAGAACGGAACTCACAACAGGTTCCTGGTTGGATTCACATCTCTTTGGATTTCCCTGTTATCCTGACCAGTTCAGCAAAGCTAAGTCCTTGCTTGCTCTTTTCTGTCCACAGGTTGTGGACTTATCCATTCTGTGCTTTGTATGTTTGTCCAGCTTGTCAGTATGAATTATTCTGTGTAGCTGGAAGCTCTGGGAAGCAGATTTACCCTCCACACTTTTAGTCAGGTGTGGAGATTTTTGTAAACTCTGTGTCGATTTTTTGTAGTGTTTTATACTGACCGCACAGTATTCCATCCTGTCCTATCTATCTAGCTAGACTGGCCTCCTGTGCTCATCCTGGTTTCATTCTGTGTATGTCTCTTCCCTCTCCACTCACAGTCATTACTTGTGGGGGGCTATCTATCCTTTGGGGATTTTCTCTGAGGCAAGATAGTTTTCCTGTTTCTATCTTTAGGGGTAGTTAGTTCTCAGGCTGTGACGAGGTGCCTAGGGAGTGTCAGGAGCATCCCACGGCTACTTCTAGTGTTGTGTTGAGCTTAAGGACTGCGGTCAGTACAGGTACCACTTCCTTCAGAGCTCGTCCCATGTTGCTCCTAAACCACCAGATCATAACACCTTTTCTCTCCACACATTGATCATTTTGGCCAAAGAGTTCTATTTTAACCTCATCGGTCCACAGGACTTGTTTATAAAATGCATCAGCTTGTTTAGATGTTCTTTTGCATACTTCTGACGTTGAATATTATGGTGAGGATTTGGCTAGGTAATTAGTTCTCATGCTTCGCACTGACGAGGGCCAACTGCCCGAAACACCGTGTCTGCGAATTGAGATACTGATTTGGCTTTTATCCTAAGTCATATTGCACGACTCGTTTAAAGGGTTGATTGTGACTTGTAGGATCGCTACTCCCAACAGGTGGCGCTATAGAGTTTAAGTCCTCTTTTTCTCAGAAAAGGCAATTTGCATATTATATTTCCCAGAGGAGCATTGCACGGCGAATAAGCCTCCTTACCTTGACAAGCTAGAGATGGTATGTCACTCTCCATAAGGAGAAACGATACCCCTTAGAAATTTTTGCAAATTTGTTAAAAAAGAAAAACTAAAATATCAGATGGTCATAAGTATTCAGACCCTTTGCTCAGACACTCATATTTAAGTCACTAGCTGTCCATTTCCTGGTGATACTCCATGAGATCATTCTATTCCTTCATTGGAGTCCAGCTGTGTTTAATTAAATTGATAGGACTTGATTTGGAAAGGCACACACCTGTCTATATAGAACCTCACATCTCTCAGTGCATGTCAGACCAAATGAGAATCATGAGGTCAAAGGAACTGGCCAAGGAGCTCAGAGACAGAATTGTGGCAAGGCACCAATCTGGCCAAGGTTACAAAAGAATTTCTGCAGTACTCAAGGTTCTCAAGAGCACAGTGGCCTGCATAATTCTTAAATGGAAGACGTTTTGGACCACCAGAAGTCTTCCTAGACCTGGCCATCCAGCCAAACTGAGCAATCGTGGGAGAAGAGCCTTGGTGAGAGAGGTAAAGAAGAACCCCAAGATCACTGTGGCTGATCTCCAGAGATGCAGTAGGGAGATGGGAGAAAGTTCCACAAAGTCAACAATCACTGCAGCTTTTCACCAGTCAGGCCTTTATGACAGAGTGGTCTTAATAAAGCCTCTCCCCAGTGCAAGCCATATGAAAGCCCTCATAGAGTTTGCTAAAAAAACAAAAAACCATGAAGGACTCCTAGACTATGATAAATAAGATTCTCTGGTCTGATGAGACTAAAATAGACCATTTTGGTGAAAATTCTAAGCAGTATGTGTAAATAAAACCAGGCACTGCTCACCGCCTGCCCAATATAATCCCAACAGTGAAACATGGTGGAGGCAGCATTATGCTATGGGGGTGTTTTTCAGCTGCAGGGACAGGACGACTGGTTGTCATTGAAGGAAACATGAATGCGGCCAAGTACAGAGATATCCTGGATGAAAACCTCTTCCAGAGTACTCTGGACCTCAAACTTGGCCGATGGTTCACCTTCCAACAAGACATTGACACAGCTAAAATAACAAAGGAGTGGCTTCAGAACAACGCAGTGACCATTCTTGACTGGCCCAGCCAGAGCCCTGTCCTAAAACCAATTGAGTTTCTCTGGAGAGATCTGAAAATGGCTGTCCACCAAAGGTCACCATCCAACCTGACGGAACTGGAGAGGATCAGCAAGGAAGAATAGCAGAGGATCCCCAAATCCAGGTGTGAAAAACTTGTTGCATCATTCCCAAGAAGACTCATGGCTGTACTAGCTCAAAAGGGTGCTTCTACTCAATACTGAGAAAAGGGTCTGAATACTTATGACCATGTGATATTTAAGTTTTTCTTTTTTCATAAATTTGCAAAAATTTCTACATTTCTGTTTTTTTTTTCAGTCAAGAAGGGGTGCAGAGTGTACATTAATGAGAGAAAAATTAACTTTTTTGAATCTGCCAAATGGCTGTAATGAAAGAGTGAAAAATTTAAAGGGGTCTGAGTACTTTCCATACCCACTGTAAATTTACTTAGGTACTTTATTCTTATCATTAGTGTCACCAGGACTATGTATATCCTCTATACTGTCCGTCTGTATCTGCTAGCTAATTGATGTTCAGCTAAACTTACAATAATTCACTATTTCCAATGATCTGTGGCCTCTGGATGGACAAGTTGTCAGAATGTTACACAATGATGTGCAGGGATTGCAGTTATTATGAATCAACATCTGGATGAAATACCGAATGTTCTAATTGTATTGTAGAGGGAATAGATTTTTCATAAGTGTCACTATAGCAGGAGTCAATAACATTTCCAACAAATAAACAAAGTACTTCACTTTCAAGGTAATCATATGCATAATTGATTGGCAATTCATACTATTGAAGTACCTGAAAGACTACTTAATATATGTATGCTTTTTACATTTAGCCCTGATCCTATTTAAAGTAAAAAATCTGAGTTTCCCATTGTAATCACTTAAGTGCAGAATATTTAAAGGGGGAATTTAATTTTTTTTTTTTTATTGCATAGGCTTCCACTGGTTAAAAGTAACAGGTAGTTTTAGTGACCAAGCCTACTCCAGTGCTGGCTCTCTGACATTGCCCTCCATCCTTAACGACAAGATTATTGAAAGGTTCCAGACACTTTTCAAAAAGTTGTCACAGTTAGGCTTGGGGTTTATGTCACTTCCAGGGGAAGAGGGAGGATACATAGAAAGGGTTAATGTTACTTTTTGGTTAATGTCACAGTTTGTTAATGTAACAGCAGTAAGTGGAGCAGCTGTTAACCTGTTAAATGCAGTAGTCACTCTTTAACAGCATCATTTACATCACTCAAAAGGTTGGGTTTTGGAAAATGGCAACACAAGCATTTTTATTTTTGCAAATATCAGATTTTTTTTTTTACCACTTATGAAAAAACGATGCAAGTTTGTTATCACCATTATCATACTGACTTGGAGAATTATATTTCCGGTCATTTCCATTGAAGAATGAAAGCCATAATAACAAAAAAAAAATGTTGAATTGTGGTGTTTTTTTCAATTTCAGCTCACTTGGATTTTTTTTCCATTTTCCAGTAAAGTATATTTGAATATGAATGGTGTCCTTCAAAAGTACAACTCGTCCTGTAAAAAACAAACCATTATATGGCTACTAGATGGTGGCCCGATTCTAACGCATCGGGTATTCTAGAATATGCATGTCCATGTAGTATATTGCCCAGTGACGTAGTATATTGCCCAGCCACGTAGTATATTGCCCAGTCACGTAGTATATTGCCCAGTCACGTAGTATATTGTCCAGCCACATAGTATATTGCCCAGTCACGTAGTATATTGCCAGTCACGTAGTATATTGCCCAGTCACGTAGTATATTGTCCAGCCACATAGTATATTGCCCAGTCACGTAGTATATTGCCAGTCACGTAGTATATTGCCCAGTCACGTAGTATATTGCCCAGTCACGTAGTATATTGCCCAGTTACGTAGTATATTGGCCAGTTACGTAGTATATTGCCCAGTCACGTAGTATATTGCCCAGTCATGTAGTATATTGCCCAGCCACGTAGTATATTGCCCAGTCATGTAGTATATTGCCCAGCCAAGTAGTATGTTGCCCAGTCACGTAGTATATTGCCCAGTCACATAGTATATTGCCCAGCCACGTAGTATATTGCCCAGTCACGTAGTATATTGCCCAGTCACGTAGTATATTGCCCAGCTACGTAGTATATTGCCCAGTCACATAGTATATTGCCCAGCCAAGTAGTATGTTGCCTAGTCACTTAGTATATTGCCCAGTCACATAATATATTGCCCAGTTACGTAGTATGTTGCCCAGTCACATAGTATATTGGCTAGCCACGTAGTATATTGCCCAGCCACATAGTATATTGCCCAGTCACGTAGTGTATTGCCCAGTCACATAGTATATTGCCCAGCAACGTAGTATATTGCCCAGTCACATAGTATATTGCCCAGCCACGTAGTATATTGCCCAGTGTCGTAGTATATTGCACAGCCACATATTATATATCAGAGCCACGTAGTACGGTATATTGCCCAGGCACGTAGTATATTGCCCAGCCACATAGCATATAGCAGAGCCACGTAGTATATTACCCAGTCACGTAGTATATTGCCCAGCACAGAGTCACGTAGTATAGAGACTTAAAAAAAAAAATAAACATATACTCACCTTCCGAAGGCCCTTTGGAAGTCCTGCTATACTCACCATTCCCTGCCTTTGCCGCTCCTCACCACGCTCCCGGGACGGCTCCATTGCAAGCGGCAGCTTCTGGTGGTCCCAGGGCTGGTATTAGCAGGACCTATGATGACGTCGTGGTCACATGATCGTGACGTCATGGCAGGTCCTTGTCGCACACCAGCCCTGGGACCGGAAGCTGCCGCTTGCAATGGAGCAGTTGCGGGAGCGTGGCGAGGAGCGGGAAAGGCGGCGGAGGGTGAGTATAGCAGGTTTTTTTTTTTATTATTATTTTTAACATGACCTATTTTTACTATTGATGCTGCATAGGCAGCATCAATAGTAAATAGTTGGGGACACACAGGGTTAATAGCAGCGGTAATGGAGTGCGTTACGGGCAGTTACCGCTGCCATTAACCCTGTGTGAGCAGTGAGCGGTGAGTGGAGGGGATTATGGAGCGGGCGCCGGGGAGTGAGAGCAGGGGAGGGACTAATCGGACTGTGCCCGTTGCTGATTGGTTGCGGCAGCCATGACAGGCAGCTGCCGAGACCAATCAGCGAACGAATAACCGTGACAGAAGGACAGAGACAGATGGAAGTGACCCTTAGACAATTATATATATATATAGATGTAGGTGAAAATATAAAACAGTTATGGCTCTTAGAAGAGGGAGAAGAAAAAACTAAAGTGCTCAATCTTAAAATCGCCAGGTCCTTAATGGCAATCTGTCAGCAGGACAAGTGATACCTTGATATCTGGGATCTGATGTCTTATCCTAGAGAAATCCATTTTTTATGACATGTAAATGAGCTTTTCCAGGAAATGGGCCGTAATCTGATCTGCATAAGAATCTGCCTCCAGAGCATATTTTAAATGAAAGGAGGCATTACCAATTTGAGTCAAACACATTAGCAGTGACAACGCAGAGCCCGGCTTTATTGCAACAATATTGCAACACTGTCTACCTGTGAGATGGAAGCTGAAAAAGAGAGAACCTGCTGATGTGTCCGTTATAATCACAGGAGAGCAGAGAGTGGCTATAGCACATCCCACTGGTAATGCCCCCTTTTATTTATAATAAGCTTTGGAGGCAAGTTCCCCGGGAGATCTATGTCCAGCCCACAGTCCTGAGCAGCTCATTTACATATAAGAAAAACATAGAGGTCTCTGGAAAATTACATCAAATCACAGATATCAAGGGTTCATTTTATTCAGCTTCCCATGACCTACATGCCTATATAGATGGCTTAGGAGAGTTGATTCTATTGACAGATTCTCTTTAACCCCTTAGTGACATGCCAATTTTGTATTTAATGACCAAGCCAATTTTTACAATTATGACCACTGTCACTTTATGAGGTTATAGCTCTGAAACGCTTCAACAGATTCCTCTGGTTCTGAGATTGTTTTTTCGTGACATATTGTACTTCATGCTAGTGGTCAAATTTATTTGATATGACTTGCGTTTATTTGTGAAAAAAAAAGAAATTTGGCAACAATTTTGAAGATTTTGCAATTTTCAAACTTGTAATTTTTGTGCCCTTAAAGCAGAGTGTTGTGTCACACAAAATAGTTAATAAATAACATTTCCCACATGTCATCTTTACATCAGCACAATTTTGGAAACACAATTTTTTTTGTTAGGATGTTATAAGGGTTAAAAATAGACCAGCAATTTCTGATTTTTCCAACAAAATTTACAAAACCATTTTTTTAGGGACCACCTTACATTTGAAGTGAGTTTGGGGGGTCAATATGATAGAAAATACCCAAAAGTGACACCATTCTAAAAACTGCACCCCTCAAGGTGCTAAAAACCACATTCAAGAAGTTTATTAACCCTTCAGGTGCCTCACGAGAACTAAAGCAATGTGGAAGGAAAAAAATGAACATTTTACTTTTTTCACCAAAAATTTTACTTTTGGCCCAAACTATTTTATTTTAACAAGCGTAACAGGAGAAATTGGACCACAACATTTGTTATGCAATTTCCCCTGAGTACACCGATACCCCTTGTGTAAGGGATAGCCACTGTTTGGGTGCATGGCAGGGCTCAGAAGGGAGGGAGAACCGTTTGACTTTTTGAACGCAAAATTGTCTGCAATCAATGGTGGGTGCCATGTCACATTTAGAGACCCCCTGATGCACCTAAACAGTGGAACCCCCCAATTATAACTCCAACCTTAACACAGGCCTAACCCCAACAAACCCCTAACCCTAATCCCAACCATAACCCTAACCACAACCCTAACCCCAACACACCCCTAACCATAATCCCAACCTTAACCATAACCACAACACCACGCTAACACCAACACCACCCTAACCCCATCATCAAAACCCTAGCCCAATGCTAGCCCAACCCTAACCATAGCCCAACCTTAGCCTTTGCTCTAACCCTAACCCTAGCCCCAACCCTAACCCTAGTCCCAACCCTAACCCTAATGGAAAAGTGGAAAAAAATATGGGGGGTTTGATGTCATATTTTTTCCATTTTGATCACTGTGATAGGATCTATCATAGTGATCAAAATGAACCAAAAGGAAAAATCTCCTATTGTTGCCAGGTGTCCCTGCTGGCAGATCTCGGTGGATGCACTGCGCATGCGCCCACCATTTTCTCCCAGGAAGATGACACGCAGGGCCATAGGACAGAGCCCAAGGGTCCATGGACACCGGAGGTACCTGGGGGGCTTTAGGGACCCCATTTCTCTCTCCTCTGATATGCTAGATCATATCAGAGGAGCGAGAAATAAATGGGAAATCAGACTTTTTTTTTGCGGTCGCCGTTATTCGGTGAATAACCCCATGCAGTATGGGGTTCAGACCTCCTGATATATTCTGCAATGGCAGAATCATCCATTTCTTTGCCTTAAACGCCTGGATTGCTTTCATAGTATGTTTTGGGTCATTGTCCATCTGTACTGTGAAGCGCCGTCCAATCAACCTTGCCACATTTGGTTGAATTTGAGGAGGAGAATGTATAACCGTGTACACTTCAGAATTCATCGGGCTTCTTCTGTCTTCAGTCACATAAATGAACACCAGTGACCCAGTGCCATTGGAAGCCATGCATGTCCATGCTATCACACTGCCTACACCATATTTTATAGAGGATGTGGTGTGTTTTGGATTATGAGCCATTCCAAGCCCTCTCCATTCTTTCTTCTTTCCATTATTCGGTTACAGGTTGATCTTAGTTTCATTTATCCAAAGAATGCTTTCCCTGAACTGGGCTGGCTTCTTTAGATTTTTTTTGGCAAAGTCTAATCTGGTCATTATATTTTTAAGGCTTATTAATGGTTGGCACCTGTGGGAGCGATAACATTTAAGTGGGCTGACTAGTTTGGGGACACTAACACCCCATTGACTAGTCAAAGGCCTCATTTACATTTCATAACCGGATTTCAGAAATACTTTTTCTAAAGATCTATTTATGTGTGTAATGTAATACAGGGGCTATTAGGGTATTTACATATGCAGACACAACTGCTGGTGGTTCTGGGGTTGCGGGGGATCTGACAGATTCCCTTTTAGGAAATCCTTGAAACAAATGAAAATTTCCCAAGTGGGGAACTGCTTTAATGTTATTTCCGCGTTTACTCAATATTTTTTTTAAAGGAGCTGTGGATATGTTCTTGTAAATGACTAGCCTACAATCAGTAATAGAGAAAGAGATGATGGCATGCATGTCTTCCTCTAAATATCATTAAATATTACTTCCTTCCTAAAAAGAAGAAGTTCCTGACGATCACAAATAGAAATGCATTCGAACATAACAGAATACAAAGGGACAATTGTAAAGCGAAAATGGAACAGGAAAGAAATACGATACAATAAAATGACAAACCAAAGTAGTAATGCTAGTGAAATCCCTCTGGATACATCTCTCTGCCCTGGCACAAGATGTGAATTTGGAATATTTCCCTTCTAACAAGGAGCCAAATAAGAAAATCCTTAGATATTCCATAAAGAAGTTCAGAATGGATGCAGAAAGCACATCAACAAATTATCTTCCACCTACCGCCGAGCAAAAACGGATTTACAACTGTTGCCATCATCACCCAAAGGGAGTTATATTAGCTGCCAGTCTTCCGCTCATCATTCTTCTCTTCTCCTGCCTTACAGCTGTATTTCTTTATAATGTCAGTGCTTTGAAAACAGAACTCACAAACTTGCAAGCAGAGCTGAGATCATACAGAAGTCTAGACAGAAGTCAGGTATCTCCTACCTCCATGCTAGAAAACAGCCCCAATGAAGCAAGTGGTGAGACTCTCCCAGCCGAGGGTGAGGATCTACAGGTCAGTTTGTATTGGCTTTTGTAAATTATATGCAAAAATACTAAGGCAAAGAAAAACATAAGAAAAAGCTATACAGATAATGGTTTGAGATAGCATGTAGGGGTCGGCCACCATAACAACTTTTCATCTATCCACAGGATAGGTGTAAAGTTATTGATTGCTGAAAGTCCATCCACTGAAACACATAATGATCCCAAGGATGAGGCTCTAGAGTACCATGTTTGTGGTAATAGTCCCACATGCACAACACTGCTTCATTAATTTTCTGACTGACCCATTTAAAGTGAATGCCATTTGTTTTTTATATAGTTTCACAATTGTTTGCTAGGTTTCATTTAATTTCTGAGCCTAGTAGCCATTGTTTTTCTCATTGGTTTCTATAAAATTAAAGGGGTTATTCAGGTTTGGCATGAAAGTCTGTTGTCACTCTATGTGACTGCAGGCTTGTGAATTCTCAGAGCCCAAGCAGCATGCGCTGTCAGGATTCTCTGGTGCAGGCGGTGAAACCTTGCGGTGATGTGACTGCAAGTGTACGATATGCATATGTATGGCCACATTCCAACTAGACATGTGTGACCTGGGATCAAATCAAGGAGAACAGTAGACATGAAATGACATGCATTTCCAAAAAAATGTATAAAAAAATGTATCAGTCACCCTGATACAAATATATTAAACACTAAAAGTGACAAAAAAGCTCAGTAAAAGTCCTAAAGGGGTTGTCCAAAACTTAATGTATAAAAAAGCTAAGCAATTTTCTAATATACAGTACATCAATTTAAAAAATCCACATCCTTTCCCCTCTACTCTAAATTCCTATCTTCTTATACAGCGTTCATTTTATGGTAAAAAGTTGTCTGCCAACATGCTTCTCCAGATCAGTACAAATTATGGCAATGTCAAACTTAGGCTGGTTTCACATTTGCGTTTTTTTTTTTGCGTTTTTGCGGTAAAAAACGCAAAAAAAGCATGCGTTTTTTCCCCCTATATTTAACATTAAAAATGCATGTGTTTTTTGCATGCGTTTTGACGCGTTTTTGCAACGCATGCGTTTTTTCTCTGCATGCGTTGTGTTGCATAAATGCAACATGTAGTAATTTTTGCGGCGTTTTTTTTTGCCGCAAAAAACGCATGCGTTTTTTCGCGGCAAAAAAACCTATTGATGTCTATGTAAATGCAT
The DNA here is from genome assembly GCF_032444005.1 of Ranitomeya imitator. Lineage (NCBI taxonomy): Eukaryota > Metazoa > Chordata > Amphibia > Anura > Dendrobatidae > Ranitomeya > Ranitomeya imitator. The sequence goes on along the minus strand of NC_091284.1, from coordinate 561,106,945 downwards.
GCGTTTTTAAGCACATGCATTTGTTTGCATTAAAAACGCATGCGTTTTTATAAAAAAACAACAGAAAACACACTGATATGCCACCCCCCACCATAAAGGTGATAAAAGGGATCCTAACCCTAACCCTAAAGGGATCCTAACCCTAACCCTAACCCTAAAGGGATCCTAACCCTATCCCTAACCCTATCCCTAACCCTACCCCTACCCCTAACCCTAACACTAACCCTAAAGGGATCCTAACCCTAACCCTACCCCTAACCCTAACCCTAATCCCTTTAGGGTTAGGGTTAAGGTTAGGATCCCTTTAGGCTTAGGGTTAGGGGTAGGGTTAGGGTTAGGATCCCTTTAGGGTTAGGGTTAGGGTTATGATCCCTACCCCTAACCCTACCGCTAACCCTAACTCTTTCTGTTTATAGTGGGTTTTTTACTTTATTTTAATGATTGGCAGCTGACACACATTTCTCAGCATGCGTTTAAAAAATGCAAACGCATGGAAAAACGCATGTAAACGCGTCAAAACGCCGCGTTTTTTTCACCATATGCAAAAACGCATGCGTCAAAAAAACGCAGCGTTTGCATGCGTTTACATGTGTTTTTTCACCATGCGTTTTTTTTCAAAACGCATGCGTTTTGAAACGCAAGTGTGAAACCAGCCTAAGTCTTTTGAAAAAAATAACATTCATCATGCAGGTGCCAATGGCGGCGCCTGTGCTGTAGTATGATTGGTTCTATAATATCCTTTTATTTATTTTATTTAGTGATATAAATTTGTTGCCAAAAAAGGTTTTTACCTCAAAATAATGTGTGCGCAGTAGTATGATTTGGAGCTCAATAGATGCTATTGCGCAGGCACCACCACTGGAGCCATTTTACTGGAGAAAATATTTTTTTTCACTCCACCAAGATGATGCTGGTGGCCAGGGATACCACTAGGAATTTTGGAGCCCCATACTGGCAAAATTTTGAGGGCCCCCTTGAGACACCGTCCAGGCTCCACCCCTCGAACTGTCCACAGTCCCACCGCTCTCTCTTGGAAAAACTCCACTTCTCACCAATCACATATTAACAGTTCCCATCACCAGATCTCACATATAGCCAGCAGCTTTAGTTTAGGCCAAAAGACTTTGTAAGCCACCACCTTAACAAGGTAGACTCTTTTGGCCGGGCCCTACTCTACTCTAACCTATTAAACTTTTGTTAAAATATCCATTACAATTTAGATATATTTTTATTTATTTTTCAATTTTTAAAATGACCAATAATATCACATACAGGGGACAAATACCACAGCACCATGGCCAGACACCATATTACCACCCCATAGTGACCTATAATACCACATACAAGGAACAAATACCAGCACACCATGACCAGACACCATATTACTACCACATAGTGAAATATAATACCACATACAAGGAATAAAAATCACCACACCATGTCCAGACCACATATTACCACCACATGGTGACCAATAATATCACATACAAGGGACAAATACAACTGCACCATGACCAGACACCATATTACCACCACATAGTGACCTATAATACTGCATACAAGGAACAAATACCACCACACCATGTCCAGACCACATATTACCACCACATGGTGACCAATAATACCACATACAAGGAACAAATACCACCATACTATGACCAGACCACATATTACCACCACATAGTGACAAAATAATAGCACATACAAGGATCAAATACCACCAAGTCATGGCTGGACAACGTATTACCACCACATAGTGACTGAATACTACAATACCAATGAGTAATAAAAAAAATACTAATATCACCATAAGTGCCATTATACACAGGACATCTGTATACAGTGTTTGTGCAAGGTAATACAGTGATCACCGGTGACATTATATACAGGAAATCTGTATATAGTTTATAGCATAAAGGTAATACAGTGATCACTGGTGACATTGTACACAGGACCGTTGTATATAGTATACAGTGTATAGTGTCAGTTGTGGTGCAGTGACCCATGTTACAGCCAGGGGGCGCTGTGTGTGTGCTTCAGGATGTGCTTGGAGGCATAATTATGATGGTGAATTAGGGACTGGCATTATTGTAAATGGCCGGTATGGGTCGCAGATGTGCTCTCCGCTGTAAGCCCAAAATTATATGGTTATGCTTAGACTTATAGTTCCATATGTGTTTGTTGTGTTTACTTATAAGGGGGGCTTATAGGGCTAGTTTGAAGAGCTGTGCGGGTCGAACTAGCCACAAACCTCCCACCTATGGGAGTGGTTACAACTATGTAATGTGACCAGGGCGTGGGTCACATGGGTCAGAATGTGAGTTCCTTTATAGCCAGTGTGTTGGAATGTCCTGGGATGGACTGGATTCCTGGAAACACCTGGTGAGACCATGGACTGAAGGCGTGTGTGTTGGAAGTGCCTGTGACGGGACTTCCTGAAAAGCGCACGGTGAGGCCGCATCTGCAGAGCCTGGGATGGCTACTGTGGTGGGGAAGCTACAGTTCCTACTATGGGTCTGGACTATCTGAGGTGTCCTGGTCACAAGGAAGGTGACCCCAGTGAGGCAGCTTTCCCCTGGGAACCTGCACTGACAGGAGTCAGCGTGTGGAGCCGGAGCTCCTGTAAGGTAACTCCAGATAAAGGGTCTTTACTGGCAGAGAAGTGTCTGCCATTGGAACAGCCTGTCGGTGGTTAATATGTTCTGTTGACATGTATAATGAACTGTTTGTGACACGGTTTATGAGTCTTAATAAACCGGAAAAACTGTGGAGAAATAATGCCTAAGTGCTTTAATTCCTGTTGCCAAGCGAGTTTCACCAACCCACTCAGGTAGAATTATCTCACACAGTGTACAGGTAACACACTGACTCACCAGTGATGTCTCTAGGTGAAGTCCTTCATCTTCACTTTTCATCTTCATCCAGCACAGACCGCCGTCACTTCTTCCAGCCAGGGCTCGTCTCTGCAGGAAATACCACAGTTATTTAGAGCACTGCTTGCAGAACACATTACTCATTTTTTTCCCAAATTCTAAACTACACCAGAAGAAGAAAAAAAAGGTGACAGTGTCACTCTGCACAGTAACAGGACCGCCTCCCCCTTTTAAAACAGTATCCTCAAAAAATAAAATAAATACATCACTGCAGTAATAATATCCCCTAATTAGCCCCTATGGTAACAATATCCCTCTTCCTGGCCCTAGTGTTTCTCATTCCTGGGTCCAGCCATATGTTCTCCCATCTTGGGCCCATATGTTCTCCCATCCTGCCCTCATGAGTATCCATTCTGCCCCCATTTGATGTCCTATCCTGCCCATATGATCTCCCCATCATGTCCCATGATCCTGCCCAATCTGTCCCATGATCCCGCTACATATGCCCCATAATCCTGCCCCATCTGTCCCATGATACTGCCCCATCTGCCCCATGATCCTGCCCCATCATATCCATCCTGCCCCATGATCCTGCACCATGTGTCTCCATCCTGCCCCATGTGTCTCCATCCTACCCCATGATCCTTCCTCATCTGTCTCCATCCTACCCCATGATCCTCCCTCATCTGTCTCCATCCTGCCCCATGATTCTGCACCACTGTCTCCATCCTGCCCCATGTTCCTGCCCCATCTGTCTCCATCCTGCACCATGCCTCCAACCTGCCCCCTGTGTCTCCATCCTGCCCCCATGTCTCCCTTTTTGCCCTTGTGTCTCCATTCTGCCCCTTGTCTCCATTCTGCCCCTTGTCTTCCATCCTGCCTCCGTGTCTCCATCCTGACCATGTGTCTCTCATCCTGCCTCCGTGTTTCGATACTGCCCCTGTGTCTCCATCCTGCCCCGTGTCTCCCATCCTACCTCCATGTCTCCCATCCTTCCCCGTGTCTCCTATCCTGCCCCATGTCTTCATCCTGACCCTGTATCTCCATCCTGCCCCCTGTTTCCATCCTGCCCCCTTTTTCCATCCTGCCCCCTTTTTCCATCCTGCCCCCTTTTTACATCCTGCCCCGTTTTCATCAGGCCCTGTGTCGCCCACCCTGCCTCTGTGTCTCCCATCATGCCCCGTTTCCATCCTGCCCCGTGTCTCACATCATGCCCCCATGTCTCCATCCTGTCCCTGTGTCTCCATCCTGCCCCGTGTCTCCATCCTGCCCCGTGTCTCCATCCTGCCCCATGTCTCCCATCCTGCCCCGTGTCTCCCATCCTGTCCCCGTTTCCATCCTGCCCCCTGTGCTGCCCCATGTCTCCATCCTGCCCCTGGGTCTCCATCCTGCCACCTGTTTCTCCCATCCTGTCTCCGTGTCTCCCATCTTGCCCCCTGTGTCTCCCATCCTGCCCCCATGTCTCCATCCTGCCCCATGTCTTCATCCTGCCCCCTGTATCTCCCATCCTGCCACCCGTGTCTCCCATCCTGCCCCTGTGTCTCCATCCTACCCCTGTGTCTCCATACTGCCCTGTGTCTCCCATCCTGCGCCGTGTCTCCATCCTGCCCTGTGACTCCATCCTGCCCCGTGTCTCCCATCCTGCCACCTGTCTCCCATCCTGCCCCGTGTCTCCATTCTGCCCCGTGCCTCCATTCTGCCCCTTGTCTCCATTCTGCACGATGTCTCCCATTCTGCCCCATGTCTCCATTCTACCCTGGACAGGATGGAGACACATGATCCATTTATCTCCATCCTTCCGGTGAAACATATTGTGGCTTGCCGCTTTCAATAAAAACAAAAACGAAAAAAACCTTTCTCCTTACCTGGCCGCACTCCTGCGGCTATGATCCCTCCAGGCATTTCAAGTACACACTCACCAGCGAATGACAATGATGTCATATGCTGGCGGTGTGCGTGCTGACGTCAGCTGCCAGGCTCCGATTGGCTGGTGGCTTTATTGCCGTGCGGCCACGCACGGCAATGGAGTAACTGAATCCTGCCGCTAGGGCCCGGAGCAGAAGAGACAGGGCCTGATGCGGGCCCCTTCTATTGATCGGGCCCCATACACCAGTCAGAGCAGTAATGCCCTGATAATGGCCCTGCCGGTTGCACCTGCACAGTATCATTAATCAGGTAGAAGCTACTGCGCAGGCACGGCCAGCAGCATCTTGGTGGAGACAAATTTCTTTTTCCCATAGCAAAATGGCACCAGCGGTGGCACTTGCACCATTTTGAAGAAATTTTTTATTTTGTCAACAAATTTATATCACTAAATAAAATGAATAAAAGGATATTATAGATCTGATCATGCTACAGCACAGGCGCCTGCATGAAGAGGCAATTTGCATATTTAATATCCCAGAGGAGCATTGCACGGCAAATAAGCCTCCTTACCTTGACAAGCCAGAACTGGTATGTCACTCTCCAAAGGAGAAACCTTACCCCTTAGACCTCATTCCAGAGCCTCTCACCTAGCCAAATCAGTTCTCATGCTTCACACTGATGAGGGCTAACAGCCCGAAACACCATGTCTGCGAATTGAGATACTGATTTGGCTATTTATCCTAAGTCATATTGCAAGACTCGTTAAAATGTTGATTGTGACTTGTAGGATCGCTACTTCCAAGTCCTCTTTTTCTCTGAAGAGGCAATTTCCATGATAAATGTAATTTTTTTCCCAAACAATGAGATATACAGCATGTTAACCCCATAGCGACCGCCGATACGCCTTTTAACGGCGGCCGCTAAGGGTACTTAAACCACAGCGCCGTTAATTAACGGCGCTGTGGAAAAAGTAAATAGCGCCCCCCAGAGTCGGATTTTCTCCCCAGAGAACATGATTTGGGGGTTTTTTTACCGACCCCGCATTTGCGATCGCCGGTAATTAACCGTTTACCGGCGATCGCAAAAAAAAACAAAAACGCGATTTCTTTTTAATTTCTTTGTCCTCCGATGTGATCGCACATCAGAGGACAGAGAAAAGGGGTCCCCGATCGCCCCCTGATACTCATCTGTCTCCCCCGGTGTTCCTTGTGGCTCCTGATGGGCGCCGCCATCTTCAAAATGCCGGCCGGCCCCGGGAGAATCTTTGGGGTCTCGGCTACCAGGGGTAGCCGAGACCCCAAAGACCATGATCGGGGTCGGTTTTACCGACCCCTGTTTTGTGATCGCCGGTAATTAACTGTTTACCGGCAACCGCAAAAAAAAAAAAAAGCAAAGTGTAATTCTCTATCCTCTGATGTGATCGCACATCAGAGGACAGAGAAATAGGGGGATTCGAGGACCCTATCATACTCACCGGTGTCCCTGGGTCCTCCTGCTGCTCCTCCTGGCCACCGGGGAAAAGAAAATGGCGGGCGCATGCGCAGTGCGCCAGCCATCTATCTCCATCTGCCGGCCGCCAGGAGAAGAGCAGTTGGGGCTAAAATTAGGCTTAGGGTTAGGGCTAGGGTTAGGGCTAGGGTTAGGGCTAGGGCTAGGGTTAGGGTTAGGGCTAGGGCTAGGGCTAGGGTTAGGGCTAGGGTTAGGGTTGGGGCTAAATTTAGGGTTAGGGTTGGCGCTAAATTTAGGGTTAGGCTTCTTTCACACTTACGTCGGTACGGGGCCATCGCAATGCATCGGCCCGACATGCCGACGCACGTTGTGAAAATTGTGCACAACGTGGGCAGCGGATGTAGTTTTTCAACGCATCCGCTGCCCAATCTATGTCCTGGGGAGGAGGGGGCGGAGTTACGGCCACGCATGCGCAGTCAGAAATGGCGGATGCGATGTACAAAAAAACGTTACATTGAACGTCATTTTGTGCTGACGGTCCGCCAAAACACTGATCCAGTGCACGACGGACGCGACGTGTGGCCATCCGTCACGATCCGTCGGCAATACAAGTCTATGGGCAAAAAAACGCATCCTGCGGGCACATTTGTAGGATCCGTTTCTTGTCCAAAACGACGGATTGCGACGGATGCCAAACGCCGCAAGTGTGAAAGTAGCCTAAGGGCTAGGGTTCGGGTTGGGGCTAAAGTTAGGGCTAGGGTTGGGGCTAAAGTTAGGGTTAGAGTTGGGATTAGGGTTAGGGTTTGGATTAGGGTTAGGGTTGGCATTAGGGTTACGCTTGGGATTAGGGTTAGGTTTGGGATTAGGGTTAAGGTTAGGGTTGTGATTAGGGGTGTATTGGGATTAGGGTTAGGTTTGAGGTTAGGGTTGAGATTAGGATTAGGGGTGTGTTGGATTTAGGGTTTTGATTAGGGTTATGGTTAGGGTTGACATTAGGGTTGTTTTGGGGTAAGGGTTGTGATTATCGTTAGGGTTAGTGATAAGGATTGTGGATCGGATTGGGATTAGGGTTAGGGGTGTGTTGGGGTTAGGGTTGGAGCTAGAATTGGGGGGTTTCCACTGTTTAGGTACATCAGGGGGTCTCTAAACACGACAGCCAATTTTGCGCTCAAAAAGTCAAATGGTGCTCCCTCCCTTCTGAGCTCTGCCGTGTGCCCAAACAGTGGGTTACCCCCACATATGGGGCATCAGCGTACTCGGGATAAATTGGACAACAACTTCTGGGGTCCAATTTCTCCTGTTACCCTTGTGAAAATAAAAACTTGGGGGCTACAAAATCTTTTTTGTGGAAAAAAACTATTTTTTATTTTTATGATTCTGCATTATAGACTTCTGTGAAGCACTTGGGCATTCAAAGTTCTCACCACACATCTATATAAGTTCCTTGGGGGGGTCTAGTTTCCAAAACGGGGTCACTTGTGGGGGGTTACTACTGTTTAGGTACATCAGGGGCTCTGCAAACGCAACATAACGCCCACAGGCCATTCTATCTAAGTCTGCATTCCAAAACGGCGCTCCTTCCATTCCGAGCTCTGCCGTGCGCCCAAACAGTGGTTTACCCCCACATATTGGGTATCGACATACTCATGAGAAATTGCACAACAACTTTTGTGGTCTAATTTCTCCTGTTACCCTTGTGAAAATAAAAATTTGGGGGCAAAAAGATCATTTTTGTAGAAAAAATGTGATTTTTTATTTTCACGGCTCTACGTTATAAACTTCTGTGAAGCACATGGGGGTTCAAAGTGCTCACCACACATCTAGATAAGTTCCTTAAGGGGTCTAGTTTCCAAAATGGTGTCACTTGTGGGGGGTTTCTACTGTTTAGGCACACCAGGGGCTCTGCAAACGCAACATGGCATCCGATCTCAATTCCAGACAATTCTACATTGAAAAAGTAAAACGGCACTCCTTCCCTTCCAAGCTCTGCGGTGCGCCCAAACAGTGGTTTACCCTCACATATGGGGTATCGACGTATTCAGGAGAAATCGCACAACAACTTTTGTGGCCTAATTTCTCCTGTTACCCTTGTAAAAATAAGAATTTGTGGGCGAAAAGATCATTTTTGTGTAAACAAAAGCGATTTTTTATTTTCACGGTTCTACGTTATAAACTTCCGTGAAGTACTTGGGGGTTAAAAGTGCTCACCACACATCTAGATAAGTTCCTTAAGGGGTCTAGTTTCCAAAATGGTGTCACTTGTGGGGAGTTTCCACTGTTTAGGTACATGAGGGGCTCTCTAAACGTGACATGGCGTCCGATCTCAATTCCAGCCAATTCTGCATTGAAAAAGTCAAACGGCGCTCCTTCACTTCCAAGTTCTGCGGTGCGCCCAAACAGTGGTTTACCCCCACATATGGGGTATTGGCGTATTCAGGAGAAATTGCATAACAAAATTTATGGTTACATTTCTGTTTTTACATATGTGAAATTAAAAAAAATGGTTCTGAATTAAGATGTTTGCAAAAAAAAGTTAAATGTTCATTTTTTCCTTCCACATTGTTTCAGTTCCTGTGAAGCACGTAAAGGGTTAATAAACTTCGTGAATGTGGTTTTGAGAACCTTGAGGGGTGTAGTTTTTAGAATGGTGTCACACTTCGTTATTTTCTATCATATAGACCCCTCAAAATGACTTCAAATGTGATGTGGTCCCTAAAAAAAAATGGTGTTGTAAAAATGAGAAATTGCTGGTCAACTTTTAACCCTTATAACTCCCTAACAAAAAAAAATTTGTTTCCAAAATTGTGCTGATGTAAAGTAGACATGTGGGAAATTTTATTTATTAACTATTTTTCGTGACATATCTCTCTGATTTAAGGGCATAAAAATACAAAGTTTGAAAATTGCAAAATTTTAAAATTTTTTGCCATATTTCCGTTTTTTTCATAAATAATCGCAAGAAATATCGAAGAAATGTTACCACTATCATGAAGTACAATATGTCACGAAAAAACAATCTCAGAATCAGCGGGATTCGTTAAAACGTTCCAGAGTTATAACCTCATAAATTGACAGTGGTCAGAGAATTGTAAAAATTGGCTCGGTCATTAAGTACCAAATTGGCTCTGTCACTAAGGGGTTAAATAAGGGGCAGGTCACTGAGGGATCAGTGACCTGTCATAAGCCATACAGATGAATTTATAAGCAAAGATACACATAAAGACCCCCCCACACGTCCAAAACTACAGTATGGATTAAGCTACAAGCACAAGATGAATTTAATCAACCCAGGTATCGACTCCTTAACGACCAGGGGTATTTTTGGTTTTGCATTTTCATTTTTTGCTCCCCTTCTTCCCAGAGCCATAACTTTTTTATTTTTTGGTAAAAATGGCCATTCCAGGGCTTGTTTTTTTGCGGGACGAGTTGTACTTTTGAACACCATTGGTTTTACTATGTCGGGTAATAGAAAACGGGAAAACAATTCCAAGTCCTGTGAAATAGCAAAAAAGTGCAATCCCACACTTGTTTTTTATTTGGCTTTTTCAGTAGGTTCACTAAATGCTAAAACTGACCTGCCATTATGATTCTCCAGGTTATTACGAGTTCAATGGCACCAAACATGTCTAGGTTATTTTTTATCTAAGTGATGAAAAAAAATTCCAATTTTGTGGAAAAAAAAAGTTGCCATTTTCCGAGACCCGTAGCGTCTCCAATGGATTTGGGTGAGGGCTGACGTTTTTATGGATACCATTTTGGTGCAGATATGTTCTTTTGTTCGCCCGTTATTGCATTTTATTGCAATGTTGCAGCGACCCTAAAAAAATTAAATTCTGGCGTGTAGACTTTTTTTCGCTACACCGTTTACCGATTGGATGAATTCTTTTTATGCATTGATAGATTGGGCGATTCTGAATGTGGTGATACCAAATATATGTACTATATATTTGATTTCTTTTATTGATGTTTATTTTGAATGGGGTGAAAGGGGGGGAGATTTGAACTTTTATATTTTTTACATTTTTTTCAAAAACATTTTTTTTTACTTTTTACTTGCTTCATAATTTCCATGGGAGACTAGAAGCTGCACTTATCCAATCAGCTCTGCCCTGCTCTATATAGCAAATATGCTCACTTGCTATGAGCGCTGACTGTCAGGTCGCGCACAGCAATCCAGCAATGACAACCTCATGGGTCTCCTGCAGACCCTGGGTTGTCATGTCAACCCATCGATCACTCGCGGTCATTAAACATGGGCACCGATGGGAGGAGGTAAAGACATGCTTCCTGCTAGTCCATGTTAAATGCCACTGTCAACGTTAACATGTTAACAGCCGTGGGTGAATCACAATTCCACCCGCGGCTGTTCTGGGCACATGTCAGCTGATCAGATTAGCTGTCATGTGCCAGAAAAGGTGCGGGCTCACCTCCGCAGCCCGCACAAAACACGGGGAGGCGCCTAATGATGGATTGTGTCCGTCATTAGACGTTAAGTGGTTAATTAATATAATGGCGCCAACCTAACACTATCTGTAGGTTACTCAGCACAATCTTGCTGACAGGTTCCATTTAAGGAATGGATTCTGAACAGGGGCAACAAGCCCACAATGGCAATAACTTTGAGTCTGTATATTTACAGCCACAGATGATGGACCCCAGGGCTCTGGTCCCTGCAGCTATGGCCTCTGAAGGTGCTGTCCTTGTGTCTTGCACTGTAGCTTGTGCATGTTTCTTTATGGGTAAAACCCTGGTGCTGGATTCCTGCTGTCTTCTATACAGTCTCATCCTATACCTTGCTACACTGCCTGGCTGCCATCTCATAAGAGCTAGACAATGGTAAGGATGTGCACTCTGTTTCTGGTGGAGGTGCTGGCTGAGCTGGATAAATTCAAGTAGACAAGCTGAAGGTAGTCAGCCGTACTTGCAGAAATTGTGCAAGAAAATTTTTTATTGTACAAAAGGGTAGTTGTACACCACAGTGTTTGAAGATAGTAGATAGTAGAGTGGTAAAGGCTACATTTCGACCCAGCCTGGCTTTTAAACATCGATTTTAAACATTGCTAGATCCTGTAGTATAGGGAAAAAAGATGTAGTAACTGCCTGGTGTGCTTCGCAAAAGAGATATGGCGTCCAGAGGATAGTTTCCAAGGGAGGACATGTAAGGGGCTGTCCCGGAGGCTGGGTATAACAAGTGTTATGGACCTGGTGGTTAGGAGCACCCGAAACGACCTGATGGTTAAAATAACAAAGGACAAGCTCTGGGAAGTGGAAGCTCTGCTGACCGCAACCCCTAATCCTATCACACACACTAGAAATAGCCGTGGAGCGTACCTAACTCGGCCTAGACGCCTCTTCACAGCCTAAGAGCTAACTAGCCCTAGAGATAGAAAATAAAGCCTACCTTGCCTCAGAGAAATTCCCCAAAGAAAAAGGCAGCCCCCCACATATATTGACTGTGAGTTAAGATGAAAGTCACAAACACAGAAATGAAACAGGTTTCAGCAAAGGGAGGCCAGACTTACTAAACAGACTGAGGATAGAAAAGGTAACTTTGTGGTCAGCACAAAAAACTACAAAAAGACCACGCAGAGTGTGCAAAAAGACCTCCGCACCGACTCACGGTGCGGAGGTGCCACTCTGCCTCCAAGAGCTTCCAGCTAGCAAGGCAAAATAATGATAGCAAGCTGGACAAGAAAACAATGAACAAATAATAAGCTAGCAGGGACTTAGCTTCTGCTGGAGTAGACAGGTCACCAGAAAGATCCAAGAGCGAACTGAACCAGTACAAGAACATCGACAGCTGGCATGGAGTAATGATCTGAGTGGAGTTAAATAGAGCAGCCAGCCAAAGAATAAACTAAGTCATCTGTGGAAGGAACCTCAGAAGCAGCAGCTCCACTCACAGCCACCAGAGGGAGTCAATGGACAGAACTCACCGAAGTACCATTCATGACCACAGGAGGGAGTTCGATAACAGAATTCACAACAAACAAGGCAGTGGGCACTTTTCCTGTGGTGAAGTCATCTCAGTTTCTGCGACCGCAGCTGATTACCTTCAGTTTATCTCATGAGAGCTGTCACAGTCTGTTTCGTGCTTCTAAAGCTTTTCAATACTGCTGAGGTGGCATAATGTGACCACTGGTCACTGACATGCAGCCGATCCTCTCTGGCTTTTCTCCAGGACACACACTTTTATCTACACAACCTACAAAATCATCACTCACTATTATTAAAAGGAAACTTATTAGCTTCTTTACTGAGTACTACAGAAAGATTTTGGCTTTCGACTAGTCACTGCAAGTACATCTTTTTTGCATATTCTCCAGTAATTTCTAGGTAATTTCTGCAGTGCCCTTGACCTGTGTTACCTGACCACAGACTGTTGTCTGACCATTCTTTTGCCTTCCAATTTTGTACCATTACTGCCCTTCCTGTTCTGGTTCATCTATCTCACTCCTGCCAGTCTGCGCTAGTACCAGGAGTTTAATTCGTGGCTCCAACCTAGCACCTGTGTAAGTCCAGATCCCTGTATAAGGAATAAAGGGTGATGTCTCCTTGCATTAAGCCTGTCGATGGTAGCCATTTTAAAGCGGCCAAGAGACCACTGGTAAACCTATGTAACAATTGATTTCTGTAAAGAGTGTTGAGAAAACAGTGAGCTGTTAAGGGTGCCGACAGCAACCATTCATTCTTTTCTTCCATGCATTTCCTTGTCCATGTAAAAAATAAAATACTTGCAAAATATATTTAGTATAGAATAATTAAGAAGCACCCAATACTGTAAAAAAGTATAGAACAATAACAAAAACTATGGTAACCCACAAGAGAGGCATAGTTAGACCAGAAGATGTTAACAGGTGACACTTCACTTACAATTTACAAGTAAAATGATTTTCTTGTTAACACATGATAGAGCAGTGCATATGCATAATGCATATATTGTACAAAGTTGTTCAACTATATAAACAGAACATCAGCAAAGAATAATCGACCAAAAATAACTATGGCGACTCAAATGATGTACTCACGGATTTTTCACATGTCATTGTATATGTGGTACCAGTTTTAATAATTTTGTATTGTTCTTAATAAAGATTGGTTATGATTGATTACGTTATTTCTGGCAGTTTCTTTGACTCTTAGTTCTCCTTGGATATATAAAGTTGTTCAACTGTTTATGTAGATTATATCTGCACATATGGTAAACTCTAAATGGTGATGTCAACAGAGCTTTTATATTAAGCCAACACTATTGTCATCAACGATAATAACCATTGTTGCAATTAAAATATATACCCTGGTAAACGCTTTGCTTTTTACAGAAGGAAAAATCAGATATTCAGAAAGAAAGCAGTTTACTCCAAAATGAACGACTCCGAAGACAGGCATTGGATGGAAAAGGTATTCATTTATTGTGCTCCGGTTGAGTAAACCATGATTGAATGCAAAAATTGATGAAACTGTCCTACCCAGCTCATGCAAAAATGTTATGTAGGGTGAGATTTAGAAGACTGGTGTGTTTTCTTGTGAGAGAATTGGCTCAATTATGCTAATGGAACTTGACGCAAATTGTGTCAGAGTTTGAGCAGAGTATCATCGAAGACGGAGAACTTAATTTCTCCATCTTCTCTATTGTCTGAGTCCACAAATGTTGGACTTAACTGGGATAACATCCGAGTGCAAGCCAATGGTTCACACTCACCCATACTCTTGTATGGATGCACGTGATCTGAATTCCGGAGCCACCCACAGCATGTTGCAATTTTTTTTCTCATGAGAAAAAAATCATAGGTCTGTATTGCCCATAGTATAACATTGGGCCAAGTGCTATCTGATAAAACATGGGATAGCCATTTTATATACTTGTGTGAGCGAGCCCTTATGCAGATTTTCCAACTCCAAGCTATATAAACTTCAATGCTTATTGGATGAAGCAGATCAGGTGTACAGAATTATTAGGCAGCTTATTATTTTGAGGCAGCTTATTTTCGTCAGGTAAAGTGAGCCAAAAAAGAGATTTTGACTTTGAAAAGTCAAAAATTGTTAGTCTTACAGAGGGATGCAGCACTTTTGAAATTACTTTGATATTGAGATGTTATAATGGAACATCAACGTTGTTACAAACAGTCATCAGAGTTGCAAAAAACAGTTATGAAAAAAAGTTGCATATTAACTGCCAAAGATTTGAGAAAAATGAAATGCGAAGTGATCAGGAACCATTATCCCCCAGTGCTGTCATATTCCAGAACTGCCACCTGCCAAGGTGTTCAGTGCTGAGAGACATGGCCAAGGTAAGGGAAGCTGAAACACGACCACCACTTAACAAGACACAGAAGTTGTAGTTGAAACATCAAGACTGGGCCAAAAAATACATGGAAACAGATTTTTCAAAGCTTTTATGAGCTGATGAGATGAGAATGACCCTTGCAGAACCAGATGAGTGGACCCATGGCTGCATCAAGAGTCGCAGACTGGACTCATATGTCAGCAAAGTGGCAGTGGGTTATAGTTGTGGGCTGATATTAAAAACTAGCTATTGAACCCGTTCTACGCCCGGGTGGCGAGCATTTATATTGGTATATGGTCTCCATCCTGGTATGTGCTGCTCCATCCTGCGTCCCCATCCTGTCATGTGCTGCACCCATCCTGCGCCCCCATCCTGTCATGTGCTGCACCCATCCTGCGCCCCCATCCTGTCATGTGCTGCACCCATCCTGCGTCCCCATCCTGTCATGTGCTGCACCCATCCTGCGTCCCCATCCTGTCATGTGCTGCACCCATCCTGCGTCCCCATCCTGGTATGTGCTGCACCCATCCTGTGTCCCCATCCTGTCATGTGCTGCACCCATCCTGCGTCCCCATCCTGTCATGTGCTGCACCCATCGTGCGTCCCCATCCTGTCATGTGCTGCAATCCTCCTGCGTCCCCATCCTGGTATGTGCTGCAATCATCCTACGTCCCCATCCTGGTATGTGCTGCAACCATCCTGCGTCCCCATCCTGCGTCCCCATCCAGATATGTGCTGCACCCATCCTGCGTCCCCATCCTGGTATGTTCTACACCCATCCTGCGTCCCCATCCTGGTATGTGCTGCACCCATCCTGCGTCCCCATCCTGGTATGTGCTGCAATCATCCTGCGTCCCCATCCTGCGTCCCCCATCCTGGCATGTGCTGCAATCATCCTGCGTCCCCATCCTGGTATGTGCTGCAATCATCCTGCGTCCCCCATCCTGGTATGTGCTGCAATCATCCTGCGTCCCCATCCTGGTATGTGCTGCAATCATCCTGCGTCCCCATCCTGGTATGTGCTGCAATCATCCTGCGTCCCCATTCTGGTATGTGCTGTAACCATCCTGCGTCCCCATCCTGCGTCCCCATCCTGGTATGTGCTGCACCCATCCTGCGTCCCCATCCTGGTATGTGCTGCACCCATCCTGTGTCCCCATCCTGGTATGTGCTGAAATCATCCTGCGTCCCCATTCTGGTATGTGCTGCAATCATCCTGCGTCCCCATCCTGGTATGTGCTGCAATCATCCTGCGTCCCCATCCTGGTATGTGCTGCAATCATCCTGCGTCCCCAGCCTGCGTCCCCCATCCTGGTATGTGCTGCAATCATCCTGCGTCCCCATCCTGGTATGTGCTGCAATCATCCTGCGTCCCCATTCTGGTATGTGCTGTAACCATCCTGCGTCCCCATCCTGGTATGTGCTGCACCCATCCTGGTATGTGCTGTAACCATCCTGCGTCCCCATCCTGGTATGTGCTGCACCCATCCTGCGTCCCCATCCTGGTATGTGCTGCACCCATCCTGCGTCCCCATCCTGGTATGTGCTGCACCCATCCTGCGTCCCCATCCTGGTATGTGCTGCACCCATCCTGCGTCCCCATCTTGGTATGTGCTGCAATCATCCTGCGTCCCCATCCTGCGTCCCCCATCCTGGTATGTGCTGCAATCATCCTGCATCCCCATCCTGGTATGTGCTGCAATCATCCTGCGTCCCCATCCTGGTATGTGCTGCAATCATCCTGCGTCCCCATCCTGGTATGTGCTGCAATCATCCTGCGTCCCCATCCTGGTATGTGCTGCAATCATCCTGCGTCCCCAGCCTGCGTCCCCCATCCTGGTATGTGCTGCAATCATCCTGCGTCCCCATCCTGGTATGTGCTGAAATCATCCTGCGTCCCCATCCTGGTATGTGCTGCAATCATCCTGCGTCCCCATCCTGGTATGTGCTGCAATCATCCTGCGTCCCCATCCTGCGTCTCCATCCTGGTATGTGCTGCAATCATCCTGCGTCCCCATCCTGGTATGTGCTGTCCAGACCTGTTTGCACAGTTTTAGTAATTTGATTCCTTTAGTGGTGAGGTGATACTTTGCTGAAACATCATGTTAAAAGTCCTTTTAGGGCTAATCTTGTGCTTTGCTGTTTCTATGCAATGCATTTTGCATTTAGCCTAGGGACAGCTGGAGAGTGGCTGAATACGACCTCTAGGCAAGGCTTAGTGCTTTGCAGTCCATTGCTAAAATTATAGCTGCTGCAGGTTACCACATTTTTTTGTGTGAAAAAATTTGCTGTATTGTCATCCATACAGTTTAACGTGCTTTGTGTGAAATTATGGTGATTTAAAGTTTGTAAAAACCGTTTGGCCTGCTAGAGTTCACAACATTTTTTAATAAAAAAAATTGACTATTGTCATCCATACATTTTAACTTGCTTTTTGTAAAATGATGGTGGTTTGAAATTTTTAAAAATTGCTTGGCCTGCTACAGTTCACAATTTTTTTTTAATTGAATATTCTCATCCAGTTTAATGTGCTTTATGTAACATTATGGTGGTTTAAATTTTTTAAAACACTTGGCATTCTACAGTTCATAAAATGTTTTGGTTTCTAAAATTGATTATTGTCATCCATACGTTTGAACGTGCTTTGTGTAAAATTACGGTAGTTTGACATTTTTAAAAATTGCTTGGCCTGCTGCAGTTCGCAAAATTTAAAAACAAACAAAAAAATGACTATTCTCATCCATACAGATTAATGTGCTTTGTGCAAATTTACGGTGGTTTAAAAACTGATTGGCCTGCTACAGCTCACAACATTTTTTGTTTAAAAAATTGACTATTGTCTTTCATACAGTTAACTTGCTTTGTGTGAAATTACAGTGGTTTGAAATCTTTAAAAACTGCTTGGCCTCCTACTGGTGCCTTTTTTTTATTTAAAAAGTTTAGTTTCAATGCATCAAGAAAACTTGATCTCTAGAGACCTAGCAATTAAAAAATGCGTAAAAGCGTGCGGTAAGGGATGGGAAAGTGAAAGTACTGATGCTGGAGCTCAAGCAACACACCTATCCACAACACATAGCTTCCTGTCCAACTTTGCAGGGAGGCACAGGACACCACTTCTGAAGCCACAGCAGTGTGATCAGGAGGTCATTTGGATAGCAGAAAATGCTACTGTCACACCGTAAGTGGCGATAAAGGGGCAGGACGGCATACTGGGACCCGCACCTGTCCCTACCACTTTAATGGGGCCCTGGTTTTCCCTTATCTCGGGGGTACCTATGATGGTTAGGAGGCCCGAGCCGCCAGCGTATCCCTGTATCCTGTGCAGGCCCTATCAGTGGCCCCCTCTCCCCCAAAGGAGGTGGACTGCACCAGTGTAACAATACAACAAATAACAGGGTATATAGACAAGGTAACTAAAAGACTCAAACTCACCAAATGCTCACACAACCACAGAGGAACACAGAGAAGGGAAGAGATGGAATAAACTTAGGAAGGAAAACAGGTTTAAAAAGCAACCAAAACAGCAGACACCAATCTCTGTAAATAAACCTCCAACACCAACACCACGCTCCATCAACCTCCAAGCCAGGCAGTAGAACTGATCACTGACACTAGCTGTAGTCAGGACTGGGTCTATATAGAGGATCAGATTAAGAAATTCACTTCAGCTGAGAGAGACCCAGCTCTCAGCAATGAGGTTAACTCCTGCACTGCTGGCACAAAGCAGCCAGGTCAGAAAACAGGTGAAGAGCTTCTGTTCACTTTGTGTGAACCAGGCCCAGAGCGCTGCAGTTCTCTGGAACCTCTCTGTCGCGGTAGTCCCGTGACAGTACCCCTCCTTCTACGAGGGACCTCCGGAACCTCAGGACCAGTGTTATGATCCAGTGACCTTGGAGCCGCATGGAACTTTCTCTGGAGTTGGTGGAAACTATACTGACCACAAATCCTGAACTTATCACCGCGACTAGAAGTAGCCGTGGGGTGTGCCTAACAAATCCTAGACACCTCGACACAGCCGGAGGACTAAATACCCCTATAGATGAAAATAGGAAAACTTCCTTGCCTCAGAGCAGAACCCCAAAGGATAGGCAGCCCCCCACAAATATTAACTGTGAGTAGTAGAGAAAAAGACACACACAGGCAGGAAACAGGATTTAGCAAAAGAGGCCACTCTGGCTAAAATAGGAAAGGATAAGATAGAATACTAAGCGGTCAGTATTAAAACCCTACCAAAAATATCCACAGCAGAAAATACAAAAAACTCCACCATCTAACTAAAGATGTGGAGCGTATATCTGCAACTCCAGAGAATCCAGAAAGACAGAGAAAAACACTGACTCAATCTACGCTGGACAAGAGAAAACAAATAAATAGCACAGAATTATTAAGCACACAGCATGTGTGCCACAGAAACAAAAACCAGACACTTATCTTTGCTGAAATGGCAGCAAGGCTGGAGGAACCAGACAAAGATCCAAAACCTCCCAGAACCATGGACAACTGGCAAGGACTAATGAATCCTGCACACCTAAATATCCCAGTCAGAACTGCAATCATCAGATACACCTGGCCAGGACTGCGACTCAGGGACAACTGCATTCCCACCTACAACCACTGGAGGGAACCCAAAAACAGAATTCACAACAGTACCCCCCTTGAGGAGGGGTCACCGAACCCTCACCAGGGCCCCCAGGACGATCAGGATGAGCCAGATGAAAGGCACGGACCAAATCAGCAGCATGGACATCAGAGGCAAAAACCCAAGAATTATCCTCCTGGCCATAACCCTTCCATTTGACAAGGTACTGAAGCCTCCGCCTCGAAAAACGAGAATCCAAACTCTTCTTAACCACATACTCCAACTCTCCATCAACCAACACAGGGGCCGGAGGATCAACAGAGGGAACAACGGGCACCACATATTTCCGCAATAAAGATCTATGGAAGACATTATGGATAGCAAAAGAGGCCGGAAGCGCCAAACGGAAAGACACCGGATTAATAATCTCAGAAATCTTATAAGGACCAATAAACCGAGGCTTAAACTTAGGGGAAGAAACCTTCATAGGAACATGACGGGAAGACAACCAGACCAGATCCCCAACCCGAAGCCGGGAACCAACACACCGACGACAGTTAGCAAAACGTTGAGCCTCCTCCTAAGACAACACCAAATTGTCCACCACATGAGCCCAAATCTGCTGCAACCTGTCAACCACAGATTCCACACCAGGACAGTCAGAAGGCTCAACCTGCCCAGAAGAAAAACGAGGATGAAAACCAAAATTACAAAAGAAAGGCGAAATCAAAGTAGCAGAACTAGCCCGATTATTAAGGGCAAACTCGGCCAACGGCAAGAAGGCCACCCAATCATCCTGATCAGCAGACACAAAGCATCTCAAGTAAGTCTCCAAAGTCTGATTAGTTCGCTCGGTCTGGCCATTTGTCTGAGGATGAAATGCAGAAGAAAAAGACAAATCAATGCCCAGCCTAGCACAAAAGGCCCGCCAAAACCTAGAAACAAACAGGGAACCTCTGTCGGACACAATATTCTCCGGAATACCATGCAAACGAACCACATGCTGAAAAAACAACGGAACCAAATCTGAAGAGGAAGGCAATTTAGGCAAAGGCACCAAATGAACCATCTTAGAGAACCGGTCACAAACAACCCAGATAACAGACATCTTCTGGGAAACTGGAAGATCGGAAATAAAATCCATCGAAATATGCGTCCAGGGCCTATCAGGGACTGGCAATGGCAAAAGCAACCCACTAGCACAAGAACAACAAGGCTCGGCCCGCGCAAAAGTCCCACAGGACTGCACAAAAGAACGCACATCACGTGACAAAGAAGGCCACCAAAAGGACCTACCAACCAAATCTCTGGTACCAAAAATACCAGGATGACCAGCCAACAGGGCTGCCACTAGGAATTTTGAGGCCCCATACTGGCAAAATTTTCAGGGCCCCCCCGAGACTCCGCCCAGGCTCCACCCCAGCCCCGCCTCCACCCCTCAAACTGGCCACAGCCCCACCACTCTTTTGGAAAAACTCCACTTCTCACCAATCACACATTAACAGTTCCCATCACCAGATCACACATATAGCCGGCAGCTTTTGTTTTGCCAAACAATTTTTTAAGCCGCCACCACGACAAGGTAGACTCTTTTGGTCGGGCCCTACTCTACTGCAACCTATTAATCATTTGTTAAAATAAGCAATACAATCTAGGTATATTTTTATTTATTTTTCAATTCTTAAAATGACCAATAATATCACATACAAGGGACAAATACTACCTCACCATGATCAGACACCATATTACCACCACATAGAGACCTATAATACTACATACAAGGAAAAAATACCGACACGCCATGTCCAGATCACATATTACCACCACATAGTGACCAAATAGCACAAGCAAGAAACAAATACCGCCGCACCATGGCCGGACAACATATTACCACCACATAGTGACTGAACACTACAATACTGATCATTAATAAAAAAAAACACAATACTAATCTCACCATACGTGTTATTATACACAGTAGATCTGTACTTAGTATGCAATGTCTGTGTAGAGGTAATACAGTGATTATCGGTGACATTATACACAGGAGCTCTGTATATAGGGTCAGTGTACAGGTAATACAGTGTTCACCAGTGACATTATACACAGCAGCGCTGTATACAATGTATAGTGTACGGGTAATACAGTGATCCAGATTACATTATACACAGGAGGTCTGTATACAGTATTAGTGTACAGGTAATACAGTGATCAACAGTGACATTATACACACGAGAACTGTATATATTGTACAGGTTATACTGTGATCAATGACATTATACACAGGAGCTCTATATATAGTATCAGTTTAAAGGTAATACAGTGATCACTGGTGAAATTGTACTCAGGACTGCTGTATATAGTATTCAGTGTACAGTGCCAGTCTACAGGTAAAACACTGACTCACCAGTGACGTCACTAGGTGAAGTCCTTCATCTTTTCTTTTCATCTTCATCCAGCACAGACCGCCATCACTTCCAGCCAGGGCTCGTCTCTGCAGGAAATAACACAGTTAGCTAGAGCACCACTTGTAGAACACATTACTTAATTTTTTCTCAACTTCTAAACTAGACCAGATAAAGAAAAAAGGCAATATAGTGTCGCTCTGCACAGTAACAGTACCGCCTCCCGCATTTAAAGCAGTATCCTTAAAAAATAAAATAAATACATCATTGCAATAATAATATCCCTCAATTAGCCCTTATGGTAATAATATCCCCAATTGTGACCCCCATGTATCTCATTCCTGGCTCCAGCCATATGTTCTCCAATCCTGCCCTCATGAGTATCCATTCTGCCCCCATGTGATGTCCGATCCTACCCCAACTGTCCCGTGATCCTGCCCCATCTGTCCCGTGATCCTGCCCCATCTGTCCCATGATCCTGCCCCATTTGTCCCATGATCCTGCCCTATCTGTCCTATGATCCTGCCCCATCTGTCTTTATTATATCCATCCTGCCCATGATCCTGCACCATGTGTCTCCATCCTGCCCCATGATCCTGCACCATGTGTCTCCATCCTGCCCCATCTGTCTCCATCCTGCCCCTTGGATATGCCCCATCCTGCCTCATGAGCATGCCCCATGATCCTGCCCCATTTGTTTCCATCCTGCCCCATGATCCTGCCACATCTGTCTCCATCCTGCCCCATGTCTCCAACCTGCCCCATCTGTCTCCATCCTGCCCCGTGTCTCCCATCCTGCCCCCCAACCTGCCCCATGTCTCCCATCCTGCCCCCGTGTCTCCCATCCTGCCCCCTGTGTTTCCCATCCTGCCCCCGTGTCTCCCATCCTACCATGTCTCGCATCCTGCCCCGTGTCTCCATACTTCCTCCTGTGTCTCCATACTTCCCGTGTCTCCATTCTTCCCCCTGTGTCTCCATACTTCCCTGTGTCTGCATACTTCTCTGTCTCCATTCTTCCCCCATGTCTCCATACTTCCCTGTGTCCCCATACTTCTGTGTCTCCATTCTGCCCCCTGTGCCTCCATACTTCCCTGTGTTTCCATACTTCCCCGTGTCTCCATACTTCCCCGTGTCCCCATACTTCTCTGTGTCTTCATTCTTCCCTGTGTCTCCATACTTCCCGTGTCTCCATACTTCCCGTGTCTCCATACTTCCCGTGTGTCTCCATACTTCCCCCGTATCCCCATACGTCCCTGTGTCCCCATACTTCCCCGTGTCTCCATACTTCTGTTTCAATTCTCCCTGCTTCCATTCTTCCCTGTGTCTCCATACTTCCCCGTTTCCATTCTTCTGTGTCTCCATACTTCCCTGTGTCTCCATTCTTCCGTGTCTCCATACTTCCTTGTGTCTCCATACTTCCCCCTGCATCTCCATTCTGCCCCCTGTGTCTCCATACTTCCCGTGTCTCCATACTTCCGTGTTTCCATTCTCCCTGTTTCCATTCTTCCTCGTGTCTCCATACTTCCCCCTGTGTCTCCATACTTCCCCATTTCCATTCTTCTCTGTGTCTTCATACTTCCCTGTGTCTCCATACTTCCTTGTGTCTCCATACTTCCCCGTGTCTCCATACTTCCCCGTGTCTCCATACTTCCCCATGTCTCCATACTTCCCCGTGTCTCCATACTTCCCCGTGTCTCCATACTTCCCCGTGTCTCCATACTTCCCCGTGCCTCCATACTTCCCCCGTGTATCCATACTTCCGTGTCTCCATACTTCATATTTCCCCGTGTTTCCATTCTTCATTCTCCATTCTTCCCCCGTGTCTCCATACTTCCCCCATGTATCCATACTTCCCCCGTGTCTCAATACTTCCCCCGTGTCTCCATACTTCCCCGTGTCTCCATACTTCCCCTGTGTCTCCATACTTCCGTGTCTCCATACTTCCCCCTGTGTCTCCATACTTCCCCCGTGTTTCCATACTTCCCCCATGTATCCATACTTCCGTGTCTCCATACTTCATATTTCCCCGTGTTCCATTCTTCATTCTCCATTCTTCCCCCGTGTCTCCATACTTCCCCATGTCTCCATACTTCCCCGTGTCTCCATACTTCCCCCGTGTTTCCATACTTCCCCCATGTATCCATACTTCCGTGTCTCCATACTTCATATTTCCCCGTGTTCCATTCTTCATTCTCCATTCTTCCCCCGTGTCTCCATACTTCCCCATGTCTCCATACTTCCCCGTGTC
This sequence comes from Ranitomeya imitator, assembly GCF_032444005.1. Classification (NCBI taxonomy): domain Eukaryota; kingdom Metazoa; phylum Chordata; class Amphibia; order Anura; family Dendrobatidae; genus Ranitomeya; species Ranitomeya imitator. The sequence continues at coordinate 561,083,238 of NC_091284.1, read as the reverse complement.
TCCATACTTCCCCGTGTCTCCATACTTCCCTCTGCGTCTCCATTCTGCCCCCTGTGTCTTCATATTTCCCCGTGTTTCCATTCTTCATTCTCCATTCTTCCCCGTGTCTCCATACTTCCCCGTGTCTCCATACTTCCCCCGTGTTTCCATACTTCCCCTGTGTCTCCATACTTCCGTGTCTCCATACTTCCCCGTGTCTCCATACTTCCCCCTGTGTCTCCATACTTCCCCGTGTCTCCATACTTCCCCCGTGTCTCCATACATCCCCCTGTGTCTCCATACTTCCCCCTGTCTCCATACTTCCCCCTATGTCTCCATACTTCCCCCTATGTCTCCATACTTCCCCCTGTGTCTCCATACTTCCCCCTGTGTCTCCATACTTCCCCAGTGTCTCCATACTTCCACCGTCTCGCCATACTTCCCCCTGTGTCTCCGTTGTTCCCCCCCGTGTCTCCATATTTCCCCGTGTCTCCATATTTCCCCGTGTCTCCATTCTTCCCCCTGTCTCCATACTTCCCCGTGTCTCCATACTTCCCCGTGTCGCCATACTTCCCCGTGTCTCCATACTTCCCCGTGTCTCCATACTTCCCCCTGTGTCTCCATACTTCCCCCTGTGTTTCCGTTGTTCACCCCCGTGTCTCCATATTTCCCCGTGTCTCCATTCTTCCCCCTGTGTCTCCATACTTCCCCGTGTCGCCATACTTCCCCGTGTCTCCATACTTCCCCCTGTGTCTCCATACTTCTCCGTGTCTCAATACTTCCCCCTGTGTCTCCATACTTCCCCCTGTGTCTCCATACTTCCCCGTGTCTCCATACTTCCCCGTGTCTCCATACTTCCCCGTGTCTCCATTCTTCCCCCTGTGTCTCCATACTTCCCCGTGTCGCCATACTTCCCCGTGTCTCCATACTTCCCCCTGTGTTTCCATACTTCCCCCTGTGTCTCCATACTTCCCCCTGTGTCTCCATACTTCCCCGTGTCGCCATACTTCCCCGTGTCTCCATACTTCCCCCTGTGTCTCCATACTTCCCCGTGTCGCCATACTTCCCCGTGTCTCCATACTTCCCCCTGTGTTTCCGTTGTTTCCCCCCCGTGTCTCCATATTTTCCCGCGTCTCCATTCTTCCCCCTGTGTCTCCATACTTCCCCATATCTCCATACTTCCCCCTGTGTCTCCATTGTTCCCCCCCCCGTGTCTCCCATTCTGCCCCGGGCTTGCCGCTTTCAATAAAAATAAAAAAATCTTTCCTCTTACCTGGCCGTGCTCCTGCGGCGATGCTCCCTCATGTCAGTAATGCCCTGGTGATATACTATACATGTATGTATCATGTGTCTATGCATTGTACCTGTGTGTTAAATGCAACAGGTACAGTTTATGTGAATAAAGTCTTCACTGGGGAATGGGCTCAGGGCTCAGTATCAATGACATGAGGCAGCCTGTCAGAGAATACAGCTAGTGATTAGTGCCAGTGTTCCCCAGCTCTGAGCTCTCTGGTCGGTGCTGTGTGTGGCTGAGAATCCTACACCAACCAGATAGCACAATGCTCCGGGGTCACAGTCAGTAAATCACTGCTTCTAGTCTCTGACTGCAGCCCCTGCCTCCCCTCTTTACTCTCCTAAACAATCGGACACATTCAGGCCGTTCTTTACCTCCTGTTCAGCAGGTGATTGAGGTCCTGCACACAGCTTCCCTCCAGCCACGAGTGTGCAGACGCTGTCCTGCACAGGCTGGAAGGGTGTGCAGTGCAGGGACCAGATTCAAGTTAGTCTGCAGTTAGCTATTAGATATTAGTTAGTTATTCGATTTTCATGTATGGTGAATTATACATAGAGTGGATATTGTTTGGGTAAAATTTTGATCAGGACTTTGAGACGTTTATTTTGACTACTTGTGGTCCTGGGTTATTCACATAAATCGCTTATGTCGCACATAAACGCACTCAATCGTACGTAAGTTCAATTTGAAAACAGGTACCCTTGACCACTAGTATTCAAAATGAACATATCAATGTCCTGAACAATATTTACAAAAAAAAATATCAATTCTATGTGTAGTTCAGAAGTTATTCACGTAAATCGCTTATGTCGCGAATAAACAAAACGCACTCAATCGTACGTAAGTTCAATTTGAAAACAGGTACCCTGGACCACTACTACTCAAAATGAACATATCAATGTCCTGAACAATATTTACAAAAAAAAATATCAACTCTATGTGTAGTTCAGAGGTTATTCACGTAAATCGCTTATGTCGCGAATAAACAAATGCACTTAATCGTACGTAAGTTCAATTTGAAAAGAGGTACCCTTGACCACTACTATTCAAAATGAACATATCAATGTCCTGAACAATATTTACCAAAAAAAATATCAACTCTATGTGTAGTTCAGAAGTTATTCACGTAAATCGCTTATGTCGCGAATAAACAAACGCACTCAATCGTACGTAAGATCAATTTGAAAAGAGGTACCATTGACCACTAGTACTCAAAATGAACATATCAATGTCCTGAACAATATTTACCAAAAATAATATCAACTCTATGTGTAGTTCAGAAGTTATTCACGTAAATCGCTTATGTCGCGAATAAACAAACGCACTCAATCGTACGTAAGATCAATTTGAAAACAGGTACCCTTGACCACTAGTACTCAAAATGAACATATCAATGTCCTGAACAATATTTACAAAAAAAAATATCAACTCTATGTGTAGTTCAGAAGTTATTCACGTAAATCGCTTATGTCGCGAATAAACAAACGCACTTAATCGTACGTAAGTTCAATTTGAAAAGAGGTACCCTTGACCACTAGTACTCAAAATGAACATATCAATGTCCTGGACAATATTTACCCCAAAAAATATCAACTCTATGTGCAGTTCAGAAGTTATTCACGTAAATCGCTTATGTCGCGAATAAACAAACGCACTCAATCATACGTAAGTTCAATTTGAAAAGAGGTACCCTTGACCACTAGTACTCAAAATGAACATATCAATGTCCTGAACAATATTTACCAAAAAAAATATCAACTCTATGTGTAGTTCAGAAGTTATTCACGTAAATCGCTTATGTCGCGAACAAACGCACTTAATCATACGTAAGTTCAATTTGAAAAGAGGTACCCTTGACCACTACTACTCAAAATGAACATATCAATGTCCTGAACAATATTTACCCCAAAAAATATCAACTCTATGTGCAGTTCAGAAGTTATTCACGTAAATCGCTTATGTCGCGAACAAACGCACTTAATCGTACGTAAGTTCAATTTGAAAATAGGTACCCTTGACCACTACTACTCAAAATGAACATATCAATGTCCTGAATAATATTTACCAAAAAAAATATCAACTCTATGTGTACTTCAGAAGTTATTCACGTAAATTGCTTATGTCGCGAATAAACAAACGCACTCAATCATACGTAAGTTCAATTTGAAAAGAGGTACCCTTGACCACTAGTACTCAAAATGAACATATCAATGTCCTGAATAATATTTACCAAAAAAAATATCAACTCTATGTGCAGTTCTGAAGTTATTCACGTAAATCGCTTATGTCGCGAATAAACAAACGCACTTAATCGTACGTAAGTTCAATTTGAAAAGAGGTACCCTTGACCACTACTACTCAAAATGAACATATTAATGTCCTGGACAATATTTACAAAAAAAAATATCAACTCTATGTGTAGTTCAGAAGTTATTCACGTAAATCGCTTATGTCGCGAATAAACAAACGCACTCAATCGTACGTAAGTTCAATTTGAAAAGAGGTACCCTTGACCACTAGTACTCAAAATAAACATATCAATGTCCTGAAAAATATTTACCAAAAAAAAAATCAACTCTATGTGTAGTTTAGAAATTATTCACGTAAATCGCTTATGTCGCGAATAAACAAACGCACTTAATCGTACGTAAGTTCAATTTGAAAACAGGTACCCTGGACCACTACTACTCAAAATGAACATATCAATGTCCTGAACAATATTTACCAAAAAAAATATCAACTCTATGTGTAGTTCAGAAGTTATTCACGTAAATCGCTTATGTCGCGAATAAACAAACGCACTCAATCGTACGTAAGTTCAATTTGAAAACAGGTACCCTGGACCACTACTACTCAAAATGAACACATCAATGTCCTGGACAATATTTACCAAAAAAAATATCAACTCTATGTGTAGTTCAGAAGTTATTCACATAAATCGCTTATGTCGCGAATAAACAAACGCACTCAATCATACGTAAGTTCAATTTGAAAAGAGGTACCCTTGACCACTAGTACTCAAAATGAACATATCAATGTCCTGAATAATATTTACCAAAAAAAATATCAACTCTATGTGCAGTTCAGAAGTTATTCACGTAAATCGCTTATGTCGCGAATAAACAAACGCACTTAATCGCACGTAAGTTCAATTTGAAAAGAGGTACCCTTGACCACTAGTACTCAAAATGAACATATCAATGTCCTGAACAATATTTACCCCAAAAAATATCAATTCTATGTGTAGTTCAGAAGTTATTCACGTAAATCGCTTAAGTCGCGAACAAACGCACTTAATCGTACGTAAGTTCAATTTGAAAAGAGGTACCCTTGACCACTAGTACTCAAAATGAACATATCAATGTCCTGGACAATATTTACAAAAAAAAATATCAACTCTATGTGTAGATCAGAAATTATTCACGTAAATCGCTTATGTCGCGAATAAACAAATGCACTCAATCGTACGTAAGTTCAATTTGAAAAGAGGTACCCTTGACCACTAGTACTCAAATTGAACATATCAATGTCCTGAACAATATTTACCAAAAAAATATCAACTCTATGTGTAGTTCAGAAGTTATTCACGTAAATCGCTTATGTCGCGAATAAACAAACGCACTTAATCGTACGTAAGTTCAATTTGAAAAGAGGTACCCTTGACCACTAGTACTCAAAATGAACATATCAATGTCCTGGACAATATTTACAAAAAAAAATATCAACTCTATGTGTAGTTTAGAAGTTATTCACGTAAATCGCTTATGTCGCGAATAAACAAACGCACTCAATCGTACGTAAGTTCAATTTGAAAACAGGTACCCTGGACCACTACTACTCAAAATGAACACATCAATGTCCTGGACAATATTTACCAAAAAAAATATCAACTCTATGTGTAGTTCAGAAGTTATTCACATAAATCGCTTATGTCGCGAATAAACAAACGCACTCAATCATACGTAAGTTCAATTTGAAAAGAGGTACCCTTGACCACTAGTACTCAAAATGAACATATCAATGTCCTGAATAATATTTACCAAAAAAAATATCAACTCTATGTGCAGTTCAGAAGTTATTCACGTAAATCGCTTATGTCGCGAATAAACAAACGCACTTAATCGTACGTAAGTTCAATTTGAAAAGAGGTACCCTTGACCACTAGTACTCAAAATGAACATATCAATGTCCTGAACAATATTTACCAAAAAAAATATCAACTCTATGTGTAGTTTAGAACTTATTCACGTAAATCGCTTATGTCGCGAATAAACAAACGCACTCAATCGTACGTAAGTTCAATTTGAAAAGAGGTACCCTTGACCACTAGTACTCAAAATGAACATATCAATGTCCTGGACAATATTTACAAAAAAAAAGATCAACTCTATGTGTAGTTTAGAAGTTATTCACGTAAATCGCTTATGTCGCGAATAAACAAACGCACTCAATCGTACGTAAGTTCAATTTGAAAAGAGGTACCCTTGACCACTAGTACTCAAAATGAACATATCAATGTCCTGAACAATATTTACCAAAAAAATATCAACTCTATGTGTAGTTTAGAAGTTATTCACATAAATCGCTTATGTCGCGAATAAACAAACGCACTCAATCATACGTAAGTTCAATTTGAAAAGAGGTACCCTTGACCACTAGTACTCAAAATGAACATATCAATGTCCTGAATAATATTTACCAAAAAAAATATCAACTCTATGTGCAGTTCAGAAGTTATTCACGTAAATCGCTTATGTCGCGAATAAACAAACGCACTCAATCGTACGTAAGTTCAATTTGAAAAGAGGTACCCTTGACCACTAGTACTCAAAATGAACATATCAATGTCCTGAACAATATTTACCAAAAAAAATATCAACTCTATGTGTAGTTTAGGACTTATTCACGTAAATCGCTTATGTCGCGAATAAACAAACGCACTCAATCGTACGTAAGTTCAATTTGAAAACAGGTACCCTGGACCACTACTACTCAAAATGAACACATCAATGTCCTGGACAATATTTACCAAAAAAAATATCAACTCTATGTGTAGTTCAGAAGTTATTCACATAAATCGCTTATGTCGCGAATAAACAAACGCACTCAATCATACGTAAGTTCAATTTGAAAAGAGGTACCCTTGACCACTAGTACTCAAAATGAACATATCAATGTCCTGAATAATATTTACCAAAAAAAAATCAACTCTATGTGCAGTTCAGAAGTTATTCACGTAAATCGCTTATGTCGCGAATAAACAAACGCACTTAATCGTACGTAAGTTCAATTTGAAAAGAGGTACCCTTGACCACTAGTACTCAAAATGAACATATCAATGTCCTGAACAATATTTACCAAAAAAAATATCAACTCTATGTGTAGTTTAGAAATTATTCACGTAAATCGCTTATGTCGCGAATAAACAAACGCACTCAATCGTACGTAAGTTTAATTTGAAAAGAGGTACCCTTGACCACTAGTACTCAAATTGAACATATCAATGTCCTGAACAATATTTACCAAAAAAATATCAACTCTATGTGTAGTTCAGAAGTTATTCACGTAAATCGCTTATGTCGCGAATAAACAAACGCACTTAATCGTACGTAAGTTCAATTTGAAAAGAGGTACCCTTGACCACTAGTACTCAAAATGAACATATCAATGTCCTGGACAATATTTACAAAAAAAAATATCAACTCTATGTGTAGTTTAGAAGTTATTCACGTAAATCGCTTATGTCGCGAATAAACAAACGCACTCAATCGTACGTAAGTTCAATTTGAAAAGAGGTACCCTTGACCACTAGTACTCAAAATGAACATATCAATGTCCTGAACAATATTTACCAAAAAAAATATCAACTCTATGTGTAGTTTAGAACTTATTCACGTAAATCGCTTATGTCGCGAATAAACAAACGCACTCAATCGTACGTAAGTTCAATTTGAAAAGAGGTACCCTTGACCACTACTACTCAAAATGAACATATCAATGTCCTGAACAATATTTACCCCAAAAAATATCAATTCTATGTGTAGTTCAGAAGTTATTCACGTAAATCGCTTATGTCGCGAACAAACGCACTTAATCGTACGTAAGTTCAATTTGAAAAGAGGTACCCTTGACCACTAGTACTCAAAATGAACATATCAATGTCCTGGACAATATTTACAAAAAAAAATATCAACTCTATGTGTAGTTCAGAAATTATTCACGTAAATCGCTTATGTCGCGAATAAACAAACGCACTCAATCGTACGTAAGTTCAATTTGAAAAGAGGTACCCTTGACCACTAGTACTCAAAATGAACATATCAATGTCCTGGACAATATTTACCCCAAAAAATATCAACTCTATGTGCAGTTCAGAAGTTATTCACGTAAATCGCTTATGTCGCGAATAAACAAACGCACTCATTCATACGTAAGTTCAATTTGAAAAGAGGTACCCTTGACCACTAGTACTCAAAATGAACATATCAATGTCCTGAACAATATTTACCAAAAAAAATATCAACTCTATGTGTAGTTCAGAAGTTATTCACGTAAATCGCTTATGTCGCGAACAAACGCACTTAATCGTACGTAAGTTCAATTTGAAAAGAGGTACCCTTGACCACTAATACTCAAAATGAACATATCAATGTCCTGAACAATATTTACCCCAAAAAATATCAACTCTATGTGCAGTTCAGAAGTTATTCACGTAAATCGCTTATGTCGCGAACAAACGCACTTAATCGTGCGTAAGTTCAATTTGAAAATAGGTACCCTTGACCACTACTACTCAAAATGAACATATCAATGTCCTGAATAATATTTACCAAAAAAAATATCAACTCTATGTATAGTTCAGAAGTTATTCACGTAAATCGCTTATGTCGCGAATAAACAAACGCACTCAATCATACGTAAGTTCAATTTGAAAAGAGGTACCCTTGACCACTAGTACTCAAAATGAACATATCAATGTCCTGAATAATATTTACCAAAAAAAATATCAACTCTATGTGCAGTTCTGAAGTTATTCACGTAAATCGCTTATGTCGCGAATAAACAAACGCACTTAATCGTACGTAAGTTCAATTTGAAAAGAGGTACCCTTGACCACTAGTACTCAAAATGAACATATTAATGTCCTGGACAATATTTACAAAAAAAAATATCAACTCTATGTGTAGTTCAGAAGTTATTCACGTAAATCGCTTATGTCGCGAATAAACAAACGCACTCAATCGTACGTAAGTTCAATTTGAAAAGAGGTACCCTTGACCACTAGTACTCAAAATGAACATATCAATGTCCTGAAAAATATTTACCAAAAAAAATATCAACTCTATGTGTAGTTTAGAAATTATTCACGTAAATCGCTTATGTCGCGAATAAACAAACGCACTTAATCGTACGTAAGTTCAATTTGAAAACAGGTACCCTGGACCACTACTACTCAAAATGAACATATCAATGTCCTGAACAATATTTACCAAAAAAAAATCAACTCTATGTGTAGTTCAGAAGTTATTCACGTAAATCGCTTATGTCGCGAATAAACAAACGCACTCAATCGTACGTAAGTTCAATTTGAAAACAGGTACCCTGGACCACTACTACTCAAAATGAACACATCAATGTCCTGGACAATATTTACCAAAAAAAATATCAACTCTATGTGTAGTTCAGAAGTTATTCACATAAATCGCTTATGTCGCGAATAAACAAACGCACTCAATCATACGTAAGTTCAATTTGAAAAGAGGTACCCTTGACCACTAGTACTCAAAATGAACATATCAATGTCCTGAATAATATTTACCAAAAAAAATATCAACTCTATGTGCAGTTCAGAAGTTATTCACGTAAATCGCTTATGTCGCGAATAAACAAACGCACTTAATCGTACGTAAGTTCAATTTGAAAAGAGGTACCCTTGACCACTAGTACTCAAAATGAACATATCAATGTCCTGAACAATATTTACCAAAAAAAATATCAACTCTATGTGTAGTTTAGAACTTATTCACGTAAATCGCTTATGTCGCGAATAAACAAACGCACTCAATCGTACGTAAGTTCAATTTGAAAAGAGGTACCCTTGACCACTAGTACTCAAATTGAACATATCAATGTCCTGAATAATATTTACCAAAAAAATATCAACTCTATGTGTAGTTCAGAAGTTATTCACGTAAATCGCTTATGTCGCGAATAAACAAACGCACTTAATCGTACGTAAGTTCAATTTGAAAAGAGGTACCCTTGACCACTAGTACTCAAAATGAACATATCAATGTCCTGGACAATATTTACAAAAAAAAATATCAACTCTATGTGTAGTTCAGAAGTTATTCACGTAAATCGCTTATGTCGCGAATAAACAAACGCACTTAATCGTACGTAAGTTCAATTTGAAAAGAGGTACCCTTGACCACTAGTACTCAAAATGAACATATCAATGTCCTGGACAATATTTACAAAAAAAAATATCAACTCTATGTGTAGTTCAGAAGTTATTCACGTAAATCGCTTATGTCGCGAATAAACAAACGCACTCAATCGTACGTAAGTTCAATTTGAAAAGAGGTACCCTTGACCACTACTACTCAAAATGAACATATCAATGTCCTGAACAATATTTACCAAAAAAAATATCAACTCTATGTGTAGTTCAGAAGTTATTCACGTAAATCGCTTATGTCGCGAACAAACGCACTTAATCGTACGTAAGTTCAATTTGAAAAGAGGTACCCTTGACCACTACTACTCAAAATGAACATATCAATGTCCTGAACAATATTTACCCCCAAAAATATCAACTCTATGTGCAGTTCAGAAGTTATTCACGTAAATCTCTTATGTCGCGAACAAACGCACTTAATCGTACGTAAGTTCAATTTGAAAATAGGTACCCTTGACCACTACTACTCAAAATGAACATATCATTGTCCTGAATAATATTTACCAAAAAAAATATCAACTCTATGTGCAGTTCTGAATTTATTCACGTAAATCGCTTATGTCGCGAATAAACAAACGCACTTAATCGTACGTAAGTTCAATTTGAAAAGAGGTACCCTTGACCACTAGTACTCAAAATGAACATATTAATGTCCTGGACAATATTTACAAAAAAAAATATCAACTCTATGTGTAGTTCAGAAGTTATTCACGTAAATCGCTTATGTCGCGAATAAACAAACGCACTCAATCGTACGTAAGTTCAATTTGAAAAGAGGTACCCTTGACCACTAGTACTCAAAATGAACATATCAATGTCCTGAAAAATATTTACCAAAAAAAATATCAACTCTATGTGTAGTTTAGAAATTATTCACGTAAATCGCTTATGTCGCGAATAAACAAACGCACTTAATCGTACGTAAGTTCAATTTGAAAACAGGTACCCTGGACCACTACTACTCAAAATGAACATATCAATGTCCTGAACAATATTTACCAAAAAAAATATCAACTCTATGTGTAGTTCAGAAGTTATTCACGTAAATCGCTTATGTCGCGAATAAACAAACGCACTCAATCGTACGTAAGTTCAATTTGAAAACAGGTACCCGGGACCACTACTACTCAAAATGAACACATCAATGTCCTGGACAATATTTACCAAAAAAAATATCAACTCTATGTGTAGTTCAGAAGTTATTCACATAAATCGCTTATGTCGCGAATAAACAAACGCACTCAATCATACGTAAGTTCAATTTGAAAAGAGGTACCCTTGACCACTAGTACTCAAAATGAACATATCAATGTCCTGAATAATATTTACCAAAAAAAATATCAACTCTATGTGCAGTTCAGAAGTTATTCACGTAAATCGCTTATGTCGCGAATAAACAAACGCACTTAATCGTACGTAAGTTCAATTTGAAAAGAGGTACCCTTGACCACTAGTACTCAAAATGAACATATAAATGTCCTGAACAATATTTACCAAAAAAAATATCAACTCTATGTGTAGTTTAGAACTTATTCACGTAAATCGCTTATGTCGCGAATAAACAAACACACTCAATCGTACGTAAGTTCAATTTGAAAAGAGGTACCCTTGACCACTACTACTCAAAATGAACATATCAATGTCCTGAACAATATTTACCCCAAGAAATATCAATTCTATGTGTAGTTCAGAAGTTATTCACGTAAATCGCTTATGTCGCGAACAAACGCACTTAATCGTACGTAAGTTCAATTTGAAAACAGGTACCCTTGACCACTAGTACTCAAAATGAACATATCAATGTCCTGGACAATATTTACAAAAAAAAATATCAACTCTATGTGTAGTTCAGAAATTATTCACGTAAATCGCTTATGTCGCGAATAAACAAACGCACTCAATCGTACGTAAGTTCAATTTGAAAAGAGGTACCCTTGACCACTAGTACTCAAATTGAACATATCAATGTCCTGAATAATATTTACCAAAAAAATATCAACTCTATGTGTAGTTCAGAAGTTATTCACGTAAATCGCTTATGTCGCGAATAAACAAACGCACTTAATCGTACGTAAGTTCAATTTGAAAAGAGGTACCCTTGACCACTAGTACTCAAAATGAACATATCAATGTCCTGGACAATATTTACAAAAAAAAATATCAACTCTATGTGTAGTTCAGAAGTTATTCACGTAAATCGCTTATGTCGCGAATAAACAAACGCACTTAATCGTACGTAAGTTCAATTTGAAAAGAGGTACCCTTGACCACTAGTACTCAAAATGAACATATCAATGTCCTGGACAATATTTAAAAAAAAAAATATCAACTCTATTTGTAGTTCAGAAGTTATTCACGTAAATCGCTTATGTCGCGAATAAACAAACGCACTCAATCGTACGTAAGTTCAATTTGAAAAGAGGTACCCTTGACCACTAGTACTCAAAATGAACATATCAATGTCCTGAACAATATTTACCAAAAAAAATATCAACTCTATGTGTAGTTTAGAACTTATTCACGTAAATCGCTTATATCGCGAATAAACAAACGCACTCAATCGTACGTAAGTTCAATTTGAAAAGAGGTACCCTTGACCACTACTACTCAAAATGAACATATCAATGTCCTGAACAATATTTACCCCAAAAAATATCAATTCTATGTGTAGTTCAGAAGTTATTCACGTAAATCGCTTATGTCGCGAACAAACGCACTTAATCGTACGTAAGTTCAATTCGAAAAGAGGTACCCTTCACCACTAGTACTCAAAATGAACATATCAATGTCCTGAATAATATTTACCAAAAAAAAATCAACTCTATGTGTAGTTCAGAAGTTATTCACGTAAATCGCTTATGTCGCGAATAAACAAACGCACTCAATCGTACGTAAGTTCAATTTGAAAAGAGGTACCCTTGACCACTAGTACTCAAAATGAACATATCAATGTCCTGAACAATATTTACCAAAAAAAATATCAACTCTATGTGTAGTTCAGAAGTTATTCACGTAAATCGCTTATGTCGCGAATAAACAAACGCACTTAATCGTACGTAAGTTCAATTTGAAAAGAGGTACCCTTGACCACTAGTACTCAAAATGAACATATCAATGTCCTGAACAAAATTTACAAAAAAAAATATCAACTCTATGTGTAGTTCAGAAGTTATTCACGTAAATCGCTTATGTCGCGAATAAACAAACGCACTTAATCGTATGTAAGTTCAATTTGAAAAGAGGTACCCTTGACCACTAGTAGTCAAAATGAACATATCAATGTCCTGGACAATATTTACAAAAAAAAATATTAACTCTATGTGTTGTTCAGAAGTTATTCACGTAAATCGCTTATGTCGCGAATAAACAAACGCACTTAATCGTATGTAAGTTCAATTTGAAAACAGGTACCCTTGACCACTAGTACTCAAAATGAACATATCAATGTCCTGGACAATATTTACAAAAAAAAATATCAACTCTATGTGTAGTTCAGAAATTATTCACGTAAATCGCTTATGTCGCGAATAAACAAACGCACTCAATCGTACGTAAGTTCAATTTGAAAAGAGGTACCCTTGACCACTAGTACTCAAAATGAACATATCAATGTCCTGAACAATATTTACCAAAAAAAATTCAACTCTATGTGTAGTTTAGAACTTATTCACGTAAATCGCTTATGTCGCGAATAAACAAACGCACTTAATCGTACGTAAGTTCAATTTGAAAACAGGTACCCTGGACCACTACTACTCAAAATGAACACATCAATGTCCTGGACAATATTTACCAAAAAAGATATCAACTCTATGTGTAGTTCAGAAGTTATTCACGTAAATCGCTTATGTCGCGAATAAACAAACGCACTCAATCATACGTAAGTTCAATTTGAAAAGAGGTACCCTAGACCACTAGTACTCAAAATGAACATATCAATGTCCTGAATAATATTTACCAAAAAAAATATCAACTCTATGTGCAGTTCAGAAGTTATTCACGTAAATCGCTTATGTCGCGAATAAACAAACGCACTCAATCGTACGTAAGTTCAATTTGAAAAGAGGTACCCTTGACCACTAGTACTCAAAATGAACATATCAATGTCCTGAACAATATTTACCAAAAAAAATATCAACTCTATGTGTAGTTTAGAACTTATTCACGTAAATCGCTTATATCGCGAATAAACAAACGCACTCAATCGTACGTAAGTTCAATTTGAAAAGAGGTACCCTTGACCACTACTACTCAAAATGAACATATCAATGTCCTGAACAATATTTACCCCAAAAAATATCAATTCTATGTGTAGTTCAGAAGTTATTCACGTAAATCGCTTATGTCGCGAACAAACGCACTTAATCGTACGTAAGTTCAATTTGAAAAGAGGTACCCTTCACCACTAGTACTCAAAATGAACATATCAATGTCCTGAATAATATTTACCAAAAAAAATATCAACTCTATGTGTAGTTCAGAAATTATTCACGTAAATCGCTTATGTCGCGAATAAACAAACGCACTCAATCGTACGTAAGTTCAATTTGAAAAGAGGTACCCTTGACCACTAGTACTCAAAATGAACATATCAATGTCCTGAACAATATTTACCAAAAAAAATATCAACTCTATGTGTAGTTCAGAAGTTATTCACGTAAATCGCTTATGTCGCGAATAAACAAACGCACTTAATCGTACGTAAGTTCAATTTGAAAAGAGGTACCCTTGACCACTAGTACTCAAAATGAACATATCAATGTCCTGAACAAAATTTACAAAAAAAAATATCAACTCTATGTGTAGTTCAGAAGTTATTCACGTAAATCGCTTATGTCGCGAATAAACAAACGCACTTAATCGTATGTAAGTTCAATTTGAAAAGAGGTACCCTTGACCACTAGTAGTCAAAATGAACATATCAATGTCCTGGACAATATTTACAAAAAAAAATATTAACTCTATGTGTTGTTCAGAAGTTATTCACGTAAATCGCTTATGTCGCGAATAAACAAACGCACTTAATCGTATGTAAGTTCAATTTGAAAACAGGTACCCTTGACCACTAGTACTCAAAATGAACATATCAATGTCCTGGACAATATTTACAAAAAAAAATATCAACTCTATGTGTAGTTCAGAAATTATTCACGTAAATCGCTTATGTCGCGAATAAACAAACGCACTCAATCGTACGTAAGTTCAATTTGAAAAGAGGTACCCTTGACCACTAGTACTCAAAATGAACATATCAATGTCCTGAACAATATTTACCAAAAAAAATTCAACTCTATGTGTAGTTTAGAACTTATTCACGTAAATCGCTTATGTCGCGAATAAACAAACGCACTTAATCGTACGTAAGTTCAATTTGAAAACAGGTACCCTGGACCACTACTACTCAAAATGAACACATCAATGTCCTGGACAATATTTACCAAAAAAAATATCAACTCTATGTGTAGTTCAGAAGTTATTCACGTAAATCGCTTATGTCGCGAATAAACAAACGCACTCAATCATACGTAAGTTCAATTTGAAAAGAGGTACCCTAGACCACTAGTACTCAAAATGAACATATCAATGTCCTGAATAATATTTACCAAAAAAAATATCAACTCTATGTGCAGTTCAGAAGTTATTCACGTAAATCGCTTATGTCGCGAATAAACAAACGCACTCAATCGTACGTAAGTTCAATTTGAAAAGAGGTACCCTTGACCACTAGTACTCAAAATGAACATATCAATGTCCTGAACAATATTTACCAAAAAAAATATCAACTCTATGTGTAGTTTAGAACTTATTCACGTAAATCGCTTATGTCGCGAATAAACAAACGCACTCAATCGTACGTAAGTTCAATTTGAAAAGAGGTACCCTTGACCACTACTACTCAAAATGAATATATCAATGTCCTGAACAATATTTACCCCAAAAAATATCAACTCTATGTGTAGTTCAGAAGTTATTCACGTAAATCGCTTATGTCGCGAACAAACGCACTTAATCGTACGTAAGTTCAATTTGAAAAGAGGTACCCTTGACCACTACTACTCAAAATGAACACATCAATGTCCTGGACAATATTTACCAAAAAAAATATCAACTCTATGTGTAGTTCAGAAGTTATTCACGTAAATTGCTTATGTCGCGAATAAACAAACGCACTCAATCATACGTATGTTCAATTTGAAAAGAGGTACCCTTGACCACTAGTAGTCAAAATGAACATATCAATGTCCTGGACAATATTTACCCCAAAAAATATCAACTCTATGTGCAGTTCAGAAGTTATTCACGTAAATCGCTTATGTCGCGAATAAACAAACGCACTCAATTGTACGTAAGTTCAATTTGAAAAGAGGTACCCTTGACCACTAGTACTCAAAATTAACATATCAATGTCCTGAACAATATTTACCAAAAAAAATATCATCTCTATGTGTAGTTTAGAACTTATTCACGTAAATCGCTTATGTCGCGAATAAACAAACGCACTCAATCGTACGTAAGTTCAATTTGAAAAGAGGTACCCTTGACCACTACTACTCAAAATGAACATATCAATGTCCTGAACAATATTTACCCCAAAAAATATCAACTCTGTGTAGTTCAGAAGTTATTCAGGTAAATCGATTATGTCGCGAACAAACGCACTTAATCGTACGTAAGTTCAATTTGAAAACAGGTACCCTGGACCACTACTACTCAAAATGAACACATCAATGTCCTGAGCAATATTTACCCCAAAAAATATCAACTCTATGTGCAGTTCAGTAGTTATTCACGTAAATTGCTTATGTCGCGAATATACAAACGCACTCAATCATACGTAAGTTCAATTTGAAAAGAGGTACCCTTGACCACTAGTAGTCAAAATGAACATATCAATGTCCTGGACAATATTTACCAAAAAAATATCAACTCTATGTGTAGTTCAGAAGTTATTCACGTAAATCGCTTATGTCGCGAATAAACAAACGCACTCAATCGTACGTAAGTTCAATTTGAAAAGAGGTACCCTTGACCACTAGTACTCAAAATGAACATATCAATGTCCTGAACAATATTTACCAAAAAAAATATCAACTCTATGTGTAGTTCAGAAGTTATTCACGTAAATCGCTTATGTCGCGAATAAACAAACGCACTCAATCATACGTAAGTTCAATTTGAAAAGAGGTACCCTAGACCACTAGTACTCAAAATGAACATATCAATGTCCTGAATAATATTTACCAAAAAAAATATCAACTCTATGTGCAGTTCAGAAGTTATTCACGTAAATCGCTTATGTCGCGAATAAACAAACGCACTCAATCGTACGTAAGTTCAATTTGAAAAGAGGTACCCTTGACCACTACTACTCAAAATGAACATATCAATGTCCTGAACAATATTTACCCCCAAAAATATCAACTCTATGTGTAGTTCAGAAGTTATTCACGTAAATCGCTTATGTCGCGAACAAACGCACTTAATCGTACGTAAGTTCAATTTGAAAAGAGGTACCCTTGACCACTACTACTCAAAATGAACACATCAATGTCCTGGACAATATTTACCAAAAAAAATATCAACTCTATGTGTAGTTCAGAAGTTATTCACGTAAATTGCTTATGTCGCGAATAAACAAACGCACTCAATCATACGTAAGTTCAATTTGAAAAGAGGTACCCTTGACCACTAGTAGTCAAAATGAACATATCAATGTCCTGAATAATATTTACTAAAAAAAATATCAACTCTATGTGCAGTTCAGAAGTTATTCACGTAAATCGCTTATGTCGCGAATAAACAAACGCACTCAATCGTACGTAAGTTCAATTTGAAAAGAGGTACCCTTGACCACTAGTACTCAAAATGAACATATCAATGTCCTGAACAATATTTACCAAAAAAAATATCATCTCTATGTGTAGTTTAGAACTTATTCACGTAAATCGCTTATGTCGCGAATAAACAAACGCACTCAATCGTACGTAAGTTCAATTTGAAAAGAGGTACCCTTGACCACTACTACTCAAAATGAATATATCAATGTCCTGAACAATATTTACCCCAAAAAATATCAACTCTATGTGTAGTTCAGAAGTTATTCACGTAAATCGCTTATGTCGCGAACAAACGCACTTAATCGTACGTAAGTTCAATTTGAAAAGAGGTACCCTTGACCACTACTACTCAAAATGAACACATCAATGTCCTGGACAATATTTACCAAAAAAAATATCAACTCTATGTGTAGTTCAGAAGTTATTCACGTAAATTGCTTATGTCGCGAATAAACAAACGCACTCAATCATACGTATGTTCAATTTGAAAAGAGGTACCCTTGACCACTAGTAGTCAAAATGAACATATCAATGTCCTGGACAATATTTACCCCAAAAAATATCAACTCTATGTGCAGTT
Source organism: Ranitomeya imitator (assembly GCF_032444005.1). NCBI lineage: Eukaryota > Metazoa > Chordata > Amphibia > Anura > Dendrobatidae > Ranitomeya > Ranitomeya imitator. Next base: position 561,065,086 of record NC_091284.1, on the reverse strand, counting down.
CAGAAGTTATTCACGTAAATCGCTTATGTCGCGAATAAACAAACGCACTCAATTGTACGTAAGTTCAATTTGAAAAGAGGTACCCTTGACCACTAGTACTCAAAATTAACATATCAATGTCCTGAACAATATTTACCAAAAAAAATATCATCTCTATGTGTAGTTTAGAACTTATTCACGTAAATCGCTTATGTCGCGAATAAACAAACGCACTCAATCGTACGTAAGTTCAATTTGAAAAGAGGTACCCTTGACCACTACTACTCAAAATGAACATATCAATGTCCTGAACAATATTTACCCCAAAAAATATCAACTCTGTGTAGTTCAGAAGTTATTCAGGTAAATCGATTATGTCGCGAACAAACGCACTTAATCGTACGTAAGTTCAATTTGAAAACAGGTACCCTGGACCACTACTACTCAAAATGAACACATCAATGTCCTGAGCAATATTTACCCCAAAAAATATCAACTCTATGTGCAGTTCAGTAGTTATTCACGTAAATTGCTTATGTCGCGAATATACAAACGCACTCAATCATACGTAAGTTCAATTTGAAAAGAGGTACCCTTGACCACTAGTAGTCAAAATGAACATATCAATGTCCTGGACAATATTTACCAAAAAAATATCAACTCTATGTGTAGTTCAGAAGTTATTCACGTAAATCGCTTATGTCGCGAATAAACAAACGCACTCAATCGTACGTAAGTTCAATTTGAAAAGAGGTACCCTTGACCACTAGTACTCAAAATGAACATATCAATGTCCTGAACAATATTTACCAAAAAAAATATCAACTCTATGTGTAGTTCAGAAGTTATTCACGTAAATCGCTTATGTCGCGAATAAACAAACGCACTCAATCATACGTAAGTTCAATTTGAAAAGAGGTACCCTAGACCACTAGTACTCAAAATGAACATATCAATGTCCTGAATAATATTTACCAAAAAAAATATCAACTCTATGTGCAGTTCAGAAGTTATTCACGTAAATCGCTTATGTCGCGAATAAACAAACGCACTCAATCGTACGTAAGTTCAATTTGAAAAGAGGTACCCTTGACCACTACTACTCAAAATGAACATATCAATGTCCTGAACAATATTTACCCCCAAAAATATCAACTCTATGTGTAGTTCAGAAGTTATTCACGTAAATCGCTTATGTCGCGAACAAACGCACTTAATCGTACGTAAGTTCAATTTGAAAAGAGGTACCCTTGACCACTACTACTCAAAATGAACACATCAATGTCCTGGACAATATTTACCAAAAAAAATATCAACTCTATGTGTAGTTCAGAAGTTATTCACGTAAATTGCTTATGTCGCGAATAAACAAACGCACTCAATCATACGTAAGTTCAATTTGAAAAGAGGTACCCTTGACCACTAGTAGTCAAAATGAACATATCAATGTCCTGAATAATATTTACTAAAAAAAATATCAACTCTATGTGCAGTTCAGAAGTTATTCACGTAAATCGCTTATGTCGCGAATAAACAAACGCACTCAATCGTACGTAAGTTCAATTTGAAAAGAGGTACCCTTGACCACTAGTACTCAAAATGAACATATCAATGTCCTGAACAATATTTACCAAAAAAAATATCATCTCTATGTGTAGTTTAGAACTTATTCACGTAAATCGCTTATGTCGCGAATAAACAAACGCACTCAATCGTACGTAAGTTCAATTTGAAAAGAGGTACCCTTGACCACTACTACTCAAAATGAACATATCAATGTCCTGAACAATATTTACCCCAAAAAATATCAACTCTATGTGTAGTTCAGAAGTTATTCACGTAAATCGCTTATGTCGCGAACAAACGCACTTAATCGTACGTAAGTTCAATTTGAAAACAGGTACCCTGGACCACTACTACTCAAAATGAACACATCAATGTCCTGAGCAATATTTACCCCAAAAAATATCAACTCTATGTGCAGTTCAGTAGTTATTCACGTAAATTGCTTATGTCGCGAATAAACAAACGCACTTAATCGTACGTAAGTTCAATTTGAAAACAGGTACCCTGGACCACTACTACTCAAAATGAACACATCAATGTCCTGAGCAATATTTACCCCCAAAAATATCAACTCTGTGTAGTTCAGAAGTTATTCACGTAAATCGCTTATGTCTCGATTAAACAAACGCACTCAATCGTACGTAAGTTCAATTTGAAAAGAGGTACCCTTGACCACTACTACTCAAAATGAACATATCAATGTCCTGAACAATATTTACCCCAAAAAATATCAATTCTATGTGTAGTTCAGAAGTTATTCACGTAAATCGCTTATGTCGCGAACAAACGCACTTAATCGTACGTAAGTTCAATTTGAAAAGAGGTACCCTTGACCACTGGTACTCAAAATGAACATATCAATGTCCTGGACAATATTTACAAAAAAAAATATCAACTCTATGTGTAGTTCAGAAGTTATTTACGTAAATCGCTTATGTCGCGAATAAACAAACGCACTTAATCATACGTAAGTTCAATTTGAAAAGAGGTACCCTTGACCACTACTACTCAAAATGAACATATCAATGTCCTGAATAATATTTACCAAAAAAAATATCAACTCTATGTGTAGTTCAGAAGTTATTCACGTAAATCGCTTATGTCGCGAATAAACAAACGCACTTAATCGTACGTAAGTTCAATTTGAAAACAGGTACCCTGGACCACTACTACTCAAAATGAACACATCAATGTCCTGAGCAATATTTACCAAAAAAAATATCAACTCTGTGTAGTTCAGAAGTTATTCACGTAAATTGCTTATGTCGCGAATAAACAAACGCACTCAATCATACGTAAGTTCAATTTGAAAAGAGGTACCCTTGACCACTAGTACTCAAAATGAACATATCAATGTCCTGGACAATATTTACAAAAAAAATATCAACTCTATGTGTAGTTCAGAAGTTATTTACGTAAATCGCTTATGTCGCGAATAAACAAACGCACTTAATCGTACGTAAGTTCAATTTGAAAAGAGGTACCCTTGACCACTACTACTCAAAATGAACATATCAATGTCCTGAATAATATTTACCAAAAAAAATATCAACTCTATGTGTAGTTCAGAAGTTATTCACGTATATCGCTTATGTCGCACATAATCAATCGTACTCAATCTAACAAATTTTTGTTCCAAAAGATCAGAACTCTGTGTATTTTTGAAGAATTATACAAAATATGCTAACTCCACATGTGAGACATTTTATAGGTACCTCACTGTTTGCTATCACAACTTACTTGAAGTTTCCATAAGGGCTTAACCCACTAATCTATGTTCAATTCAAGGGTTGTTGAACAGATGCTAAGTTTGTGTGTGAAATTACACTTAATAAAGTTTTATGTCATCAAATTATTTATATGTAATTGTATCGTCATTCTTAATCTTTTTTAACTTTACATAGTGGTTCTTGTGTAGACATGGGGGTCAGTGGGTGCTCTCGTCCGCTGTCCCGACCGCCTTTACAAAGACCGCACGGACCATGGCTCATCCCAACTGAACGCCCGACCTCCTCAACAGTGGGTGGAACACTACTCAGACAACAGAGGGTGAGGGAATCACAATATTAGGTCTTTCTTGGATCTCCAAACAATTAATGGCATATATCACACAACCAGCAAAACACAAAATGTAACAGGCAACAGTTTCTCACCCTTCCACTGGCTCACCAGGGATTATAATATCCGTTCATCAGAGCTTCCAGGGCTACTTACTCCAAGCCAGCAGCACCCTGCTTTCGGCGGGCACCCACCGAGAATGGAATAATGCCAGATTTAGGAAGCTGACTGAGTACCGCAAATTCTGTAGTCAGGTGACTGGATTGTCCCAAGCTGTATACCATCCTTATGTAGTCTTTGATATCTCAGCCGAATCCTTGCATTTGGTGCTGAAGTCCATGTAGTCTTATAATCCATGTTCGGTTATGGCCTGCCAATCGGATCCGCAAATCAAAAATTGGTACCATGCAGCAAGAGAGACTTGGTCACTGGACAGTCCTTCTATACCCCTGAGCTCTCAATTCAGACTTGGGGCTTCATGATTGGTGGAATAAGAGTGTGCTAGATTGGCTAGATTCCAAGCCGCAAACATAATATCCTTAGTACTAATGGTGTCTAACAGAGATGAGATAGAGTCAGCTAATTTACATAGAATCGAGCAATACAATGAAAGGTTAGCATAATTGATTTATCTGAGTCTGTGACCTTCCCTGGCAAAGGTAATTACATGAGTCAACAGGAACTGTAAACCTACACTCCTAAAGGTAATGTCACACTGAGCAACTTTTGAATGAGAATGACAGCGATCCGTGACGTTACTTAGTTAGGTAACGTTCACATTAGCGTTTCCCGACGCTGCGTCGGGAAACGCTGTGGCGACGCATGCGTCATGTGCCCCTATATTTAACATGGGGGGCGCATGGACATGCGTTGTGCTGCGTTGTGCGACGCATGCGTTTTTTTTGCCGCAAGCGTTGGGCGCAGAAAACGCAACAAGTTGCATTTTTCTTGCGTCCAAATTTCGGCAAAAAAGGACACATGCGTTGCAAAACGCGTTTTTGCGTGCGTTTTGGTGTGTTTTTATTTGCGTTGTGCGTTGCGTCGCAAATGTGAAACGTAGCCTTACATAGTTACATAGTTATTAAGGTTGAAGGAAGACTATAAGTCCATCTAGTTCACCCCATAGCCTAACCTAACATGCCTGAACATGTTGATCCAGAGGAAGGCAAAAAAAAACCATGTGGCAAAGAGTAAGCTCCACATTGGGGAAAAAAATTCCTTCACGACTCCACATACGGCAATCAGACTAGTTCCCTGGATCAACACCCTATCAAGGAATCTAGTATATATACCCTGTAACATTATACTTTTCCAGAAAGGTATCAAGTTCCCTCTTAAATTTAAGTAATGAATCACTCATTACAACATCATACGGCAGAGAGTTCCATAGTCTCACTGCTCTTACAGTAAAGAATCCGCGTCTGTTATTATGCTTAAACCTTTTTTCCTCCAAACGCAGAGGATGCAACCTTGTCCCGGTTTCAGGTCTATGATTAAAAAGATCATCAGAAAGGTCTTTGTACTGTCCCCTCATATATTTATACATTTAAATAAGATCACCCCTTAGTCTTCGTTTTTCCAAACTAAATAGCCCCAAGTGTAATAACCTATCTTGGTATTGCAGACCCCCCAGTCCTCTAATAATCTTGGTCGCTCTTCTCTGCACCCGCTCTAGTTCAGCTATGTCTTTCTTATACACCGGAGACCAGAACTGTGCACAGTATTCTAAGTGTGGTCGAACTAGTGACTTGTATAGAGGTAAAATTATGTTCTCCTCATGAGCATCTATGCCCCTTTTAATGCATCCCATTATTTTATTTGCCTTTGTAGCAGCTGCCTGACACTGGCCACTGAATATGAGTTTGTCATCCACCCATACACCCAGGTCTTTTTCATTGACAGTTTTGCCCACAGTTTTAGAATTAAGCACATACCGTATATACTCGAGTATAAGCCGAGATTTTCAGCCCAAAATTTTGGGCTGAAAGTGCCCCTCTCGGCTTATACTCGAGTCACGGTGGGCGGCAGGGTCGGCGGGTGAGGAGGAGAGGGCGCTGAGGCATAGTTACCTAGTCCCGGCGGTCCTGACGCTCCCCCCGCCTGTCCCACGGTCTTCGGTGCTGCAGTTCTTCCCCTGTTCCGCGGTCACGTGGGACCGCTGATTAGAGAAATGAATATGTGGCTCCACCTCCCATAGGGGTGGAGCCGCATATTCATTTCTCTAATCAGCAGTGCCGGTGACCGCTGATAGAGGAAGAGGCTGCGGCACCGAAGACCAACTGTCCGAGGGAAGGAGCGGGACGCCGGGAGCAGGTAAGTATCGCATATTCACCTGTCCGCGTTCCACACACCGGGCGCCGTTCTGTCTTCGCGTCCTCTTGCTCTGACTGTGCAGGTCAGAGGGCGCGATGACGCATATAGTGTGCGCGCCGCCCTCTGCCTGATCAGTCAGAGCGGAGAGACGCCGGGACCGGACGCCAGGAGCTGCAAGCAGCGAGGTGAGTATGGCTTTTTTTTTTTATTGCAGGAGCAGCAGCAATGGCACAGCTTTCTATGGCACATCAATGGGGCAATAATGAACGGCGCAGAGCACTATATGGCAGCTATGGGGCAATAATGAACGGTGCAGAGCACTATATGGCACAGCTATGGGGCAATAATGAATGGCGCAGAGCACTATATGGCACAGCTATGGGGCAATAATGAAGGGCGCAGAGCACTATATGGCACAGCTATGGGGCAATAATGAACGGCGCAGAGCACTATATGGCAGCTATGGGGCAATAATGAACGGCGCAGAGCACTATATGGCAGCTATGGGGCAATAATGAATGGCGCAGAGCACTATATGGCACAGCTATGGGGCAATAATGAATGGCACAGAGCACTATATGGCACAGCTATGGGGCAATAATGAATGGTGCAGAGCACTATATGGCAGCTATGGGGCAATAATGAATGGCGCAGAGAACTATATGGCACATCAATGGGGCAATAATGAATGGTGCAGAGCACTATATGGCAGCTATGGGGCAATAATGAACGGCGCAGAGCACTATATGGCAGCTATGGGGCAATAATGAATTGCGCAGAGCACTATATGGTAGCTATGGGGCAATAATGAACGGCGCAGAGCACTATATGGCAGCTATGGGGCAATAATGAACGGTGCAGAGCACTATATGGCAGCTATGGGGCAATAATGAACGGCGCAGAGCAATATACGGCACAGCTATGGGGCAATAATGAACGGTGCAGAGCACTATATGGCACAGCTATGGGGCAATAATGAACTGTGCAGAGCACTATATGGCACAGCTATGGGGCAATAATGAATGGTACAGAGCACTATATGGCACAGCTTTCTATGGTACATCTATGGGGCAATAATAAACGGTGCAGAGCACTATATGGCACAGCTATGGGGCCATAATGAACGGTATGGAGCATCTATTTTTATTTTTGAAATTCACTGGTAGCTGCTGCATTTTCCACCCTAGGCTTATACTCGAGCCAATAAGTTTTTCTAGTTTTTTGTGGCAAAATTAGGGGGGGTCGGCTTATACTCGGGTCGGCTTATACTCGAGTATATATGGTACTTATACATCTTATTACTTCTACCCAAGTGCATGACCTTACATTTATCCCCATTAAAGCTCATTTGCCATTTATCAGCCCAAGCTTCTAGTTTACATAAATCATCCTGTAATATAAAATTGTCCTCCTCTGTATTGATTACACTGCAGAGTTTAGTGTCATCTGCAAATATTGAAATTCTACTCTGAATGCCCCCTACAAGGTCATTAATAAATATGTTAAAAAGAAGAGGGCCCAATACTGACCCCTGTGGTACCCCACTGCTAACCGCTACCCAGTCCGAGTGTGCTCCATTAATAAACACCCTTTGTTTCCTATCCCTGAGCCAGCTCTTAACCCACTTGCACATATTTTCCCCTATCCCCATTATTCTCATTTTATGTATCAACCTTTTGTGTGGCACCATATCAAAAGCTTTTGAAAAGTCCATATACACTACGTCCACTGGGTTCCCTTGGTCCAGTAAGGAACTTACCTCTTCATAGAAATTGATCAGATTAGTCTGACATGAACGGTCCTTAGTAAACCCGTGCTGATACTGGGTCATGAGGTTATTCCTCTTCAGATACTCCAGTATAGCGTCCCTTAGAATGCCCTCCAGGATTTTACCCACAGTAGAGGTTAAGCTTACTGGCCTATAATTTCCGAGTTCAGTTTTTGTCCCCTTTTTGAATATTGGCACCACATTTGCTATACGCCAGTCCTGTGGTACAGACCCTGTTATTATGGAGTCTTTAAAGATTAAAAATAATGGTCTATCAATGACTGTACTTAATTCCTGGAGTACTCGAGGGTGGATCCCATCTGGGCCCGGAGATTTGTAAATTTTAGTGATTTTTAGACGCTGCCGTACTTCCTGCTGGGTTAAGCAGGTGACATTTAATTGGGAATTTTTATCACTAGACATTTTGTCTGCCATGGGATTTTCTTGTGTAAATACTGATGAAAAAAAGTCATTTCGCATATTGGCTTTTTCCTCATCCTCATTCACCATCTCACCCAGACTATTTTAAGGGGGCCAACACTATCATTTTTTAGTTTCTTACTATTTATGTAGTTAAAGAATATTTTAGGATTATTTTTACTCTCTCTGGCAATGAGTCTCTCTGTCTCAATCTTTGCTGCCTTGATTTGCTTTTTACAGAATTTATGTAATTTTCTGTATTTATTTAATGCCTCCTCACTACCTACTTCCTTTAATTCTCTAAATGCTTTCTTTTTGTCCCTTATTGCGCCCCTTACAGCTCTATTTAGCCATATTGGTTTCCTCCTATTTCTAGTATGTTTATTCCCATACGGTATATATTGTGCACAGGTCCTATCCAGGATGCTAATAAATGTCTCCCATTTTCTTTGTGTATTTTTGTGTCTCAGGATATCTGTTGTGAATTCAGCTTTTGGGCTCCCTCCGGTGGTTGTAGAGGGTAATGCAGTTATGCCTGGACTGCAGGAGTGGACAGGTGTATCTACTAATTGCAAAACTGACTGGGGTATATAGCTTTTCTGGATCCTTTAGTCAGTGCCAGTTGTCCATTGTTCTGGAAGGATTCACTTCCCTGCTGGTCCCTCCAGTTTGCTGTGCTTTTCTACTAAGATAAGTCCTGCTTGGTTTTTTCTGTCCACCTGCAGTGGACTTTATAGTTCTGTGCATTTTTCGTGTTTTTGTTTTGTCCAGCTTAGTCTGTGAAGGATTTTTTGCAGCCTAGATATTTCTCTGGAGATGCAGATATACCCCCTATGTCTTTAGTCAGATGTGGTGATCCGTATTTTTTGCGGTGGATATTTTTTAGTGTTTTTGTACTGACCGCATAGTACTCTGTTCTTATCTTTCTTTTTAGCTAGTATGGCCTCCTATGCTAAAATCTGATTTCATATCTGCGTATGTTATTTCCCTCTCCTCTCACAGTCAATATTTGTGGGGGGGTTATCTCCTCCTTTGGGGATTTTCTCTGAGGCAAGATAGGTTTCCTGTTTCTGCCTTTAGGGGTAGTTAGATCTTAGGCTGTGCCGAGGGGTCTAGGGAGTGTTAGGTACCCCCCACGGCTACTTCTAGTTGCGCTGCTAGTTCAGGGTTTGCGGTCAGTACAGGGACCACCTTCTCCAGAGTCCGTCTCATGCTGCTCCTAGGCCACCAGATCATAACACATATCGTCCCAGTTAATTGCACCAAGATCCTTTCTCATCCGTTGGAAATTTGCCCTCCTGAAGTTTAGTGTCCTTGTAACCCCTCTACCACACATCTTATTAAAGGATACATGAAAACTTATTATTTTGTGATCACTATTCCCCAAGTGACCCCCAACCCTTATATTTGCTATGCGGTCTGGCCTGTTGGTTAATATTAGGTCTAGCAGTGCCCCCCTTCTTGTTGGGTCCTGAACCAGTTGTGAAAGGTAATTGTCTCTCATAGTTGTCAGACACCGATTACCTTTGCTGGAACTGCAGGTAACTGTTCCCCAATCTATTTCAGGGTAGTTGAAGTCCCCCATAATAATGACTTCTCCTTGAGTCGCAGCTTCCTCTATTTGCTTTACAAGGATATTCTCCATTGCTTCCATTATTTTTGGAGATTTATAACAAACCCCTATCAGTAATTTATTATTTTTTCCCCCTCCCCTTATCTCCACCCACAGGGATTCTACATTTTCATTAAATTCGCCTATATTATCACGCAGGATGGGTTTTAAGGACGATTTTACATATAGACACACCCCACCCCCTCGCTTATCTGTACGGTCATTTCTGAACAGGCTATAGCCCTGCAAGTTAACAGCCCAGTCATGGCTCTCATCCAGCCACGTTTCAGATATCCCCACCATGTCATCATTATGCTCCAACAACACTAGTTCTAATTCATCCATTTTGTTGGCGAGGCTTCTGGCATTAGTATACATACATTTTATGTATCTCTCTGCACCTCTATTCTTTCTTAAATTATTAACTGTTCTAACCCCACCCCCCATGCCACCGCCACCCCCAACTTCCTTTTTTGTGCCCAGGTCTCTGTCTGCACTATCTTCCCCTCCTATAAAATTAATACCCCCCCCCCCAATTCCTAGTTTAAACACTCCTCCAACCTTCTAGCCATTTTCTCCCCCAACACAGCTGCACCCTCCCCATTGAGGTGCAGCCCTGGATAGCGATCTCGTTGTGTTTGACACGCAGCAGCGATCAGGATCCTGCTGTGACATCGTTGGTCGGAGCAGAAAGGCCAGAACTTTATTTCGTCGCTGGATCTCCCTCAGACATCGCTGAATCGGCGTGTGTGACGTCTCCACTATGCGTTAAACATCTGGACGCTGCCGGTTTGATGCTGCTGCTCTATGCAGCGTCAAACCCGCAGCTTTTCCTGACTGTGGAAACACAGCCTAAGCTACATAAAGATATACCAAAAAAAAAAATTGTGATGTCATTTCTTGTCCAACCTCTTCATTTACGTAATCCATTGACGAATAATGTTTACACACAGAGATAGATGATAGATATAATAGATAGATAGATCTATAGATAGATAATAGATATATCTATAGATAGATAATACCAAGCTCAATGTTTAGTAATAAATATAATAAAATGGTATATAAAGAGTTAGGCCGGGATCACACATGCGAGAAACTCGGACGAGCCTCGCATCTTAATACCCGGCACTGCTGACAGCACTCGTGAGCAGAGCGTGCTGTTGCATGTATTTCTATGCATCCGCATGCTCCACTCCTGAGTGCCGGCGACAGTGCCGGGTATGAAGATGCGAGACTTAAATAAAGACACACACACACAAAATCTGCGTTAGGCCAGGGTAACACTTGCAAGAAACTCACATGAGTCTCGCACCTCAATACCCGGCACTGCTGCCGGCACTCGGGACCGGAGTGTGCGGCTGCATGTATTTCTATGTAGCTGAATGCTCCAGGCCCGAGTGCTGGCCGTAGTGAAGGGTATTGAGGCGAGAGACTCGTGTGAGTTTCTCGCAAGTGGGACCCCGGCCTTGAAAGAAATATGTTTAATTTAAAAAAAAATGAAAAAAAAAAAAATTGCGCCAGTGAGGGAAAGGCAGCGACTGGGGGACCAATGTTTGTAGCCTGGGAATGGGTTAATAACCATAGATCTTTCCAGGCTATTAATATCAGCCCGCAGCTGTATATTTAGCCTTTACTGGCTATAAAAATAGGGGGACCCTCCAAAAAAAATGACGTTGGGGTCCCCCTATAATTTATAGCCAGAAAGGCTACGCAGACAGCTGCGGGCTGATATTCATAGCCTAGAGAGGGACCACGGATATTGGCCCCTCCTGGCTGCAAATACCAGCCCGCAGCAGCCCCATAAATGACGCATCTGTAAGATGCACCAATTCTGGCACTTAGCCCCTCTCTTCCCACTCGCGAGTAGCGGTTGGATATGGGGTAATAAGGGGTTAATGTCACCTTGCTATTGTAAGGTGACATTAAGTCGGATTAATAATCGAGAGGCGTCAATAAGACACCTATCCATTATTAATCCTAGAGTAGTGAAAGAGTTAAAAACAAAATAAAGACACAGCGAGAAAAAAGTATTTTAGTATTATTAATTTAACCATACTTACCATACTTCAGCGCCTGCAAAAAACGTAAAATAATAAACCATATACTCCCTGCCCGACGCAGTCCAATTAATAACGAGTGTCCCACGATGATCTCCCCCATAGAACAGTGACATCTGGTGATGTCACTGCTCTAGAGGACCTCCAGAGACACACTGACAGGAGACAATGGCTCCTGCAGTGCATCACTGAGAAATTACTGTAGTTCACTGGTTTCCCTTTTTCCAAAAGCTGCGTGGGAACTTTCTCACAGCAATGCCAAAAGTGAGACTAGGGACTATATTTTACAGTGGCGGAGGAATACAGTGCGGAAGGATACCTTCCTCCCGTCATTGTATTCCTGGAGCCCCTAGAGAGTGGTCTCATCAGCTGATGCTGCTGCTCTCCACGGGAGATCGTCGTGGGACACTCGTGGATTTCTTTGGACAGGGAGTATATTGTTAGTTTGTTATTTTAATATTTTTGTACAGATGACACTGGCTTCGGGGAACAAAGTGACAAGTGATGGTGAGTATGTACTCTATGTTATATGTACTGTATGCCTATATGTATGTAATCTATGAATGTATTGTATGTATGTAGTATGTATCTAGTATGTATGTTGTATGTATGTGGTATGTTGTATGTATGTTGCATGTATGTATGTAGTATGTTGTATGTAGTATGTATGTTGTATGAATGTGGAATGTTGTATGTATGTAGTATGTTGCATGTATGTTGAATGTATGTAGTATGTTGTATGTATGTGGTATGCATGTATATAGTATGTATGTATGTAGTATGTTGTATGTTTGTAGTATGTATGTTTGTGGTTTGTTTTTTTTTTCACAATCCACACATTAGCCGGATGATGGGACTACTACTGTCCCATCATTGGCTAATGTGTCAATCACTGTCATGTAGCAGGCATAGCCGATGGAACTTGTCGTACCATCGGACGATGGCTGAACAAAGACACAAAGACTCCCGGCAGGCCCGCACAGACCCCCGAGAGGCCCGTACAGACCCCTGGGAGGCCCACAAAGACCTCCGAGAGGCCCGTACAGACCCCCGGCAGGCCCGCACAGACCCCCGACGGTCACACACAGACCCCGCCCGCACACAAAGACACGCAGTCTCCGCCCACTTTCCATTATAGTGCATCATGACATCATTTGAGCAGCCAATCTCAGCCATGCCATTAGTTAACATGGCTAACATGCCTAACAGGATGTGCCCACACTTCTTAGGATCCTCATTGGCTGAATAGAATAAAACTGGCTCATTGCATTATGGGAACTTCCGATTCCGGTATTCAATATTGTAAAAGTATTGGAACTCAGTATCGGAACTCTGATACAGCGAATATCGGCCGATACCAGATATTGCAGTATCGGAATGCTGGAAACAAAGATCACTGTCTGAAGTGCAATGGACAGTGAGCTTATTTGTCTATAAGAAGACATTAGATGTCATGGCGTGGTGTGGTTATTTTTACATTTAACATTGATAGAAAACAAAAACAAGTATGTTTCCAAATGAATAACACTCTACTCTTTGTGCAAATTTATAACCTGTGATTTAAGGTATATCCTTTAACATATTCAACAAACAATGTAATAAACATAGAAAGCAGATTGAACTATCTTCCCCTAAGAAATAAGTCAAATTAATTAATTTCACAAATGACCAATTGAGACCCAAAGATTATTATTCTGTGCCATTTATCATTTTCATGGAAACATACTTGGGTTACTTAGGAAATTAAAAAAACATTCTAATGGACAATGACAGACACAACACTTAATTTGTTTTCATGAAATCTCAATTTTGTATTACCAAGCTAACCAGGTGATTTATATTTTTATTACGTGTTCAGAGTGGCATAGGTGTGTAATATTTTAATGTAAGTGTATGTAATGTTTTTTTTAAGTGCTCAGTGTGCCACATTAGGGTTATAATTTAAATGTAAGTGCATGTAATGTTATTACGTCACCTTTACAATGGACAACATTCCCTATCACAAAGACTATAAACATGACAACAGACCACACATATTTTCATGCCTAAAGGTACCTTCACACTGAACGATATCGCTAGCGATCCGTGACGTTGCAGCGTCCGGGCTAGCGATATCGTTGAGTTTGACAGGCAGCAGCGATCAGGATCCTGCTGTGATATCGTTGGTCGGAGCTAGAAGGCCAGAACTTTATTTCGGCGCTGGACTCCCTGCAGACATCGCTGAATTGGCGTGTGTGACGCCGATTCAGCGATGTCTTCACTGGTAACCAGGGTAAACATCGGGTTACTAAGCGCAGGGCCACGCTTAGTAACCCGATGTTTACCCTGGTTACCAGCGTAAAAGTAAAAAAAAACAAACACTACATACTTACATTCCAGTGTCTGTCCTCTGGCGCTGTGCTTCTCTGCACTGTGAGCGCCGGCCAGCCGGAAAGCAGAGCACAGCGGTGACGTCACCGCTCTGCTTTCCGGCTGGCGTTCACAGTCAGTGTAGGAAAGCACAGTGCCGGAGGACAGACAGCGGAAGGTAAGTATGGAGTGTTTTTTTTTTTTTTACTTTTACGCTGGTAACCAGGGTAAACATCGGGTTACTAAGCGCGGCCCTGCGCTTAGTAACCCGATGTTTACCCTGGTTACCAGGGGACCGGCATCGTTGGTCGCTGGAGAGCTGTCTGTGTGACAGCTCTCCAGCGACCAAACAGCGACGCTGCAGCGATCGGGATCGTTGTCTGGATCGCTGCAGCGTCGCTAAATGTGATGGTACCTTAAGCCAACTAGAACGCCAATCATACAACCCTGATGCAAGATAGCCACACAAATTTATGCCCTGCAATAGCTAACATGCACGTTGTAATGTTTCGTAAACTCAAACCTGTTAGTTCAACGATGGGTATAGACTCAACCAATGAGTCATAACTAAAGTCTCTTATCTGCCTTTTAAAAATCTTAATGTGCCTATGGCTGCTCTTTGTACATCAAAACATTCCTAAAGGTACCTTCACACTAAACGATATCGCTTGCGATCCGTGACGTTGCAGCGCCCTGGCTAGCGATATCGTTTAGTGTGACACGCAGCAGTGATCAGGATCCTGCTGTGATGTCGTTGGTCGGGGCTAGAGGGCCAGCACTTTATTTCGTCGCTGGCTCTCCCGCTGACATCGCTGTATCGGCGTGTGTGACACCGATTCAGCGATGTCTTCGCTGGTAACCAGGGTAAACATCGGGTTACTAAGCGCAGGGCCGCGCTTAGTAACCCGATGTTTACCCTGGTTACCATCCTATAAGTAAAAAAAACAAACGCTACATACTTACCTACCGCTGTCTGTCCCCGGCGCTGTGCTTCTCTGAACTGGCTGTGAGCACAGCGGCCGGAAAGCAGAGCGGTGACGTCACCGCTCTGTTTTCCGGCTGCCCGGCGCTCACAGCCAGAGCAGAGAAGCAGAGCGCTGAAGACAGACAGCGGTAGGTAAGTATGTAGCGTTTGTTTTTTTTACTTATAGGATGGTAACCAGGGTAAACATCGGGTTACTAAGCGCGGCCCTGCGCTTAGTTACCCGATGTTTACCCTGGTTACCGGCATCGTTGGTCGCTGGAGAGCGGTCTGTGTGACAGCTCTCCAGCGACCAAACAGCGACGCTGCAGCGATCCGGATCGTTGTCTGTATCGCTGCAGCGTCTCTTAGTGTGAAGGTACCTTTAGCCAACAACCTAAAAATTTTATGCGCATTAAAATTATCCACTGTATTTAAAATGCATGAATGTTCCACTTTTCACAATGACACAACTCACTTTAGTTGCATTTCATAGATATTACAAGGATTGGTAACAAATAAAATGTATGTCTAATAATCAGTTTACTAAAACCATACTACTAAATCAACAACCTTGATCAGGTACATAAAACTTAATAATCCACATATTTTGAAATTATTGTCAGTGACATGAATTTAATAAACATTTATAATATGTATACTTTCTAATATTATTATAAATTAATTTCACATAATTTGTGCATATAATACATAGACTATGAATATCTATTTGAAGCACTACTTCCTTGCACACTAGTTGACAAGATGATACTTGTCAACGATATTTATACATACACTGTAGCAGTTTCGTATTGAGACAAAAATTTTAAAGCAAGACCTCCAATATCTAACCTTTTTGAGATATCAAAACAAAAATTATTCAAAAAATTTACATTAACCCCTTCATGACCCAGCCTATTTTGACCTTAAAGACCTGGCCGTTTTTTGCAATTCTGACCAGTGTCCCTTTATGAGGTAATAACTCAGGAACGCTTCAATTGATCCTAGCGGTTCTGAGAATGTTTTTTCGTGACATATTGGGCTTCATGTTAGTGGTAAATTTAGGTCAATAAATTCTGTGTTTATTTGTGATAAAAACAGAAATTTGGCGAAAATTTAGAAAATTTCGCAATTTTCACATTTGGAATTTTTATTCTGTTAAACCAGAGAGTTATGTGACACAAAATAGTTAATAAATAACATTTCCCACATGTTTACTTTACATCAGAACAATTTTGGAAACAAAATTTTTTTTTGCTAGGAAGTTATAAGGGTTAAAATTTGACCAGCGATTTCTCATTTTTACAACGAAATTTACAAAACCATTTTTTTTAGGGACCACCTCACATTTGAAGTCAGTTTGAGGGGTGTATATGGCTGAAAATACCCAAAAGTGACACCAGTCTAAAAACTGCACCCCTCAAGGTGCACAAAACCACATTCAAGAAATTTATTAACCCTTCAGGTGCTTCACAGCAGCAGAAGCAACATGGAAGGAAAAAATGAACATTTAACTTTTTAGTCACAAAAATGATTTTTAGCAACAATTTTTTTATTTTCTCAATGGTAAAAGGAGAAACTGAACCACGAAAGTTGTTGTCTAATTTGTCCTGAGTACGCTGATACCTCATATGTGGGGGTAAACCACTGTTTGGGCGCACGGCAGGGCTTGGAAGGGAAGGAGCGCCATTTGACTTTTTGAATGAAAAATTGGCTGCACTCTTTAGCGGACACCATGTCACATTTGGAGAGCCCCCGTGTGCCTAAAAATTGGAGCTCCCCCACAAGTGACCCCATTTTGGAAACTAGACGCCCCAAGGAACTTATCTAGATGCATAGTGAGCACTTTAAACCCCCAGGTGCTTCACAGAAGTTTATAACGCAGAGCCATGAAAATAAAAAATAATTTTTATTTCCTCAAAAATGATTTTTTAGCCTGGAATTTCCTATTGTGCCAACGGTAATAGGAGAAATTGGACCACAAATGTTGTTGTTCAGTTTGTCCTGAGTACGCAGATACCCCATATGTGGGGGTAAACCACTGTTTGGGCGCACGTCAGGGCTCGGAAGGGAAGGCACGCCATTTGGCTTTTTAAATGGAAAATTAGCTCCAATCATTAGCGGACACCATGTCGCGTTTGGAGAGCCCCTGTGTGCCTAAACATTGGAGATCCCCCACAAATGACCCCATTTTGGAAACTAGACCCCCAAAGGAACTAATCTAGATGTGTGGTGAGCACTTTGAACCCTGAAGTGCTTCACAGAAGTTTATAACGCAGAGCCATGAAAATAAAAAAAAAATTTCTTTCCTCAAAAATGATTTTTTAGCCCGCAATTTTTTATTTTCCCAAGGGTAACAGGAGAAATTTGACCCCAAAAGTTGTTGTCCAGTTTCTCCTGAGTACGCTGATACCCCATATGTGGGGGTAAACCACTGTTTGTGCACATGCTGGGGCTCGGAAGTGAAGTAGTGACGTTTTGAAATGCAGACTTTGATGGAATGCTCTGCGGGCGTCACGTTGCGTTTGCAGAGCCCCTGATGTGGCTAAACAGTAGAAACCCCCCACAAGTGACCATTTTGGAAACTAGACCCCCCAAGGAACTTATCTAGATATGTGGTGAGCACTTTGAACCCCTAAGTGCTTCACAAACGTTTACAACGCAGAGCCGTGAAAATAAAAAATCATTTTTCTTTCCTCAAAAATGATGTTTTAGCAAGCAATTTTTTATTTTCTCAAGGGTTACAGGAGAAATTGGACCCCAGTAATTGTTGTGCAGTTTGTCCTGAGTATGCTGGTACCCCATATGTGGGGGTAAACCACTGTTTGGGAACACGTCGGGGCTCGGAAGTGAGGGAGCACCATTTGACTTTTTGAATAAAAGATTGGCTGGAATCAATGGTGGCGCCATGTTGCGTTTGGAGACCCCCTGATGTGCCTAAACAGTGGAAACCCCTCAATTCTAACTCCAACACTAACCCCAACACACCCCTAACCCTAATCCCAACTGTAGCCATAACCCTAATCACAACCCTAACCCGAACACACCCCTAACCCTTATCCCAAATGTAGCCGTAACCCTAACCCCAACACACCCCTAACCACAACCCTAACCCCAACACACCCCCTAACCACAACCCTAATTCCAACCCTAACCCTAAGGCTATGTGCCCACGTTGCGGATTCGTGTGAGATTTTTCAGCACCATTTTTGAAAAATCCGCGGGTAAAAGGCACTGCGTTTTACCTGCGGATTTATCGTGGATTGCCAGTGTTTTTTCTGCGGATTTCACCTGCGGATTCCTATTGAGGAACAGGTGTAAAACGCTGGCGGAATCCGCACAAAGAATTGACATGCTGCGGAAAATTCAACGCAGCGTTTCCGCGTGGTATTTTCCGCACCATGGGCACAGCGGATTTGGTTTTCCATATGTTTACATGGTACTGTAAACCTGATGGAACACTGCTGCGGATCCGCAGCCAAATCCGCACCGTGTGCACATAGCCTAATTCTAAAGGTATGTGCACATGCTGCGGAAAACGCTGCGGATCCGCAGCAGTTTCCCATGAGTTTACAGTTCAATGTAAACCTTTGGGAAACAAAAATCTCTGTACACATGCTGCAGAAAAACTGCACGGAAACGCAGCGGTTTACATTCCGCAGCATGTCACTTCTTTCTGCGGATTCCGCAGTGGTTTTACAACTGCTCAATAGAAAATCGCAGTTGTAAAACTGCAGTGAAATGTGCAGAAAAACCGCGGTAAATCTGCGATAAATCCACAGCGGTTTAGCACTGCGGATTTATCAAATCCGCTGCGGAAAAATCCGCAGAGGACCAGAATACGTGTGCACATGCCGTACCCTAACCATAACCCTAACTCCAGCCTTAGTGGAAAAAAAAAAAAAATTATTTATTTTATTATTGTCCCTACCTACGGGGGTGACAAAGGGGGGGGGGGGTCATTTACTGTTTTTTTTTATTTTGATCACTGTGATAGGTTTTATCACAGTGATCAAAATTCACATTGGAACAAATCTGCCGGCCGGCAGATTCGGCGGGCGCACTGCGCATGCGCCTGCCATTTTGGAAGATGGCGGCGCCCAGAAAAGAAGACGGACGGACCCCGGGAGGCTCGGTAAGTATAAGGGGGGGGAGATCAGGCCACGGGGGGGGGCGTAGGATGCACGTGGGGGTGGATCGTAACACGGGGGGGTGGATCGGAGCACGGGGGGTGGATCGGAGCACGGGGGGGTGGATTGGTGTGCGGTGGGGTGGATCGGTGTGCGCGGGGGTGGATCGGAGTGCGGGGGGTGGGATTGGAGCACGGGGGGAGCGGGCAGGAGGACGGGGGAGCGGACCACAGGACGGAGGGTAGCGGACCACAGATCGGAGGGCTGGGGGGGCGATCGGTGGGGTGGGAGCACATAAGTGTTTCCAGCCATGGCCGATGATATTGCAGCATCGGCCATGGCTGGATTGTAACATTTCACCAGTATTTTAGGTGAAATATTACAAATCGCTCTGATTGGCAGTTTCACTTTCAACATCCAATCAGAGCGATCGTAGCCACGGGGGGGGGGGGGGGTGAAGCCACCTACCCTGGGCTAAAGTACAACTCCTCCTGTCCCTGCAGGCCGGGTGAAATTACAGTTAACCCTTTCACCCGGCCTGCAGGAGCCCAATCCGGCCATGACGCATATGCTGCGTCACAGGTCGGATTGGCACAGGTTTTCATGACGCATACGGTGCGTAAGAGGTCGGGAAGGGGTTAAGCAAGTACATTTTTAAGTAAAATGTTGAGACTGATCTCATCATTTACTTTTATTCATAAACATATTACAAATTTTATATTCCCAAATATAAATTTAACTTTCAAACAGGACAAACACAACAACACTGAAATTCAGACTTGAGGTTACAGTGTAAGTTAACTCCAGTATGCCAATTCAACACTTACCATGGACAGATGACGTTCACAGACAATCCTCCAAGTAGGGCCGCTCTATGGCATACTTCAATGGCTTCCAAGTGAGTGTATCACTTCAGAACAGATCAGTGATGACATGGACTCTTTCAATGCCTAGCATGGGTTGAGTTTCTTAAAATTTGGTCACACATGATGGTATTCTGTTTATTACCATGTGATAAGACCCTCATTGTTTCTACAAGACTCTAAAGGTACCGTCACATTAAGCGACGCTGCAGCGATATAGGCAACGATGCAGATCGCTGCAGCGTTGCTGTTTCGTCGCTGTGTGGTCGCTGGAGAGCTGTCACACAGACAGCTCTCCAGCGACCAATGATGCCGAAGTCCCCGGGTAATCAGTGTAAACATCGGGTTACTAAGCGCAGGGCCGCGCTTAGTAACCCGATGTTTACCCTGTTTACCATTGGAAATGTAAAAAACCCCAAACAATACATACTCACATTTCGGTGTCTGTCCCCCGACCTCAGCTTCCCTGCACTGTCTCAGCGCCGGCCGGCCGTAAAGCAGAGCGGTGACGTCACCGCTCTGCTTTACGGCTGGCGGGCGCTCACAGTCAGTGCTGGAAGCTGACGGCAAGGGGACAGACGCCGAAATGTAAGTATGTAGTGTTTTTTTTTTTTTTCATTTACAATGGTAACCAGGGTAAACATCGGGTTACTAAGCGCGGCCCTGAGCTTAGTAACCCGATGTTTACCCTGGTTACCAGTGAAGACATCGCTGAATCGGCGATGTCTGCGGGAGATCCAGCGACGAAATAAAGTTCTGGCCTTTCTGCTCCGACCAGCGATGTCACAGCAGGATCCAGATTGCTGCTGCGTGTCAAACACAACGAGATCGCTAGCCAGGACGCTGCAACGTCACGGATCGCTGTCATTCTCACTCAAAAGTTGCTCAGTGTGACTGTACCTTTAGGAGTGTAGGTTTAAGGTACCTTCACACTAAACGATATCGCTAGCGATCTGTGACGTTGCAGCGTCCTGGCTAGCGATATCGTTCAGTGTGACACGCAGCAGCGATCAGAATCCTGCTGTGATGTCGTTGGTCGGGGCTAGAGGGCCAGCACTTTATTTGGTCGCTGGCTCTCCCGCTGACATCGCTGAATCGGCGTGTATGACACCGATTCAGCGATGTCTTCACTGGTAACCAGGGTAAACATCGGGTTACTAAGCGCAAGGCCGCGCTTAGTAACCCGATGTTTACCCTGGTTGCCATCGTAAAAGTTAAAAAAACAAACACTACATACTTACCTACCGCTGTCTGTCCCCGGCGCTGTGCTTCTCTGTACTGGCTGTGAGCACAGCGGCCGGAAAGCAGAGCGGTGACGTCACCGCTCTGCTTTCCGGCCGCTGTGCTCACAGCCAGAGCAGAGAAGCAGAGCGCCGGGGACAGACAGCGGAAGGTAAGTATGTAGTGTTTGTTTTTTTAACTTTTACGATGGTAACCAGGGTAAACATCGGGTTACTAAGCGCGGCCCTGCGCTTAGTAACCCAATGTTTACCCTGGTTACCGACATCGTTGGTCGCTGGAGAGCTGTCTGTGTGACAGCTCTCCAGCGACCAAACAGCGACGCTGCAGCGATCCGGATCATTGTCTGGATCGCTGCAGCCTTAAAGAACCAAACAACCTAGTGTGAAGGTACCTTTACAGTTCCTGTTGACTCATGTAATTACCTTTGCCAGGGAAGGTCACAGACTCAGATAAATCAATTATGCTAACCTTTCATTGTATTGCTCGATTCTATGTAAATTAGCTGACTCTATCTCATCTCTGTTAGACACCATTAGTACTAAGGATATTATGTTTGCGGCTTGGAATCTAGCCAATCTAGCACACTCTTATTCCACCAATCATGAAGCCCCAAGTCTGAATTGAGAGCTCAAGGGTATAGAAGGACTGTCCAGTGACCAAGTCTCTCTTGCTGCATGGTACCAATTTTTGATTTGCGGATCCGATTGGCAGGCCATAACCGAACATGGATTATAAGACTACATGGACTTCAGCACCAAATGCAAGGATTCGGCTGAGATATCAAAGACTACATAAGGATGGTATACAGCTTGGGACAATCTAGTCACCTGACTACAGAATTTGCGGTACTCAGTCAGCTTCCTAAATCTGGCATTATTCCGTTCTCGGTGGGTGCCCGCCGAAAGCGGGGTGCTGCTGGCTTGGAGTAAGTAGCCCTGGAAGCTATGATGAACGGATATTATAATCCCTGGTGAGCCAGTGGAAGGGTGAGAAACTGTTGCCTGTTACATTTTGTGTTTTGCTGGTTGTGTGATATATGCCATTAATTGTTTGGAGATCCAAGAAAGACCTAATATTGGGATTCCCTCACCCTCTGTTGTCTGAGTAGTGTTCCACCCACTGTTGAGGAGGTCGGGCGTTCAGTTGGGATGAGCCATGGTCCGTGCGGTCTTTGTAAAGGCGGTCGGGACAGCGGACGAGAGCACCCACTGACCCCCATGTCTACACAAGAACCACTATGTAAAGTTAAAAAAGATTAAGAATGACGATACAATTACATATAAATAATTTGATGACATAAAACTTTATTAAGTGTAATTTCACACACAAACTTAGCATCTGTTCAACAACCCTTGAATTGAACATAGATTAGTGGGTTAAGCCCTTATGGAAACTTCAAGTAAGTTGTGATAGCAAACAGTGAGGTACCTATAAAATGTCTCACATGTGGAGTTAGCATATTTTGTATAATTCTTCAAAAATACACAGAGTTCTGATCTTTTGGAACAAAAATTTGTTAGATTGAGTACGATTGATTATGTGCGACATAAGCGATTTACGTGAATAACTTCTGAACTACACATAGAGTTGATAATTTTTTTGGTAAATATTATTCAGGACATTGATATGTTCATTTTGAGTAGTAGTGGTCCAGGGTACCTGTTTTCAAATTGAACTTACGTACGATTAAGTGCGTTTGTTTATTCGCGACATAAGCGATTTACGTGAATAACTTCTGAACTACACATAGAGTTGATATTTTTTTTGGTAAATATTATTCAGGACATTGATATGTTCATTTTGAGTAGCAGTGGTCCAGGGTACCTATTTTCAAATTGAACTTACGTACAATTGAGTACGTTTGTTTATTCGCGACATAAGCGATTTACGTAAATAACTTCTGAACTACACATAGAGTTGATATTTTTTTTTGTAAATATTGTCCAGGACATTGATGTGTTCATTTTGAGTACTAGTGGTCCAGGGTACCTCTTTTCAAATTGAACTTACGTATGATTGAGTGCGTTTGTTTATTCGCGACATAAGCAATTTACGTGAATAACTTCTGAACTACACATAGAGTTGATATTTTTTTTTTGTAAATATTGTTCAGGACATTGATCTGTTCATTTTGAGTACTAGTGGTCAAGGGTACCTCTTTTCAAATTGATCTTACGTACGATTGAGTGCGTTTGTTTATTCGCGACATAAGCGATTTACGTGAATAACTTCTGAACTACACATAGAATTGATTTTTTTTTGGTAAATATTGTTCAGGACATTGATATGTTCATTTTGAGTACTAGTGGTCAAGGGTACCTGTTTTCAAATTGAACTTACGTACGATTAAGTGCGTTTATTCGCGACATAAGCGATTTACGTGAATAACTTCTGAACTACACATAGAGTTGATAATTTTTTGGTAAATATTGTTCAGGACATTGATATGTTCATTTTGAGTACTAGTGGTCAAGGGTACCTGTTTTCAAATTGAACTTACGTACGATTAAGTGCGTTTATTCGCGACATAAGCGATTTACGTGAATAACTTCTGAACTACACATAGAGTTGATATTTTTTTTGGTAAATATTCTTCAGGACATTGATATGTTCATTTTGAGTAGTAGTGGTCAAGGGTACCTGTTTTCAAATTGAACTTACGTACGATTGAGTGCGTTTATTATTCGCGACATAAGCGATTTACGTGAATAACTTCTGAACTACACATAGAGTTGATATTTTTTTTGGTAAATATTGTTCAGGACATTGATATGTTCATTTTGAGTACTAGTGGTCCAGGGTACCTCTTTTCAAATTGATCTTGCGTACGATTGAGTGCGTTTGTTTATTCGCGACATAAGCGATTTACGTGAATAACTTCTGAACTACACATAGAGTTGATATTTTTTTTGGTAAATATTGTTCAGGACATTGATATGTTCATTTTGAGTACTAATGGTCAAGGGTACCTGTTTTCAAATTGAACTTACGTACGATTGAGTGCGTTTGTTTATTCGCGACATAAGCGATTTACGTGAATAACTTCTGAACTACACATAGAGTTGATATTTTTTTTGGTAAATATTGTTCAGGACATTGATATGTTCATTTTGAGTAGTAGTGGTCAAGGGTACCTCTTTTCAAATTGATCTTACGTACGATTGAGTGCGTTTGTTTATTCGCGACATAAGCGATTTAAATGAATAACTTCTGAACTACACATAGAGTTGATATTTTTTTTTGGTAAATATTGTTCAGGACATTGATGTGTTCATTTTGAGTAGTAGTGGTCAAGGGTACCTGTTTTCAAATTGAACGTACGTACGATTGAGTGCGTTTGTTTATTTGCGACATAAGCGATTTACGTGAATAACTTCTGAACTACACATAGAGTTGATATTATTTTTGGTAAATATTGTTCAGGACATTGATATGTTCATTTTGAGTACTGGTGGTCAAGGGTACCTCTTTTCAAATTGATCTTACGTACGATTGAGTGCGTTTGTTTATTCGCGACATAAGCGATTTACGTGAATAACTTCTGAACTACACATAGAGTTGATTTTTATTTGGTAAATATTGTTCAGGACATTGATATGTTCATTTTGAGTACTAGTGGTCAAGGGTACCTGTTTTCAAATTGAACGTACGTACGATTGAGTGCGTTTGTTTATTTGCGACATAAGCGATTTACGTGAATAACTTCTGAACTACACATAGAGTTGATATTATTTTTGGTAAATATTGTTCAGGACATTGATATGTTCATTTTGAGTACTAGTGGTCAAGGGTACCTGTTTTCAAATTGATCTTACGTACGATTGAGTGCGTTTGTTTATTCGCAACATAAGCGATTTACGTGAATAACTTCTGAACTACACATAGAGTTGATTTTTTTTGTGGTAAATATTGTTCAGTACATTGATATGTTCATTTTGAGTACTAGTGGTCAAGGGTACCTGTTTTCAAATTGAACTTACGTACGATTGAGTGCGTTTGTTTATTCGCGACATAAGCGATTTACGTGAATAACTTCTGAACTACACATAGAGTTGATTTTTTTTTTGGTAAATATTGTTCAGGACATTGATATGTTCATTTTGAGTAGTAGTGGTCAAGGGTACCTCTTTTCAAATTGATCTTACGTACGATTGAGTGCGTTTGTTTATTCGCGACATAAGCGATTTACATGAATAACTTCTGAACTACACATAGAGTTGATATTTTTTTGGGTAAATGTTGTTCAGGACATTGATGTGTTCATTTTGAGTACTAGTGGTCAAGGGTACCTGTTTTCAAATTGAACTTACGTACGATTGAGTGCGTTTGTTTATTCGCGACATAAGCGATTTACGTGAATAACTTCTGAACTACACATAGAGTTGATATTTTTTTGGGTAAATATTGTTCAGGACATTGATATGTTCATTTTGAGTACTAGTGGTCCAGGGTACCTCTTTTCAAATTGATCTTACGTACGATTGAGTGCGTTTGTTTATTCGCGACATAAGCGATTTACGTGAATAACTTCTGAACTACACGTAGAGTTGATATTTTTTTTGGTAAATATAGTTCAGGACATTGATGTGTTCATTTTGAGTACTAGTGGTCAAGGGTACCTGTTTTCAAATTGAACGTACGTACGATTGAGTGCGTTTGTTTATTCGCGACATAAGCGATTTACGTGAATAACTTCTGAACTACACATAGAGTTGATATTATTTTTGGTAAATATTGTTCAGGACATTGATGTGTTCATTTTGAGTTGTAGTGGTCCAGGGTATCTCTTTTCAAATTGATCTTACGTACGATTGAGTGCGTTTGTTTATTCGCGACATTAGCAATTTACGTGAATAACTTCTGAACTACACATAGAGTTGATATTTTTTTTGGTCAATATTGTCCAGGACATTGATATGTTCATTTTGAGTACTAGTGGTCAAGGGTACCTCTTTTCAAATTGATCTTACGTACGATTGAGTGCGTTTGTTTATTCGCGACATAAGCGATTTACGTGAATAACTTCTGAACTACACATAGAGTTGATATTTTTTTTGGTAAATATTGTTCAGGACATTGATATGTTCATTTTGAGTACTAGTGGTCAAGGGTACCTGTTTTCAAATTGAACGTACGTACGATTGAGTGCGTTTGTTTATTCGCGACATAAGCGATTTACGTGAATAACTTCTGAACTACACATAGAGTTGATATTATTTTTGGTAAATATTGTTCAGGACATTGATATGTTCATTTTGAGTACTAGTGGTCAAGGGTACCTGTTTTCAAATTGAACGTACGTACGATTGAGTGCGTTTGTTTATTCGCGACATAAGCGATTTACGTGAATAACTTCTGAACTACACATAGAGTTGATTTTTTTTGGGGTAAATATTGTTCAGGACAGTGATATGTTCATTTTGAGTACTAGTGGTCAAGGGTACCTGTTTTCAAATTGAACTTACGTACGATTGAGTGCGTTTGTTTATTCGCGACATAAGCGATTTACGTGAATAACTTCTGAACTACACATAGAGTTGATATTTTTGGGGGTTAATATTGTCCAGGACATTTTTATGTTCATTTTGAGTACTAGTGGTCAAGGGTACCTCTTTTCAAATTGAACTTACGTACGGTTGAGTGCGTTTGTTTATTCGCGACATAAGCGATTTACGTGAATAACTTCTGAACTACACATAGAGTTGATTTTTTTTTGGGTAAATATTGTTCAGGACATTGATATGTTCATTTTGAGTACTAGTGGTCAATGGTACCTGTTTTCAAATTGAACTTACGTACGATTGAGTGCGTTTGTTTATTCGCGACATAAGCGATTTACGTGAATAACTTCTGAACTACACATAGAGTTGATATTTTTGGGGGTTAATATTGTTCAGGACATTTTTATGTTCATTTTGAGTACTAGTGGTCAAGGGTACCTCTTTTCAAATTGAACGTACGTACGATTGAGTGCGTTTGTTTATTCGCGACATAAGCGATTTACGTGAATAACTTCTGAACTACACATAGAGTTGATTTTTTTTTGGGTAAATATTGTTCAGGACATTGATATGTTCATTTTGAGTACTAGTGGTCAAGGGTACCTGTTTTCAAATTGAACTTACGTACGATTGAGTGCGTTTGTTTATTCGCGACATAAGCGATTTACGTGAATAACTTCTGAACTACACATAGAGTTGATATTTTTGGGGGTTAATATTGTCCAGGACATTTTTATGTTCATTTTGAGTACTAGTGGTCAAGGGTACCTCTTTTCAAATTGAACTTACGTACGGTTGAGTGCGTTTGTTTATTCGCGACATAAGCGATTTACGTGAATAACTTCTGAACTACACATAGAGTTGATTTTTTTTTGGGTAAATATTGTTCAGGACATTGATATGTTCATTTTGAGTACTAGTGGTCAAGGGTACCTGTTTTCAAATTGAACTTACGTACGATTGAGTGCGTTTGTGTATTCGCGACATAAGCGATTTACGTGAATAACTTCTGAACTACACATAGAGTTGATATTTTTGGGGGTTAATATTGTCCAGGACATTTTTATGTTCATTTTGAGTACTAGTGGTCAAGGGTACCTCTTTTCAAATTGAACGTACGTACGATTGAGTGCGTTTGTTTATTCGCGACATAAGCAATTTACGTGAATAACTTCTGAACTGCACATAGAGTTGATATTTTTTTTGGTAAATATTGTTCAGGACATTGATATGTTCATTTTGAGTAGTAGTGGTCAAGGGTACCTCTTTTCAAATTGATCTTACGTATGATTGAGTGCGTTTGATTATTTGCGACATAAGCGATTTATGTGATTTACCCAGGACCACAAAATAATCATCTCAAAGTCCTGATCAAAATTTTATTCAAACAATATCCACTCTATGTATAATTCACCATGCATGGAAAATCGAATAGCTAACTAATAACTTATAGCTAACTGCAGCTAACTGCCATACATGAAAATCGAATAACTAACTAATATCTAATAGCTAACTGCAGACTAACTTGAATCCGGTGTGCAGGGACAAGAAGGCATCTAGCAGGTGCCAGACAGGACAAGCCAGGAGGAGGAGCAGGAAGAAGACAGATGGGAGATGCTGCACCGTGCACACAGTTGTGAAAAGTAAAGAAGCCTTACTGTTAATAAGTGATGGGTGACGGTGACTGGCCCCCTTGCCTCTGGTTCTCGGTGAGCTGCTCAGCTGAAGCAAAGGGGGCGGGGCCCGAGCAGCCAGCATTTCTGGGCCCTCCTCTTTCCTCCTGATCTCCGGGCCCCATACAACAGTAAGGGCTGTAATGCCCTGATGGCGGCCCTGCCAGCCAACACAGAACAGTGAACCTCAGAAATCACTCTACTAGTCCATCTGTCAGGAACAAACAGTTTCCCCACAGGAAGGCGGTCAGGTCTGTCAGCCTGAAATTCCTGAAGAACCCGTCGTAAATCAGGGGAAATGGCAGAAACGACCACCCCTTCTTTCAGAATGCCGACCGATTCAAGGACCTCAGGAGAATCAGGCAAAAAACTCCTAGAGTTGGCATCAGCCTTAATATTCTTAGAACCCGGAAGATGCGAAACTACGAAATAAAAACGGGAAAAAAATAAGGACCATCGAGCCTGTCTAGGATTCAGCCGTTTGGCAGACTCGAGGTAAATCAGATTCTTATGATCGGTCAAGACCACAATACGGTGCTTAGCTCCCTCAAGCCAATGTCGCCACTCCTCAAACGCCCACTTCATAGCCAACAACTCCTGATTGCCGACATCATAATTGCGTTCAGCAGGCAAAAACTTACGAGAAAAGAAGGCACACGGTTTCATCAAGGAACCAACAGGATCCCTCTGAGACAAAACTGCCCCTGCCCCAATCTCAGAAGCGTCAATCTCAACCTGAAACGGAAGAGAAACATCTGGTTGGCGCAACACCAAAGCAGAAGTAAATCGGCGTTTAAGCTCCTGAAAGGCAGAGACAGCCGCAGAGGACCAATTCGCCACATCAGCGCCTTTCTTCGTCAAATCGGTCAAGGGTTTAACCGCGCTAGAGAAATTAGCAATGAAACGGCGATAAAAATTAGCAAAACCCAAAAATTTCTGAAGGCTCTTCACGGATGAGAGTTGAATCCAATCATGAATGGCCTGAACCTTAGCCGGATCCATCTCCATAGATGAGGGAGAAAAAATGAAGCCCAAAAAAGAAACCTTCTGCACTCCAAAGAGACACTTAGACCCCTTCACAAACAAAGCATTGTCACGAAGGATCTGAAACACAATCCTGACCTGTTGCACATGAGACTCCCAATCATCGGAAAAAATCAAAATATCGTCCAAATATACAATCAAGAATTTATCAAGATAAGTCCGGAAGATATCATGCATGAAGGACTGAAAAGCAAACAAATCAGAAAGCAAAGGTAAAGGGTATTGAAACTTGACCGTGATCTTATTCAAGAGGCGATAATCAATACAGGGTCTCAAGGAGCCATCCTTCTTAGCAACAAAAAAAAATCCCGCTCCCAATGGTGAAGAAGATGGCCGAATATGCTCTTTCGCCAAAGACTCCTTAATATAATTCCGCATGGCGGTATGTTCAGGCACAGACAGGTTGAAAAGTCGGCCTTTAGGAAACTTACAGCCTGGAATCAAGTCAATAGCACAATCACAGTCCCTGTGCGGTGGAAGGGAACTGCACTTGGGCTCAGCGAATACATCCTGAAAATCAGACAAAAACTTAGGAATTTCAGAAGAGGAAGAAGAGTCTACATTAAGCAAAGCCGGATTCCCAGATTCCAGGGAAAACGCCCAATCCTGTGGATCGCCACGCAGCAGGGAGATTACGATTTTTACCTGCTGAATGGAATCACCAGAGGTTCGAGGTCTCAGAGCAAAAAACAGTTTACAGTTGTTTTTAAAACTCAAAAATTTAGACCTGTCACCAAAAAACAAATCAGGAGTAGGAATCTTCGGTTCTAAAGCAGGAGTCTGAACAATATAATCAGAAATACCCTGTACCCTAGCAGCAAGCTGGTCCACACGAGAAGCTAATTCCTGAACATTCATGCTTGCACCAGGCTCCTTAGCCACCCAGATATTAAGAGGGAAGAGAACACAAAACAGACTGGAGAAAAAAAAATGGCTCAAGACCTTTCTTCCTTTCTTCTGAGATGCATTTAACTCATTGTGGGCCAGTTGTACTGTTATGATCCGGTGACCTTGGAGCAGCATGAGAACTTTCACTGGAGAAGGTGGTCACTATACTGACCGCAATCCTGAACTTAACACCGCAACTAGAAGTAGCCGTGGAGTGTTATATGTTATTATTGTGGCGACGCTTCTCATGTCATTTCTGTCTGCCCTAAGCGGACAAAGAGGATCGCCAGTTCAATTACCATCATGTTGTGAATTCCGTTCTTGGTTGTAAGTAGTATTTTTGTGAGTTCTGCTCTTGGGCTCCTCCTGTGGTCTTTAGTGGTATTGCTGCTTCTTGGATTTAGCTTCTCAGCTGTTTCCTTTGATTGTCTTTTGGGCTCGGCTATATTAGTCTGGCCTTAGCCCTCAATCAATGCCAGTTGTCATTTGTCTCTGCCTGGAGTCATTGCTCTTTGGATTGTCCTGACACTCTGACCAAGTTCTGCAAAGCTAAGTCCTTCTATGTCCTTTGCGGTTCACTTATTGTGGACTTGTTGTTTTGTACTGTCTTGTTTTTTGCTCATTTGTCCAGTTTATCAGTATGGATCTATTTAGCTAAACTGGAAGCTCTGGGCAGCAGAGTTTCCCCTCCACACCATTAGTTAGGTGTGGAGATTTTTGCATTTCTCTGCGGTGGACTTTTTCTAGTTTTTTCTACTGACCGTACAGAGCTCTTTTCTGTACTTTCCTTTTTAGCTAGAAGTGGCCTCCTGTGCTCAATCTTGTTTCATACTACGTATGTCATTTAATTCTCCTCTCACAGTCATTACATGTGGGGGGCTGTCTTTCCTTTGGGGATTTTCTCTGAGGCAAGATAGTTTTCCTGCTTCTATCTTTAGGGGAAGTTAGCTCTTAGGCTGTGACGAGTTGCCTAGGGAGCGTTAGGAGCAATCCATGGCTGCTTCTAGTTGTGTGTTGAGATTAGGGTCTGCGGTCAGTATAGATACCACCTGCTCAGAGCTAGTCTCATGTCGCTCCATAATCACCAGACCATAACACCATCAGTACTGTACAACCTAAATTTCTGTTATCTGTGTCCTTGATCTACTCATTGTCATCATTTTCTGTCATGGCGTTTGTGGATTCAGGCACCGCCTTCAATTTAATGGACTTTGAGTTTGCCAAGCGTTGTGGTTTTCCCTTGCAGCCTCTGCAGAACCTTATTCCTTTAAGGGGCATTGATGCTACACCCTTGGCTAAAAATAAGCCCCAGTTTTGGACACAGGTGACAAGCCCATCAGGAAGATTGTCGATTTCTGGTGTTGCATAACTTGTATGATGCTATCGTGCTGGGTTTTCCGTGGTTGCAGGTACATAATCCTGTGTTGGATTGGAAGTCCATGTCTGTGACTAGTTGGGGTTGTCAGGGGGTTCATAATGATGTTCCTTTGATGTCAATCTCCTCTTCTTCCTCTTCTGAAATTCCAGAGTTTTTGTCTGATTTTCAGGATGTATTTGATGAGCCCAAGTCCAGTTTCCTTCCACCGCACAGGGACTGCGATTGTGCTATTGACTTTATTCCAGGCTGTAAGTTTCCTAAGGGTCGACTTTTCAACCTGTCTGTGCCTGAACATACCGCCATGCAGAGCTATATTAAGGAGTCTTTGGAGAAAGGGCATATTTGACCATCTTCTTCACCGTTGGGAGCGAGGTTCTTTTTTGTTGCTAAAAAATATGGTTCCTTGAGACCCTGTATAGATTATTGCCTCTTGAATAAGATCACGGTCAAGTTTCAATACCCTTTACCTTTGCTTTCCGATTTGTTTGCTAGGATTAAGGGAGCTAGTTGGTTTACTAAGATTGACCTTCGAGGGGCATATAACTTGTTCGTTTTAAGCAGGGTGATGAATGGAAAACTGCGTTTAACACGCCCGAAGGCCATTTTGAATACCTTGTGATGCCATTCGGACTCTCTAATGCTCCATCTGTTTTTCAGTCCTTCATGCATGATATCTTCCGGACTTATCTTGATTGTATATTTGGATGATATTTTGATTTTTTCCGATGATTGGGAGTCTCATGTGCAACAGGTCAGGATGGTATTTCGGATCCTTCGTGACAATGCTTTGTTTGTGAAAGGGTCTAAGTGTCTCTTTGGGGTGCAGAAGGTTTCTTTATTGGGCTTTATTTTTTCTCCCTCGTCTATAGAGATGGATCCGGTTATGGTTCAGGCCATTCATGATTGGATTCAGCCCACATCCGTGAAGAGCCTTCAGAAATTTTTGGGTTTTGCAAATTTTTATCGCCGTTTCATTGCTAATTTTTCCAGCGTGGTTAAACCCTTGACCGATTTGACGAAGAAAGGCGCTGATGTGGCGAATTGGTCCTCTGCGGCTGTCTCTGCCTTTCAGGAGCTTAAACGTCGATTTACTTCTGCTCCGGTGTTGCGCCAACCGGATGTTTCTCTTCCGTTTCAGGTTGAGGTTGACGCTTCTGAGATTAGGGCAGGGGCCGTTTTGTCTCAGAGGGATCCTATTGGTTCCTTAATGAAACCGTGTGCCTTCTTTTCCCGTAAGTTTTCGCCTGCTGAACGCAATTATGATGTCGGCAATCAGGAGTTGTTGGCTATGAAGTGGGCGTTTGAGGAGTGGCGACATTGGCTTGAGGGAGCTAAGCACCGTATTGTGGTCTTGACCGATCATAAGAATTTGATTTACCTCGAGTCTGCTAAACGGCTGAATCCTAGACAGGCTCGATGGTCCTTGTTTTTTTCCCGTTTTGATTTCGTGGTCTCGTACCTTCCGGGTTCTAAGAATATTAAGGCTGATGCCCTCTCTAGGAGTTTTTTTGCCTGATTCTCCTGAGGTCTTAGAGCCGGTCGTTATTCTGAAAGAGGGGGTGGTCCTTTCTGCCATTTCCCCTGATTTACGACGGGTTCTTCAGGAATTTCAAGCTGACAAACCTGACCGCTGTCCTGTGGGGAAACTGTTTGTTCCTGAGAGATGGACTAGTAGAGTGATTTCTGAGGTTCACTGTTCCGTGTTGGCTGGTCATCCTGGCATTTTTGGTACCAGAGATTTGGTTGGTAGGTCCTTTTGGTGGCCTTCATTGTCGCGTGATGTGCGTTCTTTTGTGCAGTCCTGTGGGACTTATGCACGGACCAAGCCTTGTTGTTCCCGTGCTACTGGGTTGCTTTTGCCATTTCCAGTCCCTGAGAGGCCCTGGACGCATATTTCGATGGATTTTATTTCTGATCTTCCTGTCTCCCAGAAGATGTCTGTTATCTGTGTTGTTTGTGACTGGTTCTCTAAGATGGTTCATTTGGTGCCTTTGCCTAAATTGCCTTCCTCTTCTGATTTGGTTCCGTTGTTTTTTCAGCATGTCGTTCGTTTGCTTGGTATTCCGGAGAATATTGTGTCCGACAGAGGTTCCCAGTTTGTTTCTAGGTTTTGGCGGGCCTTTTGTGCTAGGCTGGGCATTGATTTGTCTTTTTCTTCTGCATTTCATCCTCAGACAAATGGCCAGACTGAGCGAACTAATCAGACTTTGGAGACTTATTTGAGATGCTTTGTGTCTGCTGATCAGAATGATTGGGTGGCTTTCTTGCCATTGGCCGAGTTTGCCCTTAATAATTGGGCTAGTTCGGCTACCTTGGTTTCGCCTTTCTTTTGTAATTTTGGTTTTCATCCTCGTTTTTCTTCTGGGCAGGTTGAGCCTTCTGACTGTCCTGGT
This sequence comes from Ranitomeya imitator, assembly GCF_032444005.1. Classification (NCBI taxonomy): domain Eukaryota; kingdom Metazoa; phylum Chordata; class Amphibia; order Anura; family Dendrobatidae; genus Ranitomeya; species Ranitomeya imitator. The sequence continues at coordinate 561,030,888 of NC_091284.1, read as the reverse complement.
GTGGATTCTGTGATGGACAGGTTGCAGCAGATTTGGGCTCATGTGGTGGACAATTTGGTGTTGTCTCAAGAGGGGGCTCACCGTTTTGCTAATCATCGTCGGTGTGTTGGTTCCCGGCTTCGGGTTGGGGATCTGGTCTGGTTGTCTTCCCGTCATGTTCCTATGAAGGTTTCTTCTCCTAAGTTTAAGCCTCGGTTTATTGGTCCTTATAGGATTTCTGAGATTATTAATCCGGTGTCTTTTCGACTGGCGCTTCCGGCCTCTTTTGCTATCCATAATGTCTTCCATAGATCTTTGTTGCGGAAATATGTGGAACCCGTTGTTCCCTCTGTTGATCCTCCGGCCCCTGTGTTGGTTGATGGGGAGTTGGAATATGTTGTTGAGAAGAGTTTGGATTCCCGTTTTTCGAGGCGGAAGCTTCAGTACCTGGTCAAATGGAAGGGTTATGGCCAGGAGGATAATTCTTGGGTTTTTGCCTCTGATGTCCATGCTGTTGATTTGGTCCGTGCCTTTCATCTGGCTCATCCTGATCGTCCTGGGGGCCCTGGGGAGGGTTCGGTGACTGGGATATTTAAGTGTGCAGGATTCATTAGCCCTTGCCAGTTGTCAATGTTCCTTGTGAAGTGTTTGATCACTTTCTGGCTTCTCCTGCTAGCTGCCAAATTCAGCAAAGATAAGTGTTTGGTTTTTTTGTGTCTGTGGCACACTGCTGTGTGCTTGTTTTTGTTTGTATTCCTGCTATAATTGTAGGATTCGCTGGAGTTGCAGATATACGCTCCTACATCTTTAGTTAGATGTAGGAAGTTTTTGTATATTCTGCTGTGGATATTTTTGAAGGGTTTTAATACTGACCACATAGAACTCTGTCCTATCCTGTCCTATTTAGCTAGAGTGGCCTCCTGTGCTAAATCCTGTTTTTCTGCCTGTGTTTGTTTTTTCCTCTCCGACTCACCGCCAATATTTGTGGGGGGCTGTCTATCCTTTGGGGATCTGCTCTGAGGCAAGATAGTATTCCTATTTCCATCTTTAGGGGTATTTAGTCCTCCGGCTGTGACGAGGTGTCTAGGATTGTTAGGTACACTCCATGGCTACTTCTAGTTGCGGTGTTAATTTCAGGATTGCGGTCAGTATAGTGACCACCTTCTCCAGTGAAAGTTCTCATGCTGCTCCATGGTCACCGGATCATAACAACTAAGCGGTCAGTATTAAAACCCTACCAAAAATATCCACAGCAGAAATTACAAAAAACTCCACCATCTAACTAAAGATGTGGAGCGTATATCTGCAACTCCAGAGAATCCAGCAAGACAGAGAAAAACACTGACTCAATCTAAGCTGGACAAGAGAAAACAAATGAATAGCACAGAATTATTAAGCACACAGCATGTGTGCCACAGAAACAAAAACCAGACACTTATCTTTGCTGAAATGGCAGCAAGGCTGAAGGAACCAGACAAAGATCCAAAACCTCCCAGAACCATGGACAACTGGCAAGGACTAATGAATCCTGCACACCTAAATATCCCAGTCAGAACTGCAATCAGCAGATACACCTGGTATATAAATGGTATAGTCTCTAACTGGGTCGCTGTGACCAGTGGGGTACCGCAGAGGTCAGTATTGGGACCTGTTCTCTTCAACATATTCATTAATGATCTGGTAGAAGGTTTACACAGTAAAATATCGATATTTGCAGATGATACAAAACTATGTAAAGCAGTTAATACAAGAGAAGATAGTATTCTGCTACAGATGGATCTGGATAAGTTGGAAACTTGGGCTGAAAGGTGGCAGATGAGGTTTAACAATGATAAATGTAAGGTTATACACATGGGAAGAGGGAATCAATATCACCATTACACACTGAACGGGAAACCACTGGGTAAATCTGACAGGGAGAAGGACTTGGGGATCCTAGTTAATGATAAACTTACCTGGAGCAGCCAGTGCCAGGCAGCAGCTGCCAAGGCAAACAGGATCATGGGGTGCATTAAAAGAGGTCTGGATACACATGATGAGAGCATTATACTGCCTCTGTACAAATCCCTAGTTAGACCGCACATGGAGTACTGTGTCCAGTTTTGGGCACCGGTGCTCAGGAAGGATATAATGGAACTAGAGAGAGTACAAAGGAGGGCAACAAAATTAATAAAGTGGATGGGAGAACTACAATACCCAGATAGATTAGCGAAATTAGGATTATTTAGTCTAGAAAAAAGACGACTGAGGGGCGATCTAATAACCATGTATAAGTATATAAGGGGACAATACAAATATCTCTCTGAGGATCTGTTTATACCAAGGAAGGTGACGGGCACAAGGGGGCATTCTTTGCGTCTGGAGGAGAGAAGGTTTTTCCACCAACATAGAAGAGGATTCTTTACTGTTAGGGCAGTGAGAATCTGGAATTGCTTGCCTGAGGAGGTGGTGATGGCGAACTCAGTCGAGGGGTTCAAGAGAGGCCTGGATGTCTTCCTGGAGCAGAACAATATTGTATCATACAATTATTAGGTTCTGTAGAAGGACGTAGATCTGGGGATTTATTATGATGGAATATAGGCTGAACTGGATGGACAAATGTCTTTTTTCGGCCTTACTAACTATGTTACTATGTTACTATGTTACCTGGCCAGGACTGCGACTCAGGGACAACTGCATTCCCACCTACAACCACTGGATGGAACCCAAAAGCAGAATTCACAACAGACCAGGTTTCTCAGGTTGAGCAGTATGAAATGCCCGAACCAACCTAACCTCATGGACATTGGCAGCAGGTACCCACGTCCTTTCCTCAGGACCGTACCCTCTCCGGTGTACCAGATATTGGAGAGATCGACGAACTAAATGAGAATCCATAACCCTGGAAATCTGGAACTCGAGATTTCTATCAACAAGGACCGGAGATGGAGGTGAAAGGTACTGATTGGATGACACCACAACCTTTTTGAGTAAGGAGCGATGAAAAACATTATGGATCTTAAATGACTGAGGCAAAGCCAGCCGAAAAGCAACGGAATTCACGACGGCCACAATCCTATAAGGGCCAATGAACCTAGGGCCCAATGTCCAAGAGGGAACTCTCAGCTTAATATTTTTCGAGGACAACCAAACCCAATCACCCACACACAGGTCCGGACTTTCCACACGTCTCCGATCTGCCGCATTCTTATACCTGGAACCCATCCTCTTTAATTTTTCAAGAACCCCTTGCCATACGGAAATGATGGATGAAGAAAACCTCTCCTCTTCAGGAACACCTGAGGAATCCCTCCTATTAAATGAACTAGATTGAGGATGAAAACCATATGCCCCGAAAAACGGGGACTTACCAGTAGACTCATGAGTACGATTGTTCATAGCAAATTCTGCTAACGGTAAGTATTTAACCCAGTCCTCCTGATTCTCTGAGATGAAACACCTGAGATAAGTCTCAAGATTTTGTTTTATGCGTTCAGTCTGACCATTGGATTGGGGATGAAAAGCTGAAGAAAACAACAAATGAGTCCCCTGCCGGCTGCAGAAAGCCCTCCAAAACTTAGAAATAAACTGCACCCCCCGGTCTGAGACAATATCTGAAGGAATACCATGCAGTCTCACAACCTCCTTAATAAAGACCTGTGCCAGAGTCTTAGCATTTGGTAATGCGGGGAGCGCAATGAAATGAGACATCTTGCTAAATCTATCAACTACGACTAAAATAACTGTATTACCCTCCGAAACCGATAAGTCAATGATGAAGTCTATTGACAAATGAGTCCAAGGTCTATTGGGAATCTCCAAAGGTTGGAGAGACCCAGACGGGTGAGAACGAGAGGACTTGGAACGTGCACACACACTGCAGGCAGCGACATACTCCTGTACATCATGTCTTAACCCAGACCACCAAAAACGCCGAGTGAGTAGGTCCGTGGTAACCTTACTTCCAGGATGTCCAGCCAAAACTGAGTCATGATGCTCATTTATGACCCTGAGACGGAGATTAGCTGGAACAAAAAGTTTACCTAACGGACAGGCTGCTGGGGCATCCCCCTGAGCCTCTATCACCTCTTTCTCAAGATCAGAATTAATTGCGGTGACTACTACACCCTTCTGCAGTATAGGACCTGGTTCACAATTATCCCCACCCCCTGGGAAACAACAGGATAACGCATCAGCCTTGACATTCTTATTTCCTGGCCGGTAAATAATGTAGAAATTGAACCTGGCGAAGAACAGAGACCACCTTGCCTGCCTAGGTGTAAGACGCTTTGCAGATTGTAAATATAACAGATTTTTGTGATCTGTGATCACCATGACAGGGTGAAGTGCTCCCTCCAAAAAATGACGCCATTCCTCAAATGCCCATTTAATTGCCAACAGCTCCCTGTTACCAATGTCATAATTCTTCTCCGTAGGAGATAATTTTCTCGAGAAAAATGCACACGGACGCCACTTACTCGGAGAAATCCCCTGAGACAATACAACTCCCACCCCTACCTCAGAGGCATCCACCTCTACCACAAATGGCTGAGTGATGTCAGGCTGTATTAATATGGGTGCAGTGGAAAAACACTTTTTCAAAGTTTCAAAAGCTTTACTGGCCGCACTGGACCATACGGAGAAATCCGTGCCTCTCTTGGTCATGTCGGTCAATGGTTTGGCTACCACTGAAAAGTCTTTAATAAATTTGCGATAGAAATTTGCAAAACCTAAAAACCTCTTTAAAGCTTTAAGGTCCTCAGGATGATCCCCCTCCAAGACCACTCTGACCTTAGCCGGATCCATACGAAAACCTGTGGAGGATAAGAAATAACCCAGAAACGGAATCTCTTTAACCGCGATCATGCATTTCTCAAGTTTGGCAAACAGTTTATTATCCCTGAGTGCCTGAAGGACCTGCTGTACATGATCCTGATGGGACTCGAGGTCAGGGGAATAAATTAAGATGTCATCGAGATATACCACCACAAACCTACCTATTAAGTGACTAAATATATCATTGACAAAGTGTTGAAACACAGCAGGAGCATTACTTAACCCAAAAGGCATAACCAAGTTCTCGTAATGTCCCTCTGGAGTATTAAACGCTGTCTTCCATTCATCCCCCTCCTTCATCTGAATGAGATTATATGCCACCCTGAGATCTAATTTGGAGAACCATTTAGCCCCCACAATTTGGTTAAAGAGGTCCGGAATAAGAGGGAGCAGAAAAGAATCCCGGACCGTAATCTGATTTAATTCACGGAAGTCTAAGCATGGGCGTAAACCCCCGTCCTTCTTTTTAACAAAAAAGAACCCGGCAGCAATGGGTGATGACGAGGGTCTGATATGACCCTTGGCCAGACTTTCCGTGTTATAGTTCTTCATGGCCTGTCTCTCTGGAGCAGAGATGTTGTATAGCCTACTCTTAGGCAGTTTAGCACCAGGAATGAGACATATGGCGCAATCATAAGGACGGTGTGTTAGGGGTCGAGTTCCCGCTTCTGCACAGGGGGAATCTCGAGCCACCTCCGCTGTGGTCTCCCATTCTTGTCCAGCTGCAGTGGAGTCTGCTCAGCAAAGACGTCGGTCCCAGCGTCTTGCTCATTCTCACTCTGTTCTGAGAGTTACTGCTGCTTCTCCAGTCTCTGCCATTAAAGTCAGCGCTGGTCAGCAGCGAGCGGACTTCTCTGGGACTAAGTCCTTGTCTGCACGTACTGAGCATGTCCAGGGTAAGATCTCCCATTGGAGATCGAGGGTCATGTGCTCAGGCTCTGCAGCACATTCCATTGGTCCTTTTGGCAGGTCTTGGAAGGGCAAAGGTACTGTAGCCACTTCCTGTGCTGCTGCTATATAAACTGCGCATGACCGCACGGCCATGCGCTAGTATTGTCTTACTATTGAATACGTGTGTTTGTTGTGAGTGCAAGTCGTTCATTAAATACCCCTACCCTATTGTATGACTGTTCGCGTATGGAGTATGGCTGCTATCTAGCGCCCGACTAATCACTCAACGTGTCACACACGTATCAGCGTCTATTGCTGTGACCGCCAGTGCGGCGCCACGCGCCAGTAGTGCGCTTCCTGACCCACGTCTGGGTGCTTAGTGGTGCCTGCCAGCACGGCACAGTTCGCACTTCGGTGCTCTAATTATAAGAGTTGCCTAACACACCCTGTTGCGGTGTTGTGTCAGCAAGTGGTCTAATCGGACTTCAATCCTGTGTCTTGGGGTTGTGTTCGCTGACTCCTTGCTTGCACTCTTTAGTGCGGTATTGCGGACCTGTGGTTTTACTGGGTTCGCTTCCACCGCCATATTACGCTGCCATTTACTAGCAGCAGGTTTTTACCTGCACGGTGGACCCCGGACTGCGAACGCATCTATTACATCTTTCTTGGTGCGTTCCGCCAGTCTTAACAGAATACTAGCGCCAGGGTCTGGCTAGTAAATGGCAGACGATCAGCGTTTACAGCGGTACATCCAGCAGCTGGAGGGAAGGTTGGCGGCTCTAGAGCGTTCAACCTCAGCTGTGGATGTCACTGCTGTCGCTGTTCAGGCTGCAAGTGTAGCCGCAGCCAGTTTGTCCGCTGCCACCTCTGCCCCGACTTTATCCCATCTCCCGCTTCCTGACAAGTTTGCTGGTGACAGTAAACAATGTCGCGGATTCGTAAGCCAGTGCTCCATACACCTTGAGCTCCTGGCGGCGCGTTTCCCTACGGAACGGGCGAAAGTGGGATTTATTTTATCTCTCTTGTCGGGCAGGGCGTTGGAGTGGGCAATGCCACTTTGGGAGCGTGATGACCGTGTGGTACAGAGTGCTCCGCTCTTTCTGGACGCTCTGAAGCAGGTCTTTTTGGGACCCCGTATTACACACGATACCGCACTCCAGTTATTGACAATCACTCAGGGTTCATCCGTGGTCAGTCAGTTTGCCATTCAGTTCCGGACTCTAGCCTCGGAGTTAGAGTGGTCGGATAAAGTTCTAATTCCGGTGTTCTGGAGGGGACTGGCAGACCACGTGAAGGACGCCTTAGCCACCAGGGAGATACCCGCCACACTGGAGGAGCTTATATCTCTATCTACCCGCATCGACCTCCGTTTTCACGAACGAAGGTTAGAGCAGACCCAGTGCAGGCAGAGGTTTAAACTGGCTCCCACCTTCGCCAGACCTCTTGAATCTTCCGTTTTGGCGTCCGACTCCCATGAGCCCATGGAGGTTTCTCGAGCGGGACCTAAGTCTCAGGCCGCTCGAGTACCCATGGTTTGTAAAAATTGTCACCAACGAGGACATTACACTAATAAATGTCCACGGCGGTCGGGAAAACGATCGCGTCTAGTAACCTTAGGGGGAGGTTCACTAGACACAGCGGCTTTTTCCTCCAAACTGTCCTTTAAAGGGACAATTCTGTTTGACTCATCCACTCTACCAGTCGAGCTTTGTGTGGATTCAGGAGCAGAGGGAAATTTCATGTCCTCTGCTTTTGCTCTGCGCCACGCTGTACCACTTGTTATGCTCACTGTTATGGCTGGCAATCAGGCAACACAGCGTGCAGTAATCAGCGCACATACAGAGATCTGGCAATAACCAAAAACAATAGGACGAGCTCTGAGACGTGGAATCTCTGTAGACTGCAGTACCTGATCTATCCTCACACAACTATAAGCAGCAGTGGATTGCGCCTAACAACTACCTATGCAACTCGGCACTGCCTGAGGAGCTGACTAGCCTGAAGATAGAAATACAAGCCTGACTTACCTCAGAGAAATACCCCAAAGGAATAGGCAGCCCCCCACATATAATGACTGTTAGCAAGATGAAAAGACAAACGTAGGAATGAAATAGATTCAGCAAAGTGAGGCCCGATATTCTAGACAGAGCGAGGATAGCAAAGAGAACTATGCAGTCTACAAAAAACCCTAAAACGAAAACCACGCAAAGGGGCAAAAAGACCCACCGTGCCGAACTAACAGCACGGCGGTGCACCCCTCTGCTTCTCAGAGCTTCCAGCAAAAGACAATAGCAAGCTGGACAGAAAAAAACAGAAAACAAACTGGAAGCACTTATCTAGCAGAGCAGCAGGCCACAGGAAAGATGCAGTAGCTCAGATCCAACACTGGAACATTGACAAGGAGCAAGGAAGACAGACTCAGGTGGAGCTAAATAGCAAGGCAGCCAACGAGCTCACCAAAACACCTGAGGGAGGAAGCCCAGAGACTGCAATACCACTTGTGACCACAGAAGTGAACTCAGCCACAGAATTCACAACAGTACCCCCCCCTTGAGGAGGGGTCACCGAACCCTCACCAGAACCCCCAGGCCGACCAGGATGAGCCACATGAAAGGCACGAACAAGATCTGGGGCATGGACATCAGAGGCAAAAACCCAGGAATTATCTTCCTGAGCATAACCCTTCCATTTGACCAGATACTGGAGTTTCCGTCTAGAGACACGAGAATCCAAAATCTTCTCCACAATATACTCCAATTCCCCCTCCACCAAAACAGGGGCAGGAGGCTCCACAGATGGAACCATAGGTGCCACGTATCTCCTCAACAACGACCTATGGAATACATTATGTATGGAAAAGGAGTCTGGGAGGGTCAGACGAAAAGACACCGGATTGAGAATCTCAGAAATCCTATACGGACCAATAAAACGAGGTTTAAATTTAGGAGAGGAAACCTTCATAGGAATATGACGAGAAGATAACCAAACCAAATCCCCAACACGAAGTCGGGGTCCCACACGGCGTCTGCGATTAGCGAAAAGCTGAGCCTTCTCCTGGGACAAGGTCAAATTGTCCACTACCTGAGTCCAGATCTGCTGCAACCTGTCCACCACAGAATCCACACCAGGACAGTCCAAAGACTCAACCTGTCCTGAAGAGAAACGAGGATGGAACCCAGAATTGCAGAAAAATGGAGAGACCAAGGTAGCCGAGCTGGCCCGATTATTAAGGGCGAACTCAGCCAACGGCAAAAATGACACCCAATCATCCTGGTCAGCGGAAACAAAACATCTCAGATATGTTTCCAAGGTCTGATTGGTTCGTTCGGTCTGGCCATTAGTCTGAGGATGGAAGGCCGAGGAGAAAGATAGGTCAATGCCCATCCTACCACAAAAGGCTCGCCAGAACCTCGAGACAGACTGGGAACCTCTGTCAGAAACAATATTCTCAGGAATGCCATGTAAACGAACCACATGCTGGAAGAACAAAGGCACCAAATCAGAGGAGGAAGGCAATTTAACCAAGGGCACCAGATGGACCATTTTAGAAAAGCGATCACAGACCACCCAAATGACCGACATTTTTTGAGAAACGGGAAGGTCAGAAATGAAATCCATCGAAATATGTGTCCAAGGCCTCTTCGGGACCGGCAAGGGCAAAAGCAACCCACTGGCACGTGAACAGCAGGGCTTAGCCCTAGCACAAATTCCACAGGACTGCACAAAAGCACGCACATCCCGTGACAGAGATGGCCACCAGAAGGATCTAGCAACCAACTCCCTGGTACCAAAGATTCCTGGATGACCGGCCAGCACCGAACAATGAAGTTCAGAGATAACTTTACTAGTCCACCTATCAGGGACGAACAGTTTCTCGGCCGGACAACGATCAGGTTTATTAGCCTGAAATTTCTGCAACACTCTCCGCAAATCAGGGGAGATGGCAGACACAATGACTCCTTCCTTGAGGATACTCGCCGGCTCAGATAACCCCGGAGAGTCGGGCACAAAACTCCTAGACAGAGCATCCGCCTTCACATTTTTAGAGCCCGGAAGGTATGAAATCACAAAATCAAAACGAGCAAAAAATAACGACCAACGGGCCTGTCTAGGATTCAAGCGCTTGGCAGACTCGAGATAAGTCAAGTTCTTATGATCAGTCAATACCACCACGCGATGCTTAGCACCCTCAAGCCAATGACGCCACTCCTCGAATGCCCACTTCATGGCCAGCAACTCTCGGTTGCCCACATCATAATTACGCTCAGCAGCAGAAAATTTCCTGGAAAAGAAAGCACATGGTTTGAACACTGAGCAACCAGAACCTCTCTGTGACAAAACCGCCCCTGCACCAATCTCAGAAGCATCAACCTCGACCTGGAACGGAAGAGAAACATCAGGTTGACACAACACAGGGGCACAGCAAAAACGACGCTTCAACTCCTGAAAAGCTTCCACGGCAGCAGAAGACCAATTAACCAAATCAGCACCCTTCTTGGTCAAATCGGTCAATGGTCTGGCAATGCTAGAAAAATTACAGATGAAGCGACGATAAAAATTAGCAAAGCCCAGGAATTTCTGCAGACTTTTTAGAGATGTCGGCTGAGTCCAATCCTGGATGGCCTGAACCTTAACCGGATCCATCTCGATAGTAGAAGGGGAAAAGATGAACCCCAAAAATGAAACTTTCTGCACACCGAAGAGACACTTTGATCCCTTCACGAACAAGGAATTAGCACGCAGTACCTGGAAAACCATTCTGACTTGCTTCACATGAGACTCCCAATCATCTGAGAAGATCAAAATGTCATCCAAGTAAACAATCAAGAATTTATCCAGATACTCACGGAAAATGTCATGCATAAAAGACTGAAAAACAGATGGAGCATTGGCAAGTCCGAACGGCATCACCAGATACTCAAAATGACCCTCGGGCGTATTAAATGCCGTTTTCCATTCATCTCCCTGCCTGATTCTCACCAGATTATACGCACCACGAAGATCAATCTTAGTAAACCAACTAGCCCCCTTAATCCGAGCAAACAAGTCAGAAATCAATGGCAAGGGATACTGAAACTTAACAGTGATCTTATTAAGAAGGCGGTAATCAATACACGGTCTTAGCGAACCATCCTTCTTGGCTACAAAAAAGAACCCTGCTCCCAATGGTGACGACGATGGGCGAATATGTCCCTTCTCCAGGGACTCCTTCACATAACTGCGCATAGCGGTGTGTTCAGGTACGGACAAATTAAATAAACGACCCTTAGGGAATTTACTACCAGGAATCAAATCGATAGCACAATCACAATTCCTATGCGGAGGTAGGGCATCAGACTTGGACTCTTCAAATACATCCTGAAAGTCCGACAAGAACTCTGGGATGTCAGAAGGAATGGATGACGAAATAGACAAAAATGGAACATCACCATGTACTCCCTGACAACCCCAGCTGGTTACCGACATAGAGTTCCAATCCAATACTGGATTATGGGTTTGTAGCCATGGCAACCCCAACACGACCACATCATGCAAATTATGCAGTACCAGAAAGCGAATAACTTCCTGATGTGCAGGAGCCATGCACATGGTCAGCTGGGCCCAGTACTGAGGCTTATTCTTGGCCAAAGGTGTAGCATCAATTCCTCTCAACGGAATAGGACACCGCAAAGGCTCCAAGAAAAATCCACAACGTTTAGCATAATCCAAATCCATCAGATTCAGGGCAGCGCCTGAATCCACAAACGCCATGAAAGAATACGATGACAAAGAGCACATTAAGGTAATGGACAAAAGGAATTTGGACTGTACAGTACCAATAACGGCAGAGCTATCGAACCGCCTAGTGCGTTTAGGACAATTAGAAATAGCATGAGTAGAATCACCACAATAGAAACACAGTCTGTTCAGACGTCTGTGTTCTTGCCGTTCTACTTTAGTCATAGTCCTGTCGCACTGCATAGGCTCAGGTTTACTCTCAGGCAGTACCGCCAGATGGTGCACAGATTTACGCTCGCGCAAGCGACGACCGATCTGAATGGCCAAGGACATAGACTCATTCAAACCAGCAGGCATAGGAAATCCCACCATTACATCCTTAAGAGCTTCAGAGAGACCCTTTCTGAACAAAGCCGCTAGTGCAGATTCATTCCACAGAGTGAGTACTGACCATTTCCTAAATTTCTGACAATATACTTCTACATCATCCTGACCCTGGCATAAAGCCAGCAGATTTTGCTCAGCCTGATCCACTGAATTAGGCTCATCGTAAAGCAATCCGAGCGCCAGGAAAAATGCATCAACATTACTCAATGCAGAATCTCCTGGTGCAAGAGAAAACGCCCAGTCCTGTGGGTCGCCGCGCAAAAAAGAAATAATAATCAAAACCTGTTGAATAGGATTACCAGAAGAATGAGGTTTCAAGGCCAAAAATAGCTTACAATTATTTCTGAAGCTCAGGAACTTAGTTCTGTCACCAAAAAACAAATCAGGAATCGGAATTCTTGGTTCTAGCATCGATTTCTGATCAATAGTATCTTGAATCTTTTGTACATTTACAACGAGATTATCCATTGAGGAGCACAGAGCCTGAATATCCATGTCCACAGCTGTGTCCTGAAGCACTCCAATGTCTAGGGGAAAAAAAAGACTGAAGACAGAGCTAAGAAAAAAAAATGATGTCAGGATTTCTTTTTTCCCTCTATTGGGAATCATTGGTGTGGCTCCTTGTACTGTTATGGCTGGCAATCAGGCAACACAGCGTGCAGTAATCAGCGCACATACAGAGATCTGGCAATAACCAAAAACAATAGGACGAGCTCTGAGACGTGGAATCTCTGTAGACTGCAGTACCTGATCTATCCTCACACAACTATAAGCAGCAGTGGATTGCGCCTAACAACTACCTATGCAACTCGGCACTGCCTGAGGAGCTGACTAGCCTGAAGATAGAAATACAAGCCTGACTTACCTCAGAGAAATACCCCAAAGGAATAGGCAGCCCCCCACATATAATGACTGTTAGCAAGATGAAAAGACAAACGTAGGAATGAAATAGATTCAGCAAAGTGAGGCCCGATATTCTAGACAGAGCGAGGATAGCAAAGAGAACTATGCAGTCTACAAAAAACCCTAAAACGAAAACCACGCAAAGGGGCAAAAAGACCCACCGTGCCGAACTAACAGCACGGCGGTGCACCCCTCTGCTTCTCAGAGCTTCCAGCAAAAGACAATAGCAAGCTGGACAGAAAAAAACAGAAAACAAACTGGAAGCACTTATCTAGCAGAGCAGCAGGCCACAGGAAAGATGCAGTAGCTCAGATCCAACACTGGAACATTGACAAGGAGCAAGGAAGACAGACTCAGGTGGAGCTAAATAGCAAGGCAGCCAACGAGCTCACCAAAACACCTGAGGGAGGAAGCCCAGAGACTGCAATACCACTTGTGACCACAGAAGTGAACTCAGCCACAGAATTCACAACAGCTCACCAAACCTGTAACTGTTAGAGTTGTGAATGGGTCGACACTTCCACAACAAATCACACACCAGACTGTTCCATTCTCGTTGTCCATGTCCCCTTCCCACCAGGAGATTATTTCCCTTCTAGTCCTACCCGAGGGAATGGATGAGATTTTACTGGGAATACCCTGGCTCCGTTACCACTCCCCACATATTGAGTGGTCCTCTGGGAGAATATTGGGTTGGAGTAAGTCTTGTATGGGCAGGTGTGTGAGTGAGTGTGTACAGGTCTCTACTACCGAGGTACCCGCAGACCTTTTATCTCTTCCAAGGTACTATTGGTGCTATGCAGATGTATTCTCTAAAAAGGCAGCAGAGACTCTACTGCCTCATCGCCCCTATGACTGTCCTATTGACCTCTTGCCTGGAGCTGAACCTCCTCGGGGAAGGGTATATCCCCTCTCTCTCCCTGAGATGGAGGCTATGTCTCAATACATCCAGGAGAATTTGGCAAGAGGATTCATTAGGAAGTCAGTGTCTCCTGCAGGGGCGGGATTCTTCTTCGTACAGAAGAAGAACGGGGAATTACGTCCTTGCATCGATTACAGGGGTCTCAATGCTATCACCATTAAAAATAAGTACCCGTTGCCCCTGATATCGGAGCTCTTTGACAGGCTAAGGGGAGCAAAGATATTCACCAAACTAGATCTGCGGGGTGCCTACAACTTGATTCGCATCCGTGAGGGGGACGAATGGAAAACGGCTTTCAATACCAGGGATGGGCACTATGAGTACCTGGTGATGCCCTTCGGGCTCTGTAATGCCCCAGCCGTTTTTCAGGACTTTGTCAACGATATCTTCCGGGATATGCTTTCCACCTCGGTTGTAGTCTATCTGGATGATATTCTCATCTTCTCTCCAGATATTGACTCCCACCGGAGAGATGTTGGCAGAGTCTTCGAACTCTTACGGGCGAATTCCTTATATGCAAAGTTGGAGAAGTGTGTGTTTGAACAGGAGTCCTTGCCTTTCCTGGGCTATATCATCTCGGCCCAGGGATTGGCTATGGATCCTGCCAAACTACAAGCAGTGATGGACTGGCAGGAACCCCATTCTCTTAAAGCGGTGCAGCGCTTTATGGGGTTCATAAATTACTATCGCCAGTTCATTCCCCACTTCTCAACTTTGGTAGCTCCCTTGGTATCCCTCACCAAGAAGGGAGCGAATCCCAAATCATGGTCCGAAGGGGTCTCCAAGGCCTTCACTTCTATAAAGTCCCATTTTGCCAGTGCTCCTATCTTACATCGTCCCGATGTGGGTAAGCCATTCCTTTTGGAAGTGGATGCCTCATCCGTTGGTGCTGGAGCAGTCCTCTATCAAAAGGATGCTCAGGGTCGGAAGCACCCATGCTTCTTTTTCTCAAAGACCTTCACACCAGCGGAGAGAAATTACTCCATCGGGGATAGAGAGTTGCTGGCAATGAAGTTGGCCTTTTCGGAGTGGAGACATCTCTTGGAGGGTGCTCGGTTCCCATTCCAAGTTTTCACGGATCACAAGAATTTGGTCTATTTACAAACAGCCCAGCGGCTGAATTCTCGTCAGGCCAGATGGTCCTTGTTTTTCTCCTGGTTCCACTTTACCCTACATTATCTCGCCGGGGAGAAGAACATTCGTGCTGACGCTCTCTCTCGCTCCTTCGTGTCAGCTGAGGAGGAGGAGGACGAGCCTCGGCTCATTGTCCCTTCGGAGAGTCTGAGAACTGTAGCTCCGGTTTCGCTGGAGTCTGTGCCCCCGGGCAAGACTTTTGTTCCCATCAATTTGCGTCCGGAGGTTCTCGCTTGGGCTCATTCATCCAGAGTGGGTGGACATCTGAGCTACTGGCGAGGACGTACTGGTGGCCACATATGGTTCGTGACGTCGGAGACTACGTTCAGGCATGTGTCTCTTGTGCCAAGAATAAGTCTTCCCGACAACGGCCAGCTGGTTTGTTATACCCTCTGCCGGTGGCAGACAGGCCCTGGGAGATGGTCGGGATGGATTTTGTTGTGGGTCTGCCCAAGTCTCGTGGCTGTACCATTATTTGGGTAATCACCGACCATTTTTCTAAAATGGTGCATTTGGTGCCGCTTCCCTGGTTACCTTCTGCACGGGCCTTGGCAGCGTTGTTTGTCAAACACATCTTTCGTCTTCACGGTATGCCAGACAAAATTGTCAGTGACCGAGGTCCCCAGTTTGCGTCTCGGTTCTGGAGAGAGCTTTGTCGTCTTCTCAGTATCGAGTTGAATCTCTCTTCGGCTTATCATCCCGAGACGAATGGGTTGGTAGAGAGAGCCAACCAGACCTTGGTCACATATCTGCGACATTTTGTTTCGGCTAAGCAGGATGACTGGGCATCTTTGCTACCGTGGGCGGAGTTTGCTCTTAACAATGCCGTCGCTGATTCCACTGGACAGACTCCATTCCTCCTTAACTATGGTCAGCATCCGCGGGTACCTGTGCCCATGCCCGTGTCTTCCGCCGATTCCAGGGTGGCAGACTGGGCTGTGGAGGCACGGGACATTTGGGATCGCACTCAGGATGCCATTCAGGCTTCCAAGGAGAGAATGAGGTCCTCCGCCGATGCACATCGGCGCCCCGCTCCAACCTTTGCTCCTGGCGACTTGGTGTGGCTCTCTGCCCGTAACATCAGACTGCGAGTTGAGTCTACCAAGTTTGCACCTCGCTACTTAGGTCCTTTTAAAGGTCCTCGAACAGGTTAATCCTGTGGTTTACCGTCTGGCCCTTCCTCCACGCCTAGGTATCACCGACACCTTTCACGTGTCCCTCCTTAAGCCCGTCTACATGTCCCGGTTTTCTGAGTCATCTACTGGGACGTCGGGTTCGTCTACGGACGATTACGAGGTGAACGCTATCTTGGGGTACAAGGTGGTTCGTGGCAAAAAATTTTATTTGGTGAATTGGAGGGGTTATGGTCCTGAGGATAGATCCTGGGAGCCTGCTGAGCACATTCGGGCTCCGCAGCTCATTGCTGCCTTCGAACGTAGTGAGGCCCAAGGAGGGGGGGGCCCTAGGAGGGGGGTAATGTTAGGGGTCGAGTTCCCGCTTCTGCACAGGGGGAATCTCGAGCCACCTCCGCTGCGGTCTCCCATTCTTGTCCAGCCGCAGTGGAGTCTGCTCAGCAAAGACGTCGGTCCCAGCGTCTTGCTCATTCTCACTCTGTTCTGAGAGTTACTGCTGCTTCTCCAGTCTCTGCCATTAAAGTCAGTGCTGGTCAGCAGCGAGCGGACTTCTCTGGGACTAAGTCCTTGTCTGCACGTACTGAGCATGTCCAGGGTAAGATCTCCCATTGGAGATCGAGGGTAATGTGCTCAGGCTCTGCAGCACATTCCATTGGTCCTTTTGGCAGGTCTTGGAAGGGCAAAGGTACTGTAGCCACTTCCTGTGCTGCTGCTATATAAACTGCGCATGACCGCACGGCCATGCGCTAGTATTGTCTTACTATTGAATACGTGTGTTTGTTGTGAGTGCAAGTCGTTCATTAAATACCCCTACCCTATTGTATGACTGTTCGCGTATGGAGTATGGCTGCTATCTAGCGCCCGACTAATCACTCAACGTATCACACACGTATCAGCGTCTATTGCTGTGACCGCCTGTGCGGCGCCACGTGCCAGTAGTGCGCTTCCTGACCCACGTCTGGGTGCTTAGTGGTGCCTGCCAGCACGGCACAGTTCGCACTTCGGTGCTCTAATTATAAGAGTTGCCTAACACACCCTGTTGCGGTGTTGTGTCAGCAAGTGGTCTAATCGGACTTCAATCCTGTGTCTTGGGGTTGTGTTCGCTGACTCCTTGCTTGCACTCTTAAGTGCGGTATTGCGGACCTGTGGTTTTACCGGGTTCGCTTCAACCGCCATATTACGCTGCCATTTACTAGCAGCAGGTTTTTACCTGCACGGTGGACCCCGGACTGCGAACGCATCTATTACATCTTTCTTGGTGCGTTCCGCCAGTCTTAACACGGTGTGAAGGTAGCTCTCGACTCCCCTCCTCCGAGAATACATCCTCAAAATCTGAGATGAACTCTGGCAAAACCTGAGAACTCAATCCGGCCAGCCGAGTACCCAGGCAATGTTCCTGACAAAACTCACTCCATCTAGTAATCTCCCGAGTCTGCCAGTCTAACACCGGGTTGTGTAACGTGAGCCATGGTAAACCGAGAACTACAGGCGACGGCAACCCCCCCAACACATAACAATCTAATGACTCAGAGTGCAACGCCCCTATTTGTAGGCTCACCCCACGGACGATCTGAGTGAAAGTCCCCTGGCTCAAGGGTGCAGAATCAATGGCAATTATAGGTATGGGTCTAGACAACTCTTGAGTCTTAAACCCATGTGCCTGAACAAACCCTGCATCAATTAAATTAAACCCTGCCCCAGAGTCCAGAAAGGCAGAGATATTGAACCTATTTTCCCCAAGATGAATCTCGGCTGGTAGGAAAAATTGAGGTTTACCCAAAGAGGAAATTAGTACACCCGAGTTGCCAACCTCCCCGCAACCCGGGCTCAATAGTTTTCCGGCGGTTGTCTTCTAGAAGGACACACATTCACATAATGACCCATTCTGCCACAAAAAAACCATGCACCTTCCTTACGCCATACTACTGCAGCCCCCTTAGAATGAGAAGCGCCACCCAACTGCATAGATTCTCCTAGAGACTCAGATTCTGGTGGTGAGTCCAAATCTGAATTACCCTTGAATAGCGGCGATTCATTAAGTATCTGACGCAGGCGGCGGTCCACACGGATCGCAAGAGACATAGCTGCCTCCAGTGTGGTTGGTGTCTCCTGTAGGGCAAAGGCATCTTTTACTTTATCAGATAGGCCCTGATAAAATTGACTGTGGAGTGCAGGGTCATTCTACATTGTGTCAGTAGCCCATCTCCGAAACTCAGAGCAGTACTCCTCTACTGGCTAGTCTCCCTGTGTAAGATGGCATATTGTGGACTCAGCGAGGGAGACGCGGTGAGGATCATCATACACTTGACCTAAGCCTCGAAAAAACTCCTCCACAGTCCGTAACGGCAAAGCGTCAGCGGGAAGTGAAAATGCCCAGGTCTGAGGGGCACCTTGTAGGAGCGATACTATAATTCCAACCCTCTGCTCCTCTGAACCTGAAGTTTGAGGACGCAACCTAAAATACAATTTACAGGCCTCCCTGAAAGTAACAAATTTGTCACGCCACCCAGAGAACCTGTCAGGTAACGCAATTTTAGGCTCCAGCTAAGCTTGTGGAGGTGTAGCAACCCCTGCAGTGGCCACCGGAGTGCGCTGCACAACCGCCGAGCAGAGGTCAGCCACCTCTAGACTGAGTTGCTGCATTTGTCCAGCTAAAGCAGCAATGGGGTCCATATTGAACCAAGAAAAATCTTTAAGGTCAGTGATACTGTCACGCCATAAGCGGTGATAAAGGAGCAGGACGGCGTACTGGGACCGGCACCTGTCCCTACCACTTTAATGGGGCCCTGGCTTTCCCTTATCTTGGGGGTACCTATGATGGTTAGGAGGCCCGAGCCGCCAGCGTATCCCTGTCTCCTGTGCAGGCCCTATCAGTAGCCCCCTCTCCCCCAAAGGAGGTGGACTGCACCAGTGTAACAATACAACAAATTACAGGGTATACAGACAAGGTAACTAAAAGACTCTAACTCACCAAATGCTCACACAACCACAGAGGAACACAGAGAAGGGAAGAGATGGAATAAACTTAGGAAGGAAAACAGGTTTAACAAGCAACCAAAACAGCAGACACCAATCTCTGTAAATAAACCTCCAACACCAACACCATGCTCCATCAACCTCCAAGCCAGGCAGTAGAACTGATCACTGACACTAGCTGTAGTCAGGACTGGGTCTATATAGAGGATCAGATTAAGAAATTCACTTCAGCTGAGAGAGACCCAGCTCTCAGCAATGAGGTTAACTCCTGCACTGCTGGCACAAAGCAGCCAGGTCAGAAAACAGGTGAAGAGCTTCTGTTCACTGTGTGTGAACGAGGCCCAGAGCGCTGCAGTTCTCTGGAACCTCTCTGTCGCGGTAGTCCCGTGACAGCTACATTGTCAGCACCACCCAGTCTTAAACATGGTCCAGTCTCAGCACCCAAGAGTCTGGATCACTTAATCCTCACCCTGATACTCCTTTCACTCACCATGCCGAGTCCCAGAAGACCAGTGATCCCACACTAGGACACTCAGAGGATCTCTTTGCATCATTATTTCTTGATTGTGGCCTATTACCCTGCATGTTCCAAAAGGTACAGGAGGACATGCTGTTTAGTGATGCACAAACCCTACAGCAGCCACTCAAGAAGATGACGGTGAGGAATGGCAAATTATGTCTAAGGAGGTAGCTGATGATGAAGCACAGTTGCCGATAAGTCGATAAGTCAGGTTGTTGTTAAGTCACCAAGTCAGAAGCACCAGGATGTTATGGTGGAAGACGGGGTGGTGGATGATCAATTCACTGACCTAACCTGGGAAGCGGTCATGCAGAGGGAGGCCAGCAGCGCTGAAGGGGGGAATCGGCAGAATTGAAACAGGCAGTTAAATGACCAGAGGGAGAAGGTTGGCAACTGTTCGGCAGAGCACCGACACTCGAGAATTTCTCAGTCAAAGAGTTACGTGTTCCCCAGTCTGGGACTTTTTTAAAGAGAGTTCCGAAACAAAAAATGGTCATTTGTAGGGTTGAGCGACCTTGACCTTTTTAGAGTCGAGCCGTGTTTCGCGAAACCCGACTATCTTAGAAGTCGAGTCGAGTGGAATCGGCCGATTATCGCGAAAAGTCGGGTATCGCCCGAAACACGAAACCCAATGCAAGTCAATGGGGGAGCATAGTCGGCAGTGAGTGGAGGCCAGGAAAACACCTACACTGCCCATTTTAATGGCAAAAACATCCATTCTTGTTAAAGAAGCTTGTCAATCGTAATTTACCTTATAATAATTGGAAGGCATTTGAAATTGGGGGTCATTTGGCTAAAGTTGTGGGGGGTAGGGCTGGTTCAAGTAATTAGTGGGCCCAGTAAATCTGGACCACGTCACGGCAGTGGAGCAGGGAGAGGTAAGTATTTCAACTTTGCAAGTGCTGTGATCCTGAGCAAGCAGGGGGGCCCACTCGTTGGCATTGGCACTGGCACAGGGCCCCTCAAAGTACAGCGGTGTGTTTGCATGGCGGGGGCGCCTCCCACCGGCAGCAACACTTTTGCGTACTATGAGAGGCCCTGTGCCAGTGACGTCGCCAACTAGTATTCCTCCCCCCACCTGATGAAGGAACCTGCACTTTCATCTGCACCTTCCTCTTTGTCCCCGTGTAAGTTGGTATGGTATGTGGGAAGAGGAACCTGACTTTCAGCAGGGTCACAATCTTGCTGTGTAGCGTGCACGGGGAATTTTGCGTTATGGGTCAATGTACCAGCAGACTCATCTATCACTGGCTGGGCAATGGGCAGCTTTGTTCAGTGGAGGAGAACAGCAAGGAGTGGCAGACACCGATAGTAGGCCCCAACCCAACTAGTAGGCCAAATGCAGTCTAACATTAACAACTACTTAACGAGAGCCTGAAAATGGAATTTCAGGACAGGAAACCAGGAGAACAGCAAGGAGTGGCAGACACCGATAGTAGGCCCCAAACCAACTAGTACGCCAAATTCAGTTGTTCCGTTTAACCACAATTTAATGAGAGCCTGAAGATAGAAGTTCAGGAAAGGCAACCTGGAAAACACCTTGGAGTGTAACACACCATCTCTCTACACCCCATACCCAATTTGTAGGCCTAATGCAGCGTAGTTTCCAACAACTACTAAACGAGAGCCGGAAGATCGAAGCTCAGGAAAGGCAACCTGGAGAACACCTTGGAGTGGAACACACCATCTCTCTACACCCCATACCCAATTTGTAGGCCTAATGCAGTGTAGTTTCCAAGAACTACTAAACGAGAGCATGAAGATCGAAGCATTGGCGAGGAAACCTGGGGAACACCTTGGAGTGGAACACACCATCTCTCTACACCCCATACCCAATTTGTAGGCCTAATGCAGTGTAGTTTCCAAGAACTACTAAACGAGAGCCGGAAGATCGAAGCTCAGGAAAGGCAACCTGGAGAACACCTTGGAGTGGAACACACCATCTCTCTACACCCCATACCCAATTTGTAGGCCTAATGCAGTGTAGTTTCCAACAACTACTAAACGAGAGCCGGAAGATCGAAGGTCAGGAAAGGCAACCTGGAGAACACCTTGGAGTGGAACACACCATCTCTCTACACCCCATACCCAATTTGTAGGCCTAATGCAGTGTAGTTTCCAAGAACTACTAAACGAGAGCCGGAAGATCGAAGCTCAGGAAAGGCAACCTGGAGAACACCTTGGAGTGGAACACACCATCTCTCTACACCCCATACCCAATTTGTAGGCCTAATGCAGTGTAGTTTCCAAGAACTACTAAACGAGAGCCGGAAGATCGAAGCTCAGGAAAGGCAACCTGGAGAACACCTTGGAGTGGAACACACCATCTCTCTACACCCCATACCCAATTTGTAGGCCTAATGCAGTGTAGTTTCCAACAACTACTAAACGAGAGCATTAAGATCGAAGCAATGGCGAGGAAACCTGGGGAACACCTTGGAGTGGAACACACCATCTCTCTACACCCCATACCCAATTTGTAGGCCTAATGCAGCGTAGTTTCAAACAACTACTAAACGAGAGCCGGAAGATCGAAGCTCAGGAAAGGCAACCTGGAGAACACCTTGGAGTGGAACACACCATCTCTCTACACCCCATACCCAATTTGTAGGCCTAATGCAGTGTAGTTTCCAACAACTACTAAACGAGAGCATTAAGATCGAAGCAATGGCGAGGAAACCTGGGGAACACCTTGGAGTGGAACACACCATCTCTCTACACCCCATACCCAATTTGTAGGCCTAATGCAGCGTAGTTTCAAACAACTACTAAGCGAGAGCCGGAAGATCGAAGCTCAGGAAAGGCAACCTGGAGAACACCTTGGAGTGGAACACACCATCTCTCTACACCCCATACCCAATTTGTAGGCCTAATGCAGTGTAGTTTCCAACAACTACTAAACGAGAGCATTAAGATCGAAGCAATGGCGAGGAAACCTGGGGCACACCTTGGGGAGGCAGACACCGTTAGTAGGCCCTACCAAAGTTGTACCCCCAATGCAGTTTTAAAATTCCTAGAGGCTGAAAACAAGACTATTGACGCTCAGCTTTTTTCAAAGGAACACAGCTGAATTGAGTGGCGCAGACAGACACAGGTAGTAGGACTTAACCCAAAAATGTGGCTCACTGCAGCTTAAAAAAGTTACAGGGGTACACAAGCAGCAGTGCTCTGGGCAGTGGAGGACAATTTCAATAGTGGACCGCAGACAGACTTTGTACGCCTACTATTAAAAAAAGGATGCTCTATGCAATTAAAAATAGGTTCCAGGGGTCCACGGGCAGCAGTGGTGTGGTCAGTGGACGAGTATTGGAAGGAGGGACCGCAGACAGGCGTAGTAGGCCTAACATAACAAAATTAGGTTGTAGACACTGTAAAATTGGTTCCAGGGGTACACGGGCAGCAGTGGTGTGGTCAGCGGAGGAAAATTGGAATTAGGGACTGCAGACAGACTTTGTAGGCTGTCCCCTGTGGACCATGCATCCAACACATTAACCCAGTGCACCGTAATGGACACGTAACTTTTTGTGGACATGCCTACTGGTCCATGCGTCTCTTGTCAGGTGCACCTTTCTACTGTTTGATTGCCTGAGTGCTATGACAATGCAGACTTTTTCATGCCGATGGAGGGCTGGGATGGCTTTTCTCGCAAAAGAAATGTCGACTGGGTAGCTTGAACCGTTGCACAGCGTAGTTCATCTGGGCTTTCTAAATATAAAACAAAGAAAAAAAGGAGGCTACATGCACTTTCAGCTGGGTTCCAGGGGTACACGGCCAGCATTGGTCTGGTCAGTGGAGAACTATTGGAAGGAGTGACCGCAAACAGGCATCGAAGCCCTAACATAATAACACATTGCTGTTGGCAATTTTAAATTGGTTCCAGGGGAACACGGGCAGCAGTGGTGTGGTCAGTGGAGGCCTAGTGGAAGGAGTGACCGCAGACAGGCATCGAAGGCCTAAAATAATAACACATGGCTGTAGGCAATTTTAAATTGGTTCCAGGGGTACACGGGCAGCAGTGGTGTGGTCAGTGGAGGCCTAGTGGAAGGAGTGACCGCAGACAGGCATCGAAGGCCTAAAATAATAACACATGGCTGTAGGCAATTTTAAATTGGTTCCAGGGGTACACGGGCAGCAGTGGTGTGGTCAGTGGAGGCCTAGTGGAAGGAGTGACCGCAGACAGGCATCGAAGGCCTAAAATAATAACACATGGCTGTAGGCAATTTTAAATTGGTTCCAGGGGTACACGGGCAGCAGTGGTGTGGTCAGTGGAGGCCTAGTGGAAGGAGTGACCGCAGACAGGCATCGAAGGCCTAAAATAAAAAAATTGGGCTGGCTGTAGGCAATTTTAAAATGGTTCCAGGGGTACACGGGCAGCAGTGGTGTGGTCAGTGGAGGCATATTGTAAGGAGTGACCGCAGACAGGCATCGAAGGCCTAAAATAATAACACATGGCTGTAGGCAATTTTAAATTGGTTCCAGGGGTACACGGGCAGCAGTGGTGTGGTCAGTGGAGGCCTAGTGGAAGGAGTGACCGCAGACAGGCATCGAAGGCCTAAAATAATAACACATGGCTGTAGGCAATTTTAAATTGGTTCCAGGGGTACACGGGCAGCAGTGGTGTGGTCAGTGGAGGCCTAGTGGAAGGAGTGACCGCAGACAGGCATCGAAGGCCTAAAATAATAACACATGGCTGTAGGCAATTTTAAATTGGTTCCAGGGGTACACGGGCAGCAGTGGTGTGGTCAGTGGAGGCCTAGTGGAAGGAGTGACCGCAGACAGGCATCGAAGGCCTAAAATAATAACACATGGCTGTAGGCAATTTTAAATTGGTTCCAGGGGTACACGGGCAGCAGTGGTGTGGTCAGTGGAGGCATAGTGAAAGGAGTGACCGCAGACAGGCTTCGAAGGCCTAACATAACAAAAATGTCAATACAATGGTATTGTCAGTGGCAGGCATTGAAGAATGTCAGCGCATAGACTAAACATTGGTGGAGCTGTGAGATAATTTTGCAAGTGGTAGAGCACTGTTTGAGCTGGGGGGGGGGAACTGTCTTGTGGCCGGCGGTAAAGGCCCAGGGCCCCTCATATTACAACGGTGTGTCTGACGTTGGGTGCGCACCACCACCGCCAGAGACACTTTATTGTACTAGGAGGGACCCAGTGGCAGTGCCGTTGACCAAAAGCGGGCACACCCACCTCTTCAGACAAACAGCACTCTCACGGGTGCTGTCGCCAAGTGTCGATACCACGGCCCCGTGTGGGGAGTTTGGCCATTTAGTGAGGTGTAAACATGTCGTATGCTGGACAATCAGGTGCAGAAAATTACGAGATTGGAAAAGGCATTCAGAATAGTCCACAGGCAAGACCTTTTCATAGGAAAGCTAGGTGTCAGCCGGGCAAGGTGGGGCAAAAGATTTCGAAATCCAGTTGTGGTTCATTTTAATGAAGGTTAGATCATCTACATTTTGGGTAGCCAGACGAGTCCTTTTTTCTGTTAGTATTGAACCTGCAGCACTGAATACTCTTTCTGATAGGACACTAGCTGCCGGGCAAGCAAGCTCCTGCAATGCATATTCTGCCAATTCTGGCCAGGTGTCTAATTTTGATGCCCAGTAATCAAATGGGAATGACGGTTGAGGGAGAACATCGATAAGGGATGAAAAATAGTTTGTAACCATACTGGACAAATGTTGTCTCCTGTCACTTTGAATTGATGCTGCAGTACCTGTCCTGTCTGCGGTCATAGCAAAATCACTCCACAACCTGGTCAGAAAACCCCTCTGGCCAACGCCACTTCTGATTTCTGCCCCTCTAACTCCTCTGGTCTGCTGGCCCCTGCAGCTCGTGTGAGAACGATCACGGGCGCTGTGTGCAGGGAATGCCAGAAGCAAACGGTCAACAAGAGTTGATTGTTTGGTTGCTAATATTAGTTCCAAGTTCTCATGTGGCATTATATTTTGCAATTTGCCTTTATAGCGAGGATCAAGGAGGCAGGCCAACCAGTAATCGTCATCGTTCATCATTTTAGTTATGCGTGTGTCCCTTTTGAGGATACGTAAGGCATAATCCGCCATGTGGGCCAAAGTTCCAGTTCTCAAATCTGCGGTTGTGCTTGGTTGAGGGGCAGTTTCAGGCAAATCCACGTCACTTGTGTCCCTCCAAAAACCAGAACCCAGCCTTGCCGCGCCACCAATTTCCAGTGGCCCCGGAAAAGCTTCCTCATTAAAAATATAATCATCCCCATCATCCTCCTCGTCCTCCTCCTCCTCTTCGCCCGCTAACTCGTCCTGTACACTGCCCTGGCCAGACAATGGCTGACTGTAATCAAGGCTTTCCTCTTCCTCAGCTGCAGACGCCTGATCCTTTATGTGCGTCAAACTTTGCATCAGCAGACGCATTAGGGGGATGCTCATGCTTATTATGGCGTTGTCTGCACTAACCAGCCGTGTGCATTCCTCAAAACACTGAAGGACTTGACACATGTCTTGAATCTTCGACCACTGCACACCTGACAACTCCATGTCTGCCATCCTACTGCCTGCCCGTGTATGTGTATCCTCCCACAAAAACATAACAGCCCGCCTCTGTTCGCACAGTCTCTGAAGCATGTGCAGTGTTGAGTTCCACCTTGTTGCAACGTCTATGATTAGGCGATGCTGGGGAAGGTTCAAAGAACGCTGATAGGTCCGCATACGGCTGGATTGTACGGGCGAACGGCGGATATGTGAGCAAAGTCCACGCACTTTGAGGAGCAGGTCGGATAACCCCGGATAACTTTTCAGGAAGCACTGCACCACCAGGTTTAAGGTGTGAGCCAGGCAAGGAATGTGTTTCAGTTGGGAAAGGGAGATGGCAGCCATGAAATTCCTTCCGTTATCACTCACTACCTTGCCTGCCTCAAGATCTACAGTGCCCAGCCACGACTGCGTTTCTTTCTGCAAGAACTGGGACATAACTTCCGCGGTGTGTCTGTTGTCGCCCAAACACTTCATAGCCAATACAGCCTGCTGACGTTTGCCAGTAGCTGCCCCATAATGGGAGACCTGGTGTGCAACAGTGGCAGCTGCGGATGGAGTGGTTGTGCGACTGCGGTCTGTGGACGAGCTTTCGCTTCTGCAGGAGGACGAAGAGGAGGAGGAGGGGGTGCGAACGGCTACAGCCAACTGTTTCCTAGACCGTGGGCTAGGCAGAACTGTACCAAACTTGCTGTCCCCTGTGGACCCTGCATCCACAACATTCACCCAGTGTGCCGTGATGGACACGTAACGTCCCTGGCCATGCCTACTGGTCCATGCATCTGCTGTCAGGTGCACCTTTGTGCTCACAGATTGCCTGAGTGCATGGACGATGCGCTCTTTAACATGCTGGTGGAGGGCTGGGATGGCTTTTCTGGAAAAAAAGTGTCGACTGGGTAGCTCGTAGCGTGGTACAGCGTAGTCCATCAGGGCTTTGAAAGCTTCGCTTTCAACTAACCGGTAGGGCATCATCTCTAACGAGATTAGTCTAGCTATGTGGGCGTTCAAACCCTGTGTACGCGGATGCGAGGCTAAGTACTTCCTTTTTCTAACCATAGTCTCATGTAGGGTGAGCTGGACTGGAGAGCTGGAGATCGTGGAACTAGCGGGGGTGCCGGTGGACATGGCAGACTGAGAGACGGTGGGAGATGGTATTGTTGCCGCCGGTGCCCTAGATGCAGTGTTTCCTACTACGAAACTGGTGATTCCCTGACCCTGACTGCTTTGGCCTGGCAAAGAAACCTGCACAGCTACTGCAGGTGGTGCGGAAAATGGTGGCCCTACACTGCCGGAAGGGATGTTGCGTTGCTGACTAGCTTCATTGGCCGAGGGTGCTACAACCTTAAGGGACATTTGGTAGTTAGTCCAGGCTTGCAAATGCATGGTGGTTAAATGTCTATGCATGCAACTTGTATTGAGACTTTTCAGATTCTGTCCTCTGCTTAAGGTAGTTGAACATTTTTGACAGATGACTTTGCGCTGATCAATTGGATGTTGTTTAAAAAAATGCCAGACTGCACTCTTTCTAGCATCGGATACCTTTTCAGGCATTGCAGACTGAGCTTTAACCGGATGGCCACGCTGTCCTCCAACAGGTTTTGGCTTTGCCACGCGTTTTGGGCAAGATACGGGCCCGGCAGATGGAACCTGTTGCGATGTTGATGCCTGCTGCGGCCCCTCCTCCTCCGCTTCAGAACTGCTGCCGCCTGCACCCTGTTCCCCCAATGGCTGCCAATCGGGGTCAAGAACTGGGTCATCTATTACCTCTTCTTGTAGCTCGTGTGCAACTTCGTCTGTGTCACCGTGTCGGTCGGTGGTATAGCGTTCGTGATGGGGCAACATAGTCTCATCAGGGTCTGATTCTTGATCAGCACCCTGCGAGGGCAATGTTGTGGTCTGAGTCAAAGGACCAGCATAGTAGTCTGGCTGTGGCTGTGCATCAGTGCACTCCATGTCAGATTTAACTTGTAATGGGCATGGACTGTTAACTGCTTCACTTTCTAAGCCAGGGACGGTATGTGTAAAGAGCTCCATGGAGTAACCCGTTGTGTCGCCTGCTGCATTCTTCTCTGTTGTTGTTTTTGCTGAAGAGGACAAGGAAGCGACTTGTCCCTGACCGTGAACATCCACTAACGACGCGCTGCTTTGACATTTACCAGTTTCACGAGAGGAGGCAAAAGAGCTAGAGGCTGAGTCAGCAAGATAAGCCAAAACTTGCTCTTGCTGCTCCGTCTTTAAAAGCGGTTTTCCTACTCCCAGAAAAGGGAGCGTTCGAGGCCTTGTGTAGCCAGACGACGAACCTGGCTCCACAGCTCCAGACTTAGGTGCAATATTTTTTTTCCCACGACCAGCTGATGCTCCACCACTACCACTACCCTCATTACCAGCTGACAATGAACGCCCCCGGCCATGACCTCTTCCACCAGACTTCCTCATTGTTTTAAAAACGTAAACAAACTAACGGTATTTGTTGCTGTCACACAACTTACACGGTGAGCTATAACTTCAGTATGATTTAGCTACCCCTTTACAGGTGAGTGAGACCACAACAAAAATCAGGCACAATGTTACACACTCTGTTGTTGGTGGCAACAAATGAGAGAGATGCCACACACGCAGGACTGTCACTGAAGCACAAATGTAAATATTAATCTCCCACTGATTTGTTTTTTTTTTTTTTTTCAGGAAGACTTTAGGAAAAAAAAATAATAGAATAAAATGATTTTTTCCGGAAGAATTTAGAAACCAAATAAAATAAAATGATTTTTTCATGGAGAATTTAGAAAACAAATAAAACAAAAAAAGGCTTTCTATGGCCCACTGAGTGAGAGATGACGCACACAGGAGTCAGGAGTGGCACACAAGCCCAGAGGCCAATATTTATCTCCCACTGATTGATGTAGTGATTTTTTCAGGTAGATTTTGGAACCCAAATCAAGCTAAAAAAATAATAGGCTTTCTATGGCCCACAATTGGAGAGAGAGAGAGAGAGATGGCACACCCAGGAGTCAAGACTGGCACACAAGCAGAAAGGGCAATATTAATCTCCCACTGATTTTTTTTTTTTTTTTTTTTCAGGGAGACTTTAGGAAAAAAAAATAATAGAATAAAATGATTTTTTCAGGAAGAATTTAGAAACCAAATAAAATAAAATGATTTTTTCAGGGAGAATTTAGAAAACAAATAAAACAAAAAAAGGCTTTCTATGGCCCACTGAGTGAGAGATGACGCACACAGGAGTCAGGAGTGGCACACAAGCCCAGAGGCCAATATTTATCTCCCACTGATTGATGTAGTGATTTTTTCAGGTAGATTTTGGAACCCAAATCAAGCTAAAAAAATAATAGGCTTTCTATGGCCCACAATTGGAGAGAGAGAGAGAGATGGCACACCTAGGAGTCAAGACTGGCACACAAGCAGAAAGGGCAATATTAATCTCCCACTGATTTTTTTTTTTTTTTTTTTTCAGGGAGACTTTAGGAAAAAAAAAAAATAGAATAAAATGATTTTTTCCGGAAGAATTTAGAAACCAAATAAAATAAAATGATTTTTTCAGGGAGAATTTAGAAAACAAATAAAACAAAAAAAGGCTTTCTATGGCCCACTGAGTGAGAGATGACGCACACAGGAGTCAGGAGTAGCACACAAGCCCAGAGGTCAATATTTATCTCCCACTGATTGATGTAGTGATTTTTTCAGGTAGATTTTGGAACCCAAATCAAGCTAAAAAAATAATAGGCTTTCTATGGCCCACAATTGGAGAGAGAGAGAGAGAGATGGCACACCCAGGAGTCAAGACTGGCACACAAGCAGAAAGGGCAATATTAATCTCCCACTGATTTGTTTTTTTTGTTTTTTCAGGGAGACTTTAGGAAAAAAAAATAATAGAATAAAATGATTTTTTCAGGAAGAATTTAGAAACCAAATAAAATAAAATGATTTTTTCAGGGAGAATTTAGAAAACAAATAAAACAAAAAAAGGCTTTCTATGGCCCACTGAGTGAGAGATGACGCACACAGGAGTCAGGAGTGGCACACAAGCCCAGAGGCCAATATTTATCTCCCACTGATTGATTTATTGATTTTTTCAGGTAGAATTTAGAACCCAAATCAACCAAAAACATAAATAGGCTTTCTATGGCCCACTATTTGTGAGAGAGATGGCACGCTCAGGACTGGCACACAAGCCCAGAGGCCAATATTAATCTCCCACTTTTTATTTTTTTTCAGGGAAAATTTATAAACCCAATAAAAAAAAAATAAATAGGCTTTCTATGGCCCACTATCTGAGAGAGAGAGATGGCACGCTTAGGACTGGCACACAAGCCCAAAGGCCAATATTAATCTCCCTTTTTTTTTTCAGGGAGAATTTATAAAACCAAAAAAAAAAAAAAAAAATAGGCTTTCTATGGCCCACTATTTGTGAGAGAGATGGCACGCTCAGGACTGGCACACAAGCCCAGAGGCCAATATTAATCTCCCACTTTTTTTTTTTTTGTTCCAGGGAAAATTTATAAACCCAATAAAAAAATAAATAAATAGGCTTTCTATGGCCCACTATCTGAGAGAGAGAGATGGCACGCTTAGGACTGGCACACAAGCCCAAAGGCCAATATTAATCTCCCTTTTTTTTTTCAGGGAGAATTTATAAAACCAAAAAAAAATAAATAAATAGGCTTTCTATGGCCCACTATTTGTGAGAGAGATGGCACGCTCAGGACTGGCACACAAGCCCAGAGGCCAATATTAATCTCCCACTTTTTTTTTTTTTGTTCCAGGGAAAATTTATAAACCCAATAAAAAAATAATAAATAGGCTTTCTATGGCCCACTTTCTGAGAGAGAGAGATGGCACGCTTAGGACTGGCACACAAGCCCAAAGGCCAATATTAATCTCCCACTGATTGATTTATTGATTTTTTCAGGTTGAATTTAGAACCCAAATAAAGCAAAAAAAAAAAAATGGGCTTTCTATGGCCCACTGAGTGAGTGATGATGCACACAGGAGTCAGGAGTGGCACACAAGCCCAGAGGCCAATATTTATCTCCCACTGATTGATTTATTGATTTTTTCAGGTAGAATTTAGAACCCAAATCAACCAAAAACATAAATAGGCTTTCTATGGCCCACTATTTGTGAGAGAGATGGCACGCTCAGGACTGGCACACAAGCCCAGAGGCCAATATTAATCTCCCACTTTTTATTTTTTTTCAGGGAAAATTTATAAACCCAATAAAAAAAAAATAAATAGGCTTTCTATGGCCCACTATCTGAGAGAGAGAGATGGCACGCTTAGGACTGGCACACAAGCCCAAAGGCCAATATTAATCTCCCTTTTTTTTTTCAGGGAGAATTTATAAAACCAAAAAAAAATAAATAAATAGGCTTTCTATGGCCCACTATTTGTGAGAGAGATGGCACGCTCAGGACTGGCACACAAGCCCAGAGGTCAATATTAATCTCCCACTTTTTTTTTTTTGTTCCAGGGAAAATTTATAAACCCAATAAAAAAATAAATAAATAGGCTTTCTATGGCCCACTATCTGAGAGAGAGATGGCACACTTAGGACTGGCACACAAGCCCAAAGGCCAATATTAATCTCCCTTTTTTTTTTCAGGGAGAATTTATAAAACCAAAAAAAATAAATAAATAGGCTTTCTATGGCCCACTATTTGTGAGAGAGATGGCACGCTCAGGACTGGCACACAAGCCCAGAGGCCAATATTAATCTCCCACTTTTTTTTTTTTTGTTCCAGGGAAAATTTATAAACCCAATAAAAAAAATAATAAATAGGCTTTCTATGGCCCACTATCTGAGAGAGAGAGATGGCACGCTTAGGACTGGCACGCAAGCCCAAAGGCCAATATTAATCTCCCACTGATTGATTTATTGATTTTTTCAGGTTGAATTTAGAACCCAAATAAAGCAAAAAAAAAAAAAAAATGGGCTTTCTATGGCCCACTGAGTGAGTGATGATGCACACAGGAGTCAGGAGTGGCACACAAGCCCTGAGGCCAATATTTTTCTCCCACTGATTGATGTAGTGATTTTTTCAGGTAGATTTTATAACCCAAATCAAGCAAAAAAATAAATAGGCTTTCTATGGCCCACTGAGTGAGAGATGGCACACACAGGGATGGCACTCTAGCAGAAATGTCAATCTTAATCTCCCACAAAAAAAACAAACAAAAAAAAACAGGGAGTGTCCAACAATTACTATCTCCCTGCAGTAATCTCAGCCAGGTATGGCAGGCAGCAATAAGGAGTGGACTGATGCACAAATTAAATAAAAAGTGTGGACAAACAAACAAGATAGCTGTGCAGAAAGGAAGGAACAAGAGGATTTGTGCTTTGAAAAAAGCAGTTGGTTTGCACAGCGGCATCCACACAGCAATGCAGCTATCAGGGAGCCTTCTAGGGCAGCCCAATGAGCTACAGCGCTGAGGAAAAAAAAAATGTAGCTTCCACTGTCCCTGCACACCGAAGGTGGTGTTGGACAGTGCAAATCGCTACAGCACAAGCGGTTTGGTGGTTAATGGACCCTGCCTAACGCTATCCCTGCTTCTGACGAAGCGGCAGCAACCTCTCCCTAAGCTCAGATCAGCAGCAGTAACATGGCGGTCGGCGGGAACGCCCCTTTATAGCCCCTGTGACGCCGCAGACAGCAAGCCAATCACTGCAATGCCCTTCTCTAAGATGGTGGGGACCAGGACCTATGTCATCACGCTGCCCACACTCTGCGTTTACCTTCATTGGCTGAGAAATGGTGCTTTTCGCACAGGGGTCGGATCGGGTTTCATGAAACCCGACTTTGCCAAAAGTCGGCGACTTTTGAAAATGAACGACCCGTTTCGCTCAACCCTAGTCATTTGCATCCTGCGCCATGTCAATACCAGCAGGGGCATGACCACTAAGGCTGGTTTCACACTTGCGGTTCAAAACGCAGCGTTTTTTTAAAAAATGCATGTGGTGAAAAAACGCATGTAAACGCGTGTAAACGCTGCATTTTTTAGACGCATGCGTTTTTGCATGTGGTGAAAAAAACGCGTCGTTTTGACGCGTTTACATGCGTTTTTTCCTGCATTTGCGTTTTTTAAACGTATGCCGAGAAATGTGTGACAGCTGCCAATCATCAAAATAAAGTAAAAAACCCACTATAAACAGAAATAGCTAGGGTTAGGGGTAGGGATCCTAACCCTAACACTAACCCTAAAGGGATCCTAACCCTAAAAAAAAAAGGGAAGAAGCCAGCACTGCTTATGGTCAGAACGCAATAACTGAAGTGCAATTGCACATAAATTCTAACTGTATTTCAAATATGAGACATTTAGCAAACAATTGATCAATTCTTTGAGCTACCCCGCCACTTCACGGCAATCTCATAATGGGGCAGTCCTAATCTTCGTATTTTATTTACGTTGTGCCATTATGGCTTCCTGAATGTATAAAAAAAAAAAAAAAAAGGACCACATTAAATGCGAACTGTACCTGGAGCATTTTCAGAATCACTCCCTTGGTGCCAGGAAAGGCAAGCGCAGGTAAAGGCCGATCAGGTCCAGTGCGGACATTTCAGATCTGGCTTCCACACTGCCAAACCCGCACCAAAGATGAAGGGTGAGACAGGCTGAGACACAGGTGCACAATTAACTTGAGCCTGAGGCGGGGCAGGGCTGCTGTGTGTATCTCAAAGAATTGATCAATTGTTTGCTAAATGTCTCATATTTGAAATACAGTTAGAATTTATGTGCAATTGCACTTCAGTTATTGCGTTCTGACCATAAGCAGTGCTGGCTTCTTCCCTTTTTTTTGATTTGCATTGGTATGTGGCTGACCACCACTGTTGCCGTGCACGCTGGGTTATGTGCGCCATTCTTTCTGTGTTCACTGTGATTGATAGGCTGCTGTGCACACACACAGCAGCCCTGCCCCGCCTCTGGCTCAAGTTAGTTGTGCACCTGTGTCTCAGCCTGTCTCACCCTTCATCTTTGGTGCGGGTTTGGCAGTGTGGAAGCCAGATCTGAAATGTCCGCACTGGACCTGATCGGCCTTTACCTGCGCTTGCCTTTCCTGGCACCAAGGGAGTGATTCTGAAAATGCTCCAGGTACAGTTCGCATTTAATGTGGTCCTTTTTTTTTTTATACATTCAGGAAGCCATAATGGCACAACGTAAATAAAATACGAAGATTAGGACTGCCCCATTATGAGATTGCCGTGAAGTGGCGGGGTAGCTCAAAGAATTGATCAATTGTTTGCTAAATGTCTCATATTTGAAATACAGTTAGAATTTATGTGCAATTGCACTTCAGTTATTGCGTTCTGACCATAAGCAGTGCTGGCTTCTTCCCTTTTTTTTATCCTAACCCTAACCCTAAAGGGATCCTAACCCTAACCCAACCTCTAACCCTAACTCTACCCCTAACACTAACCCTAACCCTAAAGGGATCCTAACCCTAACCCTACCCCTAACCCTACCCCTAACCCTACCCCTAACCCTAAAGGGATCCTAACCCTAACCCTAACCTTAAAGGGATCCTAACCCTAACCCTTAGGGTTAGTGTTAGGGGTAGGGTTAGGGTTAGGATCCCTTTAGGATTAGGGTTAGGATCCCTTTATCACCTTTATGGTGGGGGGTGGCATATCAGTGTGTTTTCTTTTTTTTTTTCTATAAAAACGCATGCGTTTTTAACGCAAACAAACGCATGTGCTTAAAAACACATGCGTTTACATAGACAGCAATAGGTTTTTTTGCCGCAAAAAAATGCAGCTAGAAAATACTACATGTTGCATTTCTGCAACACAACGCATGCATAGAAAAGATGCATGCGGCGGCCAAACGCGGCAAAACGCATGCAAAAAAACGCATGCGTTTTTAATGTTAAGTATAGGGGAAAAAAACGCATGCTTTTTTTGCGGAAAAACGCAGCTGCAAAAAACGCAAATGTGAAACCAGACTAAGAGCATAACCTCCACCAGCATGATCAGGCACATGTCATCTAAGCAGCTGACTAACTCAGTGGACCGAACGCCTGGGTCCACAATTGGTGCACGTGGGTGACATCACTGTCTCTTCCCTTGTGCTAGGTGCTTGGCAATCCTCTGTCCATGACAATGGCACAGATGCCTCCCGCCCTGCACCTGTCCTTGCACATCCTGTTGGACCATCAACATGCATTACCAAATCCTTGTCACAGTAC
This sequence comes from Ranitomeya imitator, assembly GCF_032444005.1. NCBI lineage: Eukaryota > Metazoa > Chordata > Amphibia > Anura > Dendrobatidae > Ranitomeya > Ranitomeya imitator. Next base: position 560,995,798 of record NC_091284.1, on the reverse strand, counting down.
AGAATTCAGCTGTCCATTCCCCAGGGCTTGGAATGAAAAAGAAAGTTGCCACCCACATGTCCAAAAGCTAAACGGGCACATTTTCAGGCTGCTTGTCATGAAAATGTTGCCATTTAGGCTTGTAGACCAGGAGGATTTCTGCCGACTTATGGCGACAGCATCCCTTGGTACTTGGTCCCCAGCCACCACTATTTTTCACACTTAACTACCGACACATGGACAAGCTCTTGTGTCCAGAGGTGCTACATTTCTCTGATGGGACACTGGGTGAACATTGTGGAGGATGGGGCCGGATCCCACCCTGGCACGGCATATGTGCTAAAGACACCGAGTATTGCTGGCCCTATCTCTATCAGGGTTTCCTCCACCTCCTACACCAGTTCCTGCACTCCCACCTGCTCCTCCTCATCCTCCATCTCCTATGTGGTATCTCAGAGCACGTCGTCCACATCAACCAGAAGCTCTGTAGCACTGCCTCAATGAAGCGGCAAAAGGCTAATTTGTCTAGGAGACAAACAGCACACCGTGGCTGAGTTAATGAAAGGCAAAACAGACCAGACAGATCTGTGGCTCTCTCCACTGAACCTACAACCAGGCATGGTTATGGTGTGATAATGGGAGTAACCTGGTGGTGGCTGTGAAGTTGGCAAGCTTACGCCTGTCAGTATTCTGGTCAACCTCAGCAAATAACAACTGAAGGGTGGTCATGTTTTTAATATTCAATATTTGAAGGCCTTCCAGTTGTTGCCTTCAAGTTTGTATGGATGACCCTCCTTATAAATTGTTTTTGGACTGTGTGCAGAGCCTTTGTGAGTGTGGAAGTACCACAACTATAATTATATTACTTATTTTCTTAATTTTGTTATGAGGCAGTCCAGTTGGTGCCTTCAATGGTATATGGATGACCCTCCTTATAATTTATTACTGGCTTTGCACTGTTTTCAGAGCTTTTAAGAGTGTAGAAGTATCACAACTACATTTTCTTAATAGTTGAATGAGGCACTTTAGTTGGCGCCTTCAAGGGTGTATGGATGGCACTGCTTATAATTTTTGGTAGGCTGTGTGCAGAGCTTTTATGAGTGTAAGAGTACCACTATACATTCGGTTCACAATATTTGAATGAGGTACTACAATTAATGCCTTGAAAAGTATATGCATCTTTATGAGTCTATGAATACCATTACATGTCAATTTGAACATAATGTGTATGACGCCCTCCTTTATGTCTAATACAGGGCATATCTTAGTCCCTCTTCCATCAAATTTTTAGCAATACTTGCTTCCTTCATAAATGCCACTGAAATTTCCAATTTTTTTAATAAAAATGTCAATTTTAGTTTATTTAAATTATTTTTTTTAAACCCTTTTAAAATTTTGCCTTACACAAGTTATTATAAAGGAAAAAATGTTTCATAACATTTTGTTTCCTGTAAACTCCTATTTCTCTTTGAATTTTGAATGTTTTATTGTCAGTCCTTGAAGTGGAGTAAAAGTGTGACACCATTGTCCTCAGCAGCGATCTTGGAGTCAGAGTTGCTTCCAGGAGTCTTCCCCGTGTTGTTTTACTTGCAATCATTTTTTTCCATCTATTTAAACATTTTCACTGACCCCCAGACCTCCTTGTAGGGTCTGCCAGAAAAATGCTTGGATTTCCCATTGACTTCTATTGTACTCGAAGCAAGCATTCGAGCACTAGGAATTGAGCTATGAGCATCGGAGTATTTTAGTGCTCGCTTATCTCTAGTGCCTATTTTTTTGTACCCAATTCATTATTTGCACACTTTTTTAAATCTATTTTATATGTGCTCGCCTGTGTGTTTTCAGCTTTTTTTTTGCTCTTTGTTAGCAAAGTTTAGCATTTCCAGATGTTTTCGGTTGATTGGTCATTTGTGAGGTTTTTTTTAAAAAGTGGCAAAATTAGGTATAACTCCCCTCTTGTCTTCCCCTGATGTATTTTTGAGCATGCCAGTATTTTGACACAATTTTTTGCCGTTTCACAAAATGTAACATTTTGCTCTTAAAAGTCACAAAACAGTTACTGGCCACTAGGGTTGAGCGAAACGGGTCGAACATTTTCAAAAGTCGCCGACTTTTAACAAAGTCGGGTTTCATGAAACCCGATCCGACTCCTGTGCGGGGTCGGCCATGCGGTACGCGACTTTCGCGCCAAAGTCGCGTTTCAATGACGCGAAAAGCGCCATTTCTCAGCCAATGAAGGTAAACGCAGAGTGTGGGCAGCGTGATGACATAGGTCCTGGTCCCCACCATCTTAGAGAAGGGCATTGCAGTGATTGGCTTGCTGTCCGCGGCGTCACAGGGGCTATAAAAAGGCGTTCCCGCCGACCGCCATGTTACTGCTGCTGATCTGAGCTTAGGGAGAGGTTGCTGCCGCTTCGTCAGAAGCAGGGATAGCGTTAGGCAGGGTCCATTAACCACCAAACCGCTTGTGCTGTAGCGATTTGCACTGTCCAACACCACCTTCGGTGTGCAGGGATAGTGGAAGCTACATTTTTTTTTTCTCAGCGCTGTAGCTCATTGGGCTGCCCTAGAAGGCTCCCTGATAGCTGCATTGCTGTGTGTACGCCGCTGTGCAAACCAACTGCTTTTTTCAAAGCACAAATCCTCTTGTTCCTTCCTTTCTGCACAGCCATCTTGTTTGTTTGTCCACACTTTTTATTTAATTTGTGCATCAGTCCACTCCTTATTGCTGCCTGCCATACCTGGCTGAGATTACTGCAGGGAGATAGTAATTGAAGGACAGTTCCTTTTTTTTTTTTTTTTGTGGGAGATTAAGATTGGCATTTCTGCTAGAGTGCCATCCCTGTCTGTGTCATCTCTCACTCAGTGGGCCATAGAAAGCCTATTTATTTTTTTGCTTGATTTGGGTTCTAAAATCTACCTGAAAAAATCACTACATCAATCAGTGGGAGAAAAATATTGGCCTCAGGGCTTGTGTGCCACTCCTTACTCCTGTGTGTGCCATCTCTCACTCAGTGGGCCATAGAAAGCCTATTTATTTTCTTGCTTGATTTGGGTTCCAAAATCTACCTGAAAAAATCACAACATCAATCAGTGGGAGAAAAATATTGGCCTCAGGGCTTGTGTGCCACTCCTGACTCCTGTGTGTGCCATCTCTCACTCAGTGGGCCATAGAAAGCCTATTAATTTTTTTGCTTGATTTGGGTTCTAAATTCTACCTGAAAAAATCAATAAATCAATCAGTGGGAGATTAATATTGGCCTTTGGGCTTGTGTGCCAGTCCTAAGCGTGCCATCTCTCTCTCTCAGATAGTGGGCCATAGAAAGCCTATTTATTATTTTTTTTATTGGGTTTATAAATTTTCCCTGGAAAAAAAAAAAAAAAGTGGGAGATTAATATTGGCCTCTGGGCTTGTGTGCCAGTCTTGAGCGTGCCATCTCTCTCACAAATAGTGGGCCATAGAAAGCCTATTTATTTTTTTGGTTGATTTGGGTTCTAAATTCTACCTGAAAAAATCAATAAATCAATCAGTGGGAGATTAATATTGGCCTTTGGGCTTGTGTGCCAGTCCTAAGCGTGCCATCTCTCTCTCTCAGATAGTGGGCCATAGAAAGCCTATTTATTATTTTTTTTATTGGGTTTATAAATTTTCCCTGGAAAAAAAAAAAAAAAGTGGGAGATTAATATTGGCCTCTGGGCTTGTGTGCCAGTCCTGAGCGTGCCATCTCTCTCACAAATAGTGGGCCATAGAAAGCCTATTTATTTTTTTGGTTGATTTGGGTTCTAAAATCTACCTGAAAAAATCACTAAATCAATCAGTGGGAGAAAAATATTGGCCTCTGGGCTTGTGTGCCACTCCTGACTCCTGTATGCGTCCTCTCTCACTCAGTGGGCCCTACAAAGCCTATTTTTTTTTTATTTGTTTTCTAAATTCTCCCTGAAACAATCATTTTATTTTATTTGGTTTCTAAATTCTTCCTGAAAAATTCATTTTTTTGTATTTTTTTTTTCTAAAGTCTCCCTGAAAAAAAAAAAAAATCAAATCAGTGGGAGATTAATATTGCCCTTTCTGCTTGTGTGCCAGTCTTGACTCCTGGGTGTGCCATCTCTCTCTCTCCAATAGTGGGCCATAGAAAGCCTATTTATTTTTTTGGTTGATTTGGGTTCTAAATTCTACCTGAAAAAATCAATAAATCAATCAGTGGGAGATTAATATTGGCCTTTGGGCTTGTGTGCCAGTCCTAAGCGTGCCATCTCTCTCTCTCAGATAGTGGGCCATAGAAAGCCTATTTATTATTTTTTTTATTGGGTTTATAAATTTTCCCTGGAAAAAAAAAAAAAAAGTGGGAGATTAATATTGGCCTCTGGGCTTGTGTGCCAGTCCTGAGCGTGCCATCTCTCTCACAAATAGTGGGCCATAGAAAGCCTATTTATTTTTTTGGTTGATTTGGGTTCTAAAATCTACCTGAAAAAATCACTAAATCAATCAGTGGGAGAAAAATATTGGCCTCTGGGCTTGTGTGCCACTCCTGACTCCTGTGTGCGTCCTCTCTCACTCAGTGGGCCCTACAAAGCCTATTTTTTTTTTATTTGTTTTCTAAATTCTCCCTGAAACAATCATTTTATTTTATTTGGTTTCTAAATTCTTCCTGAAAAATTCATTTTTTTGTATTTTTTTTTTCTAAAGTCTCCCTGAAAAAAAAAAAAAATCAAATCAGTGGGTGATTAATATTGCCCTTTCTGCTTGTGTGCCAGTCTTGACTCCTGGGTGTGCCATCTCTCTCTCTCCAATTGTGGGCCATAGAAAGCCTATTAATTTTTTTGCTTGATTTGGGTTCCAAAATCTACCTGAAAAAATCACTAAATCAATCAGTGGGAGAAAAATATTGGCCTCTGGGCTTGTGTGCCACTCCTGACTCCTGTGTGCGTCCTCTCTCACTCAGTGGGCCCTACAAAGCCTATTTTTTTTTTTATTTGTTTTCTAAATTCTCCCTGAAACAATCATTTTATTTTATTTGGTTTCTAAATTCTTCCTGAAAAATTCATTTTTTTGTATTTTTTTTTTCTAAAGTCTCCCTGAAAAAAAAAAAAATCAAATCAGTGGGAGATTAATATTGCCCTTTCTGCTTGTGTGCCAGTCTTGACTCCTGGGTGTGCCATCTCTCTCTCTCCAATTGTGGGCCATAGAAAGCCTATTAATTTTTTTGCTTGATTTGGGTTCCAAAATCTACCTGAAAAAATCACTAAATCAATCAGTGGGAGAAAAATATTGGCCTCTGGGCTTGTGTGCCACTCCTGACTCCTGTGTGCGTCCTCTCTCACTCAGTGGGCCCTACAAAGCCTATTTTTTTTTTATTTGTTTTCTAAATTCTCCCTGAAACAATCATTTTATTTTATTTGGTTTCTGAATTCTTCCTGAAAAATTCATTTTTTTGTATTTTTTTTTTCTAAAGTCTCCCTGAAAAAAAAAAAAAAATCAAATCAGTGGGAGATTAATATTGCCCTTTCTGCTTGTGTGCCAGTCTTGACTCCTGGGTGTGCCATCTCTCTCTCTCCAATTGTGGGCCATAGAAAGCCTATTAATTTTTTTGCTTGATTTGGGTTCCAAAATCTACCTGAAAAAATCACTAAATCAATCAGTGGGAGAAAAATATTGGCCTCTGGGCTTGTGTGCCACTCCTGACTCCTGTGTGCGTCCTCTCTCACTCAGTGGGCCCTACAAAGCCTATTTTTTTTTAATTTGTTTTCTAAATTCTCCCTGAAACAATCATTTTATTTTATTTGGTTTCTAAATTCTTCCTGAAAAATTCATTTTTTTGTATTTTTTTTTTCTAAAGTCTCCCTGAAAAAAAAAAAAATCAAATCAGTGGGAGATTAATATTGCCCTTTCTGCTTGTGTGACAGTCTTGATTCCTGTGTGTGCCATCTCTCTCTCTCCAATTGTGGGCCATAGAAAGCCTATTCATTTTTTTGCTTGATTTGGGTTCCAAAATCTACCTGAAAAAATCACTAAATCAATCAGTGGGAGAAAAATATTGGCCTCTGGGCTTGTGTGCCACTCCTGACTCCTGTGTGCGTCCTCTCTCACTCAGTGGGCCCTATAAAGCCTATTGTTTTTTATTTGTTTTCTAAATTCTCCCTGAAACAATCATTTTATTTTATTTGGTTTCTAAATTCTTCCTGAAAAATTCATTTTTTTGTATTTTTTTTTTCTAAAGTCTCCCTGAAAAAAAAAAAAAAATCAAATCAGTGGGAGATTAATATTGCCCTTTCTGCTTGTGTGCCAGTCTTGACTCCTGGGTGTGCCATCTCTCTCTCTCCAATTGTGGGCCATAGAAAGCCTATTAATTTTTTTGCTTGATTTGGGTTCCAAAATCTACCTGAAAAAATCACTACATCAATCAGTGGGAGAAAAATATTGGCCTCTGGGCTTGTGTGCCACTCCTGACTCCTGTGTGCGTCCTCTCTCACTCAGTGGGCCCTACAAAGCCTATTTTTTTTTAATTTGTTTTCTAAATTCTCCCTGAAACAATCATTTTATTTTATTTGGTTTCTAAATTCTTCCTGAAAAATTCATTTTTTTGTATTTTTTTTTTCTAAAGTCTCCCTGAAAAAAAAAAAAAATCAAATCAGTGGGAGATTAATATTGCCCTTTCTGCTTGTGTGCCAGTCTTGACTCCTGGGTGTGCCATCTCTCTCTCTCCAATTGTGGGCCCTACAAAGCCTATTTTTTTTTTATTTGTTTTCTAAATTCTCCCTGAAACAATCATTTTATTTTATTTGGTTTCTAAATTCTTCCTTAAAAAATCATTTTTTTTCATTATTTTTTTTTCTTCTAAAGTCTCCCTTTAAAAAAAAAACAAACAAATAAGTGGGAGATTAATATTTACATTTGCGCTTCAGTGACAGTCCTGCGTGTGTGGCATCTCTCTCATTTGTTGCCACCAACAACAGAGTGTGTAACATTGTGCCTGATTTTCGTTGTGGTCTCACCCACCTGTAAAGGGGTAGCTAAATCATACTGAAGTTATAGCTCACCGTGTAAGTTGTGTGACAGCAACAAATACCGTTAGTTTGGTAACGTTTTTAAAACAATGAGGAAGTCTGGTGGAAGAGGTCGTGGCCGGGGGCGTTCATTGTCAGCTGGTAATGAGGGTAGTGGTAGTGGTGGAGCATCAGGTGGTCGTGGGAAAAAAAATATTGCACCTAAGTCTGGAGCTGTGGAGCCAGGTTCGTCGTCTGGCTACACAAGGCCTCGAACGCTCCCTTTTCTGGGAGTAGGAAAACCGCTTTTAAAGCCGGAGCAGCAAGAGCAAGTTTTGGCTTATCTTGCTGACTCAGCCTCTAGCTCTTTTGCCTCCTCTCGTGAAACTGGTAAAAGTAAAAGCAGCGCGTCGTTAGTGGATGTTCACGGTCAGGGACAAGTCGCTTCCTTGTCCTCTTCAGCAAAAACAACAACAGAGAAGAATGCAGCAGGCGACACAACGGGTTACTCCATGGAGCTCTTTACACATACCGTCCCTGGCTTAGAAAGTGAAGCAGTTAACAGTCCATGCCCATTACAAGTTGAATCTGACATGGAGTGCACTGATGCACAGCCACAGCCAGACTACTATGCTGGTCCTTTGACTCAGACCACAACATTGCCCTCGCAGGGTGCTGATCAAGAATCAGACCCTGATGAGACTATGTTGCCCCATCACGAACGCTATACCACCGACCGACACGGTGACACAGACGAAGTTGCACACGAGCTACAAGAAGAGGTAATAGATGACCCAGTTCTTGACCCCGATTGGCAGCCATTGGGGGAACAGGGTGCAGGCGGCAGCAGTTCTGAAGCGGAGGAGGAGGGGCCGCAGCAGGCATCAACATCGAAACAGGTTCCATCTGCCGGGCCCGTATCTTGCCCAAAACGCGTGGCAAAGTCAAAACCTGTTGGAGGACAGCGTGGCCATCCGGTTAAAGCTCAGTCTGCAATGCCTGAAAAGGTATCCGATGCTAGAAAGAGTGCAGTCTGGCATTTTTTTAAACAACATCCAATTGATCAGCGCAAAGTCATCTGTCAAAAATGTTCAACTACCTTAAGCAGAGGGCAGAATCTGAAAAGTCTCAATACAAGTTGCATGCCTAGACATTTAACCACCATGCATTTGCAAGCTTGGACTAACTACCAAACGTCCCTTAAGGTTGTAGCACCCTCGGCCAATGAAGCTAGTCATCAACGCAACATCCCTTCCGGCAGTGTAGGGCCACCATTTTCTGCACCACCTGCAGTATCTGTGCAGGTTTCTTTGCCAGGCCAAAGCAGTCAGGGTCAGGGAATCACCAGTTTCGTAGTAGGAAACACTGCATCTAGGGCACCGGCGGCAACAATACCATCTCCCACCGTCTCTCAGTCTGCCATGTCCACCGGCACCCCCGCTAGTTCCACGATCTCCAGCTCTCCAGTCCAGCTCACCCTACATGAGACTATGGTTAGAAAAAGGAAGTACTTAGACTCGCATCCGCGTACACAGGGTTTGAACGCCCACATAGCTAGACTAATCTCGTTAGAGATGATGCCCTACCGGTTAGTTGAAAGCGAAGCTTTCAAAGCCCTGATGGACTACGCTGTACCACGCTACGAGCTACCCAGTCGACACTTTTTTTCCAGAAAAGCCATCCCAGCCCTCCACCAGCATGTTAAAGAGCGCATCGTCCATGCACTCAGGCAATCTGTGAGCACAAAGGTGCACCTGACAGCAGATGCATGGACCAGTAGGCATGGCCAGGGACGTTACGTGTCCATCACGGCACACTGGGTGAATGTTGTGGATGCAGGGTCCACAGGGGACAGCAAGTTTGGTACAGTTCTGCCTAGCCCACGGTCTAGGAAACAGTTGGCTGTAGCCGTTCGCACCCCCTCCTCCTCCTCTTCGTCCTCCTGCAGAAGCGAGAGCTCGTCCACAGACCGCAGTCGCACAACCACTCCATCCGCAGCTGCCACTGTTGCACACCAGGTCTCCCATTATGGGGCAGCTACTGGCAAACGTCAGCAGGCTGTATTGGCTATGAAGTGTTTGGGCGACAACAGACACACCGCGGAAGTTCTGTCCCAGTTCTTGCAGAAAGAAACGCAGTCGTGGCTGGGCACTGTAGATCTTGAGGCAGGCAAGGTAGTGAGTGATAACGGAAGGAATTTCATGGCTGCCATCTCCCTTTCCCAACTGAAACACATTCCTTGCCTGGCTCACACCTTAAACCTGGTGGTGCAGTGCTTCCTGAAAAGTTATCCGGGGTTATCCGACCTGCTCCTCAAAGTGCGTGGACTTTGCTCACATATCCGCCGTTCGCCCGTACAATCCAGCCGTATGCGGACCTATCAGCGTTCTTTGAACCTTCCCCAGCATCGCCTAATCATAGACGTTGCAACAAGGTGGAACTCAACACTGCACATGCTTCAGAGACTGTGCGAACAGAGGCGGGCTGTTATGTTTTTGTGGGAGGATACACATACACGGGCAGGCAGTAGGATGGCAGACATGGAGTTGTCAGGTGTGCAGTGGTCGAAGATTCAAGACATGTGTCAAGTCCTTCAGTGTTTTGAGGAATGCACACGGCTGGTTAGTGCAGACAACGCCATAATAAGCATGAGCATCCCCCTAATGCGTCTGCTGATGCAAAGTTTGACGCACATAAAGGATCAGGCGTCTGCAGCTGAGGAAGAGGAAAGCCTTGATGACAGTCAGCCATTGTCTGGCCAGGGCAGTGTACAGGACGAGTTAGCGGGCGAAGAGGAGGAGGAGGACGAGGAGGATGATGGGGATGATTATATTTTTAATGAGGAAGCTTTTCCGGGGCCACTGGAAATTGGTGGCGCGGCAAGGCCGGGTTCTGGTTTTTGGAGGGACACAAGTGACGTGGATTTGCCTGAAACTGCCCCTCAACCAAGCACAACCGCAGATTTGAGAACTGGAACTTTGGCCCACATGGCGGATTATGCCTTACGTATCCTCAAAAGGGACACACGCATAACTAAAATGATGAACGATGACGATTACTGGTTGGCCTGCCTCCTTGATCCTCGCTATAAAGGCAAATTGCAAAATATAATGCCACATGAGAACTTGGAACTAATATTAGCAACCAAACAATCAACTCTTGTTGACCGTTTGCTTCTGGCATTCCCTGCACACAGCGCCCGTGATCGTTCTCACACGAGCTGCAGGGGCCAGCAGACCAGAGGAGTTAGAGGGGCAGAAATCAGAAGTGGCGTTGGCCAGAGGGGTTTTCTGACCAGGTTGTGGAGTGATTTTGCTATGACCGCAGACAGGACAGGTACTGCAGCATCAATTCAAAGTGACAGGAGACAACATTTGTCCAGTATGGTTACAAACTATTTTTCATCCCTTATCGACGTTCTCCCTCAACCGTCATTCCCATTTGATTACTGGGCATCAAAATTAGACACCTGGCCAGAATTGGCAGAATATGCATTGCAGGAGCTTGCTTGCCCGGCAGCTAGTGTCCTATCAGAAAGAGTATTCAGTGCTGCAGGTTCAATACTAACAGAAAAAAGGACTCGTCTGGCTACCCAAAATGTAGATGATCTAACCTTCATTAAAATGAACCACAATTGGATTTCGAAATCTTTTGCCCCACCTTGCCCGGCTGACACCTAGCTTTCCTATGAAAAGGTCTTGCCTGTGGACTATTCTGAATGCCTTTTCCAATCTCGTAATTTTCTGCACCTGATTGTCCAGCATACGACATGTTTACACCTCACTAAATGGCCAAACTCCCCACACGGGGCCGTGGTATCGACACTTGGCGACAGCACCCGTGAGAGTGCTGTTTGTCTGAAGAGGTGGGTGTGCCCGCTTTTGGTCAACGGCACTGCCACTGGGTCCCTCCTAGTACAATAAAGTGTCTCTGGCGGTGGTGGTGCGCACCCAACGTCAGACACACCGTTGTAATATGAGGGGCCCTGGGCCTTTACCGCCGACCACAAGACAGTTCCCCCCCCCAGCTCAAACAGTGCTCTACCACTTGCAAAATTATCTCACAGCTCCACCAATGTTTAGTCTATGCGCTGACATCCTTCAATGCCTGGCACTGTCAATACCATTGTATTGACATTTTTCTTATGTTAGGCCTTCGAAGCCTGTCTGCGGTCACTCCTTCCACTAGGCCTCCACTGACCTGTCTACTGCTGCCCGTGTTCCCCTGGAACCAATTTTAAATTGCCTACAGCCAGCCCAATTTATTATGTTAGGGCTTCGAAGCCTGTCTGCGGTCCCTCCTTCCACTAGGCCTCCACTGACCTGTCTACTGCCGCCCGTGTTCCCCTGGAACCAATTTTAAATTGCCTACAGCCCAATTTTTGTTATGTCAGGCCTTTGAAGCCTGTCTGCGGCCCGTTCTTTCCACTACTACTACACTGACCTGGCTACTGCCGCCCGTGTTCCCCTGGAACCAATTTTAAATTGCCTACAGCCAGCCCAATTTATTATGTTAGGGCTTCGAAGCCTGTCTGCGGTCCCTCCTTCCACTAGGCCTCCACTGACCTGTCTACTGCTGCCCGTGTTCCCCTGGAACCAATTTTAAATTGCCTACAGCCAGCCCAATTTATTATGTTAGGGCTTCGAAGCCTGTCTGCGGTCCCTCCTTCCACTAGGCCTCCACTGACCTGTCTACTGCTGCCCGTGTTCCCCTGGAACCAATTTTAAATTGCCTACAGCCAGCCCAATTTATTATGTTAGGGCTTCGAAGCCTGTCTGCGGTCCCTCCTTCCACTAGGCCTCCACTGACCTGTCTACTGCCGCCCGTGTTCCCCTGGAACCAATTTTAAATTGCCTACAGCCAGCCCAATTTATTATGTTAGGGCTTCGAAGCCTGTCTGCGGTCCCTACTTCCACTAGGCCTCCACTGACCTGTCTACTGCTGCGCGTGTTTCCCTGGAACCAATTTTAAATTGCCTACAGCCAGCCCAATTTATTATGTTAGGGCTTCGAAGCCTGTCTGCGGTCCCTCCTTCCACTAGGCCTCCACTGACCTGTCTACTGCTACCCATGTTCACCTGGAACCAATTTTAAATTGCCTACAGCCAGCCCAATTTATTATGTTAGGGCTTCGAAGCCTGTCTGCGGTCCCTCCTTCCACTAGGCCTCCACTGACCTGTCTACTGCTGCCCGTGTTCCCCTGGAACCAATTTTAAATTGCCTACAGCCAGCCCAATTTATTATGTTAGGGCTTCGAAGCCTGTCTGCGGTCCCTCCTTCCACTAGGCCTCCACTGACCTGTCTACTGCTGCCCGTGTTCCCCTGGAACCAATTTTAAATTGCCTACAGCCAGCCCAATTTATTATGTTAGGGCTTCGAAGCCTGTCTGCGGTCCCTCCTTCCACTAGGCCTCCACTGACCTGTCTACTGCTGCCCATGTTCCCCTGGAACCAACATCAGAAAATATAAAAATAAGTATTTTGCTTATAAAAAAGAAAATACTGGAGAGATATCAAATGCAGACATTTTAACATTAAAAACAAACACATACAACAAAAATCTGGTACAGTACTAAAAATGGCCACCAGCTACAATAACTTTCTCCTGCAAGTAGTTAACTGAAAGTTTTTTTCAATTTAAAATACAGATATGGCATCCACCGAGTGTTGTCCTGTCGCGTCTTCTTTATATTATTGCCAAGAAGATGCAAAACAATGAAAATAATAAAATCATTATTTACCCAAAAAATAGAGTAAGTCAAAACCACATTGCAAATAAACATTCATTACAAATAAAGAAGCAGGGCGCGTCCGAGGGTGAGTATATACCTAATAAGAATATAATCACCCTCGGACGCGCCCTGCTTCTTTCCGACAGCCTTCCTTCCTAAGAATCAGCCCTTCCGTGGTGTAGAGAGAGGGTGTGTTACACTCCATGGTGTTCCCCAGGTTGCCTTTCCTGAGCTTCGATCTTCATGCTCTCATTTAGTAGTTGTCGGAAAGTAGACTGCATTAGGCCTACAAATTGGGTATGGGGTGGAGAGAGATGGTGTGTTACACTCCAAGGTGTTCCCCAGGTTTCCTTGCCATTGCTTCGGTCTTCCGACTCTCGTTTAGTAGTTGTAGAAAACTACACTGCATTAGGCCTACAACATGGGTATAGGGTGGAGAGAGATGGTGTGTTCCACTCCAAGGTGTTCTCCAGGTTGCCTTTCCAGAGCTTCGATCTTAATGCTCTCGTTTAGTAGTTGTTGGAAACTACACTGCATTAGGCCTCCAAATTGGCTATGGGGTGGAGAGAGATGGTGTGTTACACTCCAAGGTGTTCTCCAGGTTTCCTCGCCATTGCTTCGATCTTCAGACTCTCGTTTAGTAGTTGTAGAAAACTACACTGCATTAGGCCTACAAAATGGGTATCGGGTGGAGAGAGATGGTGTGTTACACTCCAAGGTGTTCCCCAGGTTTCCTTGTCATTGCTTCGGTCTTCCGTCTCGTTTAGTAGTTGTAGAAAACTACACTGCATTAGGCCTACAAAATGGGTATAGGGTGGAGAGAGATGGTGTGTTCCACTCCAAGGTGTTCTCCAGGTTGCCTTTCCAGAGCTTCGATCTTAATGCTCTCGTTTAGTAGTTGTTGGAAACTACACTGCATTAGGCCTCCAAATTGGCTATGGGGTGGAGAGAGATGGTGTGTTACACTCCAAGGTGTTCTCCAGGTTTCCTCGCCATTGCTTCGATCTTCAGACTCTCGTTTAGTAGTTGTAGAAAACTACACTGCATTAGGCCTACAAAATGGGTATCGGGTGGAGAGAGATGGTGTGTTACATTCCAAGGTGTTCCCCAGGTTTCCTTGCCATTGCTTCGGTCTTCCGACTCTCGTTTAGTAGTTGTAGAAAACTACACTGCATTAGGCCTACAAAATGGGTATAGGGTGGAGAGAGATGGTGTGTTCCACTCCAAGGTGTTCTCCAGGTTGCCTTTCCAGAGCTTCGATCTTAATGCTCTCGTTTAGTAGTTGTTGGAAACTACACTGCATTAGGCCTCCAAATTGGCTATGGGGTGGAGAGAGATGGTGTGTTACACTCCAAGGTGTTCTCCAGGTTTCCTCGCCATTGCTTCGATCTTCAGACTCTCGTTTAGTAGTTGTAGAAAACTACACTGCATTAGGCCTACAAAATGGGTGTCGTGTGGAGAGAGATGGTGTGTTACACTCCAAGGTGTTCCCCAGGTTTCCTTGCCATTGCTTCGGTCTTCCGACTCTCGTTTAGTAGTTGTAGAAAACTACACTGCATTAGGCCTACAAAATGGGTATAGGGTGGAGAGAGATGGTGTGTTCCACTCCAAGGTGTTCTCCAGGTTGCCTTTCCAGAGCTTCGATCTTAATGCTCTCGTTTAGTAGTTGTTGGAAACTACACTGCATTAGGCCTCCAAATTGGCTATGGGGTGGAGAGAGATGGTGTGTTACACTCCAAGGTGTTCTCCAGGTTTCCTCGCCATTGCTTCGATCTTCAGACTCTCGTTTAGTAGTTGTAGAAAACTACACTGCATTAGGCCTACAAAATGGGTATCGGGTGGAGAGAGATGGTGTGTTACACTCCAAGGTGTTCCCCAGGTTTCCTTGCCATTGCTTCGGTCTTCCGACTCTCGTTTAGTAGTTGTAGAAAACTACACTGCATTAGGCCTACAAAATGGGTATAGGGTGGAGAGAGATGGTGTGTTCCACTCCAAGGTGTTCTCCAGGTTGCCTTTCCAGAGCTTCGATCTTAATGCTCTCGTTTAGTAGTTGTTGGAAACTACACTGCATTAGGCCTCCAAATTGGCTATGGGGTGGAGAGAGATGGTGTGTTACACTCCAAGGTGTTCTCCAGGTTTCCTCGCCATTGCTTCGATCTTCAGACTCTCGTTTAGTAGTTGTAGAAAACTACACTGCATTAGGCCTACAAAATGGGTATCGGGTGGAGAGAGATGGTGTGTTACACTCCAAGGTGTTCCCCAGGTTTCCTTGCCATTGCTTCGGTCTTCCGACTCTCGTTTAGTAGTTGTAGAAAACTACACTGCATTAGGCCTACAAAATGGGTATGGGGTGGAGAGAGATGGTGTGTTCCACTCCAAGGTGTTCTCCAGGTTGCCTTTCCTGAGCTTCTATCTTCAGGCTCTCGTTAAATTGTGGTTAAATGGAACAACTGCATTTGGCGTACTAGTTGGTTTGGGGCCTACTAACAGTGTCTGCCGCTCCTTGCTGTTCTCCTGGTTTCCTGTCCTGAAATTCCGTTTTCAGGCGCTCGTTAAGTAGTTGTTAATGTTAGACTGCATTTGGCCTAATAGTTGGGTTGGGGCCTACTATCGGTGTCTGCCACTCCTTGCTGTTCTCCTCCACTGAACAAAGCTGTGCCGCCTGTTTACTACGGTTGCCAATTTTGAACTGCATTTCGACTACTTACTGATTTGGGCCTACTCTCTGTGTCAGCCTCTCATTCCAGTTGTCCTCCACTGCAATGCCCCCTGGTTATTCCTGTGTTACCAATTTTGAACTGCATTTAGCCAACTTTATTCTTTGGGCCTATATCTGTGTTTCCTCCTCATCCTGCCCATTGCCCAGCCAGTGATAGATGAGTCTGCTGGTACATTGACCCATAACGCAACATTCCCCGTGCACGCTACACAACAACATTGTGACCCTGCTGAAAGTCAGGTTGCTCTTCCCGCATACCATACCACCTTACACGGGGACAAAGAGGAAGGTGCAGATGAAAGTGCAGGTTCCTTCATCAGGTGAGGGGAGGAGGAATACTAGTGGGCGACGTCACTGGCACAGGGCCTCTCATAGTACGCAAAAGTGTTGCTGCCGGTGGTAGGCGCCCCCGCCGTGCAAACACACCGCTGTACTTTGAGGGGCCCTGTGCCAGTGCCAATGCCAACGAGTGGGCCCCCCCTGCTTGCTCAGGTTCACAGCACTTGCAAAGTTGAAATACTTACCTCTCCCTGCTCCACTGCCGTGACGTGGTCCAGATTTCCTGGGCCCACTAATTACTTGAACCAGCCCTACCCACCACAACTTTAGCCAAATGACCCCCAATTTCAAATGCCTTCCAATTATTATAAGGTAAATTACGCTTGACAAGCTTCATTAAGAAGAATGGATGGTTTTGACATTAAAATGGGCACTCTAGGTGTTTTCCTGGCCCCCACTCACTGCCGACTATGCTGCCCCATTGACTTGCATTGGGTTTCGTGTTTCGGTCGATCCCGACTTTACGTCATAATCGGCCGATTTCACTCGACCCGACTTTTGAGATAGTCGGGTTTCGCGAAACCCGGCTCGACTCTAAAAAGGTCAAGGTCGCTCAACTCTACTGGCCACTTTTGTCTTTGCATTAAATTCATGAATCACATGCACCATTTTAAAAATTTGGTGTAGAAATGTACAACTAATGCCACAAAAGAAAAAGAAGAGTGACTATAAAAAGGTCACAAATGATGAATTGTGGCCAAAATCCATCCATCCATCCATCCATCCAAGGATTTCTGAAACATACAACAAAAATGTTCTATATGGAGATTTGTTTATGAGACATGGATGTTTGTTTATAGAAATAAGTTGTTCCACTTATATGTTAATATGTAGACTTAGAGCAGCATTTTGTAGGGAATGAGATCCTGATTCCAGTGATGTGTCATTTGTTAGGCTATATGTTGCTATTTTCATAAAATCATTGTTTTATCAGCAGGAGATTATCCCTAGGGGACTATTTTTCCCATGCCTCCTAGTCCAACCACACCCCCATGACTAATTAGCAGCTTTATGTCAATATACAGTGCACATAGAATGCTGTCAATCAGTGGAGTGAGTGGGGTTATATACAGTTCAGCATTCAGATTTTTATAAGAGAAAAATGTGATTCTATCACAACCCCTGCATCCAATAAACTAAAGGTAACATAACTGGAATCAGGATCTCTGTTCCTACATCATGCTGCTGTCAAATTACATATCAACAAATGTCCTTAAATAAACTGTTTATGGCACTTCAAAATACTAATTCAACCAAAAGCGGATTTAGATCCCAATAACCGCACGAAGAGAACCATATAATAAAAGAAAGTATATCTTTATTAAATAATAAATATTAAAAACAACAAGACCTGACGATATGATGTAACAAAGTGTCCAGAGAGAGATATCAACCTACATACTATCCTATAACATAGGCGGCTACATTAGCCTATAGTGGTAATGTGTCTATACCTATTTCCATACAAAAATAAGGGCTAATAAACTGAGTTTAGGTGCATGCAGTTACACAGTAGTGTGATCCACCATACAGAAATACAGGGGGAAATGGTGACACTCCCAAATGCATATATTATATCACCGTCCGTACATAAGATCATAAACCACCTACACAATCCTCCTTCTAGCCCATACGATATGCAGTTTAGACAATAAGTGCATATGCTTAGGATAGTACTGTGATAAAGTAGGTCCCTTCTCTCTTATGCGCCCCGACGCGCGTTTCCCCCAGAGCTTCTTCCGGGGCATGGTCGTGTATTCACATGGACCCGTGGAAGCGCTAGTGCTCAAAACGGCCGTCGTTCTGTCTTTCACTCCCCACTCCCTCACTCACTCCTGCCGATGCCGAAAAATCTCTGTAACCAGCTAAGTGCTAAATAAAGGACATGAATTTGCTTGAAAAAACTGGGTGAGTGCTACACTTTTTCTTCCTATTTATGCTATATGGATTGTGGACTTCACATGTAGAGCACCACCCATTTCAGCAGCGAGCCCAGGATTGTCCTATCCACATAGGATCACAGTTGTTCATATATATGTGAATTGTACAGCTTTCAGTGCCGGTTGTACCTGCTTTTTTCTTGGAGAATATTGTTCACATTTAGATCAGTCTGTTATGTCAGTCTGAGGTCTGGTGTATCTGTGGTGGATAATTCTTTTATTGGAAGGCATACAATGCATAGTTCTGTCTGCTAGCCTTGTTCTACTCATTTTTTATTGTTTTCAAAAAATCACAAAAAAACATTAAAAAAAATACAGTCTGTTATCTCAGGCTGTGGCCTGGTGTATCTGTGATTGAAAAATATTTTATTGGCAGGCATACTTTGCATAGTTCTGTGTTAGGGTTGGCGGAACGCACCGAATATATTTATTAAGTAAGATTGGTGCGTTCGCCACCCGGGATCCACCGTGCAGGAAAGAACCTGCTGCTAAGTGAATGGCGGCACTATATGGCGGTACAATGTGATTACACACACGGGTTAACTTCACCCTGTGTGAAGGAAGTGATCCCTGTTAAGTCACAGGGTCACGGTACCGCACAGAGAGCGCAAGCAAGGAACCACAGAACTCTATCCCAGGACACAGGATTAGAGTTAGTGTAGACCTCTTTGGGGTATCAAAGGTAACTATTATGCACAGAAGTGCATGCTGTGCCACACTAGCGGATGCCACTAACCACCCAGACTTGGGTAAGGTAAGCGCTCTAATAGCGCACGGTGCTGCACTGGCGGTCACAGCAGTTAGACGCTGCTTCATGTGTTAAAGCTGTGAGTTCAGCCGGGCGCTAGATTGCAGCCATACACCTTACGCGAACAGTCATTCACAAGGGATGGGTTTTTAAGGAACGACTTGCACTCATCAACACACACACAATAACAATTGTATACTAGCGCATTGCCGTGCAGTCATGCGAAGCTTATATAGCTGCAGCACGTTCAGGACCCTTCAAAGAAGGACCAAAGGATTTGCAGCAGTACCTGATCATGTGACCCTAGATCTCCATTGAGAGATCTTGCCCTGGGCATGCTCAGTATGTGCAAAGCAGGACTTAGTCCTAGCACCTACAGGACCTTCCTGAGCATGTGACCCTAGATCTCCACTGAGAGATCTTGCCCTGGGCATACTCAGTGTGTGCAAAGCAGGACTTAGTCCCAGAAAAGCCTGCTCGCTGCAGAACAGTGCAGGGTACAATAGCAGAGCCTGGAGAGGCAGTAGTAACCCTTTGCACAGTACCAGTCTCAGCGAGACGCTGGGAGCGACGTCTCTTCTGAGCAGGCTCCACTGCGGCCGATGCAGAATAGGAGACTGCAGCAGACACGGATCGAGATTCCCCCTGTGCAGCAGAGGAAACTCGACTTCTAACATTACCCCCCCTCCTAGGGCCCCCCTCCTTGAGCCTCGCTACGCTCAAAAGCTGCAATGAGCAGCGGAGCCCGAATGTGCTCCACAGGCTCCCAGGTTCTATCCTCTGGGCCGTGACCCTTCCAGTCCACCAGATAAAATTTCTTGCCACGTACCACCTTGCACTCCACGATCGCATTCACGTCAAACTCATCCGTGGATGAACCAGATGTCCCGGCAGATGACTCAGAAAACCGGGACAAATGAACGGGCTTTAAGAGGGAAACGTGAAAAGTATCGGTGATATCAAGGCGTGGAGGAATTGCCAAACGGTAGACCACAGGCTTGACCTGTTCCAGAACCTTGAACGGGCCAATGTAGCGAGGCACAAACTTAGTGGACTCAACTCGCAGCCTGATGTTACGGGCGGAGAGCCACACTAAGTAGCCAGGAGCAAAGATTGGAGCGGGGCGCCGGTGTGTATCAGCCAAAACCCTCATTCTCTCCTTGGAAACCCGGATGGCATCCTGAGTGCGGTCCCAGATGTCACGTGCCTCCACCGCCTAGTCTGCCACTAGGACTGGCACTCTAGCAGAAATGCCAATTTTAATCTCCCATTACTTTTTTTTGTTAGTGAGAATTGCCAAGAAATCAGGCCCAGTATTACACACTAGGCTTTCTGTGCCCCAAAATTGGAGAGAGATGGCACACACAGGACTGGCACTCTAGCAGAAATGCCAATCTTAATCTCCCACTAGTTTTTTTTGTTAGGGAGAATTGCAAAGAAATCAGGGCCAGTATTACACACTAGGCTTTTTGTGCACCAAAATTGGAGAGAGATGGCACACACAGGACTGGCACTCTAGCAGAAATGCCAATCTTAATCTCCCACTACTTTTTTTTGTTAGGGAGAATTGCCAAGAAATCAGGGCCAGTATTACACATTAGGCTTTCTGTGCCCCAAAATTGGAGAGAGATGGCACACACAGGACTGGCACTCTAGCAGAAATGCCAATCTTAATCTCCCACTACTTTTTTTTGTTAGGGAGAATTGCCAAGAAATCAGGGCCAGTATTACACATTAGGCTTTCTGTGCCCCAAAATTGGAGAGAGATGGCACACACAGGACTGGCACTCTAGCAGAAATGCCAATCTTAATCTCCCACTACTTTTTTTTTTAGGGAGAATTAAAAAAAAAAAAAAAAAAAAAAGGATTATAGACACTAGGCTTTCTGTGCCCCAAAATTGGAGAGAGATGGCACACACGACTGGCACAAAAGCACAAATGCCAAGATTAATCTCCCACTATTTATTTTTTTTTCAGGGAGAATTAAAAAAAAAAAAAAAAAAGGGACTGTCCTACAATTACTATCTCCCTGCAGTAATCTCAGCAAGGTATGGCAGGCAGCAATAACAAGGAGTGGACTGCTGCACAAATTAAATCAAAAGTGTGGACAAACAAGCAAGATAGCTGTGCAGAAAGGAAGGAACAACAGGATTTGTGCTTTGAAAAAAGCAGTTGGTTTGCACAGCGGCGTACACACAGCAATGCAGCTATCAGGGAGCCTTCTAGGGCAGCCCAATGAGCTACAGCGCTGAAGAAAAAAAATGTAGCTTCCACTGTCCCTGCAAACAAAAGGTGGTGTTGGACAGTGGAAATTGCTACAGCACAAGTGGTTTGGGGGTTAATGGACCCTGCCTAACGCTATCCCTGCTTCTCACGAAGCGGCAGCAAACTCTCCCTATGCTCAGATCAGCAGCAGTAACATGGCGGTCGGCGGGAACGCCCCTTTAAAGCCCCTGTGACGCCGCAGACAGCAAGCCAATCACTGCAATGCCTTTCTGTAAGATGGTGGGGACCAGGACCTATGTCATCACGCTGCCCACACTCTGCGTCCACCTTCATGGGCTGAGAAATGGCGCTTTTAGCGTCATTGAAACGCGACTTTGGCACGAAAGTTGCGTACCACATGGTCAACCCCACACAGGGATCGGGTCGGGTTTCATGAAACCCGACTGTGCCAAAAGTCGGCGACTTTTGAAAACGAACGATCTGTTTCGCTCAACCCTAGTGATAGGAATGGTTTGGTGGGTAATCTGTGAGGGTAGTGTTGATCCATTTACCACTCGAAAGGTTGCTGGCTTGGTGAGCATCACTAGGGGTATTGCGTGACGCTGGGCGAATGTGGATGACATAAAATTACCCTCCGCCCCTGAATCCACGCATAGCTCTACCATAAGAGTGGATGGGCCTACGGTAATTGTCCCCTTGAAGGACAACTTTGAGGCAAACGTCGCCGTGTCTAGTGTACCTCCTCCTACTGCCACTAGACGCTGACGTTTCCCCGACCGCTGTGGACACTTGGAGGCAAGATGTCCTGACTGCCGGCAAACATGACAGACCTTATGTGACTCGGACTCCTGGACTGGAGATTCCAAAGGTTTGGCAAAGGTGGGAGCCAGCTGAAACCTCTGCCTACACTGGGCTCACTCCAACCTTCGCTTGTGAAAACGAAGGTCTATGCGAGTTGATACAGCTATGAGCTCCTCCAGTGTGGCGGGAATCTCCCTAGTGGCCAAAGCGTCCTTCACATGGTCAGCCAGCCCCCTCCAAAATATGGGAATGAGGGTTTTGTCTGGCCATTCCAACTCAGACGCTAATGTCCGGAAGTGAACAGCAAAATGGCTGACCATGGTTGAACCCTGAGTCAAAGCCAGCAGTTGGAGCGCTGTGTCATGGGTGACTTGAGGTCCTACAAAGACCTGTTTCAGAATGTCCAGAAAACGAGGAACACTCCGCACCACATGATCATTGCGCTCCCACAGCGGCGTAGCCCACTCCAACGCCCTGTCCGACAAGAGAGATATTATGAATCCCACCTTTGCCAGCTCTGTGGGAAAATGTGCAGCCAGGAGCTCGAGGTGTATACCACACTGGCTCACGAAACCCCTACAGGACTTACTGTCCCCAGAGTATTTCTCAGGCAAAGGGAGGTGAGATAGAGTCGGAACAGGGGTGGCAGTGGGTAAAGCTGCTGCAGCCACGCTAGCAGCCTGAACAGCAATTGCGGTAACATCCACCGCCGAGGTTGCATGCTCAAGAGACGCCAACTGGCCCTCCAGCAGCTGGATGTACCCCTGCAATCGCTGTTTATCCGCCATTACTTAGCCAGATCCTGGCGCTAGTATAATGTTAGGGTTGGCGGAACGCACCGAATATATTTATTAAGTAAGATTAGTGCGTTCGCCACCCAGGATCCACCGTGCAGGAAAGAACCTGCTGCTAAGTGAATGGCGGCACTATATGGCGGTACAATGTGATTACACACACGGGTTAACTTCACCCTGTGTGAAGGAAGCGATCCCTGTTAAGTCACAGGGTCGCGGTACCGCACAGAGAGCACAAGCAAGGAACCACAGAACTCTATCCCAGGACACAGAATTAGAGTTAGTGTAGACCTCTTGCGATCGACCCCACAATTGGGGTTTCAGAGGTAACTATTATGCACAGAAGTGCATGCTGCGCCACACTAGCGGATGCCACTAACCACCCAGACTTGGGTAAGGTAAGCGCTCTAATAGCGCACGGCGCTGCACTGGTGGTCACAGCAGTTAGATGCTGCTTCGTGTGTTAAAGCTGTGAGTTCAGCCGGGCGCTAGATTGCAGCCATACACCTTACGCGAACAGTCATACATAAGGGATGGGTTTTTTAAGGAACGACTTGCACTCATCAACACACACACAATAACAATTGTATACTAGCGCATGGCTGTGCGGTCATGCGAAGCTTATATAGCTGCAGCACGTTCAGGACCCTCCAAAGAAGGACCAATGGATTTGCAGCAGTACCTGAGCATGTGACCCTAGATCTCCATTGAGAGATCTTGCCCTGGGCATGCTCAGTGTGTGCAAAGCAGGACTTAGTCCTAGCACCTACAGGACCTTCCTGAGCATGTGACCCTAGATCTCCACTGAGAGATCTTGCCCTGGGCATGCTCAGTGTGTGCAAAGCAGGACTTAGTCCCAGAAAAGCCTGCTCGCTGCAGAAAAGTGCAGGGTACGATGCAGAATGGGAGACCGCAGCAGACACGGATCGAGATTCCCCCTGTGCAGCAGAGGAAGCTCGACTCCTAACAGTTCTGTCTGCTAGCCTGCCTTGTTCTACTCATTAAAAAAAAAAAAATTACCAACAAACATAAAAAAAATAATACAGCCTGTTATCTCAGGCTGAGGCCGGTGTATCTGTGGTAGAAAAATCTTTTATTAGCTGGCATATATTGCATAGTTCTTTCTGCTAGCCTTGTTCTCATTTTTTTTTCAAAAA
This sequence comes from Ranitomeya imitator, assembly GCF_032444005.1. NCBI lineage: Eukaryota > Metazoa > Chordata > Amphibia > Anura > Dendrobatidae > Ranitomeya > Ranitomeya imitator. The sequence continues at coordinate 560,972,381 of NC_091284.1, read as the reverse complement.
TTACCAACAAACATAAAAAAAATTAATGCAGTCTGGTATCTCAGGCTGAGGCCTCTTGTATCTGTGGTGGAAAAATCTTCCTTTAGCAGGCATACAGACCACATATCATTTTTCTACAAATAAATCCACTTGGATTGAGGTTTTCACATATTCCAGTTTTAAGTGGACCGCAGCACACCACTATTGAAGCCACAGCAGTGTGAAATGGTTGTTGGTTGGATAGCGGATAATGCTTCCAGTGTCTTAGCCACCACGACCACCATGTCTTCCACACGGTCAAGTCTGAGTAGCTGTGATTGTGGACCGGATATTACTCACCCTGATCCTACTTCCTCCCACCACGCCAAGTGCCCTGAGGCAACTGATGCCACACTTAGACACTCCGAAGAGCTGTTCAGTTTTCCCTTTAAAGAATCTGGACTCTTGGCCAGTCAACTTGAAATGGGGCCAGATGAGATCACATGCAGCGATGCCCAAACATTTGAACAGCCATGGTTGCACGAAGGCGATGGTGGGAAAGTGTCACAAGAGGTGGACGATGATGAGACACAATTGCCACAAAGTTAGGAGGAGGAGCAGGGTGCAGATGTGGAAGACGAGGTAGTGGATGACATAGTGACTGACCCAACCTGGCAGGAGGACATGCAGAGCAAGGACAGCAGCACACATGGGGAAGGAGGCATATCACCCCAATAGGCAGGGAGAAGCAGTGTGGTGGCCGCAGACAGAAGGTGTGCATCCGTTCCCCGTAACACCAACATGACGGAAATTGCCATTCCAACTGTTACATCTTCCCAAGTCTGGTTATTTTTTAAAGACTCTGCCGATAACCCCAAACAGGCTAATTGCAGTACTTGCCTTGCCCGCATCAGAAGGGGTAGCAAAACTACCAGCCTGACCACCACCAGCATGATTAGGCACATGGCAGAACACTGTCTGCAGGTGACACCACTGCTTCTTCCACTGTTTTGCGTAGAAGCCAATCCCCAATTCACCGTGCCTGTGAAGATGCCTCAGGCCCTGCACCTGTTGTTGCCGACAGTCAACCAGCACCATCATCAAGCTCATCCATGTCCTTGTCCCAGCCCAGCCTTCAGTTGTCTATACCCCAGTCATTGGAATTCAAGCGGAAATACCTAGCCAATGCCCCACAGTTCTAAATGTTGCCTTTTAGGCTCATTGAGACAGAAGTTTTCTGCAATCTGATGGCGGAGGCCGTCCCAAGGTACTCGGTCCTCAGTTGCCACTATTTCTCCCAGCATTACACCAGCATGTGTCCCACAACATTACCCATGCCCCCAATAATGCTATTACTGGGAAAGTCCACCCAACCACGGACATGTGGACAAGTGCTTGTGGGCAGGGATGGTACATCTCACTGACGGCACACTGGGTTAACATAGTGGATGCCGGGACCCAGTTGGACCTTGGGATGGAACACATCCTCCCCACGCCGAGGATTGCAGGCCCTACATCAATCTGGGTTGCTCCCACAGTCTATATCTCCTGCACCTCCTTCTCTTCAGCCTCCATCTCTGAAATGAAGACATCAGTCAGGAGCTGGAAGCACTGCAGCACTGCCTCAGCCAAGCGGCAACAGGCTGCGCTGAAGCTAATTTCCACAATGCAGAAGAGTTGTGGACAGCACTGAAAGAGCAGTCAGATATTTGGATGACACCACTGAACCTACAGCCAGGCAAGGTCGTGTGTGACAATGGCTGGAACCTGGTGGCAGCTCTGAGGCAAGTTGAGCTCCCACACGTACCTTGCTTGGCCCATGTGCTTAACCTCGTGGTTCAACGTTTTCTGAAAAGCTACCCGGAGCTGCCGGATCTGCTAGTGAAAGTACGCTGTCTTTCTGCCCATTTTGGAAAGTCAGCTACAGCTTCAGCCACCCTTGCCGTGCTTCAGCAGCATTTGCAGTTTCCGGCTCACCGACTGGTGTGTGATGTTCCCACACATTGGAACTCTACACTGCATATGTTGCAAAGGATTTGTGAGCAGAAGATGGCAGTTGTTGACTACCAGCATCAATAAGGCCATTGATATTTTGTTCAGACTCCACACATAAGACCTCAGGAGTGGACATGGATGTCAGACATATGTATCATACTCCAGAACTTTGAGGACTGCACCAACATGGTGAGTGGCGATAACACCATCCTGCTTCTCAGCATTCTGAAAACCTCTCTGCTAACAATTGAAGAGGATGCATTGCAGGCAGAGCAAGAGTATATATTGCAAGGAACCATACAGGGTGATTACACTCAGCCCAGCCTCATGTCGTCGCAACGTGGATTGGTAGACAATGAGGAGGAGGAAGAACAGGAGCTACTTTCATGCGCTATAGACGGTACTACAAGCACAGCTGTCATACCGTCTGTTCAGCGGAGATGGCCTGAGGACAGGTAGGAGGAGGATGAGGAGGAGAAGGACAGCATGGTCAGTTGTCCTGTTGGTGAGGACACCGAAGTCTTGTCTGTTAGCAGTCTGGTATGCATGGCTGACTTTATGTTGCGCTGCGTTTCCCGTGATCCTCGCATTATTAAAATTTTCGGTGACACTCATTACTGGTTGGTGACACTTCTGGACCCACGCTACAAGGAGAACTTTCAATCTCTTCTTCCAGCGGCAGACAGGTGTACTAAAATGTTGCAGTACCAGAGGGCCCTTGTAGCGGAATTACTAAGAAAATTCCCATGTGAGAATGCTGGCAGCAGAGGTCAGAGTTTGTTGCACAACCAAGGAGTCCAAACGAGAGAGACAGAAGTACAATCCAGCTCAGGCAGGGGAGCAATGGCAAAGTTCTGGGACAGTTTTCTCAGACCCTCCCATCGTGCTGACACAGAGGCAAGGGGTGCTGCCATAAGAAGTGCAATGTTTGGGAAGATGCTGAGAGAGTACCTTGCAGATTGTACCAATGTCCTCCGTGATTCCTCTGTGCCTTTTAATTACTAGATGTTGGCCCGATTCAAATGCATTGGGTATTCTAGAATAGAATAGACAATTAGACCCTTAGACAACACAATGGTGGCACTTCACAGCAGTGGAGGACAATGATGATTCCAGAATTCGCGGCAGGCTGTGCCCGTCGCTGATTGGTCGAGGCCGGCTGGCCTCGACCAATCAGAGACTGTGCCCGTTGCTGATTGGTCGAGGCCGCCAGGCATTGACCAATCAGCGACGCGCACAGGCCAGTCGGCCTCGACCAATCAGAGACTGTGTGCGTCGCTGATTGGTCGAGGCCTGGCGGCCTCGACCAATCAGCGACGCAGGATTTCCAGGACAGACAGCCAAACCCTTAGACAATTATATATATATAGATTGGGTATGCACGCTGGACATGTGGCATGACCTGGCTCTCTATGCCTTGGAGGGCCTGGCCTGCCTTGCTGCTAGCATTCTGTGAGAGCGAGTTTTTAGTTCCACTGGTGGAGCGCATCCACCTGTCAACTGACAATGCTGACAGCCTGACTCTTATAAAAATGAACAAGGGCTGGATTGGGCAAGACTTCTGTACACCACTGAATGAAAACAGCGAAACATAACCTCAAATACATTGTCTTTTTTGTGGAGGTGTCTTCTTATGCACCTCTTCCCAATCACACATGGGTATCCACTTCCTGATTTGGTCTGTTTGGTATTATCTGCCTCCTTATCCTCATCCTCATTATCCACAACCAGTACAACACCAGGGAGAACCTATTACATGATGCGCAAGTCACTCAATTTTTGTGCAAGGGTGTTTTTTATGATTCCCGTTACTATTTAGAAACCAATACAAATGTTACTCCCCCAGGGGAAACTGTCATCAAAATGATATGTACGTGCTGAATATTCTTCCCATATATTGTTATTTTTTTCCAGTTTTACTATCTTTGGACCATCCTCTTATGACCTAGTGTACACCTCTACAATAGAAAAATATTGAAATACTGTTATATTAAATTTTTATTTATATCCCTGTCTCTGAGCTGTTGCTAGGGACAAACATATCTCGTTGGACACTTTCTGGCTTCATATCTATGAACCTGTGTTCGCCCCTCCCTTTTGTTATTTACTTTCATAGGTGGATTCACATCCTTTATTTATTTATTTGATTTCAGTATGATTTATCTTAGTCACCTCATTCTCCACCACTAGATCATCAGGGTTTATGTGTTCTGTGCTGCTACAGGCAGACCAATTTTTGGCAAGGGTGTCTATGATGCCCATAGTATATTTTTAAAAGACCTACCCCCCATGGGGAAATGTTTGCCATCCCCTGCACTGCGTGTATGGGCATTACAAGTCTAGGAGACCCACTCCTTAACATTGGGCCTAGTTTTTAAGAGGCCTTCATCAATATCTCCTCATTCTCTTTCACTAGATCACCATGGTTAACGTGTTCTGTGCTGCTACAGGCAGTCCAATTTTTGGCAAGGGTGTCTATGATGTCCATAGCATATTTTTTTAAAAATGTACCCACCCATGGGGAAATGTTTGTCAGCCCATGCACTTTGTGTATGGGCGTTACAAGTCTAGGAGACCCGTTCCTTAAAGGGAATCAGTCACCTAGTTTTGGCCCTATAAACTGCGGCCACCGCCATCAGGGGCTTATCTACAGCATTCTGTAGTGCTGTAGATAAGCCCCCGATGTAACCTGAAAGATAAGAAAAACAAGTTAGATTATACTCACCCAGGGGCAGTCTTGACTCAGGTCCGATGGGCGCTGCGGTCCGGGTCCGACTCCTCCCATCTTCATATGATGTCGTCATCCTCCTTACTTCTGTTGCGGCTCCTGGGCAGGCATACTGATTTGCCCTGTTGAGGGCAGCATAAAGTACTGCAATGCGCAGGCGCCGGGCCTCTCTGAACTTTCCCGGCACCTGCACAATGCAGTACTTTGCTCTGCCCTCAAAAGGGCAGATAAAGTATGCCTGAGCAGGAGCCGTGCCAGGAAGCAAAGACATCGTATGAAGATGGGAGGTGCCAGACCCGGACCTGCGATGCCCATCGGACCGGACCGCCCCTCGGTGAGTATAATCTGACTTGTTTTTCTTATCTTTCAGGTTACATTGGGGGCTTATCTACAGAATTATAGAATACTGTAGATAAGCCCGTGAAGGCGGTTGCCGCAGTTTATAGGGCCAAAATTAGGTGACAGATGTCCTTTAATATTGTGCCTAGTTTTTAATTGTGCTAGTTGTGCAGGGGAGTCTATATGCACATATCTATATCACTGCAAGGCTTGCAGGCACTGTATGTGAGTCTATAGATCTCCCTGCATACATCAAAAGGCTCCATCACTGTCTGCTGCTGCGTATTTTAAATATACCTAGCTGCAGTTTTCCGTGGCAATTTTTTTCTTTTTTTTAAATGTTGTACCTGCTCATTTTATTATAAAGCAATCCATAGCCCCCCCTTTTCTACATTTATTTGCTTGGTCACGCTGCAGACTACAGCCAGGTCATTGCAATACAAGAGCATGAAAATATAATTTTTTAACAATTTTTGGGGAGCCCAGGCATCAGATGTGGGTGTGCCAAAAAATCTGGCCTTGTTTGTGGCACCATCTAATATTTTGTTGCGTATTAAAACATTTTTGGACACCATTTTGCTTCCCCCAAAATCTGTAGCTCAGCCAAAAATATTTATCACTGTGAGTTGTACGCCACACGCATTACATATCATTGCGCTAAATATCTTACAATTTTAGTGCTCCAATTTTTTGGGGTATAGTAGCCAACTTTTTGACACAATTGTGGTGTGCCCAAAAAATCAAGGCCACATTTTGTTCAGTCTGTTATCTCTGGCTGACGCCTGTTGTATCAGTGGTGTCAAAATCCTTGCTTTGCAGGCATACGTTGCATTGTACTGTCTGCTAGCCTTGGTCTACTCAGTATTTATTATTTTCAAAAATTAAAAAAATAAAAATTATACAGTCTTGTATCGCCGTCACACGCCTGGTGTATCTGTGTTGTCAAATCTTCGGTTCGCAGGCATACGTTGCATTGTTCTGTCTGCTAGGCTTGGTCTACTCAGCATTTATTGTGTTACAAAATTTCAAAAAACCTTAAAGAAAATGTATACAGTCTGTTATCTTCATCAGACACCTGGTGTATCTGTGGTGTCCAAATCTTCACTTTGCAAGCATACGTTGTATTTTTGGCAAACAGGAAAAGAAATCCAGCTTCCAAAAATATCAAGATTTATTGAGGATAAAATCCAAAGCCCAATGACATGGTTCACAGGAGAAGGAGTAGCAGCAGGCTACGCGTTTCGAACAATGAGTTCTTTTTCAAAGCACTCCTGTGAACCATGTCATTGGACTTTGGATTTTATCCTCAATAAATCTTGATATTTTTGGAAGCTGGATTTCTTTTCCTGTTTGCCTTATCGTTCCACGTGATGACTGCACGGTATCCGGGCTTCCCCACAACAAATGCCTAATAGGTGAGCTGGTTTTTCACTATTTTTCGTTGTATTTTTGGGTCTGCTAGCCTTGGTCTGTTGTGAATTCTGCTCCTGGGTTCCCTCCAGTGGTTGTAGGTGGGAATGCAGTTGTCTCTGAGTCACAGTCCTGGCCAGGTGTATCTGCTAATTGCTGTTCTGACTGGGATATTTAGTGTGCAGGATTCTTTAGCCCTTTCCAGTTGTCAATGTTTCTTTGGAAGTATTGGATCTCTGCCTGGCCTCACCTGCTTAGCTGCCAGTTCAGCAAAGATAAGTGTCTGTTTCTTTTTCTGAAGCACACTTGCTGTGTGCTTACTTTCAGTGCTGATCTTTTGTTTCTATTTGTCCAGCTTAGACTGTGTCAGTTGTTTTTCTCAGTCTGGTTGGATTCTCTGGAGTTGCAGTTATACTTTCCACATCTTTAGTTAGGTGGTGGAGTTTTGTATTTTCTGCTGTGGATATTTTTGTAGTATTTTTATGCTGACCGCTTAGTATCCTGTCCTGTCCTTTTCTATTTAGCTAGAAGTGGCCTCCTTTGCCAAGCCTGTTTTCTGCCTGCGTGTGTCTTTTCCTCTCCAACTCACAGTCAATATTTGTGGGGGGCTGCCTATCCTTTGGGAGTCTACTCTGAGGCAAGATAGTTTTCCTATTTCCATCTTTAGGGGTATTTAGTCCTCTGGCTGTGTCGAGGTGTCTAGGTTTTGTTAGGCACACCCCATGGCTACTTCTAGTTGCGGTGATAAGATCAGGGTTTGCGGTCAGTATAAGTTACCACCTACTCCAGTGAAGGTTTTCATGCTGCTCCAAGGCCACCTGATCATAACATTGGTCTACTGATTATTTTTTCTTTAAAAAATAATTGAAAAAAAATTTAACTGTCTGATATCTCCATCAGACACTTGGTGTATCTGTGGTCTCCACCTACTTGCTTTTCAGGCAAGGGATGGGGAAGTGGACGTGATGCTGATGGTACATTCAGAGGATGAGGCAGTGGCAAAGCTGAAAGTGGGCCACAACAAAGACTCACATGTTCGCGGTAGACCTTCCTGTCCCAATTTCAAGGGGACCGCAGCACACCACTATTGAAGCCATAGCAGTGTGAAATGGTTGTTGGTTGGATAGCGGATAATTCTTCCAGTCCCTTAGCCACCACCACCATGTATTCCACATGGTCTATGAGGCCCTCCTCCATGATTCTTCCAAGGGGGGATCGTGTTGCGTGCAAATTTGGGTCAAGGCGGCTCTTGCAGTCAATGCATAAGGAAACAGTATGGCAGAACCAACTGAAGAATGTGAAGTGGGTTTTCCTGTGGCCATCCAGTACCTGGGTTCAAAGGCTTATTGGGGAGCATATGACTTGGTAACAGGGCAGGTCTTGCAGTTAATACATAAGAAAACAGTGTGGGATTACACAATAAATAATGTGAAGTGTATTTTCCTGTGTCCATCCAGTACCTGGGTTCAAAGGCTTATTGGGGTGCATATGACTCAATAGCAGGGCAGGCCTTGCATTCAATGCAGCTTTTTTTCAGGAGGCCCTCCTGTACCTCTCGTGAAAAGGGTATTGAGATGCGTTGTAATTATTGGCAGCCCAGCTACTCATTGCATAGGCAATAACAGCATGGGAGACCCAATGTTTAATAATGTCCCTTTAAGAATATTAATGCCGCCTGATGCCCCTCTAAAAATAGGCTTTGTGACTTTAAGAGTCCCTCCTTCAGAAATGAAACAAGATGTGTCTTGTTATGTGTCACACACCACATGGCCAGCTAGGGTTGTTAAATGTTACAATTACATTTCCCAGTGAATACATTTGTATTGGTTGAAAGCAATATGAAATTTGAAAAACGCATAAAAAATGCTGCGTGTGAACATACCCCAAGTGGTGGAGGAACATTTTGGTCTGGGGTAAATTATTTTGCCTTATATATGTCATTACTGTCATGCCGTTCTGTCTGTTTCTGGTTTTCGGCATGACAATGCATATGTTTGCTTTAACCATTTACTCTTTTCCCCCTAATTTGAGCTGGGATACTGTTGGCTATTACCTTAATGGAGCCTTCTCAGTTCCCTGCTCTGCTGCGCAGTCATACATGGGTGTTTTGTTATTTGCCCTGCTGCATACCTTCCTCATGTGCGGTCCCTGGTTGTTGCTTTGAACCTGTCTGCAGGTTGAGAGGTCATTTGCAGTTGTTGCATGATTTTCCACGTGGTTCAGTTCTTGCAGCCTCAGCCAGGTGCCCTGAGCCTCAGATCCTGCACTGTGTGTGCTGTAATGGTTTCTGTTTGTGCTTAGGGCGTGCGCAGCCACACCTCCCCTGCTTTAATTAGGGTTAGGGTGTGTACTTCAAATGCTGTCCCCAGCCAATTGTTGAGGGGCAGCTCATATATAAAGCTCTCCTGCCCTATGGGCGGGGCTGAGCTACACTCACAAAGCTCTTGAACTTTGCTATGTGTGTTTGTGTTTGAGGTCCTCTGCGTAAACTGTGAACTTTCAGCAATGCTCATCCCAAGTAATGTGCCATCGCCAGTAACCATTAAGCACGGATCTCTGTCTGGTGCAGAAGTGAATAACAAGTGTATTCCCTGCTCTCATTTGTATGCTGGTTGGTTGTGTTTTTAACTAAATGTCTGGTTTCCTCATCTTAGAAATAAAGGGGTCTGGCACCATGCACACTGTGACAGGGTTGAACATGAAAGTGTCTAATACATCACCACACACACATATGCAGTAAGGCTGGTTTCACACTAGCGTTTTTGAACGCATGCGTTTTTACAAAAAAAAACGCATGCGTTTTTTTCCCTATATTTAACATTAAAAACGCGTGCGTTTTTTGATGTCCGCGTTTGTCCGCGTTTTTGAACGCATGCGTTTTTTAACTGCATGCGTTCACTTTCTAAAATGCAACATGTAGTATTTTGCAAAGCGTTTTTTTTTTCCAAAAAAACGCATGCGTTCACATGCGTTTTTTTTTGGGAAAAAAATTGCATTGGAGTCAATGGAGACGCATGCGTTTTTTTGGACATGCGTTTGCATGCGTTTTTTTTTGACGCATGCGTTTTTTTGAAGCATGCGTTTTTTTTGGCACCATAGTTAAGATAAGGTTGTCTAGACACTGATAAGGCTCCCCCATAGCTGAAGGGTTATAAAAGGAAGGCTGGGGGAAGTTTCTGGTCACTTCTCATCAGACTCCAAGGAAGACAGCACCCTGCCCGGACGCATTGTTGGACAAGACACAGAGCAATGTGAGTATATCCTTGCCAATGCATTTATTCTTCAATTTTTTGGATCTACATGTCCTAATTTTTTCAATGTTTTTCTTTCAACACGCATCAGAATGTCTTCTCCGGTTTCTTCGTCTGATGATGAATTCCAGCCACGGCAATCAGAAGTGGATCACGTGAGCGAGGTAATTTTTTGTTCCGTCAGCTTGGTAAGTATTGACTGTCACATCGACACGAGGCAATTATATTTTTTTTATTCTATAGAGCACTTCAACTGAGGGACAGAGAGGTACGGAGCAGCGGAGTCAAGGTCCAGGTGGAAGACGGCAGCGGGTATGTATACCAGGCAGACTGTCCTTATTTAAGTTGTCTTTCATATTTCTGCCCTTTCTCATTTTTTTTTTTTTTTTTTTTTAAATGTGGTTGAGCAAACTTAATTTTTTTTAATTAAATTTTAGGTTTCACAACGGGACGATGACCACATCGATAATGACCTGCTAATCACTCTGGTACAGGAGCGAGTCCCGTTGTGGGACAGCCGGGATCAACAGCACTCCGTCAATAGTGTTATCCGTCGTTTGTGGAGTGAGGTGGCCCAAGCGTTGTGGGATGGCTGGGAGAATTCAACGCCACGGGTCCGTAATGCATTTGGTAAGTATTGCACGATAGTGTGAAGAAACAGACCTTGGCCATGCTCTCTTGACTGTGTGTGATGACAGAAACTTTTCGTAGTTTCTGTCATCACACACAGTCACGAGAGCATGGCCAAAAGTCCTGATTCTGACCATTATATTTTATTGTTATTTCACAGTGGACAAAGTAAGAACACGTTGGCGTTCCATGAAGGACCGCTTCAACAAGGACCTGCGTGCAGAGAAGAGTGCAGCTAGTGGTTCCGGAGCAAGGCACCGGCTGTACAAGTACCACCGTGTGCTGGCCTTCCTGAGACCGGTCCTTCTCTTGAGAACGTAAGTATTTGTCACATGCCTCCGGTTGTATTGCATTGACATAATCTGTCATTTTTAATTCCATAGGATGTACCGTCTTGTTATCGTTTGGTATTAATTTTCTGTTTTATTTTTTCACAGCACACACTGCACGACTGTCGCCACAGGTTCTGGAGCGGTCCTTCAGCCGACAGCCACGGACCCGTCCCAGCCATCCAGCAGCGCAGCACCAGGTGGGTCTTCCACAGTCACTGGAGACCAGGGAGCTGGCCCATCAGGTCTTCCCCTTTCGCAGTCCTCTTTCGCTGCACCCATTTTTGCGGGCTCATCCCGGCAGCGACAGAGGGCTTCGGATAGGTCCCTCATGCCCGAGTTTTTGCACTTGAGCTCGGTTTTACACGAAGCTATCAAGGCTTTAAGTGACAAAATGGATGTGTCCCATAACCTGTTACAGTGCCGCATCCAGGATGTCGCTAAAAGCCTTGATCAAGTTAAAGCCGACCTCCAGAAGCCAGCTCATCATTTTTTTAATAAAATCCACCAGAGCATGTCGGAACACCTTAGCCCTGATCTCCAGCTGAGTGTGATGCAGAATACAAAACTCCCAAATACATATTGTGAGCGCACGGGGTCTGGCAGTAAATACGCCAAAAGACCCCGACCTCACCAAATCAGCTCAAAACAAACCATGCCAAAAGGAGAGCAATTCAGAGCAATGATTTATAAAACAAACTTTAATTGTCATAAATAATACAAAAACATATATCAAAATATTACACTATCTAATGACTAGAGCACAGGATGAATGTCCCAGGAATGCTGGAAAAGCGCCCATCCCCCCGCTCCCCCAGATGTAAATACCCTTGTAATGGTATGCATAAGAAAAAGCACCTACACTATCCAACCAAAGTCACCCCAAAGCAGTGGGACTCTATAGTAATGCCATTAAGTATGGTGGTGGAAAAAGGGTGCTAGCACTTACCACTACACAGAGGTAGGGGGGGGCGGTCAGGCGATGATCACCCCCTAATTAACTGGTTCATGCAGCTTTACATGAACACCCGATCCTTACACTATGGCCGGTCCGAATAACTATAGCAATTGTTACCATCCACCTCTCGTGTCTCCCCTTTTCCTCATAGTTTGTAAGCTTACGAGCAGGGCCCTCACTCCTCTTGGTATCTGTTTTGAACTGTATTTCTGTTATGCTGTAATGTCTATTGTATGTACAAGTCCCCTCTATAATTTGTAAAGCGCTGCGGAATATGTTGGCGCTATATAAATAAAAATTATTATTATTATTATTATGTTCCCCCCCACCAGCAATGCAGCAGGACGCTGGTATGGGATTTGTTTCCCCCACCCCAACGATGCCCCAGGACCCTGGGAGGGTGTTAATTTCCCCCCCCCCCAACGAGGCACCAGGATCCTGGGAGGGTTTTTGTTTTCCCCCCCCCAACGAGGCACCAGGACCCAGGCGGGACTTTATCTTTCCCCCCATTGGACTCAGAGATTGCCGAGCGCTCCACAATGGAGACTGACTGTGAAATTGTGGAGCCGGGTCCTGACGTGTCTACCACCCAAAGTTTACACCCTAGCCCCAAAAGACTTCCCCCAACCCGGAAAACACAGAAAACTGGCAAAACCCATAAGAAACAGAAAACTTTGTTTATTCCTCCCCCATCACCTTCCGATGTGTCTCTACCGTGCAGTTTGTCTCAAGCCCCTCATGTTTTAAGCCCCATCCCCGAACTTCCAGACCCTTCAAGTTTTGTTGCCCATTCTCCTGCAACCTCTGCCTCCTCCACGGTGAGCCAGGCTTCAGTTCTAAATACCCCCCAGTTACGGCACTCAACCCCAAGCCGGCGTGGTTCAACCCGGCGCGGTAAAAAAAAATAAATTTGTGTTTTTCCCCAATAAAAAAAAGTTTATTTTCAACAATTATGTTTGGTTTATTGTGTCTTTCACCGCTCTAAATACACACCAATAAACTGCGTTTACACACTTTTATTCTTTTGGCCTACACATATCTCCAGTAGTATAAAATACCAGACAACATCTATATGTGTTTCTTTAGTATACAGATATGAGTTGGCCAAAAAAATAGTAGTTATTTCCATACTCTTATTTTTAATTTTTAACTGGTGTAGTGTCACTGTACAAAGAGAAAATGGTGTAAATCAAGTTCAGAACTCAACTGAACCGGTCAGATGTCAAAATAGACACCTGACCTGTTTAGTTGATTACTGACTTGTATATTCACCATATTCTATATAGCACATTATGTGACAATGTTTGTCAAACTGATGGGACAATGGTTGGCACACGCTAACTATCTATCCTCACCTTGGCAGGTGTAAGAAATTTTGAATTCATGATCATGTTTATGTTCATCATGAATTCATTATTTCTTACACTTGACTTGACGGGAATAGAGAGCGTGCCAGTCGTGACGCAATGACGTCAAGAAGATTACCAATAAAGAAATTTAAATCTGGTTACATTATAAGTATGCGTGTTTATATCATTGTTTGTAAACCAAAATAGGGAGTGCAACAGAGGTCAATTATGATTAAAAAAATCAAATTATTACCTCATCAACTATCACCCACTCCTTGTTTTGGATTACAAATTATGATATACTACTACTGCCCATCTTTGTTCAACCTTTAGAGAGGAAAAAGACAGGAGACCTGGTGAACACAAAAAAGTTTATTAATTTGAAAAATTGGTATCAGTATTTAATATTTGGTAAACATTAACATACAACAGGACATTTAAACAACATTGTCCTGCCATGAAACCCGTCCAATATCGGACACAAAATAGGCCGCAAATTGGTCACGCATAAGACCAACGGCTGCAGTTGACCTCATCGGGTGATGATGAAAATCGGGCAATGGGTGTGAAATTGGTTCATCAAGTTCAATGTGGGGTCGCTCCTTAGCCATTATATAATTGTGTAGAACCACACAGGCTTTGACCACCTCGTCCACTGTTTCCACTTTTAGATTGATGGCTGTTGCGAGAATGCGCCATTTTGCAACCAGAATGCCAAAGCTGCACTCTACGGTTCTTCTTGCCCTTGTCAGTCTGTAGTTGAATATTCTGCGAGTATGGTCCAAGTCCCTACTAGAATATGGCTTCAGGAGATTTTCACACATCTGGAAGGCCTCATCCCCAACCATAACAAATGGCAGCGGTGACCCTTGAGTGTTGGGGAGAGGCTGTGGAGGTGGGAAATTAAAATTGTTGCCATACACACGGCGGCCCATATCAGAGCTCTTGAAGGTCTGGGAATCATTGCCACGGCCAAAAGCTCCAACGTCCACGGCGATGAAGCGACACTCCGCATCCGCTATTGCCATGAGCACTATCGAAAAATATTTTTTATAATTAAAAAACTCAGATCCGGTTCTTGCAGGTTTAACAATGCGGATGTGCTTCCCATCCACCGCCCCTAAACAGTTTGGAAAATCACACACGTTCAAAAATGTTTTGGATATTTCCCGCCACATGTCCACGGTGGGTACGGGTATAAACTCCTCACGGAGTACATTCCATAACGCACGACAGGTGTCCACAACAATTCCGGACAGGGTTGAGATTCCAAGGCGGTATTGGAAGTGCAGGGAAGATAAACTCTCTCCTGTGGCCAGAAATCTAGAAGGAAAAGAAACAAAAAAAAAACATTATAAAATGGCTCTTATTTTATGTTGTTTTTCAATAAGAAAAATTTTAAAAAAACAACCCAAAATACATGTCATAACCCCAAAATTTGACTATCATTGGTTTATTTTTGGAACGTACCGTAATGTCACCAACAGACGTTCCTCGGGTGGAATTGCTCTACGGAGCCGTGTGTCCTGTCGCCGTATGGAACCTTCGACACGAGACAGTAATTCACGGAAAGAATCTTGCGACATTCTGGTGTAATCCTGGAATTTCTCCGGGTTGGCATTCAGCTCCGCATACAGGGTGTGATATGCTCCGCGGGTCTCACGCACTTCAATGATGGGGTGCCTCCAAAAACGCCGACGCTGTCTCCTTCTCCATCTTTGGCGGTTTCGGTCTTGCTCCCAAGCAAAAACACAGGCAAGGAAAATCTTGAAGCTGAACTCCAGTTGGAAATTAAAGTTCGCTATTGAAAGATCCATCGTGACACCGGAAACAGTAGCTAGCTTTGAAACTTTATGTACCCCTAGGGTCTATATATTGAGTCCCAATCATGTACGCCCTCTCTAGCCCACTCTATTCTCATTGGTTGGTTATTGTAACCTTTTTTTTTTTCCCAAAAATGCACAAAAAACGCAAACGCATGCAAAAACGCATGTAAACGCGTGTAAACGCTGCGTTTTTTTGACGCACGCGTTTAACGCGTGCGTCAAAAAAACGCAGCGTTTACACGCGTTTACATGCGTTTTTGTACCATGCGTTTTTTTAAAAAAATGCATGCGTTCAAAAACGCTAGTGTGAAACCAGCCTAACCCATTTTTTTGTAGATGGCATTGGCACAGAAGTTGTAGTGCTCGCCCATGGCTACCATTCCGGGCACCGTTACACAGGGACAAGAGACTCCCTGTATTTCTACATAGAGCAGAAAAAAACAGCATTTTAATAGGTCTGGTCAAAAATGAACGGAGCAATACAAGTGTATAGTGGAAACGAATAGAGCAGCAGGGTTAAGTAAAAAGTTAATGCTTGTGCAGCATACATGTCAGTATTTCGTGGTCATCAGACCAGGTTCTGTGCAAACTTTTTTTTGGCGAGCACCCAAATATGAACAGCCTAGGGCCCTCTCTAAGCCATAGCGATGTAATGACATTGCTTGACACCTACTCACTAGTTATGATGTGTGTTGCACCTTGACATAATCCTAGTTATCACAAGTATCTGAGTGAAAGTCAAAGAAGTTCAAACTGCCTGGCTATCTGCCACAAAGTGTCAACATGGACTCTGGACCAGCATCCTGGTACTCTTTTTGTGCAATTTGACATGGCACCCATTCAAATGAACAAGTCAAAACCCTACAATTTGCAGTGGAAGTCTGCCCTGGCAATAGAAGGATTCCTGAGCAATAACAATAATACTCTCTACAGTAACTCCCATAGGAAATGATAATTGTTAGTTGAAACAAAATTTAAAAAAAAAAATCTTAAAATTACGGGTTAAAGAGGACCTGTCACCAAGTCCTAGGTGTCCAGTTTTTTTCTCTTATTTTATATCTGCTACTCCACTTGAGTATTTTTTTCCTTTAATCCGACATACAGATAAAGAAATAAGCAACTTTTTATTTAGTGCTAATTTTTAAGGTTCCATCAAGGGGCCAATAATGCACTGCAGTCTAAATACACCTCCCCACCCCCCTCCCCCCAAAAAAGAACCCTTTGAACCATGCTCCCTTGGTAAAAAAAAAATAGCACTAAATAAAAAGGCCCATATCTGCAGGACTGTTAGGCAGCATAAAAAAATAAAAATTGATTACTCAGTGGAGCATCAGGAATAAAATAAGAGCAAAAACTGACCACTTTTAAGGTCCTCTATATTAAAGATATTATCCCCTTTCAGATAATGTTCCCTGGCTGCAGTTTGTTAAAACAAGAAACTGCATTATGCTCTCTTTCCCCAAGTCCAATGGTTAGGCTCTGCTATTACACCCGATGTCCAGCATTGAATGGGCGGCAGCCAACTAATGTGCTCAGTGGCACTATCTGGGTAGATGGAACATCCCCTTCAGGGCCGCTGTGCCCCTGATTGGCTGATGAACTTTTAACATGATGTCAGCAGTGCAGCCACTGCCAAACCCCAGGAGCAAAGACCCACAGGTAGACCCAGGGAAGGTAAGTATAGTTTGGTTTGTTATATTTTAGCAAACTGGTGCTGGGGCAGGAATTGTCTGAAAGGGAACAACCTCTTTAAGTTTATGTTTATGTTTACTAACATGATTAAATCTGTTGCTCCGGTGTCACCAGATTTTTATGTTTTTAGGTTACCATTCCTGCTTGCAACTGGTTCCTGACAAAGCAAAAAATACAGAAAATCAAGGTTTGTAAGACACTTTTCCAGCTTTTTAAGCTTTTCCAGAAAATTAATAATATTACTGCTATTGATCTTTATAGAGTTTAATGATTTCCAGAAAATTCCAAGTACCATGCATTTGTTGATATGAACACCAAAGGGCAGATGTCTTGGACCTTTTTATTGAATTAAATTGTGTTTAAGGCTATTAAGTCAATAATATTGACACCTTTTCATTGATTCTCTTTATTGTCTGTCTGCTTATAAACTGCTACAATTTTAACATAATTAAAAATTTCCTACAATCTTTCTACTGCATCGTTTCTGTAACTGTTTAACCTAATTCATTAAGGGGCACAAACCTCTTAACCCCTTCATGACCCAGCCTATTTTGACCTTAAAGACCTTGCCGTTTTTTGCAATTCTGACCAGTGTCCCTTTATGAGGTAATAACTCAGGAACGCTTCAATGGATCCTAGCGGTTCTGAGAGTGTTTTTTCGTGACATATTGGGCTTCATGTTAGTGGTAAATTTAGGTCAATAAATTCTGTGTTTATTTGTGATAAAAACGGAAATTTGGAGAAAATTTAGAAAATTTTGCAATTTTCACATTTTGAATTTTTATTCTGTTAAACCAGAGAGTTATGTGACACAAAATAGTTAATAAATAACATTTCCCACACGTCTACTTTACATCAGCACAATTTTGGAAACAAAATTTTTTTTTGCTAGGAAGTTATAAGGGTTAAAATTTGACCAGCGATTTCTCATTTTTACAACGAAATTTACAAAACCATTTTTTTTAGGGACCACCTCACATTTGAAGTCAGTTTGAGGGGTCTATATGGCTGAAAATACCCAAAAGTGACACCATTCTAAAAACTGCACCCCTCAAGGTGCACAAAACCACATTCAAGAAGTTTATTAACCCTTCAGGTGCTTCACAGCAGCAGAAGCAACATGGAAGGAAAAAATGAACATTTAACTTTTTAGTCACAAAAATGATTTTTCAGCAACAATTTTTTTATTTTCCCAATGGTAAAAGGAGAAACTGAACAACGAAAGTTGTTGTCCAATTTGTCCTGAGTACGCTGATACCTCATATGTGGGGGTAAACCACTGTTTGGGCGCACGGCAGGGCTTGGAAGGGAAGGAGCGCCATTTGACTTTTTGAATGAAAAATTGGCTGCACTCTTTAGCGGACACCATGTCACGTTTGGAGAGCCCCCGTGTGCCTAAAAATTAGAGCTCCCCCACAAGTGACCCCATTTTGGAAACTAGACGCCCCAAGGAACTTATCTAGATGCATAGTGAGCCCTTAAAACCCCCAGGAGCTTCACAAATTGATCCGTAAAAATGAAAAAGTACTTTTTTTTCACAAAAAAATTCTTTTAGCCTCACTTTTTTCATTTTCACATGGACAACAGGATAAAATGGATCCTAAAATTTGTTGGGCAATTCCTCCTGAGTACACCGATACCTCACATGTGGGGGTAAACCACTGTTTGGGCACATGGTAAGGCTCGGAAGGGAAGGAGCGCCATTTGACTTTTTGAATGAAAAATTATCTCCATCGTTAGCGGACACCATGTCGCGTTTGGAGGGACCCTGTGTGCCTAAACATTGGAGCTCCCCCACAAGTGACCCCATTTTGGAAACTGGACCCCCCAAGGAACTTATCTAGATGCCTAGTGAGCACTTTAAACCCTCAGGTGTTTCACAAATTGATCCGTAAAAATGAAAAAGTACTTTTTTTTCACAAAAAATTTCTTTTCGCCTCAATTTTTTCATTTTCACATGGGCAATAGGATCAAATGGATCCTAAAATTTGTTGAGCAATTTCTCCCGAGTATGCCGATACCTCATATGTGGGGGTAAACCACTGTTTGGGCTCACGGCAGGGCTCGGAAGGGAAGGCGCGCCTTTTGACTTTTTGAATGGAAAATTAGCTCCAATTGTTAGCGGACACCATGTCGCGTTTGGAGAGCCCCTGTGTGCCTATGCATTGGAGCTCCCCCACAAGTGACCCCATTTTGGAAACTAGACCCCCCAAGGAACTTATCTAGACACATACTGAGCACTTTAAACCCCCAGGTGCTTCACAGAAGTTTATAATGCAGAGCCATGAAAATAAAAAATAATTTTTCTTTTCTCAAAAATGATTTTTTAGCCTGGAATTTCCTATTTTGCCAATGGTAATAGGAGAAATTGGACTACAAATGTTGTTGTCCAGTTTGTCCTGAGTACGCAGATACCCCATATGTGGGGGTAAACCACTGTTTGGGCGCACGGCAGGGCTCAGAAGGGAAGGCACGCCATTTGGCTTTTTAAATGGAAAATTAGCTCCAATCATTAGCGGACACCATGTCGCATTTGGAGAGCCCGTGTGCCTAAACATTGGAGATCCCCCACAAATGACCCCATTTTGGAAACTAGACCCCCAAAGGAACTAATCTAGATATGTGGTGAGCACTTTGAACCCTCAAGTGCTTCACAGAAGTTTATAACGCAGAGCCATGAAAATAAAAAAAAAAATTTCTTTTCTCAAAAATGATTTTTTAGCCCGCAATTTTTTATTTTCCCAAGGGTAACAGGAGAAATTTGACCTCAAAAGTTGTTGTCCAGTTTCTCCTGAGTACGCTGATACCCCATATGTGGGGGTAAACCACTGTTTAGGCACATGCTGGGGCTCGGAAGTGAAGTAGTGACGTTTTGAAATGCAGACTTTGATGGAATGCTCTGCGGGCATCACGTTGCGTTTGCAGAGCCCCTGATGTGGCTAAACAGTAGAAACCCCCCACAAGTGACCCCATTTTGGAAACTAGACCCCGAAAGGAACTTATCTAGATGTGAGGTGAGCACTTTGAACCCCCAAGTGCTTCACAGAAGTTCATAACACAGAGCAGTGAAAATAATAAATACGTTTTCTTTCCTCAAAAATAATTTTTAGCCCAGAATTTTTTAATTTTCCCAAGGGTAACAGGAGAAATTTGACCCCAATATTTGTTGTCCAGTTTCTCCTGAGTATGGTGATACCCCATATGTGGGGGTAAACTACTATTTGGGCACTTGCCGGGGCTCGGAAGTGAAGTAGTGACGTTTTGAAATGCAGACTTTGATGGAATGCTCTACGGGCGTCACGTTGCGTTTGCAGAGCCCCTGATGTGACTAAACAGTAGAAACCCCCCACAAGTGACCCTATTTTGAAAACTAGACCCCGAAATGAAATTATCTAGATATGTGGTGAGCACTTTCAACCCCCAAGTGGTTCACAGAAGTTTATAACGCAGAGCCGTGAAAATAATAAATACGTTTTCTTTCCTCAAAAATAATTTTTTAGCCCAGAATTTTTTATTTTCCCAAGGGTTACAGGAGAAATTGGACCACAAAAGTTGTTGTCCAGTTTCTCCTGAGTACGCTGATACCCCATATGTGGGGGTAAACCACTGTTTGGGCACACGTCGGGGCTCAGAAGTGAAGTAGTGACTTTTGAAATGCAGACTTTGATGGAATGGTCTGCGGGCATCACGTTACGTTTGCAGAGCCCCTGGTGTGCCTAAACAGTAGAAACCCCCCACAAGTGACCCCATTTTGGAAACTAGACCCCCAAAGGAACTTATCTAGATATGTGGTGAGCACTTTCAACCCCCAAGTGCTTTACAGAAGTTTATAACGCAGAGCCGTGAAAATAATAAATACATTTTCTTTCCTCAAAAATAATTTTTTAGCCCAGAATTTTTTATTTTCCCAAGGGTTACAGGAGAAATTGGACCGCAAAAGTTGTTGTCCAGTTTCTCCTGAGTACGCTGATACCCCATGTGTGGGGGTAAACCACTGTTTGGGCACACGTCGGGGCTCAGAAGGGAAGTAGTGACTTTTCAAATGCAGACTTTGATGGAATGGTCTGCGGACGTCACGTTGCGTTTGCAGAGCGCCTGGTGTGCCTAAACAGTAGAAACCCCCCACAAGTGACCCCATTTTGGAAACTAGACCCCCAAAGGAACTTATCTAGATACGTGGTGAGCACTTTGAACCCCCAAGTGCTTCACAGACGTTTACAACGCAGAGCCGTGAAAATAAAAAATCATTTTTCTTTCCTCAAAAATGATGTTTTAGCAAGCAAGTTTTTATTTTCTCAAGGGTAACAGTAGAAATTGGACCCCAGGAATTGTTGCGCAGTTTGTCCTGAGTATGCTGGTACCCCATATGTGGGGGTAAACCACTGTTTGGGCACACGTCGGGGCTCGGAAGTGAGGGAGCACCATTTGACTTTTTGAATACAAGATTGGCGGGAATCAATGGTGGCGCCATGTTGCGTTTGGAGACCCCCTGATGTGCCTAAACAGTGGAAACCCCTCAATTCTGATGCCAACACACCCCTAACCCTTATCCCAACTGTAGCCGTAACCCTAATCACAACCCTAACCCCAACACACCCCTAACCACAACCCTAACCCCAACACACCCCTAACCCTAACCACAACCCTAATTCCAACCCAACTCTAACCCTAAGGCTATGTGCCCACGTTGCGGATTCGTGTGAGATTTCTCAGCACCATTTTTGAAAAATCCGCGGGTAAAAGGCACTGCGTTTTACCTGCGGATTTACCGCGGATTGCCAGTGTTTTTTGTGCGGATTTCACCTGTGGATTCCTATTGAGGAACAGGTGTAAAATGCTGCGGAATCCGCACAAAGAATTGACATGCTGCGGAAAATACAACGCAGCGTTTCCGCGTGGTATTTTCCGCACCATGGGCACAGTGGATTTGGTTTTCCATATGTTTACATGGTACTGTAATCGTGATGGAACACTGCTGCGGATCCGCAGCCAAATCCGCACCGTGTGCACATAGCCTAATTCTAAAGGTATGTGCACACGCTGCGGAAAACGCTGCGGATCCGCAGCAGTTTCCCATGAGTTTACAGTTCAATGTAAACCTATGGGAAACAAAAATCGCTGTACACATGCTGCAGAAAAACTGCACGGAAACGCAGCGGTTTACATTCCGCAACATGTCACTTCTTTCTGCAGATTCCGCAGCGGTTTTACAACTGCTCCAATAGAAAATCGCAGTTGTAAAACCGAAGTGAAATGCGCAGAAAAACCGCGGTAAATCCACAGCAGTTTAGCACTGCGGATTTATCAAATCCTCTGCGGAAAAATCCGCAGAGGACCAGAATACGTGTGCACATCCCGAACCCTAACCCTAACCCTACCCCTAACCCTACCCGTACCCCTAACCCTACCCCTAACCCTACCCCTAACCCTACCCCTAACCCTACCCCTAACCCTAGTTCTTACCCCAACCTTAGTGGAAAAAAAAATTCTTTATTTTTTTTATTGTCCCTACCTATGGGGGTGACAAAGGGGGGGGTGTCATTTACTATTTTTTTTATTTTGATCACTGAGATAGGTTATATCTCAGTGATCAAAATTCACTCTGGAACGAATCTGCCGGCCGGCAGATTCGGCGGGCGCACTGCACATGCGCCCGCCATTTTGGAAGATGGCGGCGCCCAGGAAAGAAGACGGACGGACCCCGGGAGGCTCAGTAAGTATAAGGGGGGGGGGAGATCAGGGCACGGGGGGGCGTCGGAGCACAGGGGGGGGTCGGAGCATGGGGGGGTGGATCGAAACACGGGGGGGTGGATTGGAGCACGGGGTGGGGGATCGCTGTGCGGGGGGGTGGATCGGAGCACGGGGGGGATCGCTGTGCGGGGGGTGGATCGGAGTGCGGGGGGGTTTGATTGGAGCACGGGGGGGTTTGATTGGAGCACGGGGGTGTGATTGGAGCACGGGGGGAGCGGACAGGAGGACGGGGGAACGGAGCACAGGACGGAGGGGAGCGGAGCACAGATCGGAGGGCTGGGGGGGCGATCGGTGGGGTGGGGTGGGTGCACATAAGTGTTTCCAGCCATGGCCAATGATATTGCAGCATCGGCCATGGCTGGATTGTAATATTTCACCAGTTTTTTAGGTGAAATATTACAAATGGCTCTGATTGGCAGTTTCACTTTCAACAGCCAATCAGAGCGATCGTAGCCACGGGGGGGTGAAGCCACCCCCCCTGGGCTAAACTACCACTTCCCCTGTCCCTGCAGATCGGGTGAAATGGGAGTTAACCCTTTCACCCGATCTGCAGGGACGCAATCATTCTGTGACACAGCATATGCGTCACAGGTCGGATTGGCACCGACTTTCATGACGCATACGCTGTGTCACAGGTCAGGAAGGGGTTAATGAATAAGGGGCATCTTATAAGTGGTGTGCACCTCCATGCACTTCAGCACAAATTTTACTCCAGCCAGAAACTAGAGTAAGATTTGTGATGTAAGGTGCACCATGGCTTGTCATGAGTAGACATGAGCGAATATGTTCGGCTCCCTCCTTATTCGGCAAACTATAGCGCTTACCGAAGAAGCTGCGGCGGGAACCCGGATGCCTGGAGCTCTCCGATAATCAGGTGTCTGGCCCGCAGCTGCATGTGTCGCGGCTGTGTGACAGTCACAACAGGCTCTCTCATGCATGTGTTGTGACCATCACACAGTTGCGACACATGTGTAACAAGGTGGCACGGGGTGGCAGTCATGGGCGAGTCTACTAAGTCACAGTCAGTGAGCACCCCAACACCTTGCACATGGCGAGATGGGTACAGTAGAATACTCACTTCTGTTACTGAAATACCCTTAGTCTCTGTTACTTCAGCTTCTGGCTCCCAGGTTCCATGAAACACCACAAAATCACAGTTCTTTTCTAACAGTTGAACTTTACTAAACAGCAAGGCATCCTTCACATTGGCAGCACAGTTCACACAGGGCAATGTTTCCTGTCCTTTCCCTGCCTTCTGGGCAGACTCTAGTATCTCTGTCATTTTTCTCTCTTTACTCTTGGCGTTCACGCCTGTACCTATAGCCAGACTCTGTTCTGTCTGTGCTTTCCTCTGCCATCCAGGCAACATCTTTGGACAATTCATGTCCCATCTGTACCTTGAGCATCACTAGTTAACTGTCATTCCCTTGACCTTCCTGGGGATGATCCTGTTGAGCTCGACTGCACTATTCTCCAGCCTGATGTCCCTTACTGCCTACCACAGCTTTACCCCCACAGCCTGTAACTGTCTCACTGCCTGGGCATCTGATTCTAAACAGGAAGTCCCTTTCCTATATCTCCCAGTTCTGTGCTGCTCCGCACTGACCCCTCCCCACTGAGTAACCCCTTGCGGCCTGTGCCTAAGCTAACATTCTTATCTATCCTATTCTCTACCTCTAATGTGCCCCCTCTATTCTAACTTTTATCCCTAATCCTAAACATACACTACTGTTCAAAAGTTTAGGGTCACTTAGAAATTTCCTTATTTTTGAAAGAAAAGCACAGTTTTTTCCAATGAAACTAACATTAAGGGATTCAGAAATACACTCTATACATTGTTAATGTCGTAAATGACTATTCTAGCTGCAAACATTTGGTTTGTAATGCAATATCTTCATAGGTGTACAGAGGCCCATTTCCAGCAACCATCACTCCAGTGTTCGTATGGTACTTTGTGTTTGCTAACTGTGTAAGAAGGCTAATGGATGGTTAGAGTACCCTTGAAAACCCTTGTGCAAGTATGTTCGCACAGCTGAAAACAGTTTGGCTGATTAGAGAACCTATAAACCTGGCCTTCCTTTAAGCTAGTTGAGAATATGGAGCATTACATTTGTTAGTTCCATTAAACTCTCAAAATGGCCAGAAAAAAAGAACTTTCATGTGAATGTCGACAGTCTATTCTTGTTCTTAGAAATGAAGACTATTCCATAGAAGAAATTGCCAAGAAACTGAAGATTTCCTGCAACGGTATGTACTACTCCCTTCAGAGGAGAGCACAAACAGGCTCTAACCAGAAGAGAAAGAGAAGTGTGAGGCTCTGCTGCAAAACTGAGAAACAAGACAAATACATTAGAGTCTGTAGTTTGAGAAATCGACGCCTCACAGGTCCTCAACTGGCAGGTTCTTTAAATAGTACATGCAAAACGCCAGTGTCAACATCTACAGTGAAGAGGCGACTCTGGGATGCTGGCCTTCAGGGCAGAGTGGCAAAGAAAAAGCCATATCTGAGACTGGCTAATAAAAGGAAAAGATTAATATGGGCAAAAGAACACAGACACTGGACAGAGGAAATCCAAGTTTGAGGTGTTTGGATCACAGAGAAGAACATTTGTGAGATGCAGAACAACTGAGAAGATGCTGCAAGAGTGTCTGACGCCATCTGTCGAGCATGGTGAAGGTAATGTGATGGTCTGGGGTTGTTTTGGTGCTGGTAAATTGGGAGATTTGTACAAGGTAAAATAAATGAATAAGGAAGGCTATCACTCCATTTTGCAACGCCATGCCATACCCTGTGGACAGCGCTTGATTGGAGCCAACTTCATCCTACAACAGGACACTGACTCAAAGCACACCTCTAAATTATGCAAGAACTATTTAGGGAAGAAGCAGGCAGCTGGTATTCTATCTGTAATGGAGTGGCCAGCGCAGTATCCAGATCTCAACCCCATTGAGCTGTTGTGGGAGCAGCTTGACTGTATGGTACACAAAAAGTGCTGATCAAGCCAAACCAACTTATGGGAGGGGCTTCTGGAAGCATGGGGTGAAATTTCTCCAGATTACCTCAGCAAATTAACTGCTAGAATGCCAAATGTCTGTAATGCTGTAATTGCTGCAAATGGAGCATTCTTTGACGAAAGCAAAGTTTGAAGGAGAAAATTATTATTTTAAATAATAAAATTTTTTCGAACCTTGTCAATGTCTGGACTAGATTTTCAATTTATTTGGCAACTCATTTGATTAATAAAAGTATGAGTTTTCATTGAAAACACAAAATTGTCTGGGTGACCCTAAACTTTTGAACGGTAGTGTATACACAGTACATGGCAGATACAAGACATAACAGTACATAAACATTACACTACACATTAATAACAATGGGGTGCCGCAGATAATCCTGTGGACAGTGTCCAGGGGAGAGGAGGCATGTGAGGTTCCCCGTTACCTCCTTACCTCCTAACACATGCAGCTGCGGCCCCGGACTCCTGATTATCAGGAGCGATCCAGGCATCCGGGTTCCCTCTGCAGCTTCTTCAGTAAGCGCTATAGCTTGCCGAATAAGGAGAAAGCAGAACATATTCACCCATCTCTAGTCATTAATTAGAAGAACTATAGTGTCATGATGACCCTGATCCGTCTATTTTGACCGAACTAAGCAAAACTGGTGTGAAAAGGCTAAAAGTTGCAACAACATTTTCTGCACAAAAAATATACATTGAAATTAATGTACACAGCACATCCATAGACAAAGCTGTGTTGCCAAATTTTGTAATGCAGTAACTGCCGGGCTGGTAAAAAATGAAAAACATTATTAAAAGTACAAATGAAAAATTTGCACTTAACCCCCTTTATAACCTATGACATGCCTATACATCATAGGTCGCCTTCCTCCCTTTGATGCTGGCTCCGGCGCTGAGCCCACACCTTTTCCAGCACTTGACATCTAATCTGACAAGCTATCATGAACCCCTATCAGCCAAGGGTGGAATCGCAATCCATCCGCTGCTGTTAATATGTTAAATGCCGCTGTCGATCTTTGATAGCGACACTTAACATGATCGCATCGGAAGAACGTCACAAACAAATTGAGAACCAGGAGTCTGCCGGAGAACCCTGTGCCTTTTGCCCCTTTCAAAATAAAATAATAAAACAATAAAAAAATACACATATTTGGTATTTCTGCATTCATAAGTGCCTGATCTATGAAAATATAACAATAATTAGTCATATCGGTAAACGGCGTAATGAGAAAATGAATCAAAACGCCAGAATTATGGTTTTTTTTGTCGCCGCAAAGATTCAATAAAATGCAAACCGGCTCTGACTGCACATGATCAGCAACTTTACTAGCTCTGCTGACCTGGATGTTGTCAGAATGACATCGGGTCATCATGGCAACGATCAGGACCTGCGATGAAGTCACGGGGTCTCTGAACCAAAGGCAGAGGGGCTGTCTCCCTCTACATTCTCCCAAAATGCTGTGATCGCGTACAATCACAGCATTTAGGGAGTTAAAGTGCTAGGATAGGTGCAGGAGCACCCCTGGCACTTAATTCTGGGTGTCAGCTGTCAGAATCAGCTGCCTCCGTGCAGCGATCACGCGCACACAGCCAGAATGCACACAAAATTACGGAGACATATCCATAATTGATGAAATGTGTATTCATTCGTCAATTGTTAACGTTTCTAATAAGTGAAATGGTGCCTGATCGGCAACATAATGTCACTTCCTATTATTTTGTGAGTGGTTATTTCAGGACTCAAAGGCAATTGAAGATTCTCTGTCCTGTCATTTATTCATGTTAATAACATCCTGATTGATGCAGAAAGTCTTCAAAGTGGTGAATGTGCAACTGAAATTAAATAATCTCCCCAAGCAAAAACTGTATCTGCTTATTCTTTCTAAATATGTATGTAATGTAGTGTAGGTGCATTAACCCCTTTACCCCCAAGGTGGTTTGCACGTTAATGACCAGGCCACTTTTTACAATTCTGACCACTGTCACTTTATGTGGTAATAACTCTGGAACGCTTCAACGGATCCCACTGATTCTGAGATTATTTTTTGTGACATATTGTACTTCATGATAGTAGTAAAATTTCTTCTATACATTATAACTTGCGTTTATTTGTGGAAAAAATGGAAATTTGGTGAAAATATGTAAAATTTTGACATTTTCAAACTTTGAATTCTTATACATTTCCCACATGCCTATTTAACATCTGCACAATTTTTAACCCCTTTACCCCCAAGGGTGGTTTGCACGTTAATGACCAGGCCAATTTTTACAATTCTGACCACTGTCCCTTTATGAGGTTATAACTCCGAAACGCTTCAACGGATCCTGGTGATTCTGACATTGTTTTCTCGTGACATATTGTACTTCATGATAGTGGTAAAATTTCTTTGATAGTACCTGCGTTTATTTGTGAAAAAAACGGAAATTTGGCGAAAATTTTGAAAATTTCGCAATTTTCAAACTTTGAATTTTTATGCAATTAAATCACAGAGATATGTCATACAAAATACTTAATAAGTAACATTTCCCACATGTCTCCTTTACATCAGCATAATTTTGGAACCAATTTTTTTTTTTGTTAGGGAGTTATAAGGGTTAAAAGTTGACCAGCAATTTCTCATTTTTACAACACCATTTTTTTTTAGGGACCACGTCTCATTTGAAGTCATTTTGAGGGGTCTATATGATAGAAAATGCCCAAGTGTGACACCATTCTAAAAACTGCACCCCTCAAGGTGCTCAAAACCACATTCAAGAAGTTTATTAACCCTTCAGGTGTTTAATAGGAATTTTTGGAATGTTTAAATAAAAATGAACATTTAACTTTTTTACACAAAAAATTTACTTCAGCTCCAATTTGTTTTATTTTACCAAGGGTAACAGGAGAAATTGGACCCAAAAAGTTGTTGTCCAATTTGTCCTGAGTACGCTGATACCCCATATGTGGCAGTAAACCACTGTTTGGGCGCATGGGAGAGCTCGGAAGGGAAGGAGCGCTATTTGACTTTTCAATGCAAAATTGACAGGAATTGAGATGGGACGCCATGTTGCGTTTGGAGAGCCACTGATGTGCCTAAACATTGAAACCCCCCACAAGTGACACCATTTTGGAAAGTAGACCCCCTAAGGAACTTATCTGGATGTGTGGTGAGCACTTTGACCCACCAAGTGCTTCACAGAAGTTTATAATGCAGAACCGTAAAAATAAAAAATCATATTTTTTCACAAAAATTATATTTTTGCCCCCAATTTTTTATTTTTCCAAGGGTAAGAGAAGAAATTGGACCTCAAAAGTTGTTGTCCAATTTGTCCTGAGTACGCTGATACCCCATATGTGGCAGTAAACCACTGTTTGGGCGCATGGGAGAGCTCGGAAGGGAAGGAGCGCAGTTTGACTTTTCAATGCAAAATTGACAGAAATTGAGATGGGACGCCATGTTGCGTTTGGAGAGCCACTGATGTGCCTAAACATTGAAACCCCCCACAAGTGACACCATTTTGGAAAGTAGACCCCCTAAGGAACTTATCTAGAGGTGTGGTGAGCACTTTGACCCACCAAGTGCTTCACAGAAGTTTATAATGCAGAACCGTAAAAATAAAAAATCATATTTTTTCACAAAAATTATATTTTTGCCCCCAATTTTTTATTTTTCCAAGGGTAAGAGAAGAAATTGGACCTCAAAAGATGTTGTCCAATTTGTCCCGAGTACGCTGATACCCCATATGTGGCAGTAAACCACTGTTTGAGCGCATGGGAGAGCTCGGAAGGGAAGGAGCGCCGTTTGACTTTTCAATGCAAAATTGACAGGAATTGAGATGGGACGCCATGTTGCGTTTGGAGAGCCACTGATGTGCCTAAACATTGAAACCCCCCACAAGTGACACCATTTTGGAAAGTAGACCCCCTAAGGAACTTATCTGGATGTGTGGTGAGCACTTTGACCCACCAAGGGCTTCACAGAAGTTTATAATGCAGAGCCATAAAAATAAAACAAAATTTTTTTCCCACAAAAATTATTTTTTAGCCCCCAGTTTTGTATTTTCCCTAGGGTAACAGGAGAAATTGGACCCCAAAAGTTGTTGTCCAATTTGTCCTGAGTACGCTGATACCCCATATGTGGGGGGGAACCACCGTTTGGGCGCATGGGAGGGTTCGGAAGGGAAGGAGCGCCATTTGGAATGCAGACTTAGATGGAATGGTCTGCAGGCGTCACATTGCGTTTGCAGAGCCCCTAATGTACCTAAACAGTAGAAACCCCCCACAAGTGACACCATTTTGGAAAGTAGACCCTCTAAGGAACTCATCTTGATGTGTTGTGAGAGCTTTGAACCCCCAAGTATTTCACTACAGTTTATAACGCAGAGCCATGCAAATAAAAAATATTTTTTTTTCCACAAAAATTATATTTCAGCCCCCAGTTTTGTATTTTTCCAAGGTTAGCAGGAGAAATTGGACCCTAAATGTTGTTGTCCAATTTGTCCTGAGTACGCTGATACCCGATATGTGGGGGGGAACCACCGTTTGGGCGCATGGGAGGGCTCGGAAGGGAAGGAGCATCATTTGGAATGCAGACTTAGATGGATTGGTCTGCAGGCGTCACATTGCGTTTGCAGAGCCCCTAATGTACCTAAACAGTAGAAACCCCCCACAAGTGACCCCATATTGGAAACTAGACCCCTCAATGAACTTATCTAGATGTGTTGTGAGAACTTTGAACCCCCAAGTGTTTCACTACAGTTTATAACGCAGAGCCGTGAAAATAAAAAATCTTTTTGTTTTCCCACAAAAATTATTTTTTAGCCCCCAGTTTTGTATTTTCCCAAGGGTAACAGGAGAAATTGGTCCACAAAAGTTGTTGTCCAATTTGTCCTGAGTACGCTGATACCCCATATGTTGGGGTAAACCCCTGTTTGGGCACACAGGAGAGCTCGGAAGGGAAGGAGCACTGTTTTACTTTTTCAACGCAGAATTGGCTGGAATTGAGATCGGACGCCATGTCGTGTTTGGAGAGCCCCTGATGTGCCGAAACAGTGGAAACCCCCCAATTATAACTGAAACCCTAATCTAAACACACCCCTAACCCTAATTCCAACGGTAACCCTAACCACACCTCTAACCCTGACACACCCCTAACCCTAATCCCAACCCTATTCCCAACTGTAAATGTAATCTAAACCCTAACCCTAACTTTAGCCCCAACCCTAACTGTAGCCCCAACCCTAACCCTAACCCTAGCCCTAACCCTAGCCCTAACCCTAGCCCTAACCCTAACCCTAGCCCTAACCCTAGCCCTAACCCTAGCCCTAACCCTAACCCTAGCCCTAACCCTAGCCCTAACCCTAGCCCTAACCCTAACCCTAGCCCTAACCTAGCCCTAACCCTAGCCCTAACCCTAGCCCTAGCCCTAACCCTAGCCCTAACCCTAGCCCTAACCCTAACCCTAGCCCTAGCCCTAACCCTAGCCCTAACCCTAGCCCTAACCCTAGCCCTAGCCCTAACCCTAGCCCTAACCCTAGCCCTAACCCTAGCCCTAGCCCTAACCCTAGCCCTAACCCTAGCCCTAATGGGAAAATGGAAATAAATACATTTTTTTTTATTTTTCCCTAACTAAGGGGGTGGTGAAGGGGGGTTTGATTTACTTTTATAGCGAGTTTTTTAGCGGATTTTTATGATTGGCAGCCGTCACACACTGAAAGACCCTTTTTATTGCAAAAAATATTTTTTGCAATACCACATTTTGAGAGCTATAATTTTTCCATATTTTGGTCCACAGAGTCATGTGAGGTCTTGTTTTTTGCGGGACGAGTTGACGTTTTTATTGAAAACATTTTTGGGCACGTGACATTTTTTTATCGCTTTTTATTCCGATTTTTGTGAGGAAGAATGACCAAAAGCCAGCTATTCATGAATTTCTATTGGGGGAGGCGTTTATACCGTTCCGCGTTTGGTAAAATTGATAAATCAGTTTTATTCTTCGGGTCAGTACGATTACAGCGATACCTCATTTATATCATTTTTTTATGGTTTGGTGCTTTTATACGATAAAAACTATTTTACAGAAAAAATAATTATTTTTGCATCGCTTTATTCTCAGGACTATAACTTTTTTATTTTTTTGCTGATGATGCTGTATGGCAGCTCTTTTTTTGCGGGACAATATGACGCTTTCAGCGGTACCATGGTTATTTATATCTGTCCTTTTGATCGCGTGTTATTCCACTTTTTGTTCGGCGGTATGATAATAAAGCGTTGTTTTTTGCCTCGTTTTTTTTTTTTTTTCTTACGGTGTTTACTGAAGGGGTTAACTAGTGGGACAGTTTTATAGGTCGGGTCGTTACGGACGCGGCGATACTAAATATGTGTACTTTTATTGTTTTTTTTTTTTTATTTAGATGAAGAAATGTATTTATGGGAATAATATTTTTTTTTTTTTTTCATTATTTTGGAATATTTTTTTTTATTTTTTTTACACATTTGGAAAATTTTTTTTTTACTTTTTTACTTTGTCCCAGGGGGGGACATCACAGATCAGTGATCTGACAGTTTGCACAGCACTCTGTCAGATCACTGATCTGACATGCAGCGCTGCAGACTTCACAGTGCCTGCTCTAAGCAGGCTCTGTGAAGCCATCTCCCTCCCTGCAGGACCCGGATCCGCGGCCATCTTGGATCCGGGGCTCGAGCAGGGAGGGAGGTGAGGAGACCCTCGCAGCAACGCGATCACATCGCGTTGCTGCGGGGGGCTCAGGGAAGCCCGCAGGGAGCCCCCTCCCTGCGCGGTGCTTCCCTGCACCGCCGGCACATCGCGATCATCTTTGATCGCGGTGTGCCAGGGGTTAATGTGCCGGGGGCGGTCCGTGACCGCTCCTGGCACATAGTGCCGGATGTCAGCTGCGATAAGCAGCTGACACCCGGCCGCGATCGGCCGCGCTCCCCCCGTGAGCGCGGCCGATCGGCTATGACGTACTATCCCGTCCAGGGTCAGATAAGCCCAGGGCACCTCGACGGGATAGTACGTCTAAGGTCACAGAGGGGTTAAAACAAAAATTAAAAATTTTTTTGTTAGAAAGTTATAAAGGTTAAAAGTTGACCAGCGATCTTTCATTTTTCCAACAAAATTAACAAAACCATTTATTTTAGGTACCACATCAAATTTTGTTTGAAGTCACTTTGAGGGGTCTATATGTATTGTGAGCCAGTGACCCCTGTAACAGGTAGGAGGCGCTGCATGGTCTCCCCAGTATGCGCACGGAGGCGTATTGCGGCCATGAGAGTGCGTGGCAATTATGTGCATGGATGTGATAGTGAGTCAGTGTCTGGCATTGTGGTTAATGGGAGGTATGTGTCACAGGGATGGATGCTCCCTGTGATGCAACCCGGAGTATCTTGTCTTTAGAGCGCGTGAGCACTGAAGATGTCATTTAGTGCACCTGTCTGGCTACCCACATACCTCACTCTGAGTGGGGGTGCTCACTGTATCTTTTTCCCTGCAGGTGTTTGAGGACCTGCAGTGATGTCATGATCATGTGACCAGTGCATGTGATGTTACCTCACCTGTGGGTGTGGTTAGAAGCTACCTAAAGGAGGTGTGTTAGCACATGGTAGTGAGTGTTTGGGAGTCTGCAAGTCTGGGCAGACTTCCATGTGTCCTGGCTGGACACTGCAGAGGGGCCCTGTGTATGAGTGACCTGTGGAAGCCTGTGTTGCTTCCTGGAAAGCACATGCTAGCGTGGGAGGTCCTGGGAGTAGGACTGGATCCCTGAGCAGCGCAGTGGAAGTTGGGGAAGCTACAGTCCTCGGTGGGTCTGGACTGACTGAGATATGCCGCAAAGGCAAGTTGGTGATCCCCGTTTGGCAGCTTCTCCAGAAGAGTGGAACTTGGGGAAGCTACAGTCCTCGGTGGGTCTGGACTGACTGAGATATGCCGCAAAGGCAAGTTGGTGATCCCCGTTTGGCAGCTTCTCCAGAAGAGAAGACTGACAAGGAGTCAGCTGGTGGAGCAGGAGCTCCCGTAAGGTACCTTCATAGACTGTTGGTCCTTATTGTGTTATGAACTGTGTGGTAACCCACGGCAACTGGTCAGGAGGACCATCGTGTTTAGTTGCTGCAACCTGTGTTCTATGAACTGTGTGGTAACCCACGGCAACTGGTCAGAGAGGGACCAGCGTGATTAGTTGCTGCAACCTGTGTGATATGAACTGTGTGGTAACCCACGGCAACTGGTCAGGAGGACCAGCGTGATTAGTTGCTGCAACCTGTGTGATATGAACTGTGTGGTAACCCACGGCAACTGGTCAGGAGGACCAGCGTGTTTAGTTACCACAGACTAAGGTTCTGAGACTTAATGTAAAGATAATGTGTTATCGAATGGACTACATGTAAGACAGTGATATGCAACTTGGCTTACGATGCGGTTTATGCTGTACAAAATAAACCGTATGGACTGTTTTGTTTGAAAAAATCGTGCCCGAGTACGTCAATCCCGTGCCAAGCGTGTAATCCCCTACCCGTTAGTAAGAGCAATCTTACAGTATATATATAGAAGATACCCAAAAGTGACACTATCCTAAAAACTGCATCCCTCATGGTGCTCAAAATCACATTCAAGAAGTTTATTAACCCTTCAAGTGCTTCACAGTAATTTTTGGAATGTGGAAAAATAATGAACATTTAATTTTTTTCACAAAAAAAATATTTTAGACCCATATTTTTTTATTTTCAATGGAGTGACAGGAAAAATGGACCACAAAATTTGTTGTGCAATTTCTCCTGAGCATGCCAAAACCCTATATGTGGTCGAAAACCAATGTTTGGGTGCACGGCTGAGCTCGGAAAGGAAGAAGCACCATTTGAATGCAAAATTTTCTGCAACAATTAGCGGATGCCATGTAGCATTTGGAGAGCCTCTGATGTGCCTAAACAGTGAAAATTCCCCACAACGGACACAATTTTCGAAACTAGACCGCTCAGGAAACACATCCAGATGTGTGGAGAGCACATTGAACCCTCAGATTCTTCACAGAAGTTTATAACGTTAAGATGTGAAAATAAAAAAATCACATTTTCCTCACAAATGTTTTTGTCCCAAATTTTGCATTTTCAAAAGGGTAACAGAAGAAATTGCACCATACAATTTATAGTGCAATATCTCCTGAGTACCCTGATACCCGATATGAGGGAGAAACTACTGTTTGCATGCACGGTAGGGCTTGGAAGGGAAGAAGCGCCATTTGACTTTTTGAATGCATATTTTGCTGGAACAATTAGCGGAAACCATGTTACGTTTGGAGAGCTCCTGATGTGTCTAGACAGTGAAAATTCCCCATAAGTGATACAATTTTGGAAACTAGATACCCCAAGGAACTCATCTAGATGTGTGGGGATGCACGGCAGGGTTCGGAAGGGAAAGAGCATCATATGACTTTTTGAATGCAAAATTTCCTAGAATCATTGGTGGACTGTTGTGAGTTCTGTTTTTGGGCTCCCTCTGGTGGTTACTGATGGTACTGGGTGATTTGTGTTCTGCTGTCTCTGGTGTCCACCTGTTCTATTAGGATTTGGGAGTTTCCTATTTAACCGGGCTTTCTTGTCTTTTCCCCGCCGGCTATCAAGGTTATCAGAGTGTTTTGTTACCTCAGCTTCTGGCTTCAGTAATCTTCAGGACAAGCTAAGTTTTTGACTTTCTTGTTCCACGTTTTGATTTATTTTTGTCTTGTCCAGCTTGCATATAATTGTTTCTTTGCTGCTGGTTGCTCTAGCGGGCTGTAATTGCTCCTCATGTTCCATGAGTTGGAACATGAGTTCAAGTAATTACAGGATGGTTTTTTGAAGGGTTTTTTGCTGACCGCGCAGTTTACTTTTGTATCCTCTGCTATCTAGTTTTAGCGGGCCTCATTTTGCTGAATCTGATTTCATACTGTGTATGTGCCTTCCTCTCATTTCACCGTCATTATATGTGGGGGGCTGCTATTTCTGTGGGGTATTTCTCTGGAGGCAAGAGAGGTCTGTGTTTCTTCTAATAGGGGAAGTTAGATCTTCGGCTGGTGCGAGACGTCTAGGATCAACGTAGGCACGTTCCCCGGTTATTGTTATTTGTGTGTTCAGGTTTAGGGTCGCGGTCAGCTCAGGTTCCATCACCCTAGAGCTCGTTGGTGCTTGTCCTTTTGTGATTCCCTGCCATTGGAATCATGACAGTGGACGTCATGTCCTGTTTGGAGAGCTACTGATATGCCTAAACAGTGGAAGCCCACCACAAGCGACCCCATTTTGGAAACTAGACCCATCATGCAATATATTTAGATGTGTGGTGAGCACCATAAATCCCAAGATGCTTCACAGAAGTTTATAACGTTGAGCTGTGAAAAAAAATATCACATTTTCCAAACAAAAATGTTAGTTTAGCCCCACGTTTTCAGTTTTCATAAGGGTAACAGGAGAACTTGCACCATACAATTTGTTGTTCAATTTCTCCTAAGTACGCTGATACACCATATGCGAGGGAATATTACTTTTGAGGCACAGTGCAAAGTTTAGAAAGGAAGAGGTGCAATATTGGAATTCAGATTTTGATGCAATGGTTTGAGGGTGCCTTGTCACATTTGCAGAACCTATGAGGTGCCAGAACAACAGAAACCCCCATATGTGAACTTATTTTACAAACTATACTCCCCAGTGAATTCATCTAGGGGTGCAGTGATCATATTGACACCACATGTGCCTCACAGAATTTTATACCATTGAGTGGTGAAGAAAGAATAAATTAAATTTTTACCACTTAGATGTGGTTTTAGCCCCAAGTTTTTATTTTTTCTAAGAGCTAATAGGACATTTTTTTTTACAACAAACTGAAATCCATTTTTTCCTGAGTGTGCCAATACCATATATGTAATATTTTTTAGGCTCAGTGCAAAACTGAGAAGGGAAGTCGCGCCATACTGTAACGCAGATTTTACTGGTTTATGGTTTTCAGGTGCCATGACTACACCTTTCAACTAATGTGCAAGAAAGTCAACCACCAGCACTCAGATAAGGGATGCACGCTCCAAAGTCCAAGGATCCAATCGGACAAAAACGTATAATAAGAAAAAGAGCAGCATCCATACCAGGTGATAAATATCCAGGAAAAGTCTTTATTCTGCCATCATAAAATACAACGTTTTGGCCAACTCGGGCAGACAAAATAACTACATTTTAACCACCAAAATTTTGTTTTAGACCCAGATTTTACATTTTCACACAAGAAGTGGGTAAAAATTGCACCATAATTTATAACAAAATTTTTACTGAATGTGGCAATACCTCATATGTGGCTGTACAGTGCTACTTAGCCATATAGAGAGACTCGGGAGGGACTGAGCAATATTTGCCTCCTGGAGCGCAGATTATCCTAGCATAGTTTGTGGACTCTTTAGGCTATACGCCCACATTGCTGAAATGCTGCGGAAATGTCTGCATCATTTCCGCAACTCCCTGCTGCGGGTAAAATGCATGCGAAATTCGCATGCATTTTCCTGCAAAACACAAGCGTTTTGCAAGTGTTTTTAGCTTGCAGAATGCTTGCGCTTTTCCAAGTGATTTGAAGCATTGCTTGGAAAAGTGATTGACAGGTTGGTCACACTTGTCAAGCATAGTGCTTGATAAGTGTGACCAACTTTTTACTATTGATGCTGCTTATGCAGCATCAATAGTAAAAGATAGAATGTTAAAAATAATAGAAAAAATAAAAAATATGGTTATTCTCACCTTCCGACGACCCCCGATCTTCTCAGCGGTGCTCCTGGTACGTTCCGTTACCAGGGATGCTTTGCGCAAAGGACCTTTGTGACGTCATCCCAGGTGATTCACGAAATGCATCCTTGGGAACGGAAGCCACCGCGTGCACCGCTGAAAGCCGGGGGGACTCCGGGGGCCATCAGAAGGTAAGTATATCCCTATTTTTTATTTTAATTCTTTTTTTTTTACAGGAATATGGTTCCGAGGGCCTGGAGGAGAGTCTCCTCTCCTCCAAACCCTGGGTACCATCCGCACATGAAAGCGCTCATTTACGCATGGTGGGCATAGCCACATGCGTAAAGTGAGCATTTCAATGCAATCCTATGGTGGCAGAATCGCTGCGATTATGCAGAAATAATGAAAATGCTGCGGATTTTACTGCTATGTGAATCCGCAGTGGGAAAATCCGCAGCATGGGCACAGCAACTGCGGAATCCCATAGGATTGCATGGGAATGCGTTTTTTAAGTGTTTTTAGTGTTTCCTCTGCAGCAAAAAACGCGGAAGAAATGCATAAAAAACGCAACGTGGGCACACAGCCTTATACAGAGCCCCTAATTGCTAGAAGAGCAGAATCCCCCCTCAAGTGGCCCCATTTTGAAAATTATACCCCTTTAGGAATTTATCTATGGGTGTAGTGATGATTTTGACTCCATGGATGTTATCCAGAAACAAGCAGCAATAAATGTTGAGAAGTGAAATTTGCAAACTGCCATTGTAGTGACTAGTGTGCTGTAGTGACCAGTATGTTGTATTGACCAGTATGTTATGTCCAGCTCTTG
Organism: Ranitomeya imitator; assembly: GCF_032444005.1. NCBI lineage: Eukaryota > Metazoa > Chordata > Amphibia > Anura > Dendrobatidae > Ranitomeya > Ranitomeya imitator. The sequence goes on along the minus strand of NC_091284.1, from coordinate 560,934,594 downwards.
CTTCTGGAGACATGCACCTGTAAGTTAGGCGGGCTCTCTCGTCACTTCAGAAATGCAAAACAAGTGGATGCTATATGTGGTTGAGGTACCCTGTGGGGTTCAGAAGGGAGGGGGGCATTTGGATTTGAGAGCCCAGATTTTGCTGAATTTCTTTTGAGGGGCGAAGAGCCATTTTGCTTTTCCAGACCCTTTATGCTACCAGTAATGTGGAAGCCCCCTATATTTCTGTTAACAGATGACAGACCTGAGTGGTGCTTGCTTTTTTGTGGATTGATTTGAAGCTTTTATTGGGAACCTTTTACCTAACGTTTGGGATCACATTTATCCGGCGCTCTATGTTGAGCACTTAATTGGGGTTTCCATCTAAATCTCCGAGTGACGTGACAGATGAAACCACTGAGGGATCCAATCACTATAATGAGGCAGCAGAGTTTCTCTGGACTCCATCTGGCCTCTGTTTGCAGTGTACTTCTTTTCATAAGTGCACAAACCTGTGGCCAATTGCATTTTTATGCAATCCTAAAAAGACAGACAACGCCGGATCACAGGTCCTCTGGCCTCCACGGTGCCTCAATGTACCGCATATTTTAGAGATTTACATGGAATACTTGGTGCAAGCGATCAGTGCAGAGCACAGGATAAATGTGCGCCAAGCCTTACTGCGATCTTTGGGAGGCAGAATGAACAAAACAGGTGAAGAATTGGTTTTATTTATCTTTTCCTAATGTGGCATAAGTGATTAGATAACTTTATTCTCTGGGTCTGTGCGATTACAGCGATACCAGAATTATATCGAGTTTTTATGTTTCTGTGCTGTCACACACTAAAAGATGCTTTTTTTTTGCAAAAACTAGTTTTGCATCCCCATTTATTGAATTGAGAGCTATAATTTTTCCATATTTTGGCTGACAGAGTCATGTGAGGGCTTGTTTTTTTGCGGGACGAGTTAACGTTTCTACTAGTACCATTTTCAGACACGTGACATTTTTTGATCACTTCCTATTCCGATTTTTGGGTGGTAGAAAGAAAAGAAACCACCAATTCTCTGGTTCTGGCTTATTCGTCAGGTCAGTACAATTGCAGCCATACCACAATTATATCATTTTTTTATGTTTTGAAGCTTTTACACAATAACCACTATTTTATAGAAAAAAAATAGATATTTTTGCATCCCTTTATTCTGAGAGTTATATCTTTCTTATTTTTCTGCTGATGGAGCTGTATCACAGCTTATTTTTTGCGGGACAAGATGAAGTTTTCAGCAGTACCATGTTTTTTAGATTCCTCTTTTTGATTGTGTTTTATTCCACTTTTTGTTTGGTGGTATGATGATAAAGCATTGTTTTTACCTTGTTTGTTATTTATTTTTTTATGGTGTTCACTAAAGGGGTTAACTAGCAGGACAGTTTCATAGGGTTGCTCCGTACGCCGCGATACCAAATATGTGTACTCGTATTGTTGTTTATTTTTCATTAAAAAAATAATTAATGGGTACAATATATTTTGATTTCTTTTTATTATTATTTTTAGATTTTTAAAAATATTTTTACAATTTTTTTTAACTTTTTTCTAGCTTTTTTACTTTGAAACTATCATTTTTTGAAGACTTACTACTTGTACAACATGGGGATGCAGCAGCATCTCTATGCAGTGCAAACTGTCAGCGCTGCAGTGACAGATAAAGTTGTTGATCATGCACTGCACATTATCATCAACTTTCCTAGCTCTGCCGACCCGGATGTCATTATGACGACATCGAGTCACCATGGCAATGATCAGAACCCGAGATGAAGGGTCTCTGATCCAAAGGCAGAGGGGCTGTCTTCCCTCTGCCCGCTCCCAGAATGCTGCAATCGCGTATGATCACAGCATTTAGCGGGTTATAGTGCTGGGAGCTGTGCAGGACCGATCCTGGCAATTAGTGCTGTGTGTCAGCTGTCAGAATCAGCTGACACCGGGCGGCGATCGTGCGCACACAGCCCGTTTGCACACAAAATCACCGGGACATATCCATACGTACCAGGTCAAATAGACTCAGGTCACCAGGACATATAGTTACACATCTCTGGTTGGAAAGGAGTTAAAATACTTAGCTATAACTGTCTCCCTCAGACATTGCTACAGTCTTGTGAACTATATATTTTTTTCTGGCTCACACTGGAACTGCTGTGTGGGGTGGTGCTAATTCCACCATAGTAAGCCTATATAGCCTCAAAATGAGGTTCCATAGACTCATGGGTCCCATCAAAGCTTTCACCCAGAATTGTGGCATAATAGCTTTGAAAAAATGCAAAATATAAGGGGAGTTGTGCCTAAATTGAGACTTTTGGCGTCTTCACGCCCTGGGACAAAAGTGTGGTGGTGGCGTAATGCCATAGATTGTCCAATTCATGATGATTTGTGTTGTTCCCTATGCCTGAAATGTTAATTGAGTATGTGACACCCCAGGAGTCCGGTAGTCACAATGGTATTACATTCCTCTCGGGGAGGGTGATGCTATACTTGGAAGCGAGGAAGATCCCTTTTACAGGTAACATTCCCATACAACACTATTCTGCCTCCAGGCCAGAAGGGAGAGCTCGAGACGCAGATTCAGGGAAACTTCCCTATATATTCTGGCTGGAGGAGGAGTTAGAGTTCAGTCTGTCAGAGATAGGGACAGAGTGAGTCTGTCAGAGAGGAGTGGAAAGCTGGGGCCGTGCAGACAAGTGGTTCTGCTGCTCCTGGGAAGGAAAGAGAAAGACAGAGCAGTCTGTAGGAAAGTGTGAAGGAGGAAGGAGGACAGGAGAAGTGAAGAGCTGGAGGGGAGCTGCGTCTGAGCTCCCTCCATGCTGAAGCGCAAGAATGCCAGAGTCCAGAAGTCCGAGGTTGTGGGGGTAACTGTATGCCCCACAGCATAAAACCGGAGGACAGGAGATTGCAGGTCGCCTGACCACCATTAACACCCGAAGGCACAGCAGCACATTGAGCCCAGAGTCATACCTAGAGAAACCTGTAAATAGGCTCAAGTTGCCTGCCATACAGGTAGTGTCCTACTAAAAGGGACAGAAAGAAAGTGAGGACCTTGTAAGAAGCCATAGGCAGTAAGGGACTACACCACAGCGCAGAGAGGAAAGCTTCCAATCCCACCTGGCTAGGGGAATTCCCGAATTGCTTCCAAGCTGGCCAAACCTCACCATCACCTGTGATCTGTACCCTGGGTTGTGGCTGATTACTACAGTAAAAGGTAAATAGACTGCAACTTTGTGTCCTCTGATTCTGGCACCACACCATCTTTGCCTATTACATCGGGAGCCCTGGGGACCCTGCTTCACCTGTGGGAAGCCATACCATCCCTGCTGCCATAACATCATCCCCAGTGGACCCCTTTAAACTGTGTTGGACATCCCTGAACGAATACCACATGTGGCGTCACAAACATTATTCCAAATAATCCCTTTAAAGACCTTCCCTTTTACTTGGATGCCCAGGGCCATGGACTGGGTTACTACCGCCATGACACATCCCCTTTAAGAACCGGCCCGGTTCCGAGTACCCCACGATCTTAGCGGGTGCTCCAAGTACCTGACAGGAGTAAGATTTCTGGCATACCACATGGAGACACATGCCACTCGTCAGACTCTTCAGATTTATGAGGAAGTGTGCACCTCTTCATGCATCAGGAGCGTCTGACTCCAGCAAGCGGGATGAGGTGTACTTTCGAATGGTGACATTCATTTTATCATGTAATGCACTTGAAAGTGGTAATAAAATTACAAGTGTGTTGAAATTGCAAATATAGTGCAGTATAACAATTATTTTGCTAGTTTTTTATTTACCATGTTCACTATATGGCAAAACTGACATGACAATATGATTCTTCTTAGTACAATTATAAACTATGTAAGTATAATAATGAAGATATCAAACATGCATCTTTTTTTTAAGTGGTGAAAAAAAAATCCAGAAGTTTGTAAAAAGTTTTGTCGCAATTTTCTGAGACCTGTAACACTCAATTTTCGGGATCTGAGATGGGGTGAGGGTTAACTCTTGTGCACTGAGCTGATGATTTTGCAGATATCATTTTGAGGTACATAGATGTTTTGATCTCCTGTTATTGCATTTTATTGCAAAGTAGTGGTGGCTAAAAAAAGTAATTCTGACATTTTGATTTTTTTCTCGTTACGCTGTTTACAGATCGGTTTGATTTATTTTTTATTTTGATAGATCGGACTTTTATGATTACAGAGATCTAAAATATGTGTATTTTTTTTAATTGTTTAATTTTTAATGGGGGAAAAGGGGATGATTTGAACTTTTGCGTTGTTGAGAAATACTTCCGAGTCTCGCATGGTAATACCCGGCCCTGCCGCCTGCACTCCGGAACGGAGCATGCGACCGCATAGCAATACATGGAGCCGCACGCTCCGCTCCTGAGTGTCGGGTGCAGGGCTGGGGATTAACATGCGAGACTCGGAAATATTTCTCGCATGTGTGATCCCGGCCTTAAAGCTGCGATTGTCTGATCACTTGTGCTACATATAGCAGTACATAAGCAAAATTCACAATCTCCTATGAACAATTACAATCTCCTAAATGCTACCTTTCACAGGACGATCATAATGACAGGCACGCTGGTCATAAGGAGACCCCCTTGCTGATATGGCAACCCATCGGCGCTCTGCTATCATGTCATAGGCGTGCCGATGGGTGGAATGACGCATCGCCCTGCTGGTGTGTATTGAATGCCACTCTCAGAGATTGACAGTGACATTTAACAGGTTGACAGTCGCAGGGGGAGCTCTGCTCCATCTTCTGCTATTAAAGACATATGATAGCACTGATTGAATAGCCATCATCTGCATGGAAAGATGCGGGCTCAATCTGTAAGCCCACATCAAAGGCAGGGGCATGACCTTTGATGTAACTGTGTGTCAAAGGTCATAAAGGGGTTTAACATCTGAGATATCTAATTTTGCACTTTCATTTTTTCCTCAACTTCTTCCGAGAACCATATCTTTTTTCTTTTACTGTCGAAATGGCCTCATGAAGCTTTGTTTTTTGTAGGATAAGATGTAGCTTGGAATGACCTTGGAAAAAAAATTCCAACTAATGTGAATTTACGCCACTTCTCTCCCCACAATTTTCCAATTGTTTTTATGGCATTCATTGTGATTTAAAAATGACCTGGAAACATGATTCTCCAGGTCTGTACAATTGTAGTGCAGCGCCCCAGAGTCCTGGTCGTTGCAGTAATGTCGTTCTTCCACCAGGGGGAGCAATGTTACGTCTGATGGCACCAAAGGAGTTCACCCTGCCAGGTATCACAGCCACACACACACTTCACACGCCCACACACACACTTCACACGCCAGCCACCAGGGGGAGCAAAAGGTTCTATCTATTAGGCCACTCCTCACACTTGGGTAAAACTGGGGGTTGGTTAGGAAGTGAGAGAGAAGCTGACTGGAGGGAGAAGGAGATATACAGGAGGAGAGGAGAGGAGCAGACTGGGCTCGGCCCAGGAAAGGGAAAGAAGGACACGGAGCTGCGCCTGCAACCCATGCGTCAGCCTCCTAAGAAAGGACAAGAAAGGAAGTGTGCCATAGTGAGTGAGCACAGAAGTCATAGCAACAGGAGTAAAACATCAGTGGGAGACCAGCTAGAAGCAGGCTGCCTCCCACTGAGGGCAGATCCGGTGGCCGGAACACCGAGGGAGTAATAGACTCTACGCTTTACTTCAGAGACCGGCCGGGCAGTCGATTCCAAGTTGGCTGTCTGTCTTAAGAACCTAAGCAGACAAGGTGGCAACGCGGAGGAGGGGTGACGCTAGGGTCCCTATAAAATAGCCTCAGGCCACCACCGTCATACGGGTTGTGTCCTATCCATCTGGGGGACAGAGAGAGAAGTAACAAGAGTGAGGACCCTATGGTCGCTAATGCAAGTAGGGACCTACTACGTTACTGTGCGCAAGGGGAAGGCTACTGATTTCCACCTGGATAAGGGGACTCTGGAATTGCCATCAGACCGGCTGGACTCTGCCTACCCTTTCATCCAGCACCCTGGACTGTGGATGCTGAAGCCTTCAGTAAAGGTAAAGAGACTGCACCCATTGTGTCCTTGTTATTCACTGCGCCTTGCACCATCACCATCTACACATCTGGGAAGCCCTGGGGACATACTTCACCTGTGGGAAGGTATACCATCTAGCTGCCATTCCATCACCCCAGCGGACCCCTAAGCAGCGTCGGTCATCCTGACCGAATACCACAGGTGGCGTCACGAACACTACCATTATCTACAAACTCTACCCTTTTATTGGGCGCCCCTCATAGGGCCACAGTCCGTGTCGGGCCACCGTGACATCCTTGCTGAGGTAACTGATGGACCCGGTACCGAGTACCCCATTGCCCTTACGTGGGGGCAATCCAGTAGCAATATCAAATATTTTTGCAATCTGAGCAACCTGTTTTATTGATACCAATTTATGGTACACTAGATGGTAGCCCGATTCTAACGCATCGGGTATTCTAGAATATGTATGTAGTTTATTTATGAAGATTTTAGAATTATACATTGGATACACAGGATTCGGCCGGCTGGGCGTGACCAATTAGCAAAGCGTAGTTCAAATCTCACGCCAATTCGTGGCCGGACTGCGCCTGTCGCTTATTGTTCGTGGCCGTCCACGTAGTATATAGCACAGCCACGTAGTATATTGCACAGCCATGGAGTACATAGCACAGCCCACGGAGTATATAGCACAGCCCGCGGAGTATATAGCACAGCCCGCGTACTATATTGCACAGCCCGCGTAGTATATTGCACAGCCCGCGCAGTACTACGCACGCAGTATATAACACAGGCCACGTAGTGTATAACACAGGCCACATAGTGTATAACACAGGCCACGTAGTGTATAACACAGGCCACGTAGTGTATAGCACAGCCCACGTAGTATATTGCCCAGCCCACGTAGTATATTGCCCAGCCCACGTAATATATTGCACAGCCCACGCAGTATATAGCAATGTGGGCACCATATCCCTGTTAAAAAAAAGAATTAAAATAAAAAATAGTTATATACTCACCCTCCGTTGGCCCCTGAATCGAAGCGGTTGCCGACACTCCTCGCATGCTCCGATCTTAAGAGTGCATTGCGGTCTCGTAAGATGATGACCTAGTGGTCTCGCGAGACCGCTACGTCATCATCTCGCGAGTCCGCAATGCATGGAGCGGTCACCGGGGCGTCGCGAGGAGTGGGAAAGGTCGGTTCCTGATCCGGGGGGCCGACGGTGAGTATATAACGATTTTTTTATTTTTTTTAATTATTTTTAACATTAGATCTTTTTACTATTGATGCTGCATAGGCAGCATCAATAGTAAAAAGTTGGTCACACAGGGTTAATAGCAGCATTAACCGAGTGCGTTACACCGCGGTCAACGTTGCCATTAACCCTGTGTGAGCGCTGACTGGAGGGGAGTACAGAGCTGGCACTGACTGCGGGGAGGAAGGAGCGGCCATGTTGCCACCAGACTGTGCCACAACAATCAGCGACTTGGATTTCCATGACAGACAGTGGCCACGACCAATGAATATCCGTGACAGACAGACAGAAGAACAGACAGACGGAAGTGACCCTTAGACAATTATATAGTAGATATGATGTTTTAATTTTACAAATGTTGTGATACCAAATATGTTCAAATCTCTATATTTTTTTTAACTTTTTTTTCTAGATTTTTAACCCCTTCCCGACCCATGACGCCACGTAGGCGTCATGAAAGTCGGTGCCAATCCGACCCATGACGCCTATGTGGCGTCATGGAAAGATCGCGTCCCTGCAGATCGGGTGAAAGGGTTAACTCCCATTTCACCCGATCTGCAGGGACAGGGGGAGTGGTAGTTTAGCCCAGGGGGGGTGGCTTCACCCCCTCGTGGCTACGATCGCTCTGATTGGCTGTTGAAAGTGAAACTGCCAATCAGAGCGATTTGTAATATTTCACCTATTATAACGGGTGAAATATTACAATCCAGCCATGGCCGATGCTGAAATATCATCGGCCATGGCTGGAAATACTAATGTGCCCCCACCCCACCCCACCGATCGCCCCCCCAGCCCCCCGATCTGGCCGGTACACTGATCCGGCTCCCCTCCGTCCAGTGCTCCGCTCCCCCCCGTGCTCTTGTCCGCTCCCCCCCGTGCTCCAATCACCCCCCCGTGCTCCAATCACCCCCCCTGCACTCCGATCCACCCCCCCGGTGCTCCGTTCCCCCCCCCCGTGGTCCCCACCCACCCCATCATACTTACCGATCCAGCCGGGTCCCGTCCGTCTTCTCCCTGGGCGCCGCCATCTTCCAAAATGGCGGGCGCATGCGCAGTGCGCCCGCCGAATCTGCCGGCCGGCAGATTCGTTCCAAAGTGCATTTTGATCACTGAGATAGATTATATCTCAGTGATCAAAATAAAAAAAATAATAAATGACCCCCCCCCCTTTGTCACCCCCATAGGTAGGGACAATAAAAAAATAAAGAAATTTTTTTTTTCCACTAATGTTAGAATAGGGTTAGGGTTAGGGGTAGGGTTAGGGTTAGGGTTAGGGTTAGGGGTAGGGTTAGGGGTAGGGTTAGGGCTAGGGTTAGGGCTAGGGGTAGGGTTAGGGTTAGGGCTAGGGTTAGGGTTTCGGTATGTGCACACGTATTCTGGTCCTCTGCAGATTTTTCCGCTGCGGATTTGATAAATCCGCAGTGCTAAACCGCTGCGGATTTATGGCGGATTTACCGCGTTTTTTTGTGCGCATTTCACTGCGGTTTTACAACTGCGATTTTCTATTGGAGCAGTTGTAAAACCGCTGCGGAATCCGCACAAAGAAGCGACATGCTGCGGAATGTAAACCGCTGCGTTTCCATGCAGTTTTTCCGCAGCATGTGTACAGCGATTTTTGTTTCCCGTAGGTTTACATTGAACTGTAAACTCATGGGAAACTGCTGCGGATCTGCAGCGTTTTCCGCAGCGTGTGCACATACCTTTAGAATTAGGCTATGTGTACACGGTGCGGATTTGGCTGCGGATTCGCAGCAGTGTTCCATCAGATTTACAGTACCATGTAAACATATGAAAAACCAAATCCGCTGTGCCCATGGTGCGGAAAATACAGCGCGGAAACGCTGCGTTGTATTTTCCGCAGCATGTCAATTCTTTGTGCGGATTCCGCAGCGTTTTACACCTGTTCCTCAATAGGAATCCGCAGGTGAAATCCGCACAAAAAACACTGGAAATCCGCGGAAATATCTCACACGAATCCGCAACGTGGGCACATAGCCTTAGGGTTAGGGTTGGAATTAGGGTTGTGGTTAGGGGTGTGTTGCGGTTAGGGTTGTGATTAGGGTTATGGCTACAGTTGGGATTAGGGTTAGGGGTGTGGGGGGGTTAGTGTTGGAGGTAGAATTGAGGGGTTACCACTGTTTAGGCACATCAGGGGTCTTCAAACGCAACATGGCGCCACCATTGATTCCAGCCAATCTCGTATTCAAAAAGTCAAATGGTGCTCCCTCACTTCCGAGCCCTGACGTGTGCCCAAACAGTGGTTTACCCCCACATATGGGGTACCACCATACTCAGGATAAACTGCGCAACAATTACTGGGGTCCAATTTCTCCTGTTACCCTTGTGAATCTAAAAAAATGCTTGCTAAAACATAATTTTTGAGGAAAGAAAAATGATTTTTTATTTTCACGGCTCTGCGTTGTAAACGTCTGTGAAGCACTTGGGGGTTCAAAGTGCTCACCACATATCTAGATAAGTTCCTTGGGGGGTCTAGTTTCTAAAATGGGGTCACTTGTGGGGGTTTCTACTGTTTAGGCACACCAGGGGCTCTGCAAACGCAACGTGACACCCGCAGACCATTCCATCAAAGTCTGCATTTCAAAAGTCACTACTTCCCTTCTGAGCCCCGACGTGTGCCCAAACAGTGGTTTACCCCCACTCATGGGGTATCAGCGTACTCAGGAGAAACTGGACAACAACTTTTGGGGTCCAATTTCTCCTGTAACCCTTGGGAAAATAAAAAATTCTGGGCTAAATAATTATTTTTGAGGAAAGAAAACGTATTTATTATTTTCACGGCTCTGCATTATAAACTTCTATGAAGCACTTGGGGGTTCAAAGTGCTCACCACACATCTAGATAAGTTCCTTTCGGGGTCTAGTTTCCAAAATGGGGTCACTTGTGGGGGGTTTCTACTGTTAAGCCACATCAGGGGCTCTGCAAACGCAACGTGACGCCCACAGAGCATTCCATCAAAGTCTGCATTTCAAAACGTCACTACTTCACTTCCGAGCCTCGGCATGTGCCCAAACAGTGATTTACCCCCACATATGGGGTATCAGCGTACTCAGCAGAAACTGGACAACAAATTTTGGGGTCAAATTTCTCCTGTTACCCTTGGGAAAATAAAAAATTGCAGGCTAAAAGATCATTTTTGAGAAAATAATTTTTTTTTTTATTTTCATGGCTCTGCGTTATAAACTTCTGTGAAGCACTTGGGGGTTCAAAGTCCTCACCACACATCTAGATTAGTTCCTTTGGGGGTCTAGTTTCCAAAATGGTGTCATTTCTGGGGGATCTCCAATGTTTAGGCACACAGGGGCTCTCCAAACGTGACATGGTGTCCGCTAATGATTGGAGCTAATTTTCCATTTAAAAAGCCAAATGGCGTGCCATCCCTTCCGAGCCCTGCCGTGCGCCCAAACCGTGGTTTACCCCCACATATGGGGTATCAGCGTACTCAGGACAAACTGGACAACAATATTTGGGGTCCAATTTCTCCTATTATCCTTGGCAAAATAGGAAATTCCAGGCTAAAAAATCATTTTTGAGGAAAGAAAAATTATTTTTTATTTTCATGGCTCTGCGTTATAAACTTCTGTGAAGCACCTGGGGGTTTAAAGTGCTCAATATGCATCTAGATAAGTTCCTTGGGGGGTCTAGTTTCCAAAATGGGGTCACTTGTGGGGGAGCTCCAATGTTTAGGCACACAGGGGCTCTCCAAACGCGACATGGTGTCCGCTAACAATTGGAGCTAATTTTCCATTCAAAAAGTCAAATGGCGCGCCTTTCCTTCCGAGCCCTGCCGAGTGCCCAAACAGTGGTTTACCCCCACATATGAGGTATCGACGTACTCGGGAGAAATTGCCCAACAAATTTTATGATCCATTTTATCCTACTGCCCATGTGAAAATGAAAAAATTGAGGCGAAAAGAATTTTTTTGTGAAAAAAAAGTACTTTTTCATTTTTACAGATCAATTTGTGAAGCACCTGAGGGTTTAAAGTGCTCACTAGGCATCTAAATAAGTTCCTTGGGGGGTTTAGTTTCCAAAATGGGGTCACTTGTGGGGGAGCGCCAATGTTTAGGCACACAGGAGCTATCCAAACGCGACATGGTGTGTTGTGAATTCTGTGGCTGAATTCACTCCTGTGGTCACAAGTGGTACTGCAGCTTCTGAGCTTCCTCCCTCAGGTGTTCTGGTGAGCTCGTTAACTGCTTCATTACTTAACTCCGCCTGATGCTGCTATCCTTGCTCCTTGTCAATGTTTCAGTGTTGGATCTGAGCTTCTCCTGATTGTTCCTGTGACCTGCTGCTCTGTATAGCTAAGTGCTTTTTGCTTTTTTGTTGTTTTTTTTCTGTCCAGCTTCTCTTTTGTTTTGCTGGAAGCTCTGAGACGCAAAGGGTGTACCGCCGTGCCGTTAGTTCGGCACGGTGGGTTTTTTTGCCCCCTTTGCGTGGTTTTGCTTTAGGGTTTTTTGTAGACTGCAAAGTTCGCTTTACTGTCCTCGCTCTGTCCTAGAATATCGGGCCCCACTTTGCTGAATCTATTTCATCCCTACGTTTTGTCTTTTCATCTTACTCACAGTCATTATATGTGGGGGCTGCCTTTTCCTTTGGGGAATTTCTCTGGGGCAAGTCAGGCCTATTTTTCTATCTTCAGGCTAGCTAGTTTCTTAGGCTGTGCCGAGTTGCCTAGGTAGTTGTTAGGCGCAATCCACAGCCGCTTTTAGTTGTGTTTAGGATAGGATCAGGTGTGCAGTCTACAGAGTTTCCACGTCTCAGAGCTCGTTCTTGTATTTTTGGGTATTTGTCAGATCACTGTGTGCGCTCTGATCGCTAAGCACACTGTGTTTCTGGATTGCCTTCATAACACCTGTCATTAGCAAACATAACAGTACAAGGAGCCCAACTAATGATTCTCAATAGAGGGAAAGAAAAAGTTCTGACATCATTTTTTTTTTTTTTTTCTGCTCTGTGTTCACTTTTTTTTTCCCCCTAGACATTTGGGTGATTCTGGACACAGGTGTGGACATGGATATTCAGGGTCTGTGCTCTTCAATGGATAATCTCGTTATAAATGTACAAAAAATTCAAGATACTATTGATCAGAAATCTATGTTAGAACCAAGAATTCCTATTCCTGATTTGTTTTTTGGAGATAGAACTAAGTTTCTAAGTTTCAAAAATAATTGTAAGCTATTTCTGGCCTTGAAACCTCATTTTTCTGGTAATCCTATTCAACAGGTTTTGATTATTATTTCTTATTTGCGCGGCGACCCTCAAGACTGGGCATTTTCTCTTGCGCCAGGAGACCCTGCATTGAGTAGTGTCGATACGTTTTTCCTGGCGCTCGGATTGCTGTACGATGAGCCTAATTCAGTGGATCAGGCTGAGAAAAATTTGCTGGCTTTGTGCCAGGGTCAGGATGATATAGAAGTATATTGTCAGAAATTTAGGAAATGGTCAGTACTCACTCAGTGGAATGAATCTGCGCTGGCAGCTTTGTTCAGAAAGGGTCTCTCTGAGGCTCTTAAGGATGTCATGGTGGGATTTCCTATGCCTGCTGGTTTGAATGAGTCTTTGTCTTTGGCCATTCAGATCGGTCGACGCTTGCGCGAGCATAAATCTGTGCACCATTTGGCGGTACTGCCTGAGGTTAAACCTGAGCCTATGCAGTGCGATAGGACTATGACTAGAGTTGAACGGCAGGAATACAGACGTCTGAATGGTCTGTGTTTCTACTGTGGTGATTCCACTCATGCTATTTCTGATTGTCCTAAGCGCACTAAGCGGTCCGCTAGGTCTGCCGTCATTGGTACTGTACAGTCCAAATTCCTTCTGTCCATTACCTTGATATGCTCTTTGTCGTCGTTTTCTGTCATGGCGTTTGTGGATTCGGGCGCTGCCCTGAATCTGATGGATTTGGATTATGCTAAACGTTGTGGGTTTTTCTTGGAGCCTTTGCGGTGTCCTATTCCATTGAGAGGAATTGATGCTACACCTTTGGCCAAGAATAAACCTCAATACTGGGCCCAGCTGACCATGTGCATGGCTCCTGCACATCAGGAAGTTATTCGCTTTCTGGTGTTGCATAATCTGCATGATGTGGTCGTGTTGGGGTTGCCATGGCTACAAACCCATAATCCAGTATTGGATTGGAATTCCATGTCGGTATCCAGCTGGGGTTGTCAGGGGGTACATGGTGGTGTTCCATTTTTGTCGATTTCGTCATCCACCCCTTCTGAGGTCCCAGAGTTCTTGTCTGATTATCAGGATGTATTTGAAGAGCCCAAGTCCGATGCTCTACCTCCGCATAGGGATTGTGATTGTGCTATCAATTTGATTCCTGGTAGTAAATTCCCTAAAGGTCGATTATTTAATTTATCCGTGCCCGAACACGCCGCTATGCGCAGTTATGTGAAGGAATCCCTGGAGAAGGGACATATTCGCCCATAGTCATCACCACTGGGAGCAGGGTTCTTCTTTGTAGCCAAGAAGGATGGTTCGCTGAGACCGTGTATTGATTACCGCCTTCTTAATAAGATCACTGTTAAATTTCAGTATCCCTTGCCATTGTTATCTGACTTGTTTGCTCGGATTAAGGGGGCTAGTTGGTTCACTAAGATAGATCTTCGTGGTGCGTATAATCTGGTGAGAATCAGGCAAGGAGATGAATGGAAAACTGCATTCAATACGCCCGAGGGTCATTTTGAGTATCTAGTGATGCCGTTCGGACTTGCCAATGCTCCATCTGTGTTTCAGTCTTTTATGCATGACATCTTCCGTGAGTATCTGGATAAATTCCTGATTGTTTACTTGGATGACATTTTGATTTTCTCAGATGATTGGGAGTCTCATGTGAAGCAGGTCAGAATGGTTTTTCAGGTCCTGCGTGCTAACACTTTGTTTGTGAAGGGATCAAAGTGTCTCTTCGGTGTGCAGAAAGTTTCATTTTTGGGGTTCATCTTTACCCCTTCTACTATCGAGATGGATCCAGTTAAGGTCCAAGCCATCCAGGATTGGATTCAGCCGACATCTCTGAAAAGTCTGCAAAAGTTCCTGGGCTTTGCTAATTTTTATCGTCGCATCATCTGTAATTTTTCTAGCATTGCCAAACCATTGACCGAATTGACCAAGAAGGGTGCTGATTTGGTTAATTGGTCTTCTGCTGCTGTGGAAGCTTTTCAGGAGTTGAAGCGTCGTTTTTGTTCTGCCCCTGTGTTGTGTCAGCCAGATGTTTCTCTTCCGTTCCAGGTCGAGGTTGATGCTTCTGAGATTGGAGCAGGGGCGGTTTTGTCACAGAGAGGTTCTGATTGCTCAGTGATGAAACCATGTGCTTTCTTTTCCAGGAAGTTTTCGCCCGCTGAGCGTAATTATGATGTGGGCAATCGAGAGTTGCTGGCCATGAAGTGGGCATTCGAGGAGTGGCGTCATTGGCTTGAAGGAGCTAAGCATCGCGTGGTGGTATTGACTGATCATAAGAACTTGACTTATCTCGAGTCTGCCAAGCGCTTGAATCCTAGACAGGCCCGTTGGTCGTTATTTTTTGCCCGCTTCGACTTTGTGATTTCGTACCTTCCGGGCTCTAAAAATGTGAAGGCGGATGCTCTGTCTAGGAGTTTTGTGCCCGACTCTCCGGGTTTATCTGAGCCAGCGGGTATCCTCAAGGAAGGAGTCATTGTGTCTGCCATCTCCCCTGATTTGCGGCGGGTGCTGCAAAAATTTCAGGCGAATAAACCTGATCGTTGTCCAGCAGAGAAACTGTTCGTCCCTGATAGGTGGACTAATAAACTTATCTCTGAACTTCATTGTTCGGTGTTGGCTGGTCATCCTGGAATCTTTGGTACCAGAGAGTTAGTGGCTAGATCCTTCTGGTGGCCATCTCTGTCACGGGATGTACGTACTTTTGTGCAGTCCTGTGGGATTTGTGCTAGGGCTAAGCCCTGCTGTTCTCGTGCCAGTGGGTTGCTTTTGCCCTTGCCGGTCCCAAAGAGGCCTTGGACACATATTTCGATGGATTTCATTTCTGACCTTCCCGTTTCTCAAAAGATGTCAGTCATTTGGGTGGTCTGTGATCGCTTTTCTAAAATGGTCCATCTGGTGCCCTTGGCTAAATTGCCTTCCTCCTCTGATTTGGTACCTTTGTTCTTTCAGCATGTGGTTCGGTTGCATGGCATTCCTGAGAATATTGCTTCTGACAGAGGTTCCCAGTTTGTTTCAAGGTTCTGGCGAGCCTTTTGTGGTAGGATGGGCATTGACCTATCCTTTTCCTCGGCTTTCCATCCTCAGACTAATGGCCAGACCGAACGAACCAATCAGACCTTGGAAACATATCTGAGATGTTTTGTTTCTGCAGACCAGGATGATTGGGTGTCCTTTTTGCCGTTGGCTGAGTTCGCCCTTAATAATCGGGCCAGCTCGGATACCTTGGTTTCTCCATTTTTTTTGCAATTCTGGGTTCCATCCTCGTTTCTCTTCAGGACAGGTTGAGTCTTCGGACTGTCCTGGTGTGGATTCTGTGGTGGATAGGTTGCAGCAGATCTGGACTCAGGTAGTGGACAATTTGATCTTGTCCCAGGAGAAAGCTCAACTTTTCGCTAATCGCAGACGCCGTGTGGGTCCCCGACTTCGTGTTGGGGATCTGGTTTGGTTATCTTCTCGTCATATTCCTATGAAGGTTTCCTCTCCTAAATTTAAACCTCGTTTTATTGGTCCGTATAGGATTTCTGAGGTTCTCAATCCTGTGTCTTTTCATTAGACCCTCCCAGACTCCTTTTCCATACATAATGTATTCCATAGGTCGTTGTTGCGGAGATACGTGGCACCTATGGTTCCATCTGTTGAGCCTCCTGCCCCGGTTTTGGTGGAGGGGGAATTGGAGTATATTGTGGAGAAGATTTTGGATTCTCGTGTTTCTAGACGGAAACTCCAGTATCTGGTTAAATGGAAGGGTTATGCTCAGGAAGATAATTCCTGGGTTTTTGCCTCTGATGTTCATGCTTCCGATCTTGTTCGTGCCTTTCATGCGGCTCATCCTGGTCGGCCTGGGGGCTCTGGTGAGGGTTCGGTGACCCCTCCTCAAGGGGGGGGGTACTGTTGTGAATTCTGTGGCTGAATTCACTCCTGTGGTCACAAGTGGTACTGCAGCTTCTGAGCTTCCTCCCTCAGGTGTTCTGGTGAGCTCGTTAACTGCTTCATTACTTAACTCCGCCTGATGCTGCTATCCTTGCTCCTTGTCAATGTTTCAGTGTTGGATCTGAGCTTCTCCTGATTGTTCCTGTGACCTGCTGCTCTGTATAGCTAAGTGCTTTTTGCTTTTTTGTTGTTTTTTTTCTGTCCAGCTTCTCTTTTGTTTTGCTGGAAGCTCTGAGACGCAAAGGGTGTACCGCCGTGCCGTTAGTTCGGCACGGTGGTTTTTTTGCCCCCTTTGCGTGGTTTTGCTTTAGGGTTTTTTGTAGACTGCAAAGTTCGCTTTACTGTCCTCGCTCTGTCCTAGAATATCGGGCCCCACTTTGCTGAATCTATTTCATCCCTACGTTTTGTCTTTTCATCTTACTCACAGTCATTATATGTGGGGGGCTGCCTTTTCCTCTGGGGAATTTCTCTGGGGCAAGTCAGGCTTATTTTTCTATCTTCAGGCTAGCTAGTTTCTTAGGCTGTGCCGAGTTGCCTAGGTAGTTGTTAGGCGCAATCCACAGCCGCTTTTAGTTGTGTTTAGGATAGGATCAGGTGTGCAGTCTACAGAGTTTCCACGTCTCAGAGCTCGTTCTTGTATTTTTGGGTATTTGTCAGATCACTGTGTGCGCTCTGATCGCTAAGCACACTGTGTTTCTGGATTGATTTCATAACACCTGTCATTAGCAAACATAACAATGGTGTCCGCTAACGATGGAAATAATTTTTCATTCAAAAAGTCAAATGGCGCTCCTTCCCTTCCGAGCCTTACCATGTGCCCAAACAGTGGTTTACCCCCACATGTGAGGTATTGGTGTACTCAGGAGAAATTGCCCAACACATTTTAGGATCCATTTTATCCTGTTGCCCATGTGAAAATGAAAAAATTGAGGCTAAAATAATTTTTTTGTGAAAAAAAAGTACTTTTTCATTTTTACGGATCAATTTGTGAAGCACCTGGGGGTTCAAAGTGCTCACTATGCATCTAGATAAGTTCCTTGGGGCATCTAGTTTCCAAAATGGGGTCACTTGTGGGGGAGCTCCAATTTTTAGGCACACGGGGGCTCTCCAAACGTGACATGGTGTCCGCTAAAGAGTGGAGCCAATTTTTGATTCAAAAAGTCAAATGGCGCTCCTTCCCTTCCAAGCCCTGCCGTGCGCCCAAACAGTGGTTTACCCCCACATATGAGGTATCAGCGTACTCAGGACAAATTGGACAACAACTTTCGTGGTTCAGTTTCTCCTTTTACCATTGGGAAAATAAAAAAATTGTTGCTAAAAGATAATTTTTGTGACTAAAAAGTTAAATGTTCATTTTTTCCTTCCATGTTGCTTCTGCTGCTGTGAAGCACCTGAAGGGTTAATAAACTTCTTGAATGTGGTTTTGAGTACCTTGAGGGGTGCAGTTTTTAGAATGGTGTCACTTATGGGTATTTTCCGCCATATAGACCCCTCAAACTGACTTCAAATGTGAGGTGGTCCCTAAAAAAAATGGTTTTGTAAATTTCGTTGTAAAAATGACAAATCGCTGGTCAAATTTTAACCCTTATAACTTCCTAACAAAAAAAAATTTTGTTTCCAAAATTGTGCTGATGTAAAGTAAACATGTGGGAAATGTTATTTATTAACTATTTTGTGTCACATATCTCTCTGGTTTAACAGAATAAAAATTCAAAATGTGAAAATTGCGAAATTTTCAAAATTTTCGCCAAATTTCCGTTTTTATCACAAATAAACGCAGAATTTATTGACCTAAATTTACCACTAACATGAAGCCCAATATGTCACGAAAAAACAATCTCAGAACCGCTAGGATCCGTTGAAGCGTTCCTGAGTTATTACCTCATAAAGGGACACTGGTCAGAATTGCAAAAAACGGCAAGGTCTTTAAGGTCAAAATAGGCTGGGTCATGAAGGGGTTAAACCTTTTTTTTCATTGTTTTAATTTTTTTAGGCTTATTAGGATACATGAACGTGTGATCGTTGGATTGCTTATACTGCAAATGTTGGTCTATGATGCATAGCTTGTGGCTGAGTGTCACAGGAGTATCAAGATGGCAGTGATAGGTGTGTTCAGCAGGCCCGTAGCTTCCATGTTAACCCTCTGGTGCCCAGTGATTGCATTACTTTTGGGTTTATGAAGCTGTGTAATTTAGCACCTGCAACAGCGCCATTTAAACAACCACTGTCAGTGATTGACATCAGCATTTAAATGAATAAAAGCAATGATTAGCGCTCAGCTTTGGCCACTGATGTTAGATATAGATATTGCAATCATGCAGTACATACAGTTTTGTGAAAAAGTGCTTGCCCCATCCTGATTTCCTATTGTTTTGCAAGTTTGTCACACTTAAATGTTTCAGATCACTAAACCATTTTAAATATTTGATGCACAAGTAAACACAAAATGCAGTTTTAAACTGAAGGTCTTTATTATTAAGGGAAAAAGAAAACCAAAACTACAGGGCCATGTGTGAAAAAGTGATTGCCCCCCTTAAAACATAAATTAACTTTAGTTTATCATATCTTTGGGAAGCTGAGTCCAAATTTCCTAGCCACACCAAGGACTGATTACTGTCACACCTGTTCTCAATCAAGAAATTACTGAAACAGGACATGCCTGACAAAGTAGACCAAAGGTTCCTCAAAAGCTAGAAATCATGCAGCGATTCAAAGAAATTTTGGAACAAATGAGAAACAAAGTAAATGAGATATATCAGTTTCAAAAAGGTTATAAAACCATTTCTAAAACTTTGGGACTCCAGTGAACCACAGTGAGAGCCATTATCATCAAATGGCAAAAACATGTAACAGTGCTAAACCTTCCGAAGAGTGGCTGGCCAAAAAAAATTGCCCGAAGAGCACATCGGCGACTCATCCAAGAGGTCACAAAAGATCCCATAACAACATCCAAAGTACTGCAGTCCTCACTTGCCTGAGTTAAGTTTTGTCTTCATGACTCCACCATAAGGAACAGACTGCTCCTGCATGACAGAAAACATCTTGATGATCCCCAAGTCTTTTGGGAGAATACTCTGTGGAATGACAAAACAAAAATTTAACTTTTTGAAAGGTTTATATCCCATTACATCTAGCGTAGAAGTAACACAGCATTTCAGAAAAGGAACATCATACCAACAGTAAAATATGGTGGTGGCAGTGTGATGGTCTGGGGCTGTTTTGATGCTTCAGGACCTGAAAGACTTGCTGTGGTAAATGGAACCATAAATTCTGCTGTATACTAAAAAATCCTGAAGGAAAATGTCTGGCCATCTGTTTGTGACCTCAAGCTAAATCGCATTTGCATTATGCAGCAAGACAATGATCTAAAACACACCAGCAAGTCCACCTCTGAATGGCTTAAGGAAAACAAAATTAGGACTTTGAAGTGGTCTAGTCAAAGTCCTGACCTTAATCCGATTGAGATGTTGTTGCATCACCTTAAAAAGGCGGTTCATGTTTGGAAACCCTCCAAAGTGGCTGAATTACAACAATTCTGCAAAGATAAGTGGGCCAAAATTCCTCCAGAGCGTTATAAAAGACTTATTAACAAGACCAAAATATTGTTCATGAGGATTGAGCTAAGATTCCTAAGGAACGCTGCAAGAAGTGGGTGTCTGGCTATGCCTCATGCAGCAGGTCACAACAACCAAAGGGTGATCTACTAAGTGCTAAATAATTATGAAACTTCAGTTGTCATTAAAAGTGCCATATTATGGTGAATTTTGAGAAATCTTACATAAGTTGGGTTGACCTACAGCTTTGGAAAAAATTAGACCATCACATCAAAGCCCTGTCATGGGAAGCCCAATCTCTAGACCTGAACCCTATTGAAAACCTCTGGAATGTAATCAAGAGGATGATGGATAGTCACAACCCATCAAACAAAGAAGAACTGCTTACATTTTTGCGCCAGAAGCAGTGTGAAAGACTGGTGGAAAGCATGCCAAGACGCTTGAAAGCTTTGATGAAAAATCATGGTGATTCCACAAAATATTGATTTCTGCACTCTTTCTGAGTTAAAACATTAGTATTGTTGTTTCTAAAAGATTATGAACTTGTTTTCTTTGCATTATTTGAGGTCTGAAAGTACTGTTTTTTTTTTTTTAATTTTTGGCCATTTTTCTTTGTCAGAAAAAAAATTGCTTGGAAATTCGGAGACATGTTGTCAGAAATTTTTAGAATAAAAGAACAATTTACATTTTACTCAAAAATACAGTATACCTATAAAGAGAAAAATCAGACAAACTGAACATTTTGCAGTGGTCTCCTAATTTTTTTCCAGAGCTGTACATAATTAGTTCTTGTTTTATTGGTTTATTGCTAACAGCAGAAAGTTTGCACATTTTATAATGAGAGTTGAATAATTCCACTTGCAGAAGTAGAAGCTGCCTCTAGCTTGCCACCTAGCTGGATTTCTTTCAGATGTTATTCAGAAGCTTTCATAAAATCTGGACTCAAATACTTCAAACAATAATATTTGCTTTTGCAATATATCATTGACAGCTTTAGTTAAATAAAGCCAGAAACTGAATGGCTTGGAAAAACTACGTTGCAAGGTTATTCCTTCGAGTTTAATTTACATCCATTAAATGAAATATGTGCACTAATAAATTCAATTAAACATGTGTAGGATACATTAAATTGAATTATTCTATTGGAGTGCTTTATTGGATTACCACTTATGCTGCATTATGACAAATGTTTGTGTGTGCCTGTTGTTTTTATGTTTTGTGGTTAATTTATGGATACTGAAATTAAGTAGCAACCAATGCATGTTCCTTTCACCCTATTATTTTTTGTATGAGACAGGGACATCTGTAATACAGCAGATGCGAAGGGCAAATCTGTATGCAAACACAAATTAATATTGGCTATTTTACGGCACTTGGTGCTGTCTGTCTGACTTTTAAGACATAAAACTGTAGAACTTACTGGAAAAGAAAAAGGTCAAACACTTTTATGAAATGATTGATCATACAGATCCAAGGCCCTAAGCATTACACTATCCCCAAACCCCCTTACTCTCCAAATATTTATCTTGCCTCCCTTTTACCTTCCTACCTGACTGATCTGCTCCTCAATCTCACATCTCTCAGACAGAAATACAAAACAAGTCTGCCACTCTCCTTCTTCCATCTGTTTATTCTCTCTTTGCTTCTCCTAACAGCAGGTGGTGACATATCTCCTAATACTAGACATCCACAGCTGATATCTCCCTCCAATCACTGCTCACTCCCTGAAAACTATCACAATCACTGAAATATAAAACCCATTTCCCTAACTCCCACTCCGCTAATCCCTCTCTTCGAAGCGCTTTGGAACGCCCTTTCCGTCTCCAATAAGCTCCACTTCTTTCATGACCTTTTGACCTCTCACAACCTATCCTTCCTTGGCCTCACCGAAGCATGGTTAACCCCCTCCAACACAGCCTCCCCTGCTGTAGTGTGCTATGGTGGACTTCACTCCACCTATACTCCGCACCCTAGCAACAGACGTGGTGGAGGAGTGGGTCTTCTCCTTTCTAACATGAGCAAATTCAGCCCAATTCACCCCCCACCATTTCTTATCCAATGAAGTGCATTCTGTCCGTATCTACAGTCCCTCCAAGTGGCCATCAAATACCGAACCCCAGCCACTACCTTTATTAACCAATTCTTCACTTGACTTCTACACTCTCTCTGCTGGCATTCCCACCATCATCATGGGTGACTTCAGCATCTCCACTGACACCGTCCAGGCAGCAGCTTCTAAACTACTGTGACTTGCCTCATCTATTGGCTGCAATCAGTGGTCCTCTACAGCCACCCACACAGACGGACATACATTAGACCTTATTTTCACCTGCCTTCTGCCTCCTATCTTACCTCACTACCTCACCTCTCCCGCTATCTGACCACCATCTACTTACATTCTGCTCCCTATCTTCACCTGCTCTCCAAGTCCTGCATCTAGCTCATCCCTGTAGAAACTTCCAAAACCTTGACACTCACACACTCTCTATCTCTATACTACCACTGTCCTCCATATCTCCACTCCACAACACATACAGTACGCCTGTTTTCTACAATGCTTCACTCACATCAGCTATTAAAATAGTCGCCTCTCTCATCCATGGCTCAGTGCGTTGAATCAATAGACAGCCCTGCCATACCAACCTCACTAAAAAGCTTTGGCGAAAATACATTCACCAAAAGATTTCACCACATTTAAACAAGCAGTTTTCACATTCAAGTTGGTCCTCGCCTTTGCTAAACAGGCCTTCTTCACAACTCTCATATCCTCTTCATCCCACAACCCCAAACAGTTATTCAGCACTTTTAACTCTCTACTCTACCCACCACTACCCATCCGACCTTCTTTATCTCTGCCGGAGACTTTGCTGTAGGCCGGGGTCACACTTCCGAATGCAATGCGAGAAACTCGCACGAGTCTGTTGTGATAGGCAATTCAGTATCACAATGGACATAGCGGTCAGAGCACATACAGTGATCTGACAATAACCCAAAATAATAGAACGAGCTCTGAGACGTGGGAACTCTGCAGACCGCAATCCCTAATCCTCTCCAAACAACACTAGAGGCAGCCGTGGATTGCGCCTAACTCTGCCTATGCAACTCGGCACAGCCTGAGAAACTAACTAGCCTGAAGATAGAAAATAAGCCTACCTTGCCTCAGAGAAATACCCCAAAGGAAAAGGCAGCCCCCCACATATAATGACTGTGAGTTAAGATGAAAAGACAAACGTAGGGATGAAATAGATTCAGCAAAGTGAGGCCCGACTTTCTTAACAGAGCGAGGATAGGAAAGATAACTTTGCGGTCTACACAAAACCCTAAAGAAAACCACGCAAAGGGGGCAAAAAGACCCTCCGTACCGAACTAACGGCACGGAGGTACACCCTTTGCGTCCCAGAGCTTCCAGCAAAACAATTAGACAAGCTGGACAGAAAAAATAGCAAACAAATAGCAAAGAAGAACTTAGCTATGCAGAGCAGCAGGCCACAGGAATGATCCAGGGAAAAACAAGTCCAACACTGGAACATTGACAGGAAGCATGGATCAAAGCATTAGGTGGAGTTAAGTAGAGAAGCACCTAACGACCTCACCAGATCACCTGAGGGAGGAAACTCAGAAGCCGCAGTACCACTTTCCTCCACAAACGGAAGCTCCCAGAGAGAATCAGCCAAAGTACCACTTGTGACCACAGGAGGGAGCTCTGCCACAGAATTCACAACAGTACCCCCCCTTGAGGAGGGGTCACCGAACCCTCACCAGAGCCCCCAGGCCGACCAGGATGAGCCACATGAAAGGCACGAACAAGATCGGGAGCATGGACATCAGAGGCAAAAACCCAGGAATTATCTTCCTGAGCATAACCCTTCCATTTAACCAGATACTGGAGTTTCCGTCTTGAAACACGAGAATCTAAAATCTTCTCCACAATATACTCCAATTCCCCCTCCACCAAAACCGGGGCAGGAGGGTCAACAGATGGAACCATAGGTGCCACGTATCTCCGCAACAATGACCTATGGAATACGTTATGTATGGAAAAAGAACCTGGGAGGGTCAGACGAAAAGACACAGGATTAAGAACCTCAGAAATCCTATACTGACCAATGAAACGAGGTTTAAACTTAGGAGAGGAAACCTTCATAGGAATATGACGAGAAGATGACCAAACCAGATCCCCAACACGAAGTCGGGGACCCACACGGCGTCTGCGATTAGCGAAAAGTTCAGCCTTCTCCTGGGACAAGGTCAAATTGTCCACTACATGAGTCCAAATCTGCTGCAACCTGTCCACCACAGTATCCACACCAGGACAGTCCGAAGACTCAACCTGTCCTGAAGAGAAACGAGGATGGAACCCAGAATTGCAGAAAAATGGCGAAACCAAGGTATCCGAGCTGGCCCGATTATTAAGGGCGAACTCAGCCAAAGGCAAAAAGGACACCCAGTCATCCTGATCGGCAGAAACAAAGCATCTCAGATAGGTTTCCAAGGTCTGATTGGTTCGTTCGGTCTGGCCATTAGTCTGAGGATGGAAAGCCGAGGAAAAGACAAGTCAATGCCCATCCTACCACAAAAGGCTCGCCAAAACCTCGAAACAAACTGGGAACCTCTGTCAGAAACGATATTCTCTGGAATGCCATGCAAACGAACCACATGCTGGAAGAACAATGGCACCAAATCAGCGGAGGAAGGCAACTTAGACAAGGGTACCAGAAGGACCATCTTAGAAAAGCGATCACAGACCACCCAAATGACTGACATCTTTTGAGAAACGGGAAGATCAGAAATAAAATCCATAGAGATATGTGTCCAAGTACGCACATCCCGTGACAGAGATGGCCACCAAAAGGATCTAGCCACTAACTTTCTGGTACCAAAGATTCCAGGATGACCAGCCAACACCGAACAATGAACCTCAGAGATAACTTTATTCGTCCACCTATCAGGGACAAACAGTTTCTCCGCTGGACAACGATCAGGTTTATTAGCCTGAAATTTTTGCAGCACCCGCCGCAAATCAGGGGAGATGGCAGACACAATTACTCCTTCCTTGAGGATACCCGCCGGCTCAGATAAACCCGGAGAGTCGGGCACAAAACTCCTAGACAGAGCATCTGCCTTCACATTTTTAGAGCCCGGAAGGTACGAAATCACAAAGTCAAAACGGGCAAAAAACAGCGACCAACGAGCCTGTCTAGGATTCAAACGCTTAGCAGACTCGAGATAAGTCAAGTTCTTATGATCAGTCAATACCACCACGCGATGCTTAGCTCCTTCAAGCCAATGACGCCACTCCTCGAATGCCCACTTCATGGCCAGCAACTCTCGGTTGCCCACATCATAATTTTGCTCAGCAGGTGAAAACTTCTTGGAAAAAAAAGCGCATGGTTTCATCACTGAGCAATCAGAACCTCTCTGCGACAAAACAGCCCCTGCTCCAATCTCAGAAGCATCAACCTCGACCTGGAACGGAAGAGAAATATCTGGTTGACACAACACAGGGGCAGAAGAAAAACGACGCTTCAACTCTTGAAAAGCTTCCACAGCAGCAGAAGACCAATTGACCAAATCAGCACCCTTCTTGGTCAAATCGGTCAATGGTTTGGCAATACTAGAAAAATTGCAGATGAAGCGACGATAAAAATTAGCAAAGCCCAGGAACTTTTGCAGACTTTTCAGAGATGTCGGCTGAGTCCAATCATGAATGGCTTGGACCTTAACAGGATCCATCTCGATAGTAGAAGGGGAAAAGATGAACCCCAAAAATGAAACCTTCTGCACACCAAAGAGACACTTTGATCCCTTCACAAACAAAGAATTAGCACGCAGGACCTGAAAAACTGTTCTGACCTGCTTCACATGAGACTCCCAATCATCCGAGAAGATCAAAATGTCATCCAAGTACACAATCAGGAATTCATCCAGGTACTCTCGGAAGATGTCATGCATAAAGGACTGAAACACTGATGGAGCATTGGCAAGTCCGAATGGCATCACTAGATACTCAAAATGACCCTTGGGTGTATTAAATGCAGTTTTCCATTCATCGCCTCGCCTGATTCGCACCAGATTATACGCACCACGAAGATCTATCTTGGTGAACCAACTAGCCCCTTTAATCCGAGCAAACAAATCAGATAACAATGGCAAGGGGTACTGAAATTTAACAGTGATCTTATTAAGAAGGCCGTAATCTATACAAGGTCTCAGCGAACCATCCTTCTTGGCTACAAATAAGAACCCTGCCCCTAATGGCGATGATGACGGGCGAATATGCCCCTTCTCCAGGGATTCCTTCACATAACTGCGCATAGCGGTGTGCTCAGGCACGGATAAATTAAACAGTCGACCTTTTGGGAATTTACTACCAGGAATCAAATTGATAGCACAATCACAATCCCTATGCGGAGGTAGGGCATCGGACTTGGGCTCATCAAATACATCCCGGTAATCAGACAAGAACTCTGGAACCTCAGAAGCGGTGGATGACGAAATTGACAGAAATGCAACATCACCATGTACCCCCTGACAACCCCAGCTGGACACCGACATGGATTTCCAATCCAATACTGGATTATGGGCTTGTAGCCATGGCAACCCCAACGCGACCACATCATGCAGATTATGCAACACCAGAAAGCGAATAACCTCCTGATGTGCAGGAGCCATGCACATGCTCAGCTGGGTCCAGTATTGAGGCTTATTCTTGGCCAAAGGCGTAGCATCAATTCCTCTCAATGGAATAGGGCACTGCAAGGGCTCCAAGAAAAACCCACAACGCTTAGCATATTCCAAGTCCATCAAATTCAGGGCAGCGCCTGAATCCACAAACGCCATGACAGAATACGATGACAAAGAGCAGATCAAGGTAACGTACAGAAGAAATTTTGACTGTACTGTACCAATGGTGGCAGACCTAGCGAACCGCTTAGTGCGCTTAGGACAATCAGAGATAGCATGAGTGGAATCACCACAGTAGAAACAAAGCCCATTCAGACGTCTGTGTTCTTGCCGTTCAACTCTGGTCATAGTCCTATCGCACTGCATAGGCTCAGGTTTAATCTCAGGTAATACCGCCAAATGGTGCACAGATTTACGCTCACGCAAGCGTCGACCGATCTGAATGGCCAAAGACATAGACTCATTCAAACCAGCAGGCATAGGAAATCCCACCATGACATCCTTAAGGGCTTCAGAGAGACCCTTTCTGAATATAGCTGCCAGCGCAGATTCATTCCATTGAGTGAGCACGGACAACTTTCTAAATTTCTGGCAATATACCTCTATCTCATCCTGAGCCTGACAAAGAGCCAGCAAATTTTTTTCTGCCTAATCCACTGAATTAGGCTCATCGTACAGCAATCCAAGCGCCAGGAAAAACACATCGATATTACTTAATGCAGGATCTCCTGACGCAAGAGAAAATGCCCAGTCCTGAGGGTCGCCACGCAAAAAAGAAATGACGATCCTAACCTGTTGAACTGGGTCACCAGAGGAGCGAAATTTCAAAGCCAGAAATAGTTTACAATTATTTTTGAAACTCAGAAATTTAGTTCTATCTCCAAAAAACAAATCTGGAATAGGAATTCTCGGTTCTAACAAAGAATTCTGAACCACTAAATCTTGAATATTTTGAACTCTTGCCGTGAGGTGATCCACACATGAAGACAGACCTTTAATGTCCATTGCTACACCTGTGTCCTGAACCACCCAAATGTCTAGGGGAAAAAAAAGGCAAAACACAGTGCAAAGAAAAAAAAAATGGTCTCAGAACTTCTTTTTTCCCTCTATTGAGAATCATTAGCACTTTTGGCTTCCTGTACTGTTGTGATAGGCAATTCAGTATCACAATGGACATAGCGGTTAGAGCACATACAGTGATCTGACAATAACCCAAAATAATAGAACGAGCTCTGAGACGTGGGAACTCTGCAGACCGCAATCCCTAATCCTCTCCAAACAACACTAGAGGCAGCCGTGGATTGCGCCTAACTCTGCCTATGCAACTCGGCACAGCCTGAGAAACTAACTAGCCTGAAGATAGAAAATAAGCCTACCTTGCCTCAGAGAAATACCCCAAAGGAAAAGGCAGCCCCCCACATATAATGACTGTGAGTTAAGATGAAAAGACAAACGTAGGGATGAAATAGATTCAGCAAAGTGAGGCCCGACTTTCTTAACAGAGCAAGGATAGGAAAGATAACTTTGCGGTCTACACAAAACCCTAAAGAAAACCACGCAAAGGGGGCAAAAAGACCCTCCGTACCGAACTAACGGCACGGAGGTACACCCTTTGCGTCCCAGAGCTTCCAGCAAAACAATTAGACAAGCTGGACAGAAAAAATAGCAAACAAATAGCAAAGAAGAACTTGGCTATGCAGAGCAGCAGGCCACAGGAATGATCCAGGGAAAAACAAGTCCAACACTGGAACATTGACAGGAAGCATGGATCAAAGCATTAGGTGGAGTTAAGTAGAGAAGCACTTAACGACCTCACCAGATCACCTGAGGGAGGAAACTCAGAAGCCGCAGTACCACTTTCCTCCACAAACGGAAGCTCCCAGAGAGAATCAGCCGAAGTACCACTTGTGACCACAGGAGGGAGCTCTGCCACAGAATTCACAACACGAGTCTCTCGCATCAATACCTGGCACTGACACCGGCACTCTGGACCGGAGCGTGCGGCTGCATGTATTTCTGTGCAGCTGAACGCTGCAGTCCTGAGTGCCGGTGGTACACTTCGACAACAAGATCAATCTAATCAGGCAAGTCTTTACTACTCAACCAAGAAAAGTCATGTGTAAACCAGTCCACTGCCTTCCTATATTAACCTTCCTTCCCACCATAACTGAATGAGAGCTTACTCATCCAAATCACACTTTACCACCATCACACCCCATCCCACCTCCTCCCAAACCTCAATTCCACATTTATCCTAGCCCTAACCCATCTCTTCAACTTATCACTATCTTCTGTACCTTCCCTTCTGCTTTCAAACATGCCACAATTACACCTATCCTTAAGAAGCCATCACTCGACCCAACTTCTGCATCCAGCTATCGATCCATATCAATGTTCTCATTCACCTCCAAACTCCTCAAAAAGCACATCCACACCATATTTTTCCCTCACCTCTCATCTAACCAACTCTTTGACAACCTTCAATCCAGTGTAGCGATTCTCCACTATGTGTGGATGGGGAGTATTCACTTGGCCGGTCGTTGAGGTATACACTGGGACACTCAGGATTAAAACAAAAGTCCATTTGGTTTATTAATACACAGCATAATCCGAATCTCAGGTACTTGGTAAGATACAACACCCCGTGCACCATCCGGCAACCATTCAGCTCTACAGTACCCACTGTCCTCGCTGAGTCTTGATGTGCCTAACATGGATTAGTGTCCTTTGTCCTTGATGACCCCACCGGTTCCCAGATACCTCTTGTTCTCAGAGGCATCCTCTCCGGAGGTATACCACTGGCCTTCTTTCTGGCTCAGCCTAGCCAGCCCTGCCCATGCACAAACACACAGACTCCATCTTGAGTCTTCAGATACACCCCCTTGGGTGGGGTATGTAAGTGACTGGACCCACCCTTCTCTCCAAAGTCACCTGGAAGCCTTCCCAATGTATAGTAGCCCTCAGCAGTAGATCTGCTGAGCAAAACAAGCCCAGGCTTCCATCACAGGGCCACCCTCTGTGATACATACCGCCCATTAACCACATGGCCACTCGCCATACCACACTGGCTTTGGCCCCTCCATTCCACTGAAACTGCTCTATCCAAAAAACTTTCCAACGACCTACTTACTGCCAAAGATGTACTCGTTATTTGGCAAGTAATGGGCGGTGCTCTATGTAAAACTCAAATCACCACCCCACATTTTTTGGCACCTGTTACACAGCCAATATGCATGCGAGGGTTGCATGCGCATCACTGTAATGCCGTTACGATCTTGCTTGTGGCATTACTGTGATTGGCTGACCGTGTGACATCATCAGGGCTTATAAAAAAGAGGCGCTGTCCGGTTCTGTACACTGACGCAATTTCATATCTCTGTGATACTTTGTGTTGGAAGGAGATGGTGCTTTTCTATGCGTGTGTGTGCACAGTATAACGAGTCAGAGGCTGTAGTCTAGGGAGGGAGAGAGAATCGCAGGAGCAGGGAGAGTGACAGAATCCAGTCTGTAGACAGGGATTAGGGCTGTGCAGTCTGTTGGACAATATATATAGTAGCTTCAGCTTCTTTTTGGGTAATTAAAAAATGGAATATACTTTGATCCATCAAGTATTATGTGATTTGTGGTATATAACACTCCAAAAAATCATTAAAACATTTCCCTGGGTTAAATTTCTTACCTTTACACTATTCTGTGTTCTGGGTGAATTTTGTTTATATTTAACACTCTAAAAAAAGCGTTTAAAAATTTTTCAGGGTTAAATTTGGCACCTATACAGAATTGCATGGTCTGATGAACATTTCCTGTGATCTAAAAAAACATTAAAAAAGCATAAACATTTTTTACATTTCTCAGCTATACAGTTATGTGTTCTGTGGTACATCTCAATGATATCTAACACTCCAAAAAAGCTTAAAAAAATTAGCTGCATTACATTTCTCACCCTTACACTATTCCGTAGTCTGTGGTAAATTTCTGTGATATTATCTAACAGTACAAAAAAAAGTTAAAAATATTAGCTGGATTACATTTCTTATGATATACTATTATGTGGTCTAGATTAAATTTCTGTGATATTATCTAATTCTTCAAAAAGGCATTAAAATAATTGGCAGGATTACAGTTCTCATCCATACACTATTCTGTGGCCTTATGTACATTTCCTGTGATCTATAAAACTGATAAAAGCATTAAAATGTTTTGTAGGGTTACATTTCTCAGCCATACAGTATAACATGGTCTGTGGTACTTTTCTGCAATTTATAACACAACAAAAAAAAAGTGTTAACATTTTTTTCTGTATTCAATTAGTCATCTATACAGTGTAACCTGCTTAGTGGGTGACAAAGATGACAGAAGCATGTGAGAAACCCGAGAGAGTGAGAGGAGGAATATTGGTTTCAGAGGAAGTTGGCACAAAAGCAGAGGTGGCAGGATCCTGTGCTCCTGATCTGCCCGATATCCCAGACCAGGCCCAAACCCAGGCCACATCCTTTACCGCTGTGGACAGCGGACGTGAGAGCCAGGATTAAGGAACTGGTGAGCGGACTGTGGGGCCCAGGCTGATTGGAAGAGACAAGAAGGCAAGCCAGAACCCGGTCTGGACAAATGTTATCAAGCACATTAGCTGTAAGGTTCCCAGAGTTGGCATCCTGTGGGATGTTAGTTACTTACGACTGTCAGCAGAGAAGTGAGTCCATTGTAGAATTTGTGACCCGTCATCACAACTCATTCAACAGTCAGGCAGTAGAGATGGAACACTTGCCTCGGCGGAGGCTGCAAGAGCTGATGGCTGGAACTAGGGTTACGGTCCTCAAAATGGAGGGACATCATCGCTGGTCTGCAGTGGGTGTGATCCCAGAAGGAAGGGAGCATGATTAACCCTTCTTGAGGAATGATTGGGCCTGGAAGAGGCTCCTTGAGGCAGCTCAAGACAGGGCTACTACCACCACAAATCGTACTGTCCTTGGGGTTCCCCACCTCCTATGCGTGAGCAGCTGATGGTGCAAGTTACACAGGGGGCTGTTGCTCATTTCCATACGTCGGGGGCTCTGGCACTACCTGAAGCTGGGTCACTTACATCAATGGCACCTGTAAATTGGGCTCCAGTAAGTAGGGGGAGGCCCCCCAGTCTCAAGAGGAAGGAAAAGAAGCGGACACCTGAAGAGAATTAATGTATTACCCTGCTTATAATTTTTTCCTGGCTTTGTATGTTGTTCAAAGCCTTTTATGAGTGTAGGAGTACATCAACTACACTTTTAATATATTTGAATGAGGCCTGATAGTTGTTGCCTTTGAGGGGTCTATGGATGAACCTCCTCATAAGTTTTGTCTGGTTTTGCACTTTCTACAAAGTCTAAACGAGTGTATAAGTCCATAAAGTACACTTTCAAAATAATTACGTTCAACTTTTTTTATTGAATTCAATGACTCATCTATGCAGCTTAACAAGGTTATTATCGCATTATGATGGTATGTAAAACTCAAAAAAAGCGTAGAAAAATATTTTTGGAATAGATTTCTTATCCATAGAGTATTATGTACTTTCTATCTCATTTTTGGTGGTATACAACAATACAAAAAAGCGTTTAAAGCTTTTGCTTTTTTGTTTACATTTCTTACCCATATGCTATTCCATATTTTTGTGATTTATAACACTTTTAAAACAGTAAACATTTTGCTGGGTTATATTTCTCAGCCAATATTTCATGTTCTTGGGTACATTTACTTGGTATATAAGACTCAAAAAACTTGTTTACATATTTATCGGTATTATATTGCTCACCCATGGGGTATTATGTTTTCTTGGGTGCATTTTATTGCTATCTAAGCCTCGAAAAATGTTTTTTAAAAATGTATTGGTATTATATTACCCATCCATACAGTATTACATGTTCTTGGATACATTTCCTTGGTATATAACCCTCAATTAACTTGTTAAAAATTAATTGTTTAATATATTGCTCATCCATAGACTTTTACATATTCTTGGGTAGATTTTGTTGCTATATATGCCTCAAAAAATGCATTCAATATTTTATTGGTATTATATTGCTCACCCATAGACCATTCCATGGTCTGGAGTACATGTTGGTATATAACCCTCAGAAAACTTGTTAAAAAATGTATAGGTATTATATTGCTCCTCCATAGGATATTACATCTTCTTGGTAAGATTTCAGTGGTATATAAGTCTCAAAAAACTTGTTAAAAAATTGATCGTTATAACATATTGCTCATCCTTAGACTTTTACATACTCTTGGGAAGATTTTGTTGCTTTTTTCTGAGCGGATTTGTGACAAAACTTGAAGCAGAACCTGATATGAGCAAAGTGAATGAGAAACCTAAAGTGTCTTGTACACATTAAGTAGTTTTGACTTGCAGTTTTTGGTGCAGAAAATAATCTGCAGCATGTCAATTCTCTGTACATTTTGCCCTTCGTTATTCAGCATAGACTTCACTCAAATCAATCAAAAACATGCTTTTTGCAGCTGCGTTTTTCCTGCCAAGGGATGCAGAAATGGTGCAGAAATGTTACTCAACATGTGCACATACCCTTATCGGTTTTATATTGCTCACCCATAGACTCTTCCGTGGACTGGAGTACATTTCCTTGGTATATAACCCACAAAATAGCCTGAGTCTAGGAGTACCAATACATAACAATTTGAATGGAATGTGTATGAGGCCCTCTGTTGAGAGTCGAGTTTCCGCCGCTGCACAGGGGGAATCTCGAACCATGTCTGCTGCGGTCTCTCATTCTGCATCAGCCACAGTGGAGCCTGCTCAGCAGAGATGTCGGTCCCAGCGTCTTGCTCAGTCTCACTCTGTGCAAAGGGTTACTGCTGCTTTTCCGGCTTCTGCCATTGAAGCCAGTGCTGGGCAGCGGTGAGCAGACGCTTTTGGGACCAAGTCCTGCTTTTCCCCTTCTGAGCATGCCCAGGGCAAGATCCCCCATTGGACATCGAGGGTCACATGCTCAGATACTGTAGCTGATCCCATTGGTCCTTCAGGAAGGTCCTGAAGGTGCTCATCTTCTGTGGCAGCCTCCCATTGGTCCTTCTGGGAAGGTCCTGTAGATATAAGCCACGTATAGGGTGTATAAAAATATATGATACCCCTAGAGGTCCTCAGACAACAACAGGCACAAAAGCTAAGAGAACAACTCATATATATAAATATCTTAAATATAACTTTTATTAGACCATACTAAAATATCAAATGGATAATGACGTCGCTTGTGAACAGTGCAAAAAAGTGCTCATAATACCAGTGCTCTATTAAAAAATGGTTTTGTCTCACCACATAATCCTTTTTCCGGGAGTATCCACTGCAATACCTGATGGGGGAGGGGAGGAAAAAATCTCTATACTACCCCAGTCGTGCCCCTGCGTGGCTCCCGCCCTGACAAGGGCAGTTCCCAAGTCAGTCTAATATGTTGTACCCACCACGATAAAGTAACCTTCCCTACGCGTTTCTTCTCCCATAGGGGAGAATCCTCAGGGAAACTAGCTGAAATGTATGTGTGGGGAATTTTTCTCTTTGAGATAAGGGAGTCCCTGCGTCGGCAGGTAACACCCGTGTCAAATGCTCCCAGTATGGGCACAGACTTCTGGTAGGGTGAGAAGTCTGTGCCCATACTGGGAGCATTTGACACGGGTGTTACCTGCCGACGCAGGGACTCCCTTATCTCAAAGAGAAAAATTCCCCACACATACATTTCAGCTAGTTCCCCTGAGGATTCTCCCCTATGGGAGAAGAAACGCGTAGGGAAGGTTACTTTATCGTGGTGGGTACAACATATTAGACTGACTTGGGAGCCACGCAGGGGCACGACTGGGGTAGTATAGAGATTTTTTCCTCCCCTCCCCCATCAGGTATTGCAGTGGATACTCCCGGAAAAAGGATTATGTGGTGAGACAAAACCATTTTTTAATAGAGCACTGGTATTATGAGCACTTTTTTGCACTGTTCACAAGCGACGTCATTATCCATTTGATATTTTAGTATGGTCTAATAAAAGTTATATTTTAGATATTTATATATATAAGGTCCTGTAGATGCTGCAGCTATGAAAGGTTTGCATGGCCGCACGGCAATGCGCTAGTATACATTTGTAATCGTGTGTGTGTTGATGAGTGCAAGTTGTTCCTTAAAAAACCAATCCCTTGTGTATGACTGTTCACGTAAGGTGTATGGCTGCTATCTAGCGCCCGGCTGAACTCACAGCGTTAACACACGAAACAGCGTCTACTGCTGTGACCGCCAGTATGGTGCCACACGCCATTAGAGCGCTTCTTTAGCCTAAGTATGGGTGGTTAGTGGCGTCCGCTAGTACGGCACAGCTCGCACTCTCATGCTATTAAATTATTAGTTTTGTTATGTGCGGTACTGCGGCCCTGTGACGCAACAGGGTTTGCTTCTTTCACACAGGGTGTATCCTCATTGTACCGCCATATAGTTTGTCATTGCTTAGCAGCAGGTAACATCTCTGCACGGTGGACCCCGGGCTGCAAACGCACCTTATTCCTTTTCTCTAATTATTTGGTGCGTTCCGCTAGCCCTAACATTATACTAGCACCAGGGTCCGGCTGAGTAATGACGGATGAACAGCGATTGCAGGGGTACATCCAGCTGCTGGAGGGCAGGTTGGCGGCTCTCAAGCGTGCAACCTCAGCGGTGGATGTTACCGCAATAGCTGTTCAGGCTGCTAGCGTGGCTGCGGCAGCTTTACCCACTGCCATCTCTGTTCCGACCTTATCTCACCTCCCGCTGCCAGAGAAATACTCTGGTGACAGTAAAGCCTGTAAGGGTTTCGTGAGCCAGTGCGGTATACACCTCGAGCTCCTGGCTGCACGTTTTTCCACAGAGCGGGCAGAGGTGGGATTCATAATTTTTCTGCTGTCGGACAGGGCATTGGAGTGGGCTACGCCGCTGTGGGAGCATGACATTCATGTGGTGCAGAGTGCTCCTCAGTTTTTGAGCGCTCTGAAACAGGTCTTTTTAGGACCTCAAGTCACCCATGATACGACGCTCCAACTGCTGGCAATTAACTCAGGGTTCGTCCATGGTCAGCCATTTTGCTGTCCACTTCCGGACATTAGAGTCTGAGCTGGAATGGTCGGATAAAGCCCTTATCCCGGTATTTTGGAGAGTGCTGGCTGACCATGTGAAGGACGCTTTGGCCACTAGGGAGATTCCCGCCACACTGGAGGAGCTCATAGCTATATCAACCCGCATCGACCTTTGTTTTCACGAGCAAAGGTTGGAGCGAGCCCAGTGTAGGCAGAGGTTTCGGCTGGCTCCCACCTTCGCCAAACCTCAGGAATCTCCGGTCCAGGAGTCCGAGTCACATGAGGCCATAGAGGCATTGCGTGCGGGATCTAAGTCCTGGTCCGCTCGTGCACCTATGGTCTGTCATGTTTGCCGGCAGTCAGGACATCTTGCCTCCAAGTGTTCTCAGCGGTCGGGGGAACGTCGGCGTTTAGTGGTAGTTGGAGGAGGTACACTAGACATGGAGACATTTTCCTCTAAATTGTCCTTGAAGGGGCAATAACCATAGGCCCATCCACTCTTATGGTAGAGCTTTGCCTGGACTCCGGGGCGGAAGGCAATTTCATGTCATTTGCTTTCACCGTACGAGTGGTAAATGGGTTGACACTACCCTCACAGATTACACATCAGACCATTCCATTCACTCTATCTATGTCTCCATCACATCAGGAGATTATCTCCCTATTAGTCATTCCTGAGGGAATTGATGAGGTCCTGTTGGGGATTCCATGGCTTCGCTATCATTCTCCTCATATAGAGTGGTCCTCAGGGAAAATTTTGGGATGGAGTAAATCATGTGAGGGTAGATGTCAGAGGGAGTGCATTCAGGTTACTTCTACAGAGGTACCCGCAGATCTTTCCTCTCTCCCCAAGCACTATTGGTCCTATGCGGACATGTTCTCCAAAAGGGCTGCGGAGACCCTTCCTCCTCACCGCCCCTATGACTGTCCTATTGACCTCTTGCCTGGTGCAGAGCCTCCCCGGGGTCGAGTCTATCCGTTATCTCTCCTGGAGACGGAGGCAATGTCCCAGTACGTTCAAGAGAATCTGGCAAGAGGATTCATTAGGAAGTCAGTGTCACCTGCAGGGGCTGGCTTCTTCTTCGTTCAGAAGAAGAATGGAGAACTACGTCCATGCATATACTACAGGGGTCTTAACGCCATCACCGTTAAGAATAAATACCCACTACCCCTGATATCTGAGCTTTTTGATAGGCTACGGGGAGCAAGGGTATTTACTAAGTTAGATCTGCGGGGTGCTTACAACCTGATTCGCATCCGTGAGGGGGACGAATGGAAGACGGCTTTTAACACCAGGGATGGGCAGTATGAATATCTGGTGATGCCCTTCGGGCTCTGTAATGCCCCAGCCGTTTTCCAAGACTTTGTGAACGACATCTTCTGGGAGATGCTCACCACCTCGGTCGTAGTCTATCTGGATGATATTCTCATCTACTCTCCAGATATTGACTCCCATCGGAGAGATGCTCGCAAAGTTTTTGACCTCTTACGGGCAAACTCCCTCTACGCCAAGTTGGAGAAGTGTGTGTTTGAGCAGGAGTCCTTGCCTTTTCTTGGCTATATCATCTATGCCCAGGGATTGGCTATGGATCCTGCCAAGCTACAGGCTGTGATGGACTGGCAAGAACCCCATTCTCTTAAAGTGGTGCAGCGCTTTATGGGCTTCATTAATTACTATCGCCAGTTCATCCCACACTTCTCAACTTTGGTAGCTCCCTTGGTTGCTCTCACCAAGAAGGGAGCAAATCCTAAGTTGTGGTCGGAGGAGGTCTCTAAGGCCGTTTTCTTGATTAAATCACACTTTGCTAGCGCTCCCATGCTACATTGCCCCGATGTAGATAATCCATTTATTATGGAGGTGGATGCCTCATCCGTTGGTGCTGGAGCAGTCCTCTTCCAAAAGGATGCTCAAGGTCGGAAGTATCCGTGCTTCTTCTTCTCCAAGACCTTTTCACCAGCAGAGAGGAATTATTCCATCAGGGACAGGGAGTTGCTAGCCATGAAGGTGGCTTTCTCAGAGTGGAGACACCTCTTGGAGGGAGCTCGCTTTCCCTTCCAAATGTTCACAGACCACAAGAACTTGGTGTATTTATAGATGGTCCAGCGGCTGAATTCTCGCCAGGCTAGATTGTCCCTGTTCTTCTCCCGGTTCCATTTTACTCTTCATTTTCTCTCTGGGGAGAAGAACATTCGTGCCGACGCTCTCTCTCGCTCCGTAGTGTCATCTGAGGAGGAGGAGCCTCGGCTTATTGTAGCTCCGGTTTTGCTAGAGTCTGTGCCCCCAGACAAGACTTTCGTTCCATCTAATTTGCGACCGGAGCTTCTCTCTTGGGCTCACTGATCCAGGGTGGGTGGACATTTTGGGAACAAGAGGACATCTGAGCTTTTGGCGAGGACGTACTGGTGGCCGCATATGGCCCGTGATGTCGGGGACTATATTCGGGCGTGTGTCTCCTGCGCCAAGAATCGGTCTCCTCGGCAACGGCCTGCTGGGCAACTTTACCCCCTACCGGTGGCAGACAGGCCCTGGGAGATGGTCGGGATGGACTTCGTGGTGGGCTTGCCCAAGTCTCGTAATTGCACCGTTATCTGGGTTGTCACTGATCATTTCTCTAAGATGGTGCACTTGGTGCCGCTTCCATGGGTACCTTCTGCACGGGCCTTGGCGGCGTTGTTCATTAAACATATTTTCCATTTACATGGCATGCCTGATAAAATTGTCAGTGACCGGGGTCCCCAGTTGACGTCTCGGTTTTGGAGAGAGCCCTGTCGTTTACTCAGCATAGAACTAAAACTCTCCTCTGCATATCATCCCGAGACGAATTGGTTGGTAGAGAGAGCCAACCAGACTCTGGTGACATTTGTGACATTTTGTCTCTGCTAGGCAGGATGACTGGGCATCTTTGCTACCTTGGGCAGAATTTGCTCTGAACAACACCGTAGCCGACTCCTTTTCTCCTTAATTACGGCCAGCATCCGCCTGTGCCCATGCCTGTGTCATCCACTGATTCCAGGGTGGCAGACTGGGCAGTGGAGGCACGTGACATTTGGGACCACACACAGGATGCCATTCGGGCTTCCAAGGAGAGATTGAGGGTTTCTGCCAATGCTCACCGGTGCCCCGCTCTGACCTTCGCTCCTGGCGACTTAGTGTGGCTCTCTGCCCGTAACATCAGGCTGCGAGTTGAGTCCACTATGTTTGCACCTCGCTACATTGGTCCTTTTAAGGTTCTGGAACAGGTTAACCCTGTGGTCTACCGTTTGGCTTTTCCTCCGCTCCTTGGTATCACCGACACCTTCCACGTTTCCCTCTTAAAGCCCATCTATATGTCCCGGTTTTCTGAGTCATCTGCCGGGACATCGGGTTCATCCATGGATGAGTACGAGGTGAATGCTATCGTGGAGTGCAAGGTAGTACGTGCCAAAAAATACTATCTGGTGGACTGGAAGGGCCATGGCCCTGAGGACAGAACCTGGGAACCTGTAGAGCACATTCAGGCTCCACTGCCCATTGCAGCCTTTGAGCGTAGCGAGGCCCAAAGGGGGGTAATGTTAGGAGTCAAGTTCCTGCCGCTGCACAGGGGGAATCTCAAACCATGTCTGCTGCAGTCTCTCATTCTGCATCAGCCGCAGTGGAGCCTGCTCAGCAGAGATATCGGTCCCAGCATCTTGCTCAGTCTCACTCTGTGCAAAGGGTTACTGTTGCTTTTCCTGCTTCTGCCATTGAAGCCAGCGCTGGGCAGCGGCGAGCAGACGCTTTTGGGACTAAGTCCTGCTTTTCCCCTTCTGAGCATGCCCAGGGCAAGATCTCCCGTTGGAGATCGAGGGTCTCATGCTCAGATACTGCAGCAGATCCCATTGGTCCTCCAGGAAGGTCCTGAAGGTGCTTATCTTCTGTGGCAGCCTCCCATTGGTCCTTCTGGGAAGGTCCTGTAGATGCTGCAGCTATAAAAGGTTTGCATGGCCGCACAGCAATGCGCTAGTATACATTTGTAATCGTGTGTGTGTTGATGAGTGCAAGTCGTTCCTTAAAAAACCAATCCCTTGTGTATGACTGTTCGCGTAAGGTGTATGGCTGCTATCTAGCGCCCGGCTGAACTCACAGCGTTAACACACGAAACAGTGTCTACTGCTGTGACAGCCAGTACGGCGCCACGCACCATTAGAGTGCTTCTTTAGCCCAAGTCTGGGTGGTTAGTGGCATCCGCCAGTACGGCACAGCTCGCACTCTCGTGCTATTAAATTATTAGTTTTTTTACGTGCGGTACTGCGGCCCAGTGACGCAACAGGGTTTGCTTCTTTCACACAGGGTGAAGCTAACTCGTGTGTATCCTCATTGTACCGCCATATAGTCCATCATTGCTTAGCAGCAGGTACCATCTCTGCACGGTGGACCCCGGGCTGCGAACGCACCTTATTCCTTTTCTCTAATTATTTGGTGCGTTCCACTAGCCCTAACACCCTTCTTTATGTCTAATACCAGTGTATCTGAGTCCCTAATTTTTGGCAGTTTTTGCTTCCTTTATAAATTAAACTGAAATTTCCTATTTTTTAATTTTAAAAAATTAAATTTAGGTTTTCTTAAAATATATTTTTTTAAATCCTTTTTACATTTTCCTTATATACAAGTCATTTTACAGGAACAAATGTTTCTTAACATTTTTTCCTGTAAAATGCAAATTCTCATCGGTTTGTAATTTTTTATAGTCACCCCTTAAAGTGGCGTACAAGTTTGACACCATTGTTCTCAGAAGCTAAACTTCCAATGGCCTTCCCCATGTTGTTCTCCTTCCATTCAGCACATTTCCCATCCAGAAAAAAGCTCAGCTTTCCCATTGACTCCCATTATACTCGTTACTTGAAATGAGCATGTGAGTATTCAGAATTGCTAGGTTTGAGCAATGAGCACCCAAGCATTTTAGTGCTCACTCATTTCTAGTCTTCTGCCTTCAACACAGTCGGCCATACCCTCCTAGTACAGATCCTGTCTTCCCTCGGTTTGGAAGACCTTGACCTCTCCTTAATCTTCTCATACCTCTCAAACCGCACATTTAACGTCTCCCCCACTATCTTTTCATCCCATCCTCTCTTTGTCAAAGTCCCTTAAGGCTCTGTCTTGGGACCCCTATTCTTCTTCATCTATACCTTTTGGACTGAAGACACAACCTTTCTGGCCCAGATGTCACCTCTGTGCTGTCCTATATCCCATAGTATCTATCCGCCATTTCCTCCTTCTTCTCTCACTTGCAAAAGCTCAACATAGACAAAACTGAGCTCATCATCTTTCCTCCATCTCACCTATCTTTTTTACCTGATCTATCTATCATAATAAATTACATCACACTTTCCCCTATACCTGAAGTCTGCTGGCTCGGAGTAACCCTTGACTCTACTTTGTCCTTCAAACCACACGGTAAACCCCTCATCACCTCCTGCCGCCTCCAACTCAAAAATATTTCCACAATCCGTCCCTTCCTCAACCCCCAGTCGAAGAATAAAATCATTGAATCACTTATATTACTCGAAGAACAGCATTAAAAATAAATAAACCAATTCTTGACCTGCTGTTGATTTTTTAATTCTGCCTTCCAAATATCGCAGTAAGGTTCGGCTCACATTTATCCTGCGATCTGCGCTGAACGCTTACACCGGGGTTTCCGTGTAAATCTGTAAAATATCCGATTCAGGCAGAGGAACCCCTGACAGAAGATTCCTTTTGATGAGGCAGATTGAGTCACTGTGGACGCCGTATGGCCGGTGATCCGGTGGTGTCCATCTTTTTAGGTTTGCATAAAAGTACGGCCCGCCATAGTTTTGTGCACTTCTGAAAAGAAGGATAACGCTGAACAGAGGCCAGACAGAGTCCAGAGTTAGGATAAGTGCACACGTTGCAGAATTGCCGTTGAAATTTCTGCCACAATTCCGCAACTCCTGCCGCGGGTATATCGCATGCGGAATTGGCATGCATATTCCCGCTAAACACTAGCGTTTTGCAAGCATAATTAGCGAAAACTGATTGACAGGTTGGTTCAAACATAGTTTTTGACAAGAGTAACCAACTTTTTACTATTGATGCTGCTTATGCAGCATCAATAGTAAAAAGATATAATGCTAAAAATAATTTTAAAAAATCAAAAATCTTGATATTCTTACCTTCC
The DNA here is from genome assembly GCF_032444005.1 of Ranitomeya imitator. Lineage (NCBI taxonomy): Eukaryota > Metazoa > Chordata > Amphibia > Anura > Dendrobatidae > Ranitomeya > Ranitomeya imitator. Next base: position 560,892,678 of record NC_091284.1, on the reverse strand, counting down.
AGCGTCCCCCGCAGGCTTCCAGCTCCTCGCGATGCGCCCGTTCCCAGTAATGCCTCGCAGCAATGACCCAATGGCATTATTGGGAATGGGAGCATCGCAAGGAGCGGAAAGACTGCCGGGGACGCCGGAAGGTGAGAATATCACGATTTTTATTTTAATTCTTTTTTTTTAACAATTATATGGTTCCCAGGGCCTGGAGGAGAGTCTCCTCTCCTCCACCCTGGGTACCAACCGCACATGATCTGCTTACTTCCCGCATGGTGGGCACAGCCCCATGCGGAAAGTAAGCAGATCAATGCATTCCTATGTGAAAAGAATGAACATGCTGTGTTTTTTTTCGAAATGTGATTCCCCCTCGGAAAAAAACGCAATATGTGCACAAAAATTGCGGATTGCATTCTAATAATAGGATGCTTAATGTATGCGTTTCTTTCACGGTTTTATCGCTTTTTTATAGCGAAAAACCATGAAAAATCCTGAATGTGTGCACACAGCCTTACGCTGCTGCCTCATTATCGTGAATGGATCTCTTGCAGATTTAGATGGAAACCCAAAAGTAAGTGCTCAGTGTAGAGCGCAGCATAAATGTGATCTAAATGTTATGTAAAATGTACCAAACAAAAGCTTCAAATCAATCCACAAAAAAAGTCCCTACTGAGATCCATCATCTGTTATGAGAAACATAGGGGTCTTGCACATTACTAATAGTACAAAGGCTCTGGAAAAGCAAAATGGCTTTTCAACCCCAAAAATCAGATCTCCACTTTGCACCGACGAGGGGCAGTACCCAGAAACAGTGTGTGCAAATTGAGATTCTGGTTTGGCTTTTATCCTAAGTTATGTGACAAGGCTTGTTAAAGGGTCGACATTGACTGTTAGTATTGCTACTTCCAATAGGTGGCACTAGAGTTCTAGTCCTCTTCCTCTCTGAAGAGACAATTTGCAACCCCCAAAAGAAATTCAGAAAATTCTGTGCTCAAAAATCCAAATGCCCCCCTCCATTTTGAGCCCCATAATGTGCCTAATCCACATTTAGCATCCACATGTTTAGCATTTCTGTAGCGATGAGAGCCCACCTAATTTACGAGTTCATGTCACAACAACTGGGAACTTCAGCATACTGGTCACTCCAACGTACTGGGCACTACAATAGCAATTTGCAATTTTCACTTAGCAACATCCACTGCTACTTGTTTCTGGAAAACACCAATGGAGTCAAAATCATCACTACATCTGTAGATAGTTGCCAAAGGGATATAATTTCCAAAATGCGATCACTTGAGGGGGTTTCTGCTCTTCTACCACTTAGCGGTTCTGTATGTGGAGTCTGCAAATGATTCTAGGTAACTCTGAGCTCCAGGAGGCAAGCAACGCTCTGTCCCTTCTGACAGAGTCTCGCCGTGTGGCTAAGCAGTACTCTACAGCCACATATGGGTATTTATACAGTACATTGAGCAGAAATTGTGGAATATAATTTTGGTGCCAATTTTACCCTTTTTTTTCCTGTGTTAAAATGTAAAATCTGGGTCTACAACAAAATTGTAATGGTAAAAATGTAATCATTTTTTCTTCACTGCCCAATTGTGTAAAATTCTGTGACACACTTGTGGTGTCAATATGATCACTGCACCCCTCAATGCGTTAATTAAGAGGTGTAGTTTGCAAAATGGGATCACTTATGGGGGTTCTGCTGTTCTGGCACCTCAGGGGCTCTCCCAGTGGATCATGACACCAGCAAACCATAACAGTAAAATCTGCACTATAATATGGCAATCCTTCCCTTCTGAGCTTTGCACTATGCCTGAAAAGTATTTCCCGATTACATGCAAGGTTTTGGCTTACTCAGGAGAAATTTTTGACAGCAAACTGAGGTCCATTTTTCTTACTAGCCTTTAGGAAAATTAAAAACTTAGGGCTAAAACAACATTTTAGTGGTAAAAATGCAATTATTCTTTCTTTACTGCCCAATGGTATAAAATTCTCTGTGGCACCCCTAGATGAATTAATTGAGAGTGTAGTTTTTAAAATGTTGTCACTTATGTGGGGTTTTTGCTGTTCTGGCACTCTAGGGACTCTGCCAATGTGACATGGCATCCTCAAACCATTCCAGCAAAATGTTTTTTGCACTGCGCCTCATTATTGACCACATATGGGTTATCAGTGAACTCAGGAAAAATTGCACCACAAATTTTGGGGTCCATTTTCTCCTGCTATATTTGTGAAAATGAAAAAAATTAGGGTTAAAACAACAATATTGTGGAGAAAATATTTTTTTTTCATTTTCACAGATCAACGTTGTAAAATTTTGTGAAGCACCTGTGGGTTCAAGATGCTGACACACATCTAGATAAATTTCTTGATATGTCTAGTTTCTCAAATAGGGTCACTTGTGGGGGGCTTCTACTGTTTAGGCACATCAGGAGGTCTTCGAATGCCACATGACATCCACAGACCTTTCAAAGTTTGAGTTCCAAAACGTCACTCCTTCCTTTCCGTGCCCTGCCTTGCACCCAAACAGCAGTTGTTGCCAACTTATGGAGTATATGCGTAATCAAGAGAAATTACACAACATATTTTGGGTTCCATTTTCTCCTGTTACCCTGTTATCCTGAAAGAAAATTTGGCTAAAAGAACATTTTTATGGAAAAAATGTGATTTTTTATTTTCACAGCTCAACATTATAAACTTCTTTGAAGTGTCTGGAGGTTCAAGGTGCTCATCACACATCTAGATACATTCCTTGAGGGGTCTAGTTTATGAGTTCACTTGTGGGATGTTTCCACTGTTTAGGCACATCTGGGGTTCTCCAAATGCAACATGGCCTCTGCTAATGATTCCAGCCAATTTTGTGCTCAAAAAGTCAAATGGTGATCCTTCCCTTCCGAACACTGCTGTGAGTCAAAAACAGTAGCTTTCCCTCACATATGTAGTATCTGTGTGCTCAGGAGGAATTTCAGAACAAATTGTGGGGTCCATTTTCTCATGTTACCCATGTGAAAATAAACAAATTTAGCCCTAAATTAATTTTTTTGTGAAAAAAAGTTAAATGTTTTTTCCTTCCACTTTCCATTAATTCCTGTGAAGCACCTTCTAGAATGTTGTTTTGAGCACATTGATAGGTGCAGTTTTTAGGATGTTGTCACTTTTTGGGTATTTTTTATCATATGGGACCTTTAAAGTCACTTCAAATGTGATATAGTTCCTAAACATTTTTAGTAAATTTTGTTGTAAAAATGAGAACTTGCTGGTCAACTGTTAACCCTTAGGCTAGGTTCACATTGCGTTAGGACAGTCTGTTTAGCACATAGTGCTACGGACTGCGCTAACGCAATGTCCCAAAAGGGATCGCGTTTGCTGATCCCGCTAGCGCAGATACCGAAACTGATGGGACATCACTAGGGCGTGCCGAAAATGGCATGCGCTAGAGATTTGTTAGCATATTGCCATCAATGGGTGCGCTAACAGCTCCGTTGCATGGCGTTAATTGGAACAATTTCGCCATGTAACGGAGTCCACTAGCGTTAACCCATTAACGCAATGTGAACAACTTGTTACAACTTCCTAACAAAAAATATGTTTCCAAAATTGTGCTGGCGTAAAGTAGACATGTGGGAAATGTTACTTATTAACTATTTAACAAAATTGTAAAATTTGGCCTGATGATAAAGGTGAAAAAGGCTTGGGGGGGCGGGGGGAGAAAATAAAGGTGACAAAAAGAGCTTTAGTCAATGGACGCTAACTGGCACATATTGAAATGTTTTCATTGATATTGAAATTATATTTATTACATTATCTCATTTAATAATGTGTTGAGTGGTCTATCTTGGACAGGTAGGAAGATACATTTCAATGTGAAAAAAAATACACAGAGCACTGTCCTAAACCTTAGTAAATGAAGCACATACATCACATGGTGGTTTTTTTCATTACATTTTAGGTGACAATACTTTAATACCTTGGATTCTAAGTTTTAAGCTGGGAACTGCTATTGAAGAAAGCCAAACTAAAATGTTAATAAAAGAAAGTGGAATATTTTTCATATATGGCCAGGTAATGTGTTCTGTGTCTGAGTTTTTATGTTATTTTATTATTTACCTTAACATTAAATTAATTGTCTCTTCAGACATAACCTTTAGAAAAATCTGGTATTAGATGGCTTGAGTCAGTCAGAATAGCTTTCCTTTTGATCTCAGAAATGGTGAGCTATGCTCAGAGCCATATTTAGAGTTTATGCTGCTCTAGGTACTTTTAGTGCTGCCTCCCCCATTGGTGAGTGTGACTAGTGCAGACATTGCCAGCAGTGACTTGGGCTACTTTTACATCAGCGATTTTTGCCATTCGCAGCAGATCCAGCAGCCAACTCAAGGGGTCAGCATAAGCATTTAACCTTTTAATGGGAGCAAAACTGGGGAATGAGAAGGGGTTGTCCAAATAGCAATAGCAATTAACAGTAAATAACAATAATATTAATATACAACAAGAACTAGTGCAATTGTAAACTTTCTTGTTAACCTTGCTTATCTTCAAAAATGTGGTGAAAATAAATAATCAAAATTAACAATAATATAGAGCAATAACGACATATTACCACCACATAGTGATGGAATATACCACATACAAGGAACAAATACCTCCATAACATGACCAGATCACATGTTACCATCACATAGTGACCAGATAATAACACATACAGGGAGAAATACCGCCATGCCATAACCAGATGACATACTACCACCACATAGTGACCGAATACTACAATACCGATCATTAATAAAAAAAAAACAACACAACACTAATGCCATTATACACAGTTCTGTATATAATTCAGTGTACAAATAATACAGTGATCACTGGTAACATTATACACAGTAGATCTGTATACAGTGTCAGTGTACAGATAACACAGTGATCACTGGTGACATTATACACAGAAGCTCTTTATATAGTTATATGAAAAAATTTGGGCACCCCTATTAATCTTAAGCTTAATGTTTTATAAAAATTGTTTTTTTTTTGCAACAGCTATTTCAGTTTCATATATCTAATAACTGTTGGACGTAGTAATGTTTCTGCCTTGAAATGAGGTTTATTGTACTAACAGAAAATGTGCAATCTGCATTCAAACAAAATTTGACAGGTGCATAAGTATGAGCACCCTTATCATTTTCTTGTTTTAAAAACTCCTACCTACTTTTTACTGACTTACTAAAGCACTTTTTTCTGGTTTTCTAACCTCATTGAGCTTTGAACTTCATAGCCAAGTGTATGCAATCATGAGAAAAGCTACTTAAAGTGGCCACTTGCAAGTTGTTCTCCTGTTTGAATCTCCTCTGAAGAGTGGCATCATGGGCTCCTCAAAACAACTGTCTAATGATCTGAAAACAAAGATTATTCAACATAGTTGTTCAGGGGAAGGATGCAAAAAGCTGTCTCAGAGATTTAACCTGTCAATTTCCACTGCGAGTAACATAGTAAGGAAATGGAAGAACACAGGTACAGTTCTTGTTAAGGCCAGAAGTGGCAGGTCAAGAAAAACATCAGAAAGGAATGGTGAGATCAGTCAAGGACAATCCTCTGACCACCTCCAGAGAGCTGCAGCATCAACTTGCTGCAGATGGTGTCACTGTGCATCGGTCAACTATACAACGCACTTTGCACAAGGAGAAGCTGTATGGGAGAGTGATGCGAAAGAAGCCGTTTCTGCAAGCACGCCACAAACAGAGTCGGCTGAGGTATGCAGAAGCACATTTGGAGAAGCCAATTTCTTTTTGGAAGAAGGTCCTGTGGACTGATGAAACCAAGATTGAGTTGTTTGGTCATACAAAAAGGCGTTATGCATGGCGGCCAAAAAACACAGCATTCCAAGAAAAACACTTGCTACCCACAGTAAAATTTGGTGGAGGTTCCATCATGCTTTGGGGCTGTGTGGCCAATGCCGGCACTGGGAATCTTATTAAAGTTGAGGGACGCATGGATTCCTCAGTATCAGCAGATTCTTGACAATAATGTTCATGAATCAGTGACAAAGTTGAAGTTACGCAGGGGATGGATCTTTCAGCAAGACAATGATCCAAAACACTGCTCCAAATGTACTCAGGCATTCATGCAGAGGAACAATTACACTGTTCTGGAATGGCCATCCCAGTCCCCAGACCTGAATATCATTGAACATCTGTGGGATGATTTGAAGAGGGCTATCCATGCTCGGCGACCATCAAACTTAACTGAACTGGAATTGTTTTGTAAAGAGGAATGGTCAAAAATACCTTCCTCCAGGATCCAGGAACTCATTAAAAGCTACAGGAAGCGACTTGAGGCGGTTATTTTTGCAAAAGGAGGATCTACTAAATATTAATGTCACTTTTCTGGTGGGATGCCCATACTTATGCACCTGTCAAATTTTGTTTGAATGCAGATTGCACATTTTCTGTTAGTACAATAAACCTCATTTCAAGGCAGAAACATTACTGTGCCCAACAGTTATTAGATGTATCAAACTGAAATAGCTGTTGCAAAAAAACCCAATTTTTATAAAACATTAAGCTTAAGATTAATAGGGGTGCCCAAACTTTTTCATATAACTGTAGTGTCAGTGTATAGGTAATACAGTGATCAGTGACATTAAATACAGGATCTCTGTATATAGTGTACAGTGAACAGGTAATAGAGTGTATAGTGTCAGTGTACAGGTAGCACACTGACTCACCAGTGACGTCTCTAGCTGAAGTCCTTCATCTTTGCATAAAATAACAGTTACCTAGAGCCCTGTGTCCAGAGCACATTCCTCGCTTTTCCCTTTCTTCTACACTACACATCTGAATACAGACATGCACCCACCATTAATATAGAATTAGTTATTATTAATCCACCACTGTGCCCCCACCAACAATAAATAGCCATTTTCCCCACATAATAAACATATACATTAATTAGCCCTTGTTCTCTTTCCCCCATTTCATTACCAGTCACTGCATTCTCAACGCCCCCCACTATGTGCCTCCGGCTCCCCTTATTCATTATATTTACATGCCCCTTCTGCCCCAATTCATTGTCATGTCTTCTCTCTCTACCACCCCCATCCTCTATTCATTATCAACTGCTCCCCCCCACATTCAAAACATCATTTACTCCCACCACCCTTATCATTCATCATTATTTGCTCTTTCCTAGGTCATCATTTGCTTTCCCTGTCCCCACCTTCAATTCAATTGCTGTCCCTCACCTCATCATTTGCTGTCCTCCTCCCCCTCACTTCATCATTTGCAGTCCCCCTTCCCCCTTACTTCATCATTTGCAGTCTCCCTTCTCCTCAAATCATCATTTGCAGTCCCCCTTCCCCTTCAATTCATCATGTGCAGTCCCCTTCCGTTCATTTGCAGTCCCTTCCCCTCCCTCACATCATCATTTGCAGCCCCTCCATCATTTTCAGCCCCCCCTCCATCATTTGAAGCCCCACTCCATCATTTGCAAATTACAGCCCCCTCTCCGTCATTTGCAGGCCCCTTCCATCATCATTTGAAGCCCCCATCCTTCATTTGCTGCACCCTCTTTCATAATGTGCATATCCCTTTTCATCATGTGCAGACCCCCCCTTTCATCATGTGCAGACCCACCTTTCATTATGTGCAGATCCCCCCTTTCATCGTGTACAGATTCCCCCTTTCATCATATGCAGATCCCCATTTCATCATGTGCAGAACACCCCCTTTCATCGTATGCAGATCCCCCTTTCATCATGTGCAGAACCCCCACTTTCATCATGTGCAGAACTCCCCCTTTCATCATGTGCAGATTCCCCCTTTCATCATATGCAGATCCCCCCTTTCATTATGTGCAGATCCCCCATTTCATTATGTGCAGATCCCCTTTCATCATGTGTAGACCCACCTTTCATTATGTGCAGATCCCCCCTTTCATCATGTGCAGATTCCCCCTTTCATCATATGCAGATCCCCATTTCATCATGTGCAGAACTCCCCCTTTCATCATGTGCAGATTCCCACTTTCATCATATGCAGATCCCCACTTTCATCATGTGCAGAACTCCCCCTTTCATCATGTGCAGATTCCTCCTTTCATCATATGCAGATCCCCCCTTTCATTATGTGCAGATCCCCATTTCATCATGTGCAGAACACCGCCTTTCATCGTATGCAGATCCCCCTTTCATCATGTGCAGATTCCCCCTTTCATCATATGCAGATCCTCCCTTTCATCATGTGCAGAGCCCCCCTTTCATCATATGCAGAATCCCCCTTTCATCATGTGCAGACCCCCCTTTCATCATATGCAGACCCCCTTGATCATGTGCAGAACCCCCCTTTCATCATGTACAGACCCCCCTTTCATCATGTGCAGACCCCCTCCTTTCATCATGTGCTGACCCCCCCTTCATCATGTACAGACCCTCTTCCATCATGTGCAGACCCTCTTCCATCATGTGCAGACCCCCTTCCATCATGTGCAGACCCCCACCTCATCCATTTAATTCATTGTAGAAAGAAAAAAAAACATTTTTCATACTTTCCTCATACGCTATCCCCAGCAGGCATAGCTCCTCTTCTAGTCACATTGTACTCCTACATTTCGGCTTGTACATGATGACGTCATCGCGTATGCGCCGACACCTGACCAGAAGTCCAGGGACGGCGGAGGGAGTCGGAGCTGCGCAGCTGTCAAGGTAAGAAGGCCGTGCGCAGCTCTCAGAAAGCTCCGGGGCCTGGGGATCCGAGACCCCCGCAGCAGCCCAGAAGACTGAGGTTAGGTGGGCGGGCCGATTCTGGACTCTAAAAAAAAACCTTGCTCAGGTGCGGCCCCCCGCATCCTGTCACCCTAGGCACGTGCCCTCAAGTGCCTAGTGGCAACTATGGCCCTGGCTATGCTCTAAAACAGGATATGTGGAGGTAAAACGGGATATGTGGGGACTTTAAGATAACTCCTTTCAAGAGGTTGTCTACTACATTTTATAATGCCCCCACCAATTTAAACCTTGCAGAGAAGTATTTTTGTAACTACCTCTTGCTTCCATCTCTACCTGTGAAAACAGGAACACATGGGCTACTTGCACAGTGAACAAGTCTGTATGATCATGTTCACACACCACCAAGAAACCTGAAGACACAAAAGAGAATAGTAAAACCAAAAACACTCAGTTTGAAAAAATGTTGCAGTAATCCGCAAGTGCTAGTAAAAGATGTAAAAAACAGGGTATTTGGTTGATACGTTTTTTGCAAAAAATGTATACTAAGCTGCTCTACCAATCTTCACGGTATACCCTTATCAGAGCAGTCCTAACTAATGTATGCAATCCCTATCTGATGTATTTAAAAACCTGATCATCTGTATATAACCTGTGTGAACAGGGTTCAGAGAGGAAAAATCCATGTGTGCATACAGGGTAGAACAGCTTTTGTGCAGATAGCCCAAGAGGAGTGGTGGAACTCCCCAGTCTTGTAGACACAAGAGAACAATTATGGAAACAGGAACACATGGGCTACTTGCACAGTGAACAAGTCTGTATGATCATGTTCACACACCACCAAGAAACCTGAAGACACAAAAGAGAATAGTAAAACCAAAAACACTCAGTTTGAAAAAATGTTGCAGTAATCCGCAAGTGCTAGTAAAAGATGTAAAAAACAGGGTATTTGGTTGATACGTTTTTTGCAAAAAATGTATACTAAGCTGCTCTACCAATCTTCACGGTATACCCTTATCAGAGCAGTCCTAACTAATGTATGCAATCCCTATCTGATGTATTTAAAAACCTGATCATCTGTATATAACCTGTGTGAACAGGGTTCAGAGAGGAAAAATCCATGTGTGCATACAGGGTAGAACAGCTTTTGTGCAGATAGCCCAAGAGGAGTGGTGGAACTCCCCAGTCTTGTAGACACAAGAGAACAATTATGGAAACAGGAACACATGGGCTACTTGCACAGTGAACAAGTCTGTATGATCATGTTCACACACCACCAAGAAACCTGAAGACACAAAAGAGAATAGTAAAACCAAAAACACTCAGTTTGAAAAAATGTTGCAGTAATCCGCAAGTGCTAGTAAAAGATGTAAAAAACAGGGTATTTGGTTGATACGTTTTTTGCAAAAAATGTATACTAAGCTGCTCTACCAATCTTCACGGTATACCCTTATCAGAGCAGTCCTAACTAATGTATGCAATCCCTATCTGATGTATTTAAAAACCTGATCATCTGTATATAACCTGTGTGAACAGGGTTCAGAGAGGAAAAATCCATGTGTGCATACAGGGTAGAACAGCTTTTGTGCAGATAGCCCAAGAGGAGTGGTGGAACTCCCCAGTCTTGTAGACACAAGAGAACAATTATGGAAACAGGAACACATGGGCTACTTGCACAGTGAACAAGTCTGTATGATCATGTTCACACACCACCAAGAAACCTGAAGACACAAAAGAGAATAGTAAAACCAAAAACACTCAGTTTGAAAAAATGTTGCAGTAATCCGCAAGTGCTAGTAAAAGATGTAAAAAACAGGGTATTTGGTTGATACGTTTTTTGCAAAAAATGTATACTAAGCTGCTCTACCAATCTTCACGGTATACCCTTATCAGAGCAGTCCTAACTAATGTATGCAATCCCTATCTGATGTATTTAAAAACCTGATCATCTGTATATAACCTGTGTGAACAGGGTTCAGAGAGGAAAAATCCATGTGTGCATACAGGGTAGAACAGCTTTTGTGCAGATAGCCCAAGAGGAGTGGTGGAACTCCCCAGTCTTGTAGACACAAGAGAACAATTATGGAAACAGGAACACATGGGCTACTTGCACAGTGAACAAGTCTGTATGATCATGTTCACACACCACCAAGAAACCTGAAGACACAAAAGAGAATAGTAAAACCAAAAACACTCAGTTTGAAAAAATGTTGCAGTAATCCGCAAGTGCTAGTAAAAGATGTAAAAAACAGGGTATTTGGTTGATACGTTTTTTGCAAAAAATGTATACTAAGCTGCTCTACCAATCTTCACGGTATACCCTTATCAGAGCAGTCCTAACTAATGTATGCAATCCCTATCTGATGTATTTAAAAACCTGATCATCTGTATATAACCTGTGTGAACAGGGTTCAGAGAGGAAAAATCCATGTGTGCATACAGGGTAGAACAGCTTTTGTGCAGATAGCCCAAGAGGAGTGGTGGAACTCCCCAGTCTTGTAGACACAAGAGAACAATTATGGAAACAGGAACACATGGGCTACTTGCACAGTGAACAAGTCTGTATGATCATGTTCACACACCACCAAGAAACCTGAAGACACAAAAGAGAATAGTAAAACCAAAAACACTCAGTTTGAAAAAATGTTGCAGTAATCCGCAAGTGCTAGTAAAAGATGTAAAAAACAGGGTATTTGGTTGATACGTTTTTTGCAAAAAATGTATACTAAGCTGCTCTACCAATCTTCACGGTATACCCTTATCAGAGCAGTCCTAACTAATGTATGCAATCCCTATCTGATGTATTTAAAAACCTGATCATCTGTATATAACCTGTGTGAACAGGGTTCAGAGAGGAAAAATCCATGTGTGCATACAGGGTAGAACAGCTTTTGTGCAGATAGCCCAAGAGGAGTGGTGGAACTCCCCAGTCTTGTAGACACAAGAGAACAATTATGGAAACAGGAACACATGGGCTACTTGCACAGTGAACAAGTCTGTATGATCATGTTCACACACCACCAAGAAACCTGAAGACACAAAAGAGAATAGTAAAACCAAAAACACTCAGTTTGAAAAAATGTTGCAGTAATCCCGCAAGTGCTAGTAAAAGATGTAAAAAACAGGGTATTTGGTTGATACGTTTTTTGCAAAAAATGTATACTAAGCTGCTCTACCAATCTTCACGGTATACCCTTATCAGAGCAGTCCTAACTAATGTATGCAATCCCTATCTGATGTATTTAAAAACCTGATCATCTGTATATAACCTGTGTGAACAGGGTTCAGAGAGGAAAAATCCATGTGTGCATACAGGGTAGAACAGCTTTTGTGCAGATAGCCCAAGAGGAGTGGTGGAACTCCCCAGTCTTGTAGACACAAGAGAACAATTATGGAAACAGGAACACATGGGCTACTTGCACAGTGAACAAGTCTGTATGATCATGTTCACACACCACCAAGAAACCTGAAGACACAAAAGAGAATAGTAAAACCAAAAACACTCAGTTTGAAAAAATGTTGCAGTAATCCGCAAGTGCTAGTAAAAGATGTAAAAAACAGGGTATTTGGTTGATACGTTTTTTGCAAAAAATGTATACTAAGCTGCTCTACCAATCTTCACGGTATACCCTTATCAGAGCAGTCCTAACTAATGTATGCAATCCCTATCTGATGTATTTAAAAACCTGATCATCTGTATATAACCTGTGTGAACAGGGTTCAGAGAGGAAAAATCCATGTGTGCATACAGGGTAGAACAGCTTTTGTGCAGATAGCCCAAGAGGAGTGGTGGAACTCCCCAGTCTTGTAGACACAAGAGAACAATTATGGAAACAGGAACACATGGGCTACTTGCACAGTGAACAAGTCTGTATGATCATGTTCACACACCACCAAGAAACCTGAAGACACAAAAGAGAATAGTAAAACCAAAAACACTCAGTTTGAAAAAATGTTGCAGTAATCCGCAAGTGCTAGTAAAAGATGTAAAAAACAGGGTATTTGGTTGATACGTTTTTTGCAAAAAATGTATACTAAGCTGCTCTACCAATCTTCACGGTATACCCTTATCAGAGCAGTCCTAACTAATGTATGCAATCCCTATCTGATGTATTTAAAAACCTGATCATCTGTATATAACCTGTGTGAACAGGGTTCAGAGAGGAAAAATCCATGTGTGCATACAGGGTAGAACAGCTTTTGTGCAGATAGCCCAAGAGGAGTGGTGGAACTCCCCAGTCTTGTAGACACAAGAGAACAATTATGGAAACAGGAACACATGGGCTACTTGCACAGTGAACAAGTCTGTATGATCATGTTCACACACCACCAAGAAACCTGAAGACACAAAAGAGAATAGTAAAACCAAAAACACTCAGTTTGAAAAAATGTTGCAGTAATCCGCAAGTGCTAGTAAAAGATGTAAAAAACAGGGTATTTGGTTGATACGTTTTTTGCAAAAAATGTATACTAAGCTGCTCTACCAATCTTCACGGTATACCCTTATCAGAGCAGTCCTAACTAATGTATGCAATCCCTATCTGATGTATTTAAAAACCTGATCATCTGTATATAACCTGTGTGAACAGGGTTCAGAGAGGAAAAATCCATGTGTGCATACAGGGTAGAACAGCTTTTGTGCAGATAGCCCAAGAGGAGTGGTGGAACTCCCCAGTCTTGTAGACACAAGAGAACAATTATGGAAACAGGAACACATGGGCTACTTGCACAGTGAACAAGTCTGTATGATCATGTTCACACACCACCAAGAAACCTGAAGACACAAAAGAGAATAGTAAAACCAAAAACACTCAGTTTGAAAAAATGTTGCAGTAATCCGCAAGTGCTAGTAAAAGATGTAAAAAACAGGGTATTTGGTTGATACGTTTTTTGCAAAAAATGTATACTAAGCTGCTCTACCAATCTTCACGGTATACCCTTATCAGAGCAGTCCTAACTAATGTATGCAATCCCTATCTGATGTATTTAAAAACCTGATCATCTGTATATAACCTGTGTGAACAGGGTTCAGAGAGGAAAAATCCATGTGTGCATACAGGGTAGAACAGCTTTTGTGCAGATAGCCCAAGAGGAGTGGTGGAACTCCCCAGTCTTGTAGACACAAGAGAACAATTATGGAAACAGGAACACATGGGCTACTTGCACAGTGAACAAGTCTGTATGATCATGTTCACACACCACCAAGAAACCTGAAGACACAAAAGAGAATAGTAAAACCAAAAACACTCAGTTTGAAAAAATGTTGCAGTAATCCGCAAGTGCTAGTAAAAGATGTAAAAAACAGGGTATTTGGTTGATACGTTTTTTGCAAAAAATGTATACTAAGCTGCTCTACCAATCTTCACGGTATACCCTTATCAGAGCAGTCCTAACTAATGTATGCAATCCCTATCTGATGTATTTAAAAACCTGATCATCTGTATATAACCTGTGTGAACAGGGTTCAGAGAGGAAAAATCCATGTGTGCATACAGGGTAGAACAGCTTTTGTGCAGATAGCCCAAGAGGAGTGGTGGAACTCCCCAGTCTTGTAGACACAAGAGAACAATTATGGAAACAGGAACACATGGGCTACTTGCACAGTGAACAAGTCTGTATGATCATGTTCACACACCACCAAGAAACCTGAAGACACAAAAGAGAATAGTAAAACCAAAAACACTCAGTTTGAAAAAATGTTGCAGTAATCCGCAAGTGCTAGTAAAAGATGTAAAAAACAGGGTATTTGGTTGATACGTTTTTTGCAAAAAATGTATACTAAGCTGCTCTACCAATCTTCACGGTATACCCTTATCAGAGCAGTCCTAACTAATGTATGCAATCCCTATCTGATGTATTTAAAAACCTGATCATCTGTATATAACCTGTGTGAACAGGGTTCAGAGAGGAAAAATCCATGTGTGCATACAGGGTAGAACAGCTTTTGTGCAGATAGCCCAAGAGGAGTGGTGGAACTCCCCAGTCTTGTAGACACAAGAGAACAATTATGGAAACAGGAACACATGGGCTACTTGCACAGTGAACAAGTCTGTATGATCATGTTCACACACCACCAAGAAACCTGAAGACACAAAAGAGAATAGTAAAACCAAAAACACTCAGTTTGCATACATTAGTTAGGACTGCTCTGATAAGGGTATACCGTGAAGATTGGTAGAGCAGCTTAGTATACATTTTTTGCAAAAAACGTATCAACCAAATACCCTGTTTTTTACATCTTTTACTAGCACTTGCGGATTACTGCAACATTTTTTCAAACTGAGTGTTTTTGGTTTTACTATTCTCTTTTGTGTCTTCAGGTTTCTTGGTGGTGTGTGAACATGATCATACAGACTTGTTCACTGTGCAAGTAGCCCATGTGTTCCTGTTTCCATAATTGTTCTCTTGTGTCTACAAGACTGGGGAGTTCCACCACTCCTCTTGGGCTATCTGCACAAAAGCTGTTCTACCCTGTATGCACACATGGATTTTTCCTCTCTGAACCCTGTTCACACAGGTTATATACAGATGATCAGGTTTTTAAATACATCAGATAGGGATTGCATACATTAGTTAGGACTGCTCTGATAAGGGTATACCGTGAAGATTGGTAGAGCAGCTTAGTATACATTTTTTGCAAAAAACGTATCAACCAAATACCCTGTTTTTTACATCTTTTACTAGCACTTGCGGATTACTGCAACATTTTTTCAAACTGAGTGTTTTTGGTTTTACTATTCTCTTTTGTGTCTTCAGGTTTCTTGGTGGTGTGTGAACATGATCATACAGACTTGTTCACTGTGCAAGTAGCCCATGTGTTCCTGTTTCCATAATTGTTCTCTTGTGTCTACAAGACTGGGGAGTTCCACCACTCCTCTTGGGCTATCTGCACAAAAGCTGTTCTACCCTGTATGCACACATGGATTTTTCCTCTCTGAACCCTGTTCACACAGGTTATATACAGATGATCAGGTTTTTAAATACATCAGATAGGGATTGCATACATTAGTTAGGACTGCTCTGATAAGGGTATACCGTGAAGATTGGTAGAGCAGCTTAGTATACATTTTTTGCAAAAAACGTATCAACCAAATACCCTGTTTTTTACATCTTTTACTAGCACTTGCGGATTACTGCAACATTTTTTCAAACTGAGTGTTTTTGGTTTTACTATTCTCTTTTGTGTCTTCAGGTTTCTTGGTGGTGTGTGAACATGATCATACAGACTTGTTCACTGTGCAAGTAGCCCATGTGTTCCTGTTTCCATAATTGTTCTCTTGTGTCTACAAGACTGGGGAGTTCCACCACTCCTCTTGGGCTATCTGCACAAAAGCTGTTCTACCCTGTATGCACACATGGATTTTTCCTCTCTGAACCCTGTTCACACAGGTTATATACAGATGATCAGGTTTTTAAATACATCAGATAGGGATTGCATACATTAGTTAGGACTGCTCTGATAAGGGTATACCGTGAAGATTGGTAGAGCAGCTTAGTATACATTTTTTGCAAAAAACGTATCAACCAAATACCCTGTTTTTTACATCTTTTACTAGCACTTGCGGATTACTGCAACATTTTTTCAAACTGAGTGTTTTTGGTTTTACTATTCTCTTTTGTGTCTTCAGGTTTCTTGGTGGTGTGTGAACATGATCATACAGACTTGTTCACTGTGCAAGTAGCCCATGTGTTCCTGTTTCCATAATTGTTCTCTTGTGTCTACAAGACTGGGGAGTTCCACCACTCCTCTTGGGCTATCTGCACAAAAGCTGTTCTACCCTGTATGCACACATGGATTTTTCCTCTCTGAACCCTGTTCACACAGGTTATATACAGATGATCAGGTTTTTAAATACATCAGATAGGGATTGCATACATTAGTTAGGACTGCTCTGATAAGGGTATACCGTGAAGATTGGTAGAGCAGCTTAGTATACATTTTTTGCAAAAAACGTATCAACCAAATACCCTGTTTTTTACATCTTTTACTAGCACTTGCGGATTACTGCAACATTTTTTCAAACTGAGTGTTTTTGGTTTTACTATTCTCTTTTGTGTCTTCAGGTTTCTTGGTGGTGTGTGAACATGATCATACAGACTTGTTCACTGTGCAAGTAGCCCATGTGTTCCTGTTTCCATAATTGTTCTCTTGTGTCTACAAGACTGGGGAGTTCCACCACTCCTCTTGGGCTATCTGCACAAAAGCTGTTCTACCCTGTATGCACACATGGATTTTTCCTCTCTGAACCCTGTTCACACAGGTTATATACAGATGATCAGGTTTTTAAATACATCAGATAGGGATTGCATACATTAGTTAGGACTGCTCTGATAAGGGTATACCGTGAAGATTGGTAGAGCAGCTTAGTATACATTTTTTGCAAAAAACGTATCAACCAAATACCCTGTTTTTTACATCTTTTACTAGCACTTGCGGATTACTGCAACATTTTTTCAAACTGAGTGTTTTTGGTTTTACTATTCTCTTTTGTGTCTTCAGGTTTCTTGGTGGTGTGTGAACATGATCATACAGACTTGTTCACTGTGCAAGTAGCCCATGTGTTCCTGTTTCCATAATTGTTCTCTTGTGTCTACAAGACTGGGGAGTTCCACCACTCCTCTTGGGCTATCTGCACAAAAGCTGTTCTACCCTGTATGCACACATGGATTTTTCCTCTCTGAACCCTGTTCACACAGGTTATATACAGATGATCAGGTTTTTAAATACATCAGATAGGGATTGCATACATTAGTTAGGACTGCTCTGATAAGGGTATACCGTGAAGATTGGTAGAGCAGCTTAGTATACATTTTTTGCAAAAAACGTATCAACCAAATACCCTGTTTTTTACATCTTTTACTAGCACTTGCGGATTACTGCAACATTTTTTCAAACTGAGTGTTTTTGGTTTTACTATTCTCTTTTGTGTCTTCAGGTTTCTTGGTGGTGTGTGAACATGATCATACAGACTTGTTCACTGTGCAAGTAGCCCATGTGTTCCTGTTTCCATAATTGTTCTCTTGTGTCTACAAGACTGGGGAGTTCCACCACTCCTCTTGGGCTATCTGCACAAAAGCTGTTCTACCCTGTATGCACACATGGATTTTTCCTCTCTGAACCCTGTTCACACAGGTTATATACAGATGATCAGGTTTTTAAATACATCAGATAGGGATTGCATACATTAGTTAGGACTGCTCTGATAAGGGTATACCGTGAAGATTGGTAGAGCAGCTTAGTATACATTTTTTGCAAAAAACGTATCAACCAAATACCCTGTTTTTTACATCTTTTACTAGCACTTGCGGATTACTGCAACATTTTTTCAAACTGAGTGTTTTTGGTTTTACTATTCTCTTTTGTGTCTTCAGGTTTCTTGGTGGTGTGTGAACATGATCATACAGACTTGTTCACTGTGCAAGTAGCCCATGTGTTCCTGTTTCCATAATTGTTCTCTTGTGTCTACAAGACTGGGGAGTTCCACCACTCCTCTTGGGCTATCTGCACAAAAGCTGTTCTACCCTGTATGCACACATGGATTTTTCCTCTCTGAACCCTGTTCACACAGGTTATATACAGATGATCAGGTTTTTAAATACATCAGATAGGGATTGCATACATTAGTTAGGACTGCTCTGATAAGGGTATACCGTGAAGATTGGTAGAGCAGCTTAGTATACATTTTTTGCAAAAAACGTATCAACCAAATACCCTGTTTTTTACATCTTTTACTAGCACTTGCGGATTACTGCAACATTTTTTCAAACTGAGTGTTTTTGGTTTTACTATTCTCTTTTGTGTCTTCAGGTTTCTTGGTGGTGTGTGAACATGATCATACAGACTTGTTCACTGTGCAAGTAGCCCATGTGTTCCTGTTTCCATAATTGTTCTCTTGTGTCTACAAGACTGGGGAGTTCCACCACTCCTCTTGGGCTATCTGCACAAAAGCTGTTCTACCCTGTATGCACACATGGATTTTTCCTCTCTGAACCCTGTTCACACAGGTTATATACAGATGATCAGGTTTTTAAATACATCAGATAGGGATTGCATACATTAGTTAGGACTGCTCTGATAAGGGTATACCGTGAAGATTGGTAGAGCAGCTTAGTATACATTTTTTGCAAAAAACGTATCAACCAAATACCCTGTTTTTTACATCTTTTACTAGCACTTGCGGATTACTGCAACATTTTTTCAAACTGAGTGTTTTTGGTTTTACTATTCTCTTTTGTGTCTTCAGGTTTCTTGGTGGTGTGTGAACATGATCATACAGACTTGTTCACTGTGCAAGTAGCCCATGTGTTCCTGTTTCCATAATTGTTCTCTTGTGTCTACAAGACTGGGGAGTTCCACCACTCCTCTTGGGCTATCTGCACAAAAGCTGTTCTACCCTGTATGCACACATGGATTTTTCCTCTCTGAACCCTGTTCACACAGGTTATATACAGATGATCAGGTTTTTAAATACATCAGATAGGGATTGCATACATTAGTTAGGACTGCTCTGATAAGGGTATACCGTGAAGATTGGTAGAGCAGCTTAGTATACATTTTTTGCAAAAAACGTATCAACCAAATACCCTGTTTTTTACATCTTTTACTAGCACTTGCGGATTACTGCAACATTTTTTCAAACTGAGTGTTTTTGGTTTTACTATTCTCTTTTGTGTCTTCAGGTTTCTTGGTGGTGTGTGAACATGATCATACAGACTTGTTCACTGTGCAAGTAGCCCATGTGTTCCTGTTTCCATAATTGTTCTCTTGTGTCTACAAGACTGGGGAGTTCCACCACTCCTCTTGGGCTATCTGCACAAAAGCTGTTCTACCCTGTATGCACACATGGATTTTTCCTCTCTGAACCCTGTTCACACAGGTTATATACAGATGATCAGGTTTTTAAATACATCAGATAGGGATTGCATACATTAGTTAGGACTGCTCTGATAAGGGTATACCGTGAAGATTGGTAGAGCAGCTTAGTATACATTTTTTGCAAAAAACGTATCAACCAAATACCCTGTTTTTTACATCTTTTACTAGCACTTGCGGATTACTGCAACATTTTTTCAAACTGAGTGTTTTTGGTTTTACTATTCTCTTTTGTGTCTTCAGGTTTCTTGGTGGTGTGTGAACATGATCATACAGACTTGTTCACTGTGCAAGTAGCCCATGTGTTCCTGTTTCCATAATTGTTCTCTTGTGTCTACAAGACTGGGGAGTTCCACCACTCCTCTTGGGCTATCTGCACAAAAGCTGTTCTACCCTGTATGCACACATGGATTTTTCCTCTCTGAACCCTGTTCACACAGGTTATATACAGATGATCAGGTTTTTAAATACATCAGATAGGGATTGCATACATTAGTTAGGACTGCTCTGATAAGGGTATACCGTGAAGATTGGTAGAGCAGCTTAGTATACATTTTTTGCAAAAAACGTATCAACCAAATACCCTGTTTTTTACATCTTTTACTAGCACTTGCGGATTACTGCAACATTTTTTCAAACTGAGTGTTTTTGGTTTTACTATTCTCTTTTGTGTCTTCAGGTTTCTTGGTGGTGTGTGAACATGATCATACAGACTTGTTCACTGTGCAAGTAGCCCATGTGTTCCTGTTTCCATAATTGTTCTCTTGTGTCTACAAGACTGGGGAGTTCCACCACTCCTCTTGGGCTATCTGCACAAAAGCTGTTCTACCCTGTATGCACACATGGATTTTTCCTCTCTGAACCCTGTTCACACAGGTTATATACAGATGATCAGGTTTTTAAATACATCAGATAGGGATTGCATACATTAGTTAGGACTGCTCTGATAAGGGTATACCGTGAAGATTGGTAGAGCAGCTTAGTATACATTTTTTGCAAAAAACGTATCAACCAAATACCCTGTTTTTTACATCTTTTACTAGCACTTGCGGATTACTGCAACATTTTTTCAAACTGAGTGTTTTTGGTTTTACTATTCTCTTTTGTGTCTTCAGGTTTCTTGGTGGTGTGTGAACATGATCATACAGACTTGTTCACTGTGCAAGTAGCCCATGTGTTCCTGTTTCCATAATTGTTCTCTTGTGTCTACAAGACTGGGGAGTTCCACCACTCCTCTTGGGCTATCTGCACAAAAGCTGTTCTACCCTGTATGCACACATGGATTTTTCCTCTCTGAACCCTGTTCACACAGGTTATATACAGATGATCAGGTTTTTAAATACATCAGATAGGGATTGCATACATTAGTTAGGACTGCTCTGATAAGGGTATACCGTGAAGATTGGTAGAGCAGCTTAGTATACATTTTTTGCAAAAAACGTATCAACCAAATACCCTGTTTTTTACATCTTTTACTAGCACTTGCGGATTACTGCAACATTTTTTCAAACTGAGTGTTTTTGGTTTTACTATTCTCTTTTGTGTCTTCAGGTTTCTTGGTGGTGTGTGAACATGATCATACAGACTTGTTCACTGTGCAAGTAGCCCATGTGTTCCTGTTTCCATAATTGTTCTCTTGTGTCTACAAGACTGGGGAGTTCCACCACTCCTCTTGGGCTATCTGCACAAAAGCTGTTCTACCCTGTATGCACACATGGATTTTTCCTCTCTGAACCCTGTTCACACAGGTTATATACAGATGATCAGGTTTTTAAATACATCAGATAGGGATTGCATACATTAGTTAGGACTGCTCTGATAAGGGTATACCGTGAAGATTGGTAGAGCAGCTTAGTATACATTTTTTGCAAAAAACGTATCAACCAAATACCCTGTTTTTTACATCTTTTACTAGCACTTGCGGATTACTGCAACATTTTTTCAAACTGAGTGTTTTTGGTTTTACTATTCTCTTTTGTGTCTTCAGGTTTCTTGGTGGTGTGTGAACATGATCATACAGACTTGTTCACTGTGCAAGTAGCCCATGTGTTCCTGTTTCCATAATTGTTCTCTTGTGTCTACAAGACTGGGGAGTTCCACCACTCCTCTTGGGCTATCTGCACAAAAGCTGTTCTACCCTGTATGCACACATGGATTTTTCCTCTCTGAACCCTGTTCACACAGGTTATATACAGATGATCAGGTTTTTAAATACATCAGATAGGGATTGCATACATTAGTTAGGACTGCTCTGATAAGGGTATACCGTGAAGATTGGTAGAGCAGCTTAGTATACATTTTTTGCAAAAAACGTATCAACCAAATACCCTGTTTTTTACATCTTTTACTAGCACTTGCGGATTACTGCAACATTTTTTCAAACTGAGTGTTTTTGGTTTTACTATTCTCTTTTGTGTCTTCAGGTTTCTTGGTGGTGTGTGAACATGATCATACAGACTTGTTCACTGTGCAAGTAGCCCATGTGTTCCTGTTTCCATAATTGTTCTCTTGTGTCTACAAGACTGGGGAGTTCCACCACTCCTCTTGGGCTATCTGCACAAAAGCTGTTCTACCCTGTATGCACACATGGATTTTTCCTCTCTGAACCCTGTTCACACAGGTTATATACAGATGATCAGGTTTTTAAATACATCAGATAGGGATTGCATACATTAGTTAGGACTGCTCTGATAAGGGTATACCGTGAAGATTGGTAGAGCAGCTTAGTATACATTTTTTGCAAAAAACGTATCAACCAAATACCCTGTTTTTTACATCTTTTACTAGCACTTGCGGATTACTGCAACATTTTTTCAAACTGAGTGTTTTTGGTTTTACTATTCTCTTTTGTGTCTTCATCTCTACCTGTGAGCATCGCTGTTGTTGAACACTCACTCTGCATCACGTGGCCCCATCTGCAGCTGCCGCTGACATCCACTGATGTCACATCAAGTTCTGGATCTCCTACATTCCTCTGGGGTGCATGCGACTCGGTCTCGCCGAGTGATGCAAGTGATTCTGGAACTTGACGTGTCATCAGCGGATGTCAGCGATGGCCGCAGCCGGGATTACATGATGCCGAGTGAGCAGTCAGCGATAGTGCTGCTCACAGGCACAGATGGCAACAAGAGGTATTTACAAAAATACTTCTTTACAAGGTTTAAATTGATGGGGGAGTTACAGAATGTAGCGGACAATCTCCTTAACACCTTTCCACGATATGTGTATAGTGTAGGGTAAAGGTGAGTGAATAAATTTGAATGGAATTGAATTCTACTTAATTTGTTACAAAAATCTAAATTTGCCAAAATGGCTGTCATTTTTGTAAAGCAGAGAAGGCCTTGAAATTGAAAAAAATAAATAAAATAAACATATTATACTCACTTCTCTGCCCTCCATGTAACCTGAACAAGCCTTGCCACATTTTCAGATTACCAAGCACTTGCACTGAATTTCATGGGCTTCTCAGGCACATTCGGGAATTCTTACTGTGGTGAGAACAGAAGAGTGCTTTATGGCAATAAGAAGAGCACAAGAGCTGCGTTTCGTTTGTCCTTGCTGTAATTAATAGCTGATGCTGTGATAAGGTTGCAAGTCCATTCCTCTGGTGTACCCCAAGACATGTTCCCCTATTGCATTGACAGAAACCCTATGGTGACTTAATTTAAAGTAGGTCAGTAGATCTCTACGGGGGTGTATGTGTTTCCACAATGGAGATGACAAAATGTCATGTTATATCCATGTGAAGTCACAGTGAAAAAATAAAAACTTGGGAAATTTGACAAGACCTTTGAGAAGAGCAAGTGTGATTGGCAGAAATATAAATGACTGTAATATTCTAATGATATAATAATATAGTGAAAACTAAACAATGTAGTTGAAGCAGTTTGACTAATTTAACAATACATGTTTGGGAGAGTATGACTATTACTAAACAATCATTTTTTCTTTTTAAGGTTTGGTATAGGGATTATGTGTTTGCTATGGGTCATACAATCCTGAGGAAAAAGATACACATAGTGGGTGACGATCCACGTTTGGTAACTCTGTTTACATGCATACAAAACATGCCAGAGTCTAATCCAAACAATTCATGTTTCACGGGAGGTAAGTGATAAGTGCTGATACAGGAACTATATATTTTCAGGTAAGCGCTGCGCATTAATATCACTAACCTTGTGAAGTATATGATGTTAAAGTAAATATGTCACCAGTAGTGTTGAGCGATACCGTCCGATACTTGAAAGTATCGGTATCGGATAATATCGGCCGATACCCGAAAAATATCGGATATCGCCGATACCGATATCCGATACCAATACAAGTCAATGGGACATCAAGTATCGGAATGTATCCTGATGGTTCTCAGGGTCTGAAGGAGAGGAAACTCTCCTTCAGGCCCTGGGATCCATAGTGAGGTGTAAAATAAAGAATTAAAATAAAAAATATTGATATGCTCACCTCTCCGGCGGCCCCTGGACATCACGCTGGTAACCGGCCGGCTTCTTTGTTTAAAATGAGCGTGTTTAGGACCTGCGAATGACGTCGCGGCTTCTGATTGGTCGCGTGCCGCTCATGTGACCGCCATGCGACCAATCAGAAGCCGTGACGTCATTCGCAGGTCCTTAATTCCTAGAATTAGGAGTTTAGTGAATGAGAATGACGTCGCGGCTTCTGATTGGTCGCGTGGCGGTCACATGAGCGGCACGCGACCAATCAGAAGCCGCGACGTCATTCGCAGGTCATAAACGCGCTCATTTTAAACAAAGAAGCCGGCCGGTTACCAGCGTGATGTCCAGGGGCCGCCGGAGAGGTGAGCATATCAATATTTTTTATTTTAATTCTTTATTTTACACATCCCTATTGATCCGATACCAATACCCGATACCACAAAAGTATCGGATCTCGGTATCGGAATTCCGATACCGCAAGTATCGGCCGATACCCGATACTTGCGGTATCGGAATGCTCAACACTAGTCACCAGGCGTTTGCTAACTAATCTGAGAGTAGCATGATGTAGCGCCCGAGACCCTGATTCCAATTAATAAGCTGGTTTCTGGAGTTTTGATAAATCACTATTTTTCAGCAGGAGATGATCACATTCACGAGGGGACAAGTAAACCTGATGCCATGTAGTCCTCCATAATTATGAGCTCTGCATAACTGCACCCCCAGCACTGATTGGCAGCTTTATGCCTATGTACATTGGACATACAGGTGCTTCTCACAAAATTAGAATATCATCAAAAAGTTAATTTATTTCAGTTCTTCAATACAAAAAGTGAAACTCACATTATTAGATAATCATTACAAACAGAGTGATCTACTCCAAGTGTTTATTTCTGTTAATGTTGATGATTATGGCTTACAGCCAATGAAAACCCAAACGTAATTATCTCAGTAAATTAGAATACGTTATAACATCAGCTTGAAAAATGATTTTAAAATCTGAAATGTTGGCCTACTGAAATGTATTTTCAGTAAATGCACTCAATACTTGGTCGGGGCTCCTTTTGCATCAATTACTGCATCAATGCAGCGTGGCATAAAGGCGCTCAGTCTGTGGCACTGCTGATGTGTTATGGAAGCCCAGGTTGCTTTGCTAGCAGCCTTCAGCGCGCCTGCAATGTTGGGTCTGGTGTATCTCATCTTCCTATTGACAATACCCCATAGATTCTCTATGGGGTTAAGGTCAGATAAGTTTGCCGGCCAATCAAGCACAGTGAAACTGTTGTTTTTAAACCAGGTATTGGTACTTTTGGCAGTGTGGATAGGTGCCACTGCCAAGTCCTGCTGGAGAATTAAATTTCCATCTCCGAAAAGCTTGTCGGTAGAGGGAAGCATGACGTGGTCTAAAATTTCCTGGTAGACGGCTGTGCTGACTTTTGCCTTGATAAAACACAGTGGACCTACACCAGCAGATGACATGGCTCCCCAAACCATCTATGATTATGGAAACTTCACAATAGACCTCAAGCAGCTTTGATTGTGTGCTTCTACACTCTTCCTCCACATTCTGGGACCTTGATTTTCAAATGAAATGCAAAATTTACTTTCATCTGAAAATAACACCTTAGACTACCAAGCAGCAGTCCAGTTCTTTTTCACCTTGGCCCAGGTAAGACTCTTCTGGAGTTGTCTATTGGTCATGAGTAGCTTGACACAAGGAATGCGACACTTGTAGCCCATGTCCTGGATACGTCTGTGTGTGGTGGCTCTTGAAGCAATGACTCCAGCAGCAGTCCACTCCTTGTGAATCTCCCCCAAATTTTTGAATGGCCTTTTCTTAACAATCCTTTCAAGGCTGCGGTTATCCTGGTTGCTCATCCACCTTTTTCTACCACACTTTTTCCTTCCACTCAACTTTCCATTAATGTGCTTGGATACAGCACTCTGTGAACAGCCAGCTTCTTTTGTGGCTTACCCTTCTTGTGGCGTGTGTCAATGACTGCCTTCTGATAATCTGTCAAGTAAGCAGTCTTCCCCATGATTGTGAAGCCTAATGAAACAGACTAAGGAACCTTTTAAAACGCTTAGGAAGCCTTTGCAGGTGTTTTTTGTTAATTATTCTAATTTACTGAGATAATGACTTTTCGGTTTTCATTGGCTCTAAGCCATAATCATCAACATTAACAGAAATAAACACTTGAAATAGATCCCTCTGCTTGTAATGACTATATATTATATATGAGTTTCACTTTTTGCATTGAAGAAATGAAATAAACTAACTTTTTGATGATTTTCTAATTTTGTGAGATGCACCTGAATCTTCCTTAAAATACCACTCCAGGTTTTTTTTATTTAACCCCTTAGCGACCGCCGATACGCCTTTTAACGGCGGCCGCTAAGGGTACTTAAACCACAGCGCCGTTAATTAACGGCGCTGTGGAAAAAGTGTATAGCGCCCCCCACAGGCCGATTTTCTCCGGGGTCTCGGCTGCCGAGGGTAGCCGAGACCCCAGAGAACATGATTCGGGGGGTTTTTAACCCTCCCCGCATTTGCGATCGCCGGTAATTAACCGTTTACCGGCGATCGCAAAAAAAAAAAAAAAAAGCGATCTCTATTTAATTTCTCTGTCCTCCGATGTGATCGCACATCGGAGGACAGAGAAAAGGGGTCCCAGGTGGCCCCCCAATACTCACCTAGCTCCCCCGATGCTCCTCGTGTCTCCCGGTGGGCGCCGCCATCTTCAAAATGGCGGGCGCATGCGCAGTGCGCCCGCCG
The DNA here is from genome assembly GCF_032444005.1 of Ranitomeya imitator. Lineage (NCBI taxonomy): Eukaryota > Metazoa > Chordata > Amphibia > Anura > Dendrobatidae > Ranitomeya > Ranitomeya imitator. The sequence continues at coordinate 560,865,880 of NC_091284.1, read as the reverse complement.
GCCGGCACCGGGAGAATCTTTGGGGTCTCGGCTGCCTGGGGTAGCCGAGACCCCAAAGAGCATGATTGGGGGTCGGTTTTAGCGACCCCTGTTTTGCGATCGCCGGTAATTAACTGTTTACCGGCGACCGCAAAAAAAAAAAAAAAAAAAAAAAGTAAAGTGTAATTCTCTGTCCTCTGATGTGATCGCACATCAGAGGACAGAGAAATAGGGGGATTCGGGGACCCTAGCATACTCACCTAGGTCCCTGGATCCTCTTGCTGCTCCTCCTGGCCGCCGGCAGAAGAACATGGCGGACGCATGCCCAGTGCGCCCGCCATCTGTCTCCATCTGCCGGCCGGCAGGAGAACAGCAGTTAGGGCTAAAATTAGGGTTAGGGTTAGGGTTAGGGGTAGGGTTAGGGGTAGGGTTAGGGGTAGGGTTAGGGTTAGGTTAGGGGTAGGGTTAGGGGTAGGGTTAGGGGTAGGGTTAGGGTTAGGGGTAGGGTTAGGGGTAGGGTTAGGGTTAGGTTAGGGGTAGGGTTAGGTTAGGGGTAGGGTTAGGGGTAGGGTTAGGGTTAGGTTAGGGGTAGGGTTAGGGGTAGGGTTAGGGGTAGGGTTAGGGTAGGGGTAGGGTTAGGGCTAGGGTTAGGTTAGGGGTAGGGTTACGGCTAGGGTTAGGTTAGGGGTAGGGTTAGGTTAGGGGTAGGGTTACGGCTAGGGTTAGGTTAGGGGTAGGGTTAGGGGTAGGGTTAGGGGTAGGGTTGGGGCTAAATTTAGGGTTAGGGTTGGGGCTAAATTTAGGGTTAGGGTTGGGGCTAAATTTAGGGTTAGGCTTCTTTCACACTTACGTCGGTACGGGGCCGTCGCAATGCGTCGGCCCGACATACCGACGCACGTTGTGAAAATTGTGCACAACGTGGGCAGCAGCTGTAGTTTTTCAACGCATCCGCTGCCCAATCTATGTCCTGGGGAGGAGGGGCGGAGTTACGGCCACGCATGCGCGGTCAGAAATGGCGGATGCGACGTACAAAAAAACGTTTCATTGAACGTTTTTTTGTGCCGACGCTCCGCCAAAACACAACTGATCCAGTGCACGACGGACGCGACGTGTGGCCATCCGTCACGATCCGTCGGCAATACTATGGGCAAAAAACGCATCCTGCGGGCACATTTGCAGGATCCGTTTCTTGTCCAAAACGACGGATTGCGACGGAATGCCAAACAACGCAAGTGTGAAAGTAGCCTTAGGGCTAGGGTTAGGGTTGGGGCTAAAGTTAGGGCTAGGGTTGGGGCTAAAGTTAGGATTAGAGCTGGGATTAGGTTTAGGGTTTGGATTAGGGTTGGTATTAGGGTTAGGGTTGGCATTAGGGTTACGCTTGGGATTAGGGTTAGGTTTGGGATTAGGGTTAAGGTTAGGGTTGTGATTAGGGGTGTATTGGGATTAGGGTTAGGGTTGAGATTAGGATTAGGGGTGTGTTGGATTTAGGGTTTTGATTAGGGTTATGGTTAGGGTTGACATTAGGGTTGTTTTGGGGTAAGGGTTGTGATTATGGTTAGGGTTAGTGATTAGGATTATGGATCAGGTTGGGATTAGGGTTAGGGGTTGGAGCTAGAATTGGGGGGTTTCCACTGTTTAGGTACATCAGGGGGTCTCCAAACACGACAGCCAATTTTGCGCTCAAAAAGTCAAATGGTGCTCCCTCCCTTCTGAGCTCTGCCGTGCGCCCAAACAGTGGGTTACCCCCACATATGGGGCATCAGCGTACTCGGGATAAATTGGACAACAACTTCTGGGGTCCAATTTCTCTTGTTACCCTTGTGAAAATAAAAACTTGGGGGCTACAAAATCTTTTTTGTGAAAAAAAAAAATATTTTTTATTTTCACGACTCTGCATTCTAAACTTCTGTGAAGCACTTGGGCATTCAAAGTTCTCACCACACATCTAGATAAGTTCCTTGGGGGGTCTAGTTTCCAAAATGGGGTCACTTGTGGGGGGTTACTACAGTTTAGGTATATCAGGGGCTCTGCAATCGCAACATAATGCCCACAGACCATTCTATCAAAGTCTGCATTCCAAAAAGGCGCTCCTTCCCTTCCGAGCTCTGCCGTGCGCCCAAACAGTGGTTTACCCCCACATATGGCACATCAGCGTACTCGGGATAAATTGGACAACAACTATTGCAGTCCAATTTCTCCTGTTACCCTTGTGAAAATAAAAACTTGGGGGCTACAAAATCTTTTTTGTGAAAAAAAAAATATTTTTTATTTTCACGACTCTGCATTCTAAACTTCTGTGAAGCACTTGGGCATTCAAAGTTCTCACCACACATCTAGATAAGTTCCTTGGGGGGTCTAGTTTCCAAAATGGGGTCACTTGTGGAGGGTTTCTACTGGTTAGGTACATCAGGGGCTCTGCAAATGCAACATAATACCCGCAGACCATTCTATCAAAGTCTGCATTCCAAAACGGCGCTCCTTCCTTCCGAGCTCTGCCGTGCGCCCAAACAGTGGTTTACCCCCACATATGGGGTACCAGCATACTCAAGACAAATTGGACAACAACTTTTGGGGTCCAATTTCTCTTGTTACCCTTGTAAAAATAAAAACTTGGGGGCTACAATATCTTTTTTGTGGAAAAAAAAAATTATTTTTTATTTTCACGGCTCTGCATTATAAACTTCTGTGAAGCACTTGGGCATTCAAGGTTCTCATCACACATCTAGATAAGTTCCATGGGGGGTCTAGTTTCCAAAATGGGGTCACTTGTGGGGGATTTCTACTGTTTAGGCACATCAGGGGCTCTCCAAACGCGACATGGCGTCCGATCTCAATTCCAGCCAATTCTACATTGAAAAAGTAAAACGGCACTCCTTCTCTTCCAAGCTCTGCGGTGCGCCCTAGCAGTGGTTTACCCCCACATATTGGGTATCAGCGTACTCAGGAGAAATTGCACAACAACTTTTGTGGTCTAATTTCTCCTGTTACCCTTGTGAAAATAAAAATTTGTGGGCAAAAAGATCATTTTTGTAGAAAAAATGCGATTTTTTTTTTTTTTTTCACGGCTCTACGTTATAAACTTCTGTGAAGCACATGGGGGTTCAAAGTGCTCGCCACACATCTAGATAAGTTCCTTAAGGGGTCTAGTTTCCAAAATGGTGTCACTTGTGGGGGGTTTCCACTGTTTAGGCACATCAGGGGCTCTCCAAACGCGACATGGCGTCCAATCTCAATTCCAGCCAATTCTACATTGAAAAAGTAAAACGGCGCTCCTTCACTTCCAAGCTCTGCGGTGCGCCCAAACAGTGGTTTACCCCCACATATGGGGTATCGACGTATTCAGGAGAAATCGCACAACAACTTTTGTGGTCTAATTTCTCCTGTTACCCTTGTGAAAATAAGAATTTGTGGGCAAAAAGATCATTTTTGTGTAAACAAAAGCGATTTTTTTATTTTCACGGCTCTACGTTATAAACTTCTGTGAAGCACTTGGGGGTTCAAAGTGCTCGCCACACATCTAGATAAGTTCCTTAAGGGGTCTAGTTTCCAAAATGGTGTCACTTGTGGGGGGTTTCCACTGTTTAGGCACATCAGGGGCTCTCTAAACGTGACATGGCGTCCGATCTCAATTCCAGCCAATTCTGCATTGAAAAAGTCAAACGGCGCTCCTTCACTTCTAAGTTCTGCGGTGCGCCCTAACAGTGGTTTACCCCCACATATGGGGTATTGGCGTATTCAGGAGAAATTGCATAACAAAATTTATGGTTACATTTCTGTTTTTACACTTGTGAAAATAAAAAAAATGGTTCTGAATTAAGATGTTTGCAAAAAAAAGTTAAATGTTCATTTTTTCCTTCCACATTGTTTCAGTTCCTGTGAAGCACGTAAAGGGTTAATAAACTTCTTGAATGTGGTTTTGAGAACCTTGAGGGGTGTAGTTTTTAGAATGGTGTCACACTTCATTATTTTCTATCATATAGACCCCTCAAAATGACTTCAAATGTGATGTGGTCCCTAAAAAAAAATGGTGTTGTAAAAATGAGAAATTGCTGGTCAACTTTTAACCCTTATAACTCCCTAACAAAAAAAAATTTTGTTTCCAAAATTGTGCTGATGTAAAGTAGACATGTGGGAAATGTTATTTATTAACTATTTTTCGTGACATATCTCTCTGATTTAAGGGCATAAAAATACAAAGTTTGAAAATTGCAAAATTTTAAAAATTTTCGCCATATTTCCGTTTTTTTCATAAATAATCGCAAGTAATATCGAAGAAATGTTACCACTAACATGAAGTACAATATGTCACGAAAAAACAATCTCAGAATCAGCGGGATCCGTTGAAGCGTTCCAGAGTTATAACCTCATAAAGTGACAGTGGTCAGAATTGCAAAAATTGGCTCGGTCATTAAGTACCAAATTGGCTCTGTCACTAAGGGGTTAACCATAGTGATCTCAGTAATGTAGGTCCTGTGTGTGTAGCAAAATACTTACTGGTGGCCATATTCCACTGCAACAAAGAAGACCAAAGCAACAAAACAGCTGCAGAAGATGGCAACTGCTGCGTATTTTATTACACACAGGGAAGCTGTATGATAGCTTATTTTTTGCGGCCCGAGATGACGTTTATCATATGTTAGTACTGTTTTGGGATAGATGTGACGTTTTGATCCCTTGTTGCAGCTTTTTTTGTGGAATTGTGGCAACCAGAAAAAAAGGACATTTGGCATTCTTGAATTGTTTGTTTGCGGTGTTTGCAGAACGGGTTAATTGCTTTTATATTTTGATTAATCTGACTTTTCTGAACGAGGCAATACCAAGTATGTGTTGTTGTTTTTTTTAATATCTTTATTTTCAATGGAATAAAAGGGGATGATTTGGACTTTTAGGTATTTTTTTTAAATATTTTTTTACTTTCCACTGGTATAGTTAAACCCCTTAGGGGACATGAAGATGAGATCATCCGATCGCATGTGCTATTATATACAATGATGCCACAGCATCGCTGCATAGAGCAGAAATCACCATCTCCTTTGAAGCACGGCCACAGGAAGCTGACCCCTGGCTGTCATGACAACCCATCGGTGACCCACGATCACATTATGGGCGTGCCGATGTGTGAGTGAATGATGCGCACGCATGTTGGCACGTGTTAAATGCCACTGTCAAAGATTGACAGTGGCATTTAACACGCGCCATACATGTAAGTTGGATGTTGTGATTGTGTTAAATATCTGAGGATCCCCTTCCCCACTGTTTCTCCCAATATCCTGTGGGCCCCCTCCCATACTCTTTCATCTCTATTTTCCTGTGAGCCCCCTCCCCCACTGATTCACCTTTATTTTACTGTGGGCCTGCTCAGAGGGGGTAAGGGGACCCACATTAAAATAGTAGTAAGTTGGATGTTGTGAATGTGTTAAATATCTGAGGATCCCCTTCCCCACTGTTTCACCCAATATTCTGTGGGCCACCTCGCATATTGTTTCATCTCTATTTTCCTGTGAGCCCCCTCCCCCACTGTTTCACCTCTATTTTACTGTGAGCCTGCTCAGAGGGGGTAAGGGGACCCACATTAAAATAGTAGTGATTAACAAAATAGGGGAGGGGCTCACAGGAAATTAGAACTTTACTGTGGGCCCCCTCCCCAGTGTCACCGTAAGATTGCATGGGGCCCTCTCCCCTAAATGCCTCAGTGGCTGGAGAACTAGTCAGGTTGCAGGCATATTATATTTTACTTACAGACACAGACACTACTGCAGTCATAAATTTCCTTCTGCTCCTCTATACGATACTGCTGTGCTGCTTGGGCAGGACAGCCGACCAATCACAGCACAACGCCTTACCTGAGCTGTGCTGTGAGATCACACAAAGAAAACTAATGCTGATTGGCTGCATTTCAGCCAATCAGCATTAGACCACCTCTGTCCGCAGTTTTGAGGATGAGGAGCTGGAGACTCAGCACAGGAAACAGGTGGCTGTGGGTCAGCTGTTGAATGCCTGTGTGTGTCTCCTCTCTGACTCAGCCTTACACAGTGAGCTGTGCCTGTGACTGTGCTGGCTGAAGTGAGGGTCGGCACACACAGCTCTCTTGGCAGATCAATAGAAGCTGGCAGCGGTGGCAGGTGATGTGAAGGAGTTGCCCCTGCACTTCCCATCACATCACTTGTGCAGCCTGCTCGCTGATGCCGGCTATACAATAAAGTGCGCCTTTAGTAATCCTAAACATAATATTGCAAAAACAAAACACCTTTGGAAATTTTTTGCAGAAGTTTCTTCACATGACATGGTAAATTTCACTTAATCAGAATTTAAAAATGACATAACATTTTCTGCTAAAACTTAGCACAGGCCCTTGTCAACGTTAATACTTGCTTCCATAGCAATAGTGTCATGATTCAGGACAGGGTTTTGTCTTTATCCCATCCTGGTCAGATAGGGGTTAATTCTATCTGCCTCTATCTGGGGTGAGGACAGCTATTTAGTTCCCATATGACCAAAGTCCAGTGTCGGTGATAGTTTCCAGTCCATCGGCCTGAGCAGCTGACCTAGGTTACTCTGTTATTAATCGTGTTTCTCTGCCTGCGTGCCTGCTGTTGTGTATATGTCCCGACTTGCTCTCTGACCTGTGTTTCCGTCCTCCGGTTTGGTATCATTTAGCTTGCTTCGGTTTTCTGACCTCCTGGTTTTTTCTGACTACCCCTTCGGCTTCTCCCCCCCTGGTACCGCACTCCAGTCTGGTTCTTACCTGTTGGCTTTCTTCTGACCACGTGTTTGCTTAGACCTCTGGTGCTACGTTTGTCCACTTGTTGCTGACTTGGCTAGTTTGGTGATTCTGTTGCTACCTGGTGGTAGCCCTGCTGCTGCATTGTGTGCAGTCTTTCCTCCACTCTAGTGCCATCTGGTGGAGCTTGTGCAGACCTGCATTGCAGCTGCATGACATATAGGATTCATGTATGTCTGCTAGAAATAGTTAAGGCCAACTACTTATCAATAACTGCTTGCAATGCATCCCAAATACAAATTAGAGTACCCTCAGAATGCCCAAAACCATGACTCAAACAGTATAGGTGCTCACAGTTTACCCCAAAATATCTGTGGCAAGCATGTTGTTTACATAGTGCTTCTAAGATTAGACGGCCTCTTAAAATAATTGTGACAAAGTCCCCCTACAGTGCCTCAACAATAATAGTAGTCATTACCCAAAAGATTATGCCAAGATGAGGTGTAGTGTTACGCTCCCCATATTAATAGTTTGTATATATCCCCCAAAATAAACGTTCAGGACCAGCCCTCAAAGTAAGTGTGACTAAGTGTGCAATATCAGTGTGCCTAAAACCCATAGATAAATAAAACTATGAAAAAACAAACACCAGCCCAGACCGTCTAAAAGTTGAGACAAAAAGTACAAAAAGTCTGATGTGATGATCAATCTTGTGCTTTTACACATTTAATATTGGCACAGATGCTCCATTAGCAGGTTTTCAGAGTCATTAATAGAGATGAGCGAATATTTAAATCTTTGGTTTGGATTACAATTGCCGATATTGCAAAATTTGCCGATTTATTCATCGAATATTCATCGAACATAGCCAAACGCCATTGGAGTCAATGGGAGACAGAAACAAAGGCATACACAACACCTTCAAATGGGCCCGAAAGCTGCCAAAACACAGCAAATTAGGGGCAGACACCAGGAAAGTGACCTCAATTGATTCACAGTACAAATTTTAGAATAACACGGTAGCAATCAGCAATGCATGAGGTATCAGGGTCTGGGCCGGCATTTACAGCTTTGAATTGAACTTTAAATTAAGACAAGGTGGGTGAGGCATCGGTGTAGGCCTACTGTGCTGGGAGCTCTGATAGTACATGCAATAGTTCAACCTGCTTTGATGCTCAGCCACATTCAGGTGGCACAAATATCAGTTTCGTAGATTACAATTGTCAGAAAAATGTAAGAATAGTAATATGAGGAGATGACTCAAAGGATGTGGAGGCCTGCTGGTCTCAGAGATCTACTGCTACAGGCAATACATATGAAGGAGACCCAACCATGAGCCTATACAATTCCAAAAATTAGTGGCAGACACCAACAAATTGGCATCAATTGCAATAGAGTAGAACTAGTATATCGGGGACTGATACTTCTTCCACTAGAGCTAACCCAGCAGAGGAATTGGAGACCCAATCAGGAGTCTTCAAATTAAAAAAGATTAGGGCCTGAGATCACCAAACTGGAATGAATTTCACCAGAGTAGAAATAGTATAACGGGGACTGACATCTCTTCCACTTCAGCCAACCCAGAAGATGGAGGCCCAATCAGGAGTGTTCACATTTCCAAAAATTAGTGGCAGACACCACCAAGGTGTCAACAATTGCACCAGAGTAGAAATAGTATAATAGGGACCGACACGTTTTCCACTACAGCCAACCCAACAGATGATGACCCAACCAGGAGTGTTCACATTTCCAAAAATTAGTGGCATACATCAACAAAGTGGCATCAATTTCACCATAGTAGAAATAGTATAACAGGGACTGACACCTTTTCCACTACAGCCAACCCAGCAGATAGGAGTGTTCACATTTCCACAAATTAGTCTTAACATCTGCAGCAGAAGCAGCAGCAACAGCAGGCACAGAAGCTTCAATAAATATATCACAGACTGCAATTACGCAACATCAATGCAGCACACTAAAAACTACAACATCTAGTCTGTACAGTCTGTGATTGGGGTGCAAAAGTCCTTGGAGATCCATGAATTTTTCATCTTGAAGAAAGTTAAGTGGTCTACACTTTCAAGGGACAGCAGGCAGCGCTTATCTGTCAGGACACCACCGCTGATGACACATTCTCAGAGAACGCTGGCTGCCGGGCATGATAAAACCTCCAAGGCGTGACAGGCAAGCTCAGGCCACTCATCCATTTTTGAACACCAAAATATGACAGGGTCCAAACCCTCCTTGATGGTATTGATATTGAGTTTTAGATACTCCTGCACCATCCTCTCCAGTCGTTCACCACCTGTCATTTAACCTCTTTCTGACCTCGGACAGGATAGTATGTCCGAGGTCAGATACCGCGCTTTGATGCAGGGCTCCAGCGGTGAGCCCGCATCAAAGCCGGGACATGTCAGCTGTTTTGAACAGCTGACATGTGCCCGCAATAGCAGCGGGTGAAATCGCGATTCACCCGCCGCTATTAACTAAATAAATGCTGCTGTCAAGCGCTGACAGCGGAATTTAACCAGCGCTTCCGGCCGGGCGGCCGGAAATGAGCACATTGCCGACCCCGTCACATGATCGGGGGTCAGCGATGCATCAGAATGGTAACCATAGAGGTCCTTAAGACCTCTATGGTTACTGATGCCGGCCTGCTGTGAGCACCCCCCTGTGGTCGGCGCTCATAGCACACCTGCATTTCTGCTGCATAGCAGCGATCTAATGATCGCTGCAACGTAGCAGAGCCGATCGAGTGGTGCCAGCTTCTAGCCTCCCATGGAGGCTATTGAATCATGGCAAAAGTTTTAAAAAAAAAGTAAAAAAAAAGTGAAAAAAAATTAAAGTTTAAATCACCCCCCTTTCGCCCCATTCAAAATAAATCAATAAAAAAATCAAACCTACACATATTTGGTATCGCCGCGTTCAGAATCAGCCGATCTATCAATATATAATCTATATATACGATCTATAAGTTTCATCAGAATAACCTCCCTCCTGTCTGGTGATGAGGGTCAGGAAACTGCTCGGACCCTACTTCGTCCTGCCCCAGATCCAAGCTAAAAAAAATGTGGGTATTGATGCATATGGTTTCCTCCTCTTGACTCTGTAAATCTTTGGAGTACACTTCTGATGCCCATGACATATAATGTGTGAACAGCTATGCAGACTCACCCATTTGTAGTTCCCTACAGTCAGTTGGGCGGATGGAGAGTTGTGACGCGGGGGAAGCAAGGGTAATTGGGGTGCCATCTCTGTGGACTGTACTGTGTGTGATGTTGAAGTGGAGGAAGAGAAGGAGATGCTACTTAAAGCTGCGCCATCCTCTCGAGGACATGCTGTGCAGCTGCCAAAGAAAGATAGTGCAGTAGCCCATCCAGTAACATAAGTTGTCAGTTGTGTTTGGATAGGACGTGACAGTGTTGGTTCACTAGTGCTTTTACTACCATTACCACTTACCCCACGTACACCTTAAACACTAAGCCTATTCCTCTTCCACCACAACCTCACTTTTTCCCCACTCATGTTGCTCAGAGAGAATGGTAGGAGTACACTATTAGTAACAAAAAATTAGATTTTTTTTACTCTGCACTAGCTCTGCACACAACTGAATTTCAGCAGCACTAAATGACAAGGTGAAATATGGCATGCTGAATTGTGATAGTAACAGAAGAAAGTATTTTTTTACTGTGGATGAGGCCTGTATAACAAAGAATATATGCTCCAAACAATTTGAAAGTGAGATCTCCCCTACTGAATCACGTTAGTAACAGAAGAAAGTAATTTTTTTTAGCGTGAATGAGGCCTGTATAACAAAGCATTTATGTTCCAAACAATTTCAAAGTGAGATCTTTCCTACTGTATCACGTTAGTAACAGAAGAAAGTATTTTTTTAGTCTGGATGAGACCTGTATACAATAGATTATATGCTCCAAACAATTTCAAACTCAGATCTAGCCTGCTGTATTTTGAGTGTAGGAGAGAGGATCAGGGAGCTGTCAATGTAACAAGGTATCAGACCAAATGAGGCTGAGTCCAATCAAATGGGTTGGTTCCAGTCCCGCTGGTGAGCACAGCCATAACAGGAAAGGAGAAGGGATTGAATTTTACCGTGTCAGAAACGCATCAGGTGTTTTTCATTTTTTTTTAATTATGGCTTGACATGCCAGAATAACATTTTTGTGATTTTACCTACGGGTCGGTGTGCCTTCTCCTTTCCTGCTGTATTCTGTTTGTCACGTAAAAAAATTTTTTGTACTCAGCACACAGATGAATTTCACCGACACTAAATGACAAGGTGAGATATGGAGTGCTGAATCACGTTAGCAACTGAAAAAAATAGTTTTTTTTTTAAATCTGCAACAGCTCTGCACACAGATGAATTTCACCGCCAGCCTGATGTGAAATGTAGTCAGAGGATTCTGAAAAGAAAGTGATCACTCTAACAACAGAGCTGAAAGGCATAAATCAACGTGAAAATGCGCAGAAAGTGTATTTAGGGTTCTTTAGTAGCATTATTCTTAGGCATTTTTGACAAAATTAGTATCTAAATTAGGGTAGTGGATAACCTATTTAAGAACATGCACTTTACCCTTCCTGATACTTATCATATAATATAGCACTAATTTTATGTATTATTCTTTATTTTTTTTATTAATCTTCATGATACCCTGGCATGGTCCATAGTCCATACTCTTATTTTCTATCATTAACTTCCCATTTGGTCAGCTGTTTTTTGTAGGAAAAATCATGTTCCTAAACTGGCCCCTGTTGACGTTTCATCTGTGGTTTTGTTTTAAGTACCATTTAACTATGTCATGATTAAATAAACTATGATTTTTTTTACATTGATGCTTGTTCTTCTGTGAACCCACTATACTATTTATGTGCAATAATGATATAATTTCTTGGTTTCTGCATGCATTGTACATTTATTTTGTGTTTTCTAGTATGATTTGTTTATTTATTTATTTAGCAGTTCCTCAGACTACTGAAATAAGAAATAGGTACAGCCTGAACCCAATATTCATACATCCTTTTATCTTCTAGGAATTGCAAAATTGGATGAAGGTGATGAACTTCTTCTTATAATACCAAGAAACAATGCAAACATTTCTTTAATTGGACATAGTACTTTCTTTGGGGCAATTAAACTCTTGTGAACAGAAAGAAACAAACATAATTTTTGTCTTCCCTTTGAAATTCAGTAGTCAAATAAAAAAAATGTGAGATGTCCTTGAAAGTCCAGGAATAATCTGTATTTTATTACTGGTACAGAGCGTCCTGGAAGAATGCTTTCTGTAAGTCATTGAATACTACTTCTTGGAATAAATATTTTCATGTGAGCCTAGGCAGAATGTTGATTTAAGTTCACCCAGAAACACCCAATAGTACAAAGTAAGGGGAAAATAGAAGATGTATTCAGTGCCTCCTGCCTCTATAGTTGTCAATATTGTCTTAAAAATAGCAAGTTCAGGCATTTCAGTCTCATAAACTTCTAACACATCCTATTACAGATAACAATAAAAATATATGGCTCACCCAAAGGTAGCAAGTCTATATATACAATTAGTGAAATCTCTTCTCTGGTACAATTGTCCCAGTGAACTGTAGGTACGTATGAAGCTCAGCACAGCTGTTTACTGATGTATAAAAATGGCTGAGCTATCACATATATACAGTTGTGTGAAAAAGCGTTTACCCCTTCCTGATTTCTTATTCTTTTGCATGTTTGTCACACTTAAATGTTTCAGATCACCAAACAAATTTAAATATTAGACAAAGATAACACAAGTAAACACAAAATTCAGTTTTTAAATGAAAGTCTTTATTATTAAGGGAAGAAAAATCCAAAACTACAGGGCCTTGTGTGAAAAAATGATTGCCCCTTAACGCCTTCACGCCGCGGCCCTTTTTTGTTTTTTGCTCCCCTCCTTCCCAGAGCCACAACTTTTTTATTTTTCCAACAACGAAGAAGAAAGGAAAGGCGGCACTCACAGATCCATTCCGAGCGGTTACTTTATTGCTTAAAAAGCCATCACAGCTGGGGGTACTGAACAAACAGTGCGGCAAACCTGGTCAATAAAGTAACCGCTCGGAATGGATCTGTGAGTGCCGCCTTTCCTTTCTTCTTCGTTGTTTGATATTGGACTTGTTCAGTGGCTGGAGCACCTCAGATCTGGCGGTCAGGACTCCCATCACAGGTGAGCAGGCACAGGTTATTTCCCTAGTACGGTGGTGCTGTCAGCTGAGTTTCTTCTGGATTGACTTTTTTATTTTTCCATCAATATGGTCATGTGAGGGCTTATTTTTTGGGGAGTTGGAAGTTTCGCCCCCAGCATTTCGCCCCCAGCAGTTCGCCCCCAGGTACACTTCGCCCCCGAACATTTCGCCCCCAGCATTTCGCCCCCAGGATGTTTCACCCCCGCACATTTCGCCCCCGCACATTTCGCCCCCGGATGTTTCGCCCCCAGCAGCTCGCCCCCGCACATTTCGCCCCCAGCAGTTCGCCCCGGATGTTTCGCCCCCGGATGTTTCGCCCCCAGCAGTTCGCCCCCGCACATTTCGCCAACAGCAGTTCGCCCCCGGATGTTTCGCCCACAGCAGTTCGCCCCCGGATGTTTCGCCCCCAGCAGTTCGCCCCGGATGTTTCGCCCCCAGTAGTTCGCCCCTGGATGTTTCAACTCCAGATGCTTCGTCCCCAAGCAGTTCGCCCCCAGATGTTTCGCCCCCAGCAGTTCGCCCACGGATGTTTCACCCCCAGATGTTTTGCCCCCAGCAGTTCATCCCTGGATGTTTTGCCTCCAGCAATTTGCTCCTGGATCTTTCGCATCCGGGAAAGACCTGCCTGAACTGAACATTGGCAGGTTTGCTTATCACTAATAATACACCATATGAGACTAAGATATATAATTCTGATCAAATTAGTTTTTTTATTTTAAAACTTTGTTTTCTAGATGAGTCATTTTACAAACAGACAGGAAAATAGTAGGATTTCATTGGTTACTAAGGAGGTCGTGCCCCCTTGGTAGCAGAACGGATCGTGGCTCCCTATGATACATTCAGGGCTGCTTGTTCACAGCCCTATGCAAAGCTCCCTTTCACCCTCCGCTCATGTGCTCTTTCCTGGACAAGAGGAGGGCTCCCCCTGCCTGTGTAAAGCCATTACAGGATGGAACACATAGGGGGGCTTTGCAGAGGGCTGTAAACCAGCAGCCCTTTATACATCATAGGGAATATATTGTTAGTTGCATGCTCCTGTGCAGCCACACCCTCTAGAATCCATCCACAAGTACTGCTACTAAGGAGAAACAACCTCCTTAGCAACCACTGAAATCCTGCAGCACATGGAGCTTTAACTTGGATGAGACTTTTCACACAGAAGTGAAGCTGCTGGAAGGTCTCCTTTGGAAATGAATATCATGGGCACAGGTACTATAACATAACATATTTTTTGTAGAGTTATGCTTTAACTGTATGTATCAAAACTGTTTAAACAAGAAACATAAAAAGGTATAGAGGGGAAGGATTAGAGAAAAAGAAAAAATACAAATTACAGGTTATAATGCTTGAATTATTTTACAGCTAAGAACACTGCTCTCAAAACATACAATATGTGACCATGAACTGAAATTCAAAGCTGTAGGCAATGCCTCTCAGATAATCCATCAAGCTTCTATTATTGAAATCTTGCACGATACGTTTAACCCTTGCTGAAATTGCAGCATACTTTTTGTTTCTTGCAGCAATGGGATTTCCTGCTATTATCTGAATAATTTCAAAACTATGGAGCTCTTGCTGCTGTTTCAGACAGTTGAACCGGTATATATTTTGGAAAAGAGTACCACATGTTTCTCAAAAGCTACGGTGCCATCCTTCGACATCATTATTTGTTCGCTGTTGATCATTCAATGTTCGCTCATACACATTCCAGAATTTAATTGGAAACAAAGGTGCTTGCCGTCCTCTGCGATTCATTCGACCGATATAGCTGTCTTCAAAATAGTTAGCAATAGGTATTGCTTCTTGTGGAAAGTCAGGATCTTCCACCAACTCTTCAAATGATTGCACAACATTCTGTGGTGGTAGAAAGGCCAGGGCAGGTATCATGCGTATCCAACGGGCAAATTCATGGTCACCTTGGTATTGCATCTTGAGTCCTTCATTTTCAACTTTACGCCAAACCGACTGTGATAAGTGGAAAAAGCAACCAGTCTTCACAAGGTTGGGGAACTCACTTTCAAATGCCTGTATTGCACCTAGTTCAAAATCCAACATCAGGTTGTCTGGCTGCAGTCCAGGCTGCAAGTTCTTCAGCTCTTGCAGCAACCTCTGTTATGTAGAACGGCTCTTGTCTGTCAGCAAGGTGTACACTAGCGGAACAACAAGGCCGCTGTGGACTACATGGATTGTGTAAAGTTGCTTAAACAAGGCTAGTGTAGTGAAAAACATGCCATCAGCAAACCACTCTTTACTTTGTGCCAGTAGATGGAGATTGTCTCTTGTTCCAAATATCAACATACGGCTGTGTCCATTTCCTAATTTAAAATGAAAGTATAAGTAGAGGAAATAACAGAAAAAGTGTAAAAAGCAGCAGAGAATTTTGGGATAAATTCACAAAAAAAAATATCCTAATCAGAAGCCTCTGTTCATATCTCACATTAAAAACTCACATTTTGCTCCAGATTTTCGGATTTCATAATAAAAAACCTGAGGCAAAATCTAGTGTGAAGGGGCCAATCAATAGTTTTTTACAACATATATTGTCCCAGTGGAAAATGATATATTTTTGTTTAAAATTAAAATTACTTCCAAACTTGAAATAGGTCACATTTTTAGGGTACCTTTAGACCCTTCAACTAGACGGCCGTTCAGCACAGCCGATCGCTGCCATGCTGAACAGCATCCAGACGCGGCGTGCGGCTAGACGTCTGAATGAATGACTGGGAGGGCCGCCCGCCTGAATGAGGTGTTCCATTCAAGCGGATGGGCGTGCTAGTCGTCGGGTGGGCAGGGCGGACGTTCGTGACTATGCTGTCTCATTGAGAGGATTGTGCAGGATGCAAAAAACGCCAGTAAAATCACCAGTGTGCTTTTGGCCTAAGGCATAACTGAATGGTCCATTAGGCTGGGGTCATATGCAGCATTAATGTGTAAATCCCATCCAAATGCTGATGAAAAAATTTTGTTTACAAAAAAACATGCAGTGCAGCATGTCAATGTATGCTGCCATTATACAAAGAAAATTCCAGCCATTTAGATAAGAGGCTGAAATCCTGCACTAAAACCTGCACCTAAATCCATAGAGTTAAGTGAAGATTTTGATGCAGAATTAGGGTACCACAATAGTGGCCACAATTGCAGGCACAAATAGATTCCTGTGGGATCTGCAGTTGCTACCGCAATTACAGCCGCTGCGGAGATGCCGCTCCGCAATCCCCTTCCATCAGTGGGCACGAGGCCTCAGGCTTTATCCAGACAAGCTGGATTTACAGGCGTATTCCGTGCTGTGTTTCCTGAATGAAACCCGCCCTTTCATGTCTATGGTGCGGGTTACGGGCAGATTCCGGCTGGGGCCAGAAAACGCCCCACCGGAAAATAGCTTTAAAGCTATTTTCCGGCGGATCCCGTGCTTAACTTGCCATTCAAGGGAATGGGCAAGAGGGAAACCTCCTGAAAAATGCCTGCAAACCAATGGAAAAACGCTCGGTTTAGGCAATAGCAAGGCATGGCCACGCCCATAGCAGAGCTTGGCCACGTCCCCTATTTGCAGAAGCGTTTTGCCAAAGCGCTTAAAAAGTGCTTGCAAGCAGCAGGCAAAATGCCTCTGCAAATCATGGCGTATCTCTCACCTGAGCTCCGGAGTTCAGCCCGATCTGTCCAAGGATCTGCAGGACTGAACTACGAGAGCCGAGGAATCAGCCAGCGATGGCAGTTCAGCCCGTGCATGCCCCAGACAGGCGAGGCTGAACTCCGGGGCAGCATCCAGGACAGGTATGGCCAGTACAATGCTGCATATTTGGAATTAGTGCTGGCCGATCCGATCACTGAAGATCGTAATTTATTACGATTTTCAGGCTGATCGTTATTTTAAATTACGATCCGATTTGTAGCCAGATCATGATGATGATCAGAATTAGAAATCGGAATCCTCCGTAATCTGAAAACACTGTCCGGGCATACATGTCCGAACAGTGTGTATATATATACAGTGGGGCAAAAAAGTATTTAGTCAGTCAGCAATAGTGCAAGTTCCACCACTTAAAAAGATGAGAGGCGTCTGTAATTTACATCATAGGTAGACCTCAACTATGGGAGACAAACTGAGAAAAAAAAAATCCAGAAAATCACATTGTCTGTTTTTTTAACATTTTATTTGCATATTATGGTGGAAAATAAGTATTTGGTCAGAAACAAACAATCAAGATTTCTGGCTCTCACAGACCTGTAACTTCTTCTTTAAGAGTCTCCTCTTTCCTCCACTCGTTACCTGTAGTAATGGCACCTGTTTAAACTTGTTATCAGTATAAATAGACACCTGTGCACACCCTCAAACAGTCTGACTCCAAACTCCACTATGGTGAAGACCAAAGAGCTGTCAAAGGACACCAGAAACAAAATTGTAGCCCTGCACCAGGCTGGGAAGACTGAATCTGCAATAGCCAACCAGCTTGGAGTGAAGAAATCAACAGTGGGAGCAATAATTAGAAAATGGAAGACATACAAGACCACTGATAATCTCCCTCGATCTGGGGCTCCACGCAAAATCCCACCCCGTGGGGTCAGAATGATCACAAGAACGGAGAGCAAAAATCCCAGAACCACGCGGGGGGACCTAGTGAATGAACTGCAGAGAGCTGGGACCAATGTAACAAGGCCTACCATAAGTAACACACTACGCCACCATGGACTCAGATCCTGCAGTGCCAGACGTATCCCACTGCTTAAGCCAGTACATGTCCGGGCCCATCTGAAGTTTGCTAGAGAGCATTTGGATGATCCAGAGGAGTTTTGGGAGAATGTCCTATGATCTGATGAAACCAAACTGGAACTGTTTGGTAGAAACACAACTTGTCGTGTTTGGAGGAAAAAGAATACTGAGTTGCATCCATCAAACACCATACCTACTGTAAAGCATGGTGGTGGAAACATCATGCTTTGGGGCTGTTTCTCTGCAAAGGGGCCAGGACGACTGATCTGGGTACATGAAAGAATGAATGGTGCCATGTATCTTGAGATTTTGAGTGCAAACCTCCTTCCATCAGCAAGGGCATTGAAGATGAAACGTGGCTGGGTCTTTCAACATGACAATGATCCAAAGCACACCGCCAGGGCAACGAAGGAGTGGCTTCGTAAGAAGAATTTCAAGGTCCTGGAGTGGCCTAGCCAGTCTCCAGATCTCAACCCTATAGAAAACCTTTGGAGGGAGTTGAAAGTCCGTGTTGCCAAGCGAAAAGCCAAAAACATCACTGCTCTAGAGGAGATCTGCATGGAGGAATGGGCCAACATACCAACAACAGTGTGTGGCAACCTTGTGAAGACTTACAGAAAACGTTTGACCTCTGTCATTGCCAACAAAGGATATATTACAAAGTATTGAGATGAAATTTTGTTTCTGACCAAATACTTATTTTCCACCATAATATGCAAATAAAATGTTAAAAAAACAGACAATGTGATTTTCTGGATTTTTTTTTCTCAGTTTGTCTCCCATAGTTGAGGTCTACCTATGATGTAAATTACAGACGCCTCTCATCTTTTTAAGTGGTGGAACTTGCAATATTGCTGACTGACTAAATACTTTTTTGCCCCACTGTGTATATATATATATATATATATATATATATATATATATATATATATATATGCACACACTGTACGGGCGTACAGCATGTGTGCATATTTAGCTTTAGTAATTGGCACCAGGCTGCGCTGTTAAAAAATAAACAAACCCAGTTACTCACCTCTTTCTCCAGTGTCCAGTACTGGCTCCGGCTCCTAGCCCAGCAGTGCAGGGAATCACGAAATCCGGGCGGCGCATCGCCGCCTCTGTGCCTGCCGTACTATAACTACAATGGAGAGTGATCCCAGGACCGCTCACTAGACGGTCCTGGGAAAGCACCACATCACGTCACAGAACAGCCCGGCACATGTGCAGAGGTGGTGATGCACAACCCAGAATGCATAGCGTTGGGATTTCAGAATTCCCTGCACTGCCGGAGACAGCGCTGGACACCGGAGAGAGTTGAATAACTGGGTTTGTTTATTTTTTAACAGCGCAACTTGGAGCCATTATACAGTACAGACCAAAAGTTTGGACACACCTTCTCATTTAACCCATTCCCGACCTTTGACGCCACGTAGGCGTCATGAAAGTCGGTGCCAATCCGACCCATGACGCCTATGTGGCGTCATGGAAAGATCGCGTCCCTGCAGATCGGGTGAAAGGGTTAACTCCCATTTCACCCGATCTGCATGGACAGGGGGAGTGGTAGTTTAGCCCAGGGGGGGTGGCTTCACCCCCTCGTGGCTACGATCGCTCTGATTGGCTGTTGAAAGTGAAACTGCCAATCAGAGCGATTTGTAATATTTCACCTATTATAACGGGTGAAATATTACAATCCAGCCATGGCCGATGCTGAAATATCATCGGCCATGGCTGGAAATACTAATGTGCCCCCACCCCACCGATCGCCCCCCCAGCCCCCCGATCTGGCCGGTACACTGCTCCGGCTCCCCTCCGTCCAGTGCTCCGCTCCCCCCCGTGCTCTTGTCCGCTCCCCCCGTGCTCCAATCACCCCCCCGTGCTCCAATCACCCCCCCTGCACTCCGATCCACCCCCCCGGTGCTCCGTTCCACCCCCCCGTGCTCCATTCCAGCCCCCCCGTGCTCCGTTCCACGCCCCCCGTGCTCCGTTCCACCCCTCCCGCGCTCCGATTCCCCCCCCGTGCTCCGATTGCCCCCCCCCCGTGGTCCCCCCCCACCCCATCATACTTACCGATCCAGCCGGGGTCCCGTCCGTCTTCTCCCTGGGCGCCGCCATCTTCCAAAATGGCGGGCGCATGCGCAGTGCGCCCGCCGAATCTGCCGGCCGGCAGATTCGTTCCAAAGTGCATTTTGATCACTGAGATATAATCTATCTCAGTGATCAAAATAAAAAAAATAAATGACCCCCCCCCCCTTTGTCACCCCCATAGGTAGGGACAATAAAAAAATAAAGACATTTTTTTTTTCCACTAATGTTAGAATAGGGTTAGGGTTAGGGGTAGGGTTAGGGGTAGGGTTAGGGGTAGGGTTAGGGCTAGGGTTAGGGCTAGGGGTAGGGTTAGGGCTAGGGGTAGGGTTAGGGCTAGGGTTAGGGCTAGGGTTAGGGTTTCGGTATGTGCACACGTATTCTGGTCCTCTGCGGATTTTTCCGCTGCGGATTTGATAAATCCGCAGTGCTAAACCGCTGCGGATTTATGGCGGATTTACCGCGTTTTTTTCTGCGCATTTCACTGCGGTTTTACAACTGCGATTTTCTATTGGAGCAGTTGTAAAACCGCTGCGGAATCCGCACAAAGAAGTGACATGCTGCGGAATGTAAACCGCTGCGTTTCCGTGCAGTTTTTCCGCAGCATGTGTACAGCGATTTTTGTTTCCCGTAGGTTTACATTGAACTGTAAACTCATGGGAAACTGCTGCGGATCCGCAGCGTTTTCCGCAGCGTGTGCACATACCTTTAGAATTAGGCCATGTGCACACTGTGCGGATTTGGCTGCGGATTGGCCGCTGCGGATTCGCAGCAGTGTTCCATCACGTTTACAGTACCATGTAAACATATGAAAAACCAAATCCGCTGTGCCCATGGTGTGGAAAATACCGCGCGGAAACGCTGCGTTGTATTTTCCGCAGCATGTCAATTCTTTGTGCGGATTCCGCAGCGTTTTACACCTGTTCCTCAATAGGAATCCGCAGGTGAAATCCGCACAAAAAACACTGGAAATCCGCGGAAAATCCGCAGGTAAAACGCAGTGCCTTTTACCCGCGGATTTTTCAAAAATGGTGCGGAAATATCTCACACGAATCCGCAATGTGGGCACATAGCCTTAGGGTTAGGGTTGGAATTAGGGTTGTGGTTAGGGTTGTGATTAGGGTTATGGCTACAGTTGGGATTAGGGTTAGGGGTGTGGGGGGGTTAGTGTTGGAGTTAGAATTGAGGGGTTACCACTGTTTAGGCACATCAGGGGTCTCCAAACGCAACATGGCGCCACCATTGATTCCAGCCAATCTCGTATTCAAAAAGTCAAATGGTGCTCCCTCACTTCCGAGCCCTGACGTGTGCCCAAACAGTGGTTTACCCACACATATGGGGTACCAGCATACTCAGGACAAACTGCGCAACAATTACTGGGGTCCAATTTCTCCTGTTACCCTTGTGAATCTAAAAAAATGCTTGCTAAAACATAATTTTTGAGGAAAGAAAAATGATTTTTTATTTTCACGGCTCTGCGTTGTAAATGTCTGTGAAGCACTTGGGGGTTCAAAGTGCTCACCACATATCTAGATAAGTTCCTTGGGGGGTCTAGTTTCTAAAATGGGGTCACTTGTGGGGGTTTCTACTGTTTAGGCACACCAGGGGCTCTGCAAACGCAACGTGACACCCGCAGACCATTCCATCAAAGTCTGCATTTCAAAAGTCACTACTTCCCTTCTGAGCCCCGACGTGTGCCCAAACAGTGGTCTACCCCCACTCATGGGGTATCAGCGTACTCAGGAGAAACTGGACAACAACTTTTGTGGTCCAATTTCTCCTGTAACCCTTGGGAAAATAAAAAATTCTGGGCTAAATAATTATTTTTGAGGAAAGAAAACGTATTTGTTATTTTCACGGCTCTGCATTATAAACTTCTATGAAGCACTTGGGGGTTCAAAGTGCTCACCACACATCTAGATAAGTTCCTTTCGGGGTCTAGTTTCCAAATTGGGGTCACTTGTGGGGGGTTTCTACTGTTTAGGCACATCAGGGGCTCTGCAAACGCAACGTGACGCCCGCAGAGCATTCCATCAAAGTCTGCATTTCAAAACGTCACTACTTCAATTCCAAGCCCCGGCATGTGCCCAAACAGTAGTTTACCCCCACATATGGGGTATCACCGTACTCAGGAGAAACTGGACAACAAATATTGGGGTCAAATTTCTCCTGTTACCCTTGGGAAAATTAAAAAATTCTGGGCTAAATAATTATTTTTGAGGAAAGAAAACGTATTTATTATTTTCACGGCTCTGCATTATAAACTTCTATGAAGCACTTGGGGGTTCAAAGTGCTCACCACACATCTAGATAAGTTCCTTTGGGGGTCTAGTTTCCAAAATGGGGTCACTTGTGGGGGGTTTCTACTGGTAAGCCACATCAGGGGCTCTGCAAACGCAACGTGACGCCCACAGAGCATTCCATCAAAGTCTGCATTTCAAAACGTCACTACTTCACTTCCGAGCCCCGGCATGTGCCCAAACAGTGATTTACCCCCACATATGGGGTATCAGCGTACTCAGGAGAAACTGGACAACAACTTTTGGGGTCAAATTTCTCCTGTTACCCTTGGCAAAATAAAAAATTGCAGGCTAAAAGATCATTTTTGAGAAAATAATTTTTTTTTTATATTTTCATGGCTCTGCGTTATAAACTTCTGTGAAGCACTTGGGGGTTCAAAGTCCTCACCACACATCTAGATTAGTTCCTTTGGGGGTCTAGTTTCCAAAATGGTGTCATTTCTGGGGGATCTCCAATGTTTAGGCACACAGGGGCTCTCCAAACGTGACATGGTGTCCGCTAATGATTGGAGCTAATTTTCCATTTAAAAAGCCAAATGGCGTGCCATCCCTTCCGAGCCCTGCCGTGCGCCCAAACAGTGGTTTACCCCCACATATGGGGTATCAGCGTACTCAGGACAAACTGGACAACAATATTTGGGGTCCAATTTCTCCTATTATCCTTGGCAAAATAGGAAATTCCAGGCTAAAAAATCATTTTTGAGGAAAGAAAAATTATTTTTTATTTTCATGGCTCTGCGTTATAAACTTCTGTGAAGCACCTGGGGGTTTAAAGTGCTCAATATGCATCTAGATAAGTTCTTTGGGGGGTCTAGTTTCCAAAATGGGGTCATTTGTGGGGGAGCTCCAATGTTTAGGCACACAGGGGCTCTCCAAACGCGACATGGTGTCCGCTAACAATTGGAGCTAATTTTCCATTCAAAAAGTCAAATGGCGCGCCTTCCCTTCCGAGCCCTGCCGAGTGCCCAAACAGTGGTTTACCCCCACATATGAGGTATCGACGTACTCGGGAGAAATTGCCCAACAAATTTTATGATCCATTTTATCCTACTGCCCATGTGAAAATGAAAAAATTGAGGCGAAAATATTTTTTTTGTGAAAAAAAAGTACTTTTTCATTTTTACAGATCAATTTGTGAAGCACCTGAGGGTTTAAAGTGCTCACTAGGCAACTAAATAAGTTCCTTGGGGGGTCTAGTTTCCAAAATGGGGTCACTTGTGGGGGAGCACCAATGTTTAGGCACACAGGAGCTATCCAAACGCGACATGGTGTCCGCTAACGATGGAAATAATTTTTCATTCAAAAAGTCAAATGGCGCGCCTTCCCTTCCGAGCCTTACCATGTGCCCAAACAGTGGTTTACCCCCACATGTGAGGTATTGGTGTACTCAGGAGAAATTGCCCAACACATTTTAGGATCCATTTTATCCTGTTGCCCATGTGAAAATGAAAAAATTGAGGCTAAAAGAATTTTTTTGTGAAAAAAAAGTACTTTTTCATTTTTACGGATCAATTTGTGAAGCACCTGGGGGTTCAAAGTGCTCACTATGCATCTAGATAAGTTCCTTGGGGCGTCTAGTTTCCAAAATGGGGTCACTTGTGGGGGAGCTCCAATTTTTAGGCACACGGGGGCTCTCCAAACGTGACATGGTGTCCGCTAAAGAGTGGAGCCAATTTTTGATTCAAAAAGTCAAATGGCGCTCCTTCCCTTCCAAGCCCTGCCGTGCGCCCAAACAGTGGTTTACCCCCACATATGAGGTATCAGCGTACTCAGGACAAATTGGACAACAACTTTCATGGTTCAGTTTCTCCTTTTACCATTGGGAAAATAAACAAAATTGTTGCTAAAAGATCATTTTTGTGACTAAAAAGTTAAATGTTCATTTTTTCCTTCCATGTTGCTTCTGCTGCTGTGAAGCACCTGAAGGGTTAATAAACTTCTTGAATGTGGTTTTGAGTACCTTGAGGGGTGCAGTTTTTAGAATGGTGTCACTTTTGGGTATTTTCAGCCATATAGACCCCTCAAACTGACTTCAAATGTGAGGTGGTCCCTAAAAAAAATGGTTTTGTAAATTTCGTTGTAAAAATGACAAATCGCTGGTCAAATTTTAACCCTTATAACTTCCTAACAAAAAAAAATTTTGTTTCCAAAATTGTGCTGATGTAAAGTAAACATGTGGGAAATGTTATTTATTAACTATTTTGTGTCACATATCTCTCTGGTTTAACAGAATAAAAATTCAAAATGTGAAAATTGCGAAATTTTCAAAATTTTCGCCAAATTTCCGTTTTTATCACAAATAAACGCAGAATTTATTGACCTAAATTTATCACTAACATGAAGCCCAATATGTCACGAAAAAACAATCTCAGAACCGCTAGGATCCGTTGAAGCGTTCCTGAGTTATTACCTCATAAAGGGACACTGGTCAGAATTGCAAAAAACGGCAAGGTCTTTAAGGTCAAAATAGGCTGGGTCATGAAGGGGTTAAAGACTTTTCTGTATTTTCATGACTATGAAAATTGTACAATCACACTGAAGGCATCAAAGCTATGAATTAACACATGTGGAATTATATACTTAACAAAAAAAAGTGTGAAACAACTGTAAATATGTCTTATATTCTAGGTTCTTCAAAGTAGCCACCTCTTGCTTTGATGACTGCTTTGCACACTCTGGGCATTCTCTTGATGAGCTTCAAGAGATCGTCACCGGGAATGGCCTTCCAATAATCTTGAAGGAGTTCCCAGAGATGCTTAGCACTTGTTGTCCCTTTTGCCTTCACTCTGCGGTCCAGCTAACCCCAAACCATCTCGATTGGGTTCAGGTCTAGCGACTGTGGAGGCCAGGTCATCTGGCATAGCACCCCATCACTCTCCTTCTTGGTCAAATAGCCCTTACACAGCCTGGAGGTGTGTTTGGGGTCATTGTCCTGTTGAAAAATAAATGATGGTCCATCTAAACGCAAACCGGATGGAATAGCATGCTGCTGCAAGATGCTGTGGTAGCCATCCTGGTTCAGTATGCCATCAATTTTGAATAAATTCCCAACAGTGTCACCAGCAAAGCACCATCACACCTCCTCGTCCATGCTTCACGGTGGGAACCAGGCATGTAGAGTCCATCCATTCACCTTTTCTGCGTCGCACAAAGACACGGTGGTTAGAACCAAAGATCTCAAATTTTGACTCATCAGACCAAAGCACAGATTTCCACTGGTCTAATGTCCATTCCTTGTGTTCTTTAGCCAAAACAAGTGTCTTCTGCTTGTTGCCTGTCCTTAGAAGTGGTTTCCTAGCAGCTATTTTACCATGAAGGCCTGCTGCACAAAGTCTCCTCTTAACAGTTGTTGTAGAGATGTGTCTGCTGCTAGAACTGTGTGTGGCATTGACCTGGTCTCTAATCTGAGCTGCTGTTAACCTGCGATTTCTGAGGCTGGTGACTCGTATAAACTTATACTCAGAAGCAGAGGTGACTCTTGGTCTTCCTTTCCTGGGGCGGTCCTCATGTGAGCCAGTTTCTTTGTAGCACTTGATGGTCTTTGCAACTGCACTTGGGGACACTTTCAAAATGTTCACAATTTTTCGGACTGACTGCCCTTCATTTCTTAAAGTAATGATGGCCACTCGTTTTTCTTTACTTAGCTGCTTTTTTCTTGCCATAATACAAATTCTAACAGTCTATTCAGTAGGCTGTGTATCCACCAGACTTCTGCACAACACAACTAATGGTCCCAACACCATTTATAAGGCAATAAATTCCACTTATTAAACCTGACAGGGCACACTCGTGAAGTGAAAACCATTCCCGTGACTACCTCATGAAGCTCATCAAGAGAATGCCAAGAGTGTGCAAAGCAGTCATCAAAGCAAAGAACCTAGAATATAAGACATCATTTCAGTTGTTTCACACTTTTTTGTTAAGTATATAATTAAACGTGTGTTAATTCATAGTTTTGATGCCTTCAGTGTGAATGTACAAATTTCATAGTCATGAAAATACAGAAAAATCTTTAAATGAGAAGGAGTGTCCAAACTTTTGGTCTGTACTGTATATATGCAAGAAAACTGGAAGAAGAGTGGCTCAACCGAGATTGTTGCTGAGGACTCAGTGTGCTGCTAGAGCAGGGGTTGGTTTCCGCCCGTACTTAACATGCATCCATGAAGAAATACCTCCGCACTGCTGAAGTCCTATACAAATCCTTTATTGCATTACAAAGTTCCAAAAGTGCCAGACCACCATCACCCACCCACATATATACACACACACTGTTTGGGCGTACAGTGTGTGTGTATATATACAGTGGGGCAAAAAAGTATTTAGTCAGTCAGCAATAGTGCAAGTTCCACCACTTAAAAAGATGAGAGGCGTCTGTAATTTACATCATAGGTAGACCTCAACTATGGGAGACAAACTGAGAAAAAAAAAATCCAGAAAATCACATTGTCTGTTTTTTTAACATTTTATTTGCATATTATGGTGGAAAATAAGTATTTGGTCAGAAACAAAATTTCATCTCAATACTTTGTAATATATCCTTTGTTGGCAATGACAGAGGTCAAACGTTTTCTGTAAGTCTTCACAAGGTTGCCACACACTGTTGTTGGTATGTTGGCCCATTCTTCCATGCAGATCTCCTCTAGAGCAGTGATGTTTTTGGCTTTTCGCTTGGCAACACGGACTTTCAACTCCCTCCAAAGGTTTTCTATAGGGTTGAGATCTGGAGACTGGCTAGGCCACTCCAGGACCTTGAAATGCTTCTTACGAAGCCACTCCTTCGTTGCCCTGGCGGTGTGCTTTGGATCATTGTCATGTTGAAAGACCCAGCCACGTTTCATCTTCAATGCTCTTGCTGATGGAAGGAGGTTTCCACTCAAAATCTCACGATACATGGCCCCATTCATTCTTTCATGTACCCGGATCAGTCGTCCTGGCCCCTTTGCAGAGAAACAGCCCCAAAGCATGATGTTTCCACCACCATGCTTTACAGTAGGTATGGTGTTTGATGGATGCAACTCAGTATCCTTTTTCCTCCAAACACGACAAGTTGTGTTTCTACCAAACAGTTCCAGTTTGGTTTCATCAGACCATAGGACATTCTCCCAAATCTCCTCTGGATCATCCAAATGCCCTCTAGCAAACTTCAGATGGGCCCGGACATGTACTGGCTTAAGCAGTGGGACACGTCTGGCACTGCAAGATCTGAGTCCATGGTGGCATAGTGTGTTACTTATGGTAGGCCTTGTTACATTGGCCCCAGCTCTCTGCAGTTCATTCACTAGGTCCCCCCGCGTGGTTCTGGGATTTTTGCTCACCGTTCTTGTGATCATTCTAACCCCACGGGGTGGGATTTTGCGTGGAGCCCCAGATCGAGGGAGATTATCAGTGGTCTTGTATGTCTTCCATTTTCTAATTATTGCTCCCACTGTTGATTTCTTCACTCCAAGCTGGTTGGCTATTGCAGATTCAGTCTTCCCAGCCTGGTGCAGGGCTAGAATTTTGTTTCTGGTGTCCTTTGACAGCTCTTTGGTCTTCACCATAGTGGAGTTTGGAGTCAGACTGTTTGAGGGTGTGCACAGGTGTCTTTTTATACTGATAACAAGTTTAAACAGGTGCCATTACTACAGGTAATGAGTGGAGGAAAGAGGAGACTCTTAAAGAAGAAGTTACAGGTCTGTGAGAGCCAGAAATCTTGATTGTTTGTTTCTGACCAAATACTTATTTTCCACCATAATATGCAAATAAAATGTTAAAAAAACAGACAATGTGATTTTCTGGATTTTTTTTCTCAGTTTGTCTCCCATAGTTGAGGTCTACCTATGATGTAAATTACAGACGCCTCTCATCTTTTTAAGTGGTGGAACTTGCACTATTGCTGACTGACTAAATACTTTTTTGCCCCACTGTATATATATATATATATATATATATATATATATATATATCCGCAAAAAAGTAAAAAAAAGTAAAAAAAAATTAAAAAAAAAGTAAAAAAGTAAAAAACTGAGCGGCACCGACCCTTAATCAACTGTAATAATGAACTCTATTCAGGGATATCAGATGTGACTCCTCGCTATGCCGCTAACACCGGACCTCAGGTGCTCCTTCATAGAAAAAAGACTTCCATCCATGCGCTCCTTGTAAGTAAAAAATGAGGGCACTCACCAGTCTTCGGTAAAGTGACTTCTTTATTAACAACGACAACTCCAGATAAAAGTCATGGCTGGGGGAGAGGGAGCCGAAGCTCGTGTGAGCAGGGGAGGACGACGGCCGTTTCGCGCTATGCCTGCGCTTCTACGGGTCGATTTGTGCTCAGGACTGACAGCGGATATAGTGCACCGGCCAGACACCCCCCGCCACCAAATCCCTCCCACAAACCATAGAAATACAAAAAGCACATATTAAAAACTAAAGTTAAAAACAATACATGGCTTATGGAGTACATATATGACATGGAACACAAATCGCTACTGAAGAGATGTCAGCAAATGCTATACCAAATTATCGCTCTATGACCTGTCAATTGTGTTCACTATACGTGACACTGCGCTCATAAGACAACTACAGAAAAATGGACATATCGACTCTGTCATTGAAACCAAGCGGACCCATGGCATTACAGCGCAGGATCCACCTGGCTTCACATCTCAAGAGCAGATTGTCCAAATCACCACCTTGGGCAGGCAAATTAACCTTTTCGATGCCAGCAAAGGTAAGACATTCAGTCCTACCACCGTGTTTCTCCCTCACATGGGAAATGAATCGCGGGACACCTTTTCCTAATGCTACTGACCTGCAATGCTCTCGAAAACGGACATACATCGGGCGGATAGTTTTGCCGATATAATATCGCTTGCAAGGACAGAATACAATATACACTACATGATCAGTTTTACACGTGATGAAATCATTAACCGTGTGTGACACTGCACCTATACGGAGAAACCCCTCTGTAAGGTGCTGCTGACAGCACGAGCAATGGCCGCACCTAAAATTGCCTTCAGGGGACATCCCATTTAGCCAATTAGTATTTGATTTAGTGACGCGGTTTCTTACCAATCTATCTCTTAACCTTGCACTTCTTCTATTGGCTATTAAGGGGCCTCTTGCTGCTACGTCGGCTAACTCCTTATCTCTCTCTAACAGGTGCCAGTTCTTTTTAATAGCTAACCTAATTTGCTGGTCCATGTTGCTATATTTAAAACAAAAAGTAAATCTTTTCCCAATCTCCTGTCTCTGGGAGGGCGGTTTTTTAACAACCCCTTCTATCCTCTCATTTTTTACTCTGTCCAAAGTAGATGTCAGCAACCTCTCTGGGTAACCCCATTCTCTAAATCTGACTTTCATCTCTTCTGATTGACGGTGAAACCCCTCTTCAGTGTTGTTCACCCTACTCACTCTCAAGAATTGGCTGTACGGTACTGCTCGTTTCGTATGCATGGGGTGATAACTGTTGTAATGCATCAGGGTATTGGCCGCTACCGGTTTACGAAAAAGTGAAGTGCAGACCTTACAGTCTTTAATTTCCAAGGCAACATCTAAGAATTCAAACCGTTCACCCCCGAACACTGACGTAAAAACCATATTTAGATCATTGATCCGATTCAGGTGCGCCACAAAATCGCTAAATGCATCTTTTGTCCCATCCCAAATTATTACTATATCATCGACGTACCTACGATAATATTTTATGTGTTGCAAGAAACTATGGTTATACGAATAGATGTATTTTCTCCTCGGGTGAACAACACTGAAGAGGGGTTTCACCGTCAATCAGAAGAGATGAAAGTCAGATTTAGAGAAAGGGGTTACCCAGAGAGGTTGCTGACATCTACTTTGGACAGAGTAAAAAATGAGAGGATAGAAGGGGTTGTTAAAAAACCGCCCTCCCAGAGACAGGAGATTGGGAAAAGATTTACTTTTTGTTTTAAATATAGCAACATGGACCAGCAAATTAGGTTAGCTATTAAAAAGAACTGGCACCTGTTAGAGAGAGATAAGGAGTTAGCCGACGTAGCAGCAAGAGGCCCCTTAATAGCCAATAGAAGAAGTGCAAGGTTAAAGGTACCGTCACACTTAGCGACGCTGCAGCGATACCGACAACGATCCGGATCGCTGCAGCGTCGCTGTTTGGTCGCTGGAGAGCTGTCACACAGACCGCTCTCCAGCGACCAACGATGCCGGTAACCAGGGTAAACATCGGGTAACTAAGCGCAGGGCTGCGCTTAGTAACCCGATGTTTACCCTGGTTACCATCCTAAAAGTAAAAAAAACAACCACTACATACTTACCTACAGCCGTCTGTCCTCCAGCGATGTGCTCTGCACTCCTCCTGTACTGTCTGTGTGAGCACAGCGGCCGGAAAGCAGAGCGGTGACGTCACCGCTCTGCTTTCCGGCTGACCGACGCTTACAGCCAGTACAGGAGGAGTGCAGAGCACAGCGCTGGAGGACAGACGGCTGTAGGTAAGTATGTAGTGTTTGTTTTTTACTTTTAGGATGGTAACCAGGGTAAACATCGGGTTACTAAGCGCGGCCCTGCGCTTAGTTACCCGATGTTTACCCTGGTTACCAGTGAAGACATCGCTGGATCGGTGTCACACACGCCGATCCAGCGATGTCCACGGGAGATCCAGCAACGAAATAAAGTTCTGGACTTTCTTCCCCGACCAACGACAGCACAGCAGGGGCCTGATCGCTGCTGCCTGTCACACTGGACGATATCGCTAGCGAGGACGCTGCAACGTCACGGATCGCTAGCGATATCGTCTAGTGTGACGATACCTTAAGAGATAGATTGGTAAGAAACCGCGTCACTAAATCAAATACTAATTGGCTAAATGGGATGTCCCCTAAAGGCAATTTTAGGTGCGGCCATTGCTCGTGCTGTCAGCAGCACCTTACAGAGCGGTTTCTCCGTATAGGTGCAGTGTCACACACGGTTAATGATTTCATCACGTGTAAAACTGATCATGTAGTGTATATTGTATTCTGTCCTTGCAAGCGATATTATATCAGCAAAACTATCCGCCCGATGTATGTCCGTTTTCGAGAGCATTGCAGGTCAGTAGCATCAGGAAAAGGTGTCCCGCGATTCATTTCCCATGTGAGGGAGAAACACGGTGGTAGGACTGAATGTCTTACCTTTGCTGGCATCGAAAAGGTGAATTTGCCTGCCCAAGGTGGTGATTTGGACAATCTGCTCTTGAGATGTGAAGCCAGGTGGATCCTGCGCTGTAATGCCATGGGTCCGCTTGGTTTCAATGACAGAGTCGATATGTCCATTTTTCTGTAGTTGTCTTATGAGCGCAGTGTCACGTATAGTGAACACAATTGACAGGTAATAGAGCGATAATTTGGTATAGCATTTGCTGACATCTCTTCAGTAGCGATTTGTGTTCCATGTCATATATGTACTCCATAAGCCATGTATTGTTTTTAACTTTAGTTTTTAATATGTGCTTTTTGTATTTCTATGGTTTGTGGGAGGGATTTGGTGGCCGGGTGTGTCTGGCCGGTGCACTATATCCGCTGTCTGTCCTGAGCACAAATCAACCCGTAGAAGCGCAGGCATAGCGCGAAACGGCCGTCGTCCTCCCCTGCTTCGGCTCCCTCTCCCCCGGCCATGACTTTTATCTGGAGTTGTCGTTGTTAATAAAGAAGTCACTTTACCGAAGACTGGTGAGTGCCCTCATTTTTTACTTACAAGGAGCGTATATATATATATATATATATATATATATATATATATATATATATATATATATATAGCTCTGGAGAATTAATTCCAATCTTTTGGTATGATCAGCCCGATCTGATCCTATCTTTCCAGTGATCGGCCAACACTAGTTGGAATCAGTAGGCCTCACTACATTATATTACCCTCAAAGTTTCCCTTGAAGGCAAAAATCACATAGTATTTTATATCAGCACCTTACAGTCTAGCATTTTTCACATTTGTGCAAAATAAACTTTGCAATAATTATGCATAATGGAATTGTTTTAATACAATGTTAAATGGTTAAGTAGCTTACCAGAGTCATGCAGAAGGAACTGCTGCTGGACACCATCAATACTGATCTCCTGGAACTCCAGGGGGATAACAAGTTGATCAAGGGTTTGAGGTAACCTTGGGATATTGCCAAGTTGCCTTGCTAATCGTATTGTCCTCTTCAGTGATGCTTTACTTGGGAGAAGTGCTGCAACATTAGAATGGGCTCCTGAAACGACGTCTGTGAGAGTCTGTTGTGGTGTCTCCTGTGTTGTCCTTGCCCTGGTGACTGCCTCATTAACAATTCGGATTGCTTCAGGTCTTGCAGCTTGTGCTGCGTGACTGTGAAGATTGACTACTTTCACAACTTCGCCAGATTCTTCATTGGTCCAAACACGTCCCTTGCAAGTCGACCGTTTTTCACATACCCAGATGGAATGGACATCATCAGCGGTTCGTTTGGAAAATAAGTAAATGTGATTCTCATGGACCAACTTCCTCCTTTCACGTTTGGACAGAACTGAATTCATAGTTGTAGAAAGGGAATTGCTGTGGAAGCTGACTGATTTTTTGTGGCAGTACACTTCTCTCTTTGTGGAGATTTCAGACACTGCTATATTCTGATGTACAGGTGGAATAAAAGCTAGTCTAATGTAACTTGCAGGACATGTGACCTGCTACTTGTTACATCTGCAACAAAACTTGCAGCAAAGCAGGTCAGTGCTGGGTCAACTTGCAACAAAGCAGGTCAGTGCTGGGTCAGGTAAAAGTTCAAAATTGTTTAGATTTAAGGCCTCTTGCACACTGTAATTTTAGAGTGGTTTCACACTTGTGTTTGCGGCCGCCAGAGGTCAATCCGCTATGGATCTGACATCCAGCTGACCCCAGGGCAATGCTGGTGGAATGCTGGCATTCCGCTCGCATTGCCCATAGAAGTGAACGGCTTGGTTCCGCGATCTGCAGCCGCCCGTTCGCCTTCATAATGTCGCATTCCGCTATCAGTGTCAGAATAAAAAGAAGAGCTTTTTCTTCTTTTCGTTCCACTGCAGGTTAGCGGAATGCGGCATCGCAGAAGCGAACGGGCGGCCTGTAGTGCATATGTAGCGGAAGTGTAAAAGCACCCTTATGCTGCCACTGTTTTAGAACTCCAAAGCACGTGCTTTACTGGCATTTTTCAGAGCGCTTTTGTGAGCGCTCTCGATAATGACCCATAAGATACAGGCTATTGATGAATGCTAAGTGCTCAAAAATAGCTCCTGTAATAAAATAAAAAGAGCTGGCCGAAACAACACCTCGCTTTTCCAGCCATTGACTTATTTACTATATAACTGTCTAAGGGTCACTTTCGTCTTTCTGTCTGTAACGTTTTATTCGTATATTCATTTGTCGCGGCGTCTGTCTGTCTGTCAAGTCGCTGATTGGTCATGGCAAAACGCCCACGACCATTGCCACGACCAATCAGCGACGGTCACAGGCTGCCAGAAAAATGGCCGCTGCTTCACTGCCCTACACTCACCGCTGACCGCTCACACAGGGTTAATGCCAGCGTTAATGGATCGCGGTGTACCGCACTCCGTTAATGCTGCTATTAACCCTGTGTGACCAACTTTTCACTATTGATCGTGCCTATGCAGCATCAATAGTGAAAAGATGTAATGTTAAAAATAAAAAAAATTTAAAAAAAGTTATTCTCACCCCCTCCGATGTCGCACTGTCCTCCGCGCCTCTCTCCAGTGCACACCGTGCCTTCCGGTCCGAACGATGCTATGCGTCCAGGACCTGCGATGATGTCACGGTCATGTGACCGCAACATCATCGCAGGTCCTATGCTCAGACCGGAAGCCACTGCCAGCACTGCAGAGAGGCGCGAGGACTTCAGGGCCCGTGGCTGAGGTGAGTATATCTTTATTATTTTTTTTTTTAACACGAATATAGTGCCCACATTCCTAGACTACGTGGGCAGTGCAATATACTACGTGACAAGTGCAATATACTATGTCGGCTGGCCAATATACTACATGTGCTGTGCAATTTACTACGTGGACTGTGCAATTTACATGCGCTGTCCAAAATACTACATGGCCTGTGCAATGTACTACATGGACTGTCCAATATACTACATAACCTGTGCAACATACCACGTGGCTGCACCTTCTAGAACACCCAATACGTTAGAATCGGGCCACCATCTAGTATATTCAAAATTGGCAATCTTCTTAGCGATTTTCCAGTGCTTAGCACTTGGGAAAGTGGCTACTGTGAAAGAGGTCTTAGGGCTAAAACACAAGGCCAAAATTCCCTGCCTAATTTGGGGCCAAAACATCTGGGGGGCAAAAAGCTGGGGGTGAAACATCCGGGGGCAAACTGCTGGGCGCGAAACATCCAGGGGTGAAACATCCGGGGGCAAAACATCCGGGAGCGAACTGCTGGGGGCGAAACATCCGGGGGCGAAACATCCGGGGGCGAAACATCCGGGGGCGAAACATCCGGGGGCGAACTGCTGGGGGCGAAACATCCGGGGGCGAACTGCTGGGGGCGAAACATCCGGGGGCGAAACATCCGGGGGCGAAACATCCGGGGGCGAAATGTGCAGGGGCGAACTGCTGGGGGCGAAACATCCGGGTGCGAAACATCCGGGGGCAAACAGCTGGGGGCGAAACATCCGGGGGCGAAACATCCGGGGGCGAAACATCCGGGGGCGAACTGCTGGGGGCGAAATGTGCGGGGGCGAAATGTGCGGGGGCGAAATGTGCGGGGGCGAAACATGCTGGGGGTGAAACGTTCGGGGGCGAAGTGTACCTGGGGGCGAACTGCTGGGGGCGAAATGCTGGGGGCGAACTGCTGGGGGCGAAACTTCCTAAAACCTATTTTTTGCGGGACTAGTTGTACTTTTGAACGACACCATCGGTTTTACCATGTCTTGTACTAGAAAACGGGAAAAAAATTCCAAGTGTGGTGAAGTTGCAAAAAGAGTGCAATCCCACACTTGTTTTTTGTTTTGCTTTTTTGCTAGGTTCACTAAATGCTAAAACTGACCTGCCATTTTGATTCTCCAGGTCATTACGAGTTCATAGACATCTAACATGTCTAGGTTATTTTTTATCTAAGTGGTGAAAAAAAAATCAAAACTTTGCTAAAAAAAAAAATTGCCATTTTACGATACCCATAGCGTCTCCATTTTCCGTGATCTGGGGTCGAGTGAGGGCTTATTTTTTGCGTGCTGAGCTGATGTTTTTAATGATACCACTTTTGGGCAGATATGTTCTTTTGATCGCCCATTATTGCATTTTAATGTAATGTCGCGGCAACCAAAAAAACGTAATTCTGGCATTTCGAATTTTTTGATCGCTACGCTGTTTAGCGATCAGGTTAATGCTTTTTTTCATTGAAAGATTGGGCAATTCTGAACGTGGCAATACCAAATATGTGTAGGTTTAATTTTTTTTTTATGTTTTATTTTGGATGGGGCGAAAGGGGGGCGATTTAAACTTTTATATATATATATTTTTTTTTTTTTACTTTTGCCATGCTTCAATAGCCTCCATGGGAGGGTAGAAGCTGGCACCACTCGATTGGCTCAGCTACATAGCAGCGATCAGATGTAGCTGAAATGCAGGCTTGCTATGAGCGGTGGCCATAGGGTGGCGCTCACAGCAGGCCGGCATCAGTAACCATAGAGGTGTCAAGGACGTCTATGGTTACCATCCTGAAGCATCGCCGACCTCGATCATGTGACGGGGCCGGCGATGGGCTCCTTTCCGGCCGCGCGGCCGGAAGTGGTAGTTAAATGCCGCTGTCAGCATTTGACAGCAGCATTTAACAGGTTAATAGCGGCGGGTGAATCACGATTTCACCCGCCACTTTTGCGCGCACATGTCAGCTGTACAAAACAGCTGACATGTCACGACTTTGATGTGGGCTCACCGCCGGAGCCCACATCAAAGGGGAGACACGACATGTGCCGTACTAGTACGGGGCATGTTGTGAAGGGGTTAAACCTAATAACTGGCTGGGCCATCCATAGAAGCAACAACTGCAATCAAGCATTTGCGATACCTGGCAATGACACTCATCTTTGCAGGATTAAGGTCAAGACTTTGACTAGGCCATTCCAAAGTCTCAATTTTGTTTTTCTTAAGCCATTCAAAGGTGGACTTGCTGGTGTGTTTTGGATCATTGTCCTGCTGCATAACCCAAGTGCGCTTCAGCTTGAGGTCATGAACACATGGCAGGACATTCTCCTTCAGGGATTTTGGTAAACAGCAGAATTCTTGGTTCCATTTACCACAACAAGTCTTCCAGGTGATAAAGCAGCAAAACAGCCCCAGACCATCACACTACCGCCAACATATTTTACTGTTGGCATGATGTTCTTTTTCTGAATTGCTCTGTTATTTCTACGCCAGATGTAGTGGGACATACATCTTCCAAAAATGTAAACTCTTGTCTCATCAGACCACAGAGTATTCTCCTAAAAGTCTTGGGGATCATCAAGATGTTTTCTGGAAAAACTGAGAAAAACCTTTATGTTCTTATTGCTCAGCAGCAGTTTTTGTCTTAGAACTCTGCCACACAGATCATATTTGCCCAGTCTCTTTGATGTGGTGGAGTCATGAACGCTGACCTTAATTGAGGCAAGTGAAGCCTGCAGTTCTTTGGATGTTGTTGTGGGGTATTATGTGACATCTTAGAGTTGTCGCTGTGCTCTTGGGGTAATTTTGGTTGGCTGGCTACTCTTGGGAAGGTTCCCCACTTTCCATGTTTTCATCATGTGTGGATAATGGCGCTCACTGTGGTTCGCTGAAGTCCAAAAGCTTTAAAAATGGCTTCATAAGCTTTTCCAGACTGATAAATCTCAATTACTTTGGTTCTCATTTATTCCAGAATTTCTTTGGATCACAGCATGATGTCTAGCTTTTGAGAAGCTTTTGGTCTACTTTCACTTTTCAGGTCCTGTGTAAGTTATTTCTTGATTGAGAACAGGTGTGGCAGTAATTAGGCCTTGGTGTAGCTAGGGAATTTTTACTCAGCTTACCAAAGATGTGATAAACCACAGTCCATTTATGTTTTGGAGGGGCAATCACTTTTCACACAGAACCCTGTAGGTTTTTATTTCTTTGTCTGATATTTAAATTTGGTTGGTGATATGACACATTTAAGTGTGACAAACATACAAAAGAACAGGACATCTGGGTGGGGGCAAACACTTGTTCACACAACTGTATATACAATCAATGCCATGTCCAGTGCCAAGTATTAGCTTAAGTGTTTTGGAGTATATCACCATTAGGCTCTGAAACGGGCATATATAGAAAATGGGAAATATAGCAAAAACTAATATGTGATCACTTCAGGCACTAGTTAACTCCACCATATACATAACCACCTCAGACTTATTCCCCACTGGCAGTTAATAAAGTGTTGTTCTGCAGAAGTTGAGGTGTGCATTATAAAAAATATTGTAATTTCTACTTTAGATTATAAAGAATATCAGACGTAACTGTGGAGTTATGATGGTCAGTTAGTGCTCTCGTCCACTGGCTGTCTTTAAAAAGAATGGAAGCACCGTTGTTCATCACACTGAACACCTGTACTCCTTTCACATGGGCAGGACAGTACTCTGACAACACAGGGTGAAGGTGCCACACTTCAGTAAAACTTTATTGGGCCACCAACAGCTAACAGCATATTGTGCATTCCCAGCAAGGATACAAGATGGTACAAGTGACAGAGTCTTATCCTGATTAGAACCTCTGCGACTTAGGGGCATCCAGGGCAAACTATCCCAGCCAGTATCACCCCACTTTTGGCAGACAGGAGATAGCAGCAAGCTTAGGAAGTTGACTGAGCACAACAAGGTATTTGGCCAGGTGACTGGTTTTTACCAACCTGGATTCTCAAAATGAGTTTATGGACTCAATGGTGGGCAGTGGAGCAGCTCTGCAATCCACCAGCTGAAACCATGTTCCCTAGGCTGAAGTCCTGTAGAATCAAACTGGGGACTTCCTGGTGACAGGAGCAGGCCCCTTTTATATGCCACAGCTCCCATTTCAGGGCATTGTGCCACAGAAATAGGGATGGGAATCATGGTTGTTCCCTCATTTTTTGCTACTTCAATTAGACTGCATAACTGTCCTCCAAATGATGCAGACTAGTACACCACAGGGGGCTAATGCAATCCATAATCAGTAAGCATTCACCAAATTAGCAAAGAACAAGGGGTACTTGGCAGTCTCACATCAAGTATTGGCTCATGTCCCTTGACGCATTGAACAAAGGATTAGTACGTCTGGTATAATTAACAATTGTTGTAATGCCAGTGTCCCTGCATGCCTCCTGCTCCTCCTTGCAGGGACACCGGTGTACTCACCATCCCGGCCACATTCCTGTTGCCTCTTGCCAAGCATGTGCACATCCTGTTCCTTTTTCTTAAAGCAGTAGCATGCGCTTCTTAGATGTCCCTAGCCAATACCTTCCCCCATTCGGAGGTGCCTGCTCAATATCATGGACCTTAGTGTCTAGCTTGTCTATAAGCTTCTATTCTAATTTTGTGAGATGCACCTGTATATATCTACTCTATCTATTCTATTCTAACCTGTCACTGTGATTTTACTGTACACGGCACTTGAATCTATCTATCTATCTATTATATATACATGTGTGCAGTGGCGTATCCAGGGGGGGGCAGGCGGGGCATCTGCCCCGGGCGCAGCTGACAGGGGGCGCCAGCGGGGCCACCTGATGATGCAGCATTGCGGCTGCATGTCTCAAAGCTAGGCTCCTCGTCAGCGCCGGCGGCATTCTGCCGCCCCCACAGACAGACCAGTGAGATAATCCACCCCGTGCTGCTGCGCTACTACCCGCCCGGTTCGCTTGCCTTGTGACTAGTAACTCACTCAGTGACAAGAGGAGTCCTGTCCCTGCGTGCGCCCCTGACAACCGCTGAGAGGCGCTGACCGCTGCTGGCACTTCCGCATCAGGGAAGCGCCAGCGGCGGCTGACGTCACTGAGCGTGTGACAGGCTGCCGTACCGCTGCTGCTTCAGTTCATTCGTCGTCACTCACGGTCGTTGCGCCGCAGCGCCGGTCAGTGACTCCGGTCACTCACTCGCACTCTCTGTGTGCTGTTTGTGGGTGGAGAGCTGGACGGTGACGTCGTCGGTGCCAGTGGTAAGTGCTCCAGACCGTGGCCACGGGGACTGGGTGGAGCTGAAGTCTGACTCTGAAGAGTCTGAACTAAGTTAGTAACTTTGCAGACACCGACCGAGTAACCGAACCGAAAGCTGCCTGCTGCATAGGGGGAGGGTGTGTAGGACTGGATGAGCAGATTTACAGTGATCTGATCTCTGGAGGAGCAGATGCTTGTACGATGGGGGTGTCTGTGTCAGACTGGAGGAGCAGATCCTCTTGTATTATGGGGTTCCCTATATCTCTGGAGGATCAGATCCTGGTACTATGGGGCCCTGTGACAATGGAAAAGCAGAGCCTTGTATTATAGGGGTCCTGTGTATGCGGAGAAGTAGATCCCTGTATTATGGGGGTCCTGTGTCTCTGGAGGATCAGATCCTTATATTATGGGGATTATTGTTTTTCTGGAGGACAAGATCCTTACATCATGGGGGGTCTCTGGAAGAGCAAACCCGTATATGAGGGTCCTGATCTATGGAGAGCAGATTCTTGTATTATAGGGGGTCCGCAATCTCTGGAGGAATAGATCCTGGTATTATGTGGTCCCCTGCATCTCTGGTGGAGCATATGACTACATTATGGGGGTCTTGTATATCTGGAAGAGAGAGCGGATCCTTGTATTAGGGGGGCCCTGAGTCTTTGGCGGAGCAGATCCTTATATTTTCGGGATCCACTGTGTCTTGATGACAGCGCCGGCCAGGGCAGGGGCAACAACGGAAAAAATGGGTATGTGTGTCTGTCAGACTCACTGTTGTAAGAATGTGAGTCTGACGACTGTGAAGCTTAGGAAAGCAAGGCAAAACCTAAAGGTCAGTGGCGTAACTACAAAGTTATGGGCCCCGCTGCGAACTTTCAAATGGGGCCCCCCCCGCCAAAAAATTTTTCACCCAAATCCACATCCTGCCCATGCTCCTGCCCCATCCGACTCCGCACTCTGCCCCATCTGACTCCGCACTCTGCCCCATCAGACTCCGCACTCTGCCCCATCCGACTCCTCACTCTGCCCCATCCGACTCCTCACTCTGCCCCATCCGACTCCTCACTCTGCCCCATCCGACTCCGCACTCTGCCCCATCCGACTCCGCACTCTGCCCCATCCGTCTCCGCACTCTGCCCCATCCGACTCCCCACTCTGCCCCATCCGACTCCGCACTCTGCCCCATCCGACTCCGCACTCTGCCCCATCCGACTCCTCATTCTGCCCCATCCGACTCCTCACTCTGCCCCATCTGACTCCTCACTCTGCCCCATCCGACTCTGCACTCTGCCCCATCCGTCTCCGCATTCTGCCCCATCCGTCTCCCCATTCTGCCCCATCCGTCTCCGCATTCTGCCCCATCCGTCTCCGCATTCTGCCCCATCCGTCTCCTCACTCTGCCCCATCCGACTCCTCACTCTGCCCCATCCGACTCCTCACTCTGCCCCATCCGACTCCTCACTCTGCCCCATCCGACTCCGCACTCTGCCCCATCCGTCTCCGCATTCTGCCCTATCCGACTCCTCACTCTGCCCCATCCGACTCCCCACTCTGCCCCATCCGACTCCGCACTCTGCCCCATCCGACTCCTCACTCTGCCCCATCTGACTCTGCACTCTGCCCCATCCGACTCCTCACTCTGCCCCATCCGACTCCTCACTCTGCCCCATCTGACTCTGCACTCTGCCCCATCCGTCTCCGCATTCTGCCCCATCCGTCTCCCCATTCTGCCCCATCTGTCTCCGCATTCTGCCCCTGTCTCCACATCTCACCAGAACAGCAGGAACCGGAAATCTGCTGCTGGTTGATACCAGAGAACACGAGCTGCACACAACCAGGACTTAGCTGCTGAGAGCTGAAGGACCTGTGGTGACGTCATCGTCATGTGATCAGGAGGCGGAGCTGATAAATGGTGAAAGCCCTATGATAGTGATGACGTCACCACAGGATCTTCAGCTCTTCCTTTCAGATCAGGCGTCGGCTGCTGATCTGATGTGTGCGCCCGGCAGGTCAGGTGGAGGGCCGGTCTGTCTGTTGCCGTGCGGGAGGAATCACCTGCACGGCAACAGTTTTTAACTTTTTGCTGGTGTCGGCGTGCATCTGACCTGCCGGGGCCCCTGACTTCCCCCGGGCCCGGTCGCAGTGGCGACTGCTGCGACCGTGGTAGTTACGCCACTGCTAAAGGTACCGTCACACTCAGCGACGCTGCAGCGATATCGACAACGAGCCGACCTAAACTAGATCGCTGGAGCGTCACTGTTTAGGTCGCTGTAGAGACGTCAAACACAGCAACTCCAGAATGATGCAGGAGTGATCCAGTGACGTAACGGCGACTCACTTATCGTTCTCGCTGGTTGTTAGCTCCATGTAAAACCATTGCTGGCATCGTTGCTTTTGCTGTCAAACATGAGAGTCACGCCGACCTGACGACCAAATAAAGTTCGGGACTTCTAGCTCCGACCAGTGATATCACAGCGGGATCCAGATCGCTGCTGCGTGTCAAACACAACGAGATCGCTATCCAGGACACTGCAATGTCACGGATCATTGTCATTCTCGTTGGTAAGTTGCTGAGTATGAAGGTACCTTTAGGGGCAGGCACTGGCAGCTCAGCTGGATGAAAGACTGCTGCTCTGACTGAGGGAACATATCATGATATGGGGGCCGGGGGGAATGGATGCGGATGGGTTTCAGAATCAGGACATTAAGGGGGCACAACAAATCAGTACAGTATGGGGGCACTGTGGCACAAATCAGGACAGTATGGGGGGCACAAATCTGGACATTTGGGGGCACAAATCTGGACAATATGGCCCATACTTTCCAGACCTGTGCCCCCATACTGTCCAAATCTGTGGTCGGGGGGGGGGGGGGGGGGCGCCGAACTGATCCTTTGCCCCGGGTGCAGGAAAGGCTAGATACGCCTCTGCATGTGTGTGTGTGAGTTTTGACAAATATTTCCTTTGAAAACGATGTGTAATGACATAGAGAATTGCTCTATGTAAAAGCTCACGTTAAAATCGCATTGCAATCGGATACCAATTGCACTGCATTTTGATGTAAATCGGATGGTAGGTGTGAAACATCAGATTGTACTGGCATGACACTTGCATTACACTCATGTGACTCTTGGCAGGGAGACTCGGAGCGATTTTTCATACGTTTAATGTGACTCCGGCCTTACCCTGTTTTTATCTAGTCTGTATCTTTCCCTGTATCTGCTGTGTCAGTATCTGAACCTGTCTCTGTATCCTTCTGTGTCTTAACGAGCACCTGTTGCCACACCAGCTGTATCTTATTCACTTCCTTCCTCCAAACGGTTGTCTGAATTAATCCACACCCTATACCTGCCGTAGCAGCTCCCTTTCCTAATCTGCTATGTCTGAATCTGTGCCTTTCCTTAAAGAGAACCTGTCAGCAGGAGGTATCATTTTAATCAGTATAACGGCGCCGACCTGACACTGTCTGTAGGTTACTGTGCACAATCCTGCTGACAGGTTTCCTTTAACCCCTTTCTAACATTAGACGTACTATCCCATCGAGGTGGGGTGGGCCCGTATGACCACCGACGGGATAGTACGTCATATGCGATCGGCCGCGCTCACGGGGGGAGCGCGGCTGATCGCGGCTGGGTGTCAGCTGACATCCGGCACTATGTGCCAGGAATGGTCAAGGACCGCCCCGGCACATTAACCCCCCCGACACACTGCGATCAAACATGATCGCAGTGTTCCGGCGGTATAGGGAAGCTTTACACAGGGAGGGGGCTCT
The DNA here is from genome assembly GCF_032444005.1 of Ranitomeya imitator. Lineage (NCBI taxonomy): Eukaryota > Metazoa > Chordata > Amphibia > Anura > Dendrobatidae > Ranitomeya > Ranitomeya imitator. Next base: position 560,822,943 of record NC_091284.1, on the reverse strand, counting down.
CTGCGGGCTTCCCTGAGACCCCCGGAGCAACACGATGTGATCGTGTTGCTCCGAGGGTCTCCTACCTCCTTCCTCTCTGCAGCAGGCCCGGATCCAAAATGACTGCGGCATCCAGGTCCTGCAGGAAGGTGGCTTCACAGCGCCTGCTCAGAGCAGTCGCAGGGAAGCCTCCAGGAGTGCACGTCAGATCTCTGATCTGACACAGTGCACAGCAAAGTGTGAAATCAGCGATCTTACACTATAACATGATGCCCTCCCCGGGGCAATGTTATAGTGTAAAAAAAAAAAAAATCACATGTGTAAAACAAATTTTTAAAAAATTCCTAAAAATAATATATATATATATATGTATGTATGTATATATATATATATATATATATATATATATATATATATAATCTCCTATAAATACATTTCTTTATCTAAAAAAAAAACAAAAAAAAAAACTATAAAAGTACACATATTTAGTATCGCCATGTCCGTAATGACCCGACCTATAAAACTGTCCCACTAGTTAACCCCTTCAGTGAACACTGTAAAAAAAAAAAGGCAAAAAACAACGCTTAATTATCATACTGCCAAACAAAAAGTGGAATAACACGCAATCAAAAAGACAGATATAAATAACCATGGTACCGCTGAAAACGTCATCTTGTCCCACAAAAAACGAGCCACCATACAGCATCATCAGCAAAAAAATAAAAAAGGTATAGTTCTCAGAATAAAGCGATGCAAAAATAATTATTTTTTCTATAAAATAGTTTTTATCGTATAAAAGCGCTAAAACATAAAAAAATGATATAAATGAGGTATCGATGTAATTGTAATGACCCGAAGATTAAAACTGCTTTATCCATTTTACCAAACGCGGAACGGTATAAACGCCTCCCCCAAAAGAAATTCATGAATAGCTGGTTTTTGGTCATTCTGCCTCACAAAAATCGGAATAAAAAGGAATCAAAAAATGTCTCATGCCCAAAAATGTTACCAATAAAAACATCAACTAGTCCCGCAAAAAACAAGACCTCACATGACTCTGTGGACCAAAATATGGAAAAATTATAGCCCTCAAAATGTGGTAACGCAAAAAATATTTTTTGCAATAAAAAGAGTCTTTCAGTGTGTGACGGCTGCCATTCATAAAAATCCGCTAAAAAACCCGCTGTAAAATCAAATTAAATCAAAGTAAATCAAACCCCCCTTCATCACCCCCTTAGTTAGGGAAAAAATAAAAAATTTAAAAAATGTATTTATTTCCATTTTCCCATTAGGGTTAGGGTTAGAGTTAGGCCTAGGGTTAGGGCTAGGGTTAGGGCTAGGGTTAGAGCTAGGGTTGGGGCTAGGGTTAAGGCTACAGTTAGGGTTGGGGCTATAGTTAGGGTTAGGGTTTGGATTACATTTACGGTTGGGAATAGGGTTGGGATTAGGGTTAGGGGTGTGTCAAGGTTAGGGGTGTGGTTAAGGTTACCATTGGGATTAGGGTTAGTGATGTGTTTGGATTAGGGTTTCAGTTATAATTGGGGGGTTTCCACTGTTTAGGCACATCAGGGGCTCTCCAAACGCGACATGGCGTCCGATCTCAATTCCAGCCAATTCTTGGTTGAAAAAGTAAAACAGTGCTCCTTCCCTTTCAAGCTCTCCCGTGTGCCCAAACAGGGGTTTACCCCAACATATGGGGTATCAGCGTACTCAGGACAAATTGGACAACTTTTGGGGTCCAATTTCTCCTGTTACCCATGGGAAAATACAAAACTGGGGGCTAAAAAATAATTTTTGTGGAAATTTTTTATTTTTATTTTCACGGCTATGCGTTATAAACTGTAGTGAAACACTTGGGGGTTCAAAGTTCTCACAACACATCTAGATAAGTTCCTTGGGGGGTCTTGTTTCCAATATGGGGTCACTTGTGGGGATTTCTACTGTTTAGGTACATTAGGGGCTCTGCAAATGCAATGTGACGCCTGCAGACTAATCCATCTAAGTCTGCATTCCAAATGACCCTCCTTCCCTTCCGAGCTCTGCCATGCACTCAAATGGTGGTTCTCCCCCACATATGGGGTATCAGCGTACTCAGGACAAATTGGACAACAACTTTTGGGGTCCAATTTCTCCTGTTACCCTTGGAAAAATACAAAACGGGGGGCTAAAATATAATTTTTGTGGAAAAAAAAGTATTTTTTATTTTCACGGCTCTGCGTTATAAACTGTAGTGAAACACTTGGGGGTTAAAAGCTCTCACAACAATCTAGATGAGTTCCTTAGGGGGTCTACTTTCCAAAATGGTGTCACCTGTGGGGGGTTTCAATGTTTAGGCACATCAGTGGCTCTCTAAACCCAACATGGTGTCCCATCTCAATTCCAGTCAATTTTGCATTGAAAAGTCAAATGGTGCTCCTTCCTTTCCGAGCTCTGCCATGCACCCAAACAGTGGTTTACCCCCACATATGGAGTATCAGCGAACTTAGGACAAATTGTACAACAACTTTTGGGGTCCAATTTCTTCTCTTACCCTTGGGAAACTAAAAAATTGGGGGCGAAAAGATCATTTTTGTGAAAAAATACGATATTTTATTTTACGGCTCTGCATTATAAACTTCTGTGAAGCACTTGGTGGGTCAAAGTGCTCTTCACACATCTCGATAAGTTCCTTAGGGGGTCTACTTCCCAAAATGGTGCCACCTGTGGGGGGTTTCAATGTTTAGGCACATCAGTGGCTCTCCAAACGCAACATGGCGTCCAATCTCAATTCCTGTCAATTTTGCATTGAAAAGTCAAACGGCGCTCCTTCCTTTCCGAGCTTTCCCCTGCGCCCAAACAGTGGTTTACCCCCCACATGTGGGGTATCAGCGTACTCAGGACAAATTGTGCAACAACTTTTGTGGTCCAATTTCTTCTCGTACCCTTGGGAAAATAAAACAAATTGGAGATGAAGTAAATTTTTTGTGAAAAAAAGTTAAATGTTCATTTTTATTTAAACATTCCAAAAAATTCCTGTGAAACACGTGAAGGGTTAATAAACTTCTTGAATGTGGTTTTGAGCACCTTGAGTGGTGCAGTTTTTAGAATGGTGTCACACTTGGTTATTTTCTATTACATAGACCCCTCAAAAATGACTTCTAATGAGATGTGGTCCCTAAAAAAAATGGTCTTGTAAAAATGAGAAATTGCTGATCAACTTTTAACCCTTATAACTCCCTAACAAAAAAAAATTTGTCCCCAAATTTTGCTGATGTAAAGTAGACATGTGGGAAATGTTACTTTATTTTGTGTGACATATCTCTGTGATTTAATTGCATAAAAATTCAAAGTTGGAAAATTGCGAAATTTTCAAAATTTTCGCCAAATTTCCATTTTTTTTCACAAATAAATGCAGGTAATATCAAAGAAATGTTACCACTATCATGAAGTACAATATGTTACGAGAAAACAATGTCAGAATCACTGGGATCCGTTGAAGCGTTCCAGAGTTATAACCTCATAAATGGACAGTGGTCAGAATTGTAAAAATTGGCCCGGTCATTAACGTGCAAACCACCCTTGGGGGTAAAGGGGTTAAACCTGCTGTTAGTACCTGTACTTTTTCTAAGCCAGCTGAGTCTGAATCAGTACCTATCCCTAATCTGTTGTCACTGTGCAACATTAATGATTGGTGTGTACACTTGTTACTTCATTGTAAGTACCCTGTATGATCTTGGCCCTGCTGTCCTGTGTTTACTGTCCTTGTATTGATCTTGTGTGAACTTGATCCTTTCTGTCCTGTGTGTATTTGTCTTTGTAATTGTCTTGTGCTAGCCTAACCCTGTCTGCTCCCTGTGAACCAAGTTTTGCCTCTCCTGTTTGAACCTGCGGCTCCATGTACTTGTCCACATCTGCGCACCCCTGGTTGTCCACATCTGCGGTTCCCTGCTTTTTCGCATCTAAGGTTCCCTGCCTGTCCGCATCTGTGGTTCCCTGTTGTCCGCATCTGCAGTTCCCTGCAGGCCCGCATCAGCGGTTCCCCGATTGTCCGCTTCTGCGGTTTCCTGCTTGTCCGCATCTGCGGTTTCCTGATTGTCTGGCTTCTGCGGTTTCCTGCTTGTCCGCATCTATTGTTTCCTGCTTGTCCGCATGTGTAGCTCCCTTAATTTTCCCTTTCTGTCCCCACCTGTAGTTCCTTGTCTGTCCAGTCTGAACTGGGTCCTACCTGTTCTTGTATTCCAGTTCCCTGCCAAAGGACCTAGTTCTTCCTGAAGCTGATCCTGTCTGTCCAGTCTGAACTGGGTTCTACCCTTTCCAGTATTCCAGTTGTACCTGCCAGTAACCCAGTTCTTCCCGGAGCTGTTCCTGTTCATTCAGTCTGGACTTGGTCCTACCTGTTCCTGTATATCAACCGTGCCTACCAGCACCTACCTGTCTGTGTGTCAGCCATGCCTGCTGGCACCTGCCTGCCTGTGTGTCAGTCGTTCCCACCAGCACCTGCCTGTATGTTTGACGTGCCCACCAGGACCTGCCTATCTGCCAGGACCTGCCAGTATCTGAATGCCTGTGAATCGGCTGTGCCAGTCAGTATACCTGCTGCACCCGCCAGCACCTGCTATGCCCGCCAGTATCCCTGCCATTCCTGCCAGCATCTGGCATTACAGCTTCCTGTCCCTTTGGGGGTCAGCTACTACTACCGGACGCTGCACTGGAGTGGTACCTGGCACCTACCTGCCGCACAAGCCTGACCTCCCCACTAAAGGCTCCAGTGAACACCGAGGTAACCGATTAGTCACGCCCCTCCGGGGTAAGTCTGGTCCATGGCCCAGTGGGTTTACGATCCACGCTTGTGCTAAATAGCCCAAGTGTGAGCATAACAATAGTTCACACCCGCACAAGTGGCCAGATTGATGCTGGGTTATCACATTCCTCCCGCTTCTTAATTAGTCCTGGGGATTGCTGGATTCTGGTGTGGGTCGCTGTTGATGGCGCCGAGTCCATTATATGAAGTGTCTGTTTGGACAATGAATTGGCGGCGGAAGTCGGGAGCAGTCAGGACTGGATTCTGGGCTAGCTGGGTTTTCAACTGTTGAAATACGGACTTACATTCTGGGGTCCAGATGAGGTTGAGGGCATACCTTTTGGTTGGGAGGTCAGTGAGGGTCTTGGTTACTGTACTGTAATTGGGGATACATTTTCGATAATAATTTTCAGTCCCTAGGAATGCGCAGACTTCTACTTTTGCGGGTTCTGGATGAAAGTACCCACTTACCATCCGATGTCCCAGGCATAGCACCTTGGCCATCTACATTTCACACTTGTTGAGTTGGATAGTGAGCTGGGCTTTGGCTACTCTCAGCAGTACCTGAGACACAAGCTGAAGATACTCATCTCAGATGTCGCTGAGGAAAGAAATGCCATCCAGGTAGGCCGGGGCATACCCCTGACATCCCTATAGTAACTGGTCTACCATCCTTTGGAAGGTAGCCGGGGCTTTCTTCATCCAAAATTGCATGCAACATATGCTTATCTGCCTCCCTGATTATAGAGCCCTTGGACAGTTTATACAAACAATAATCCATTGCAGCTGGGCTGAATAGTATCCCACCACTGCCACCAGTTATGGAGACACAAGGTTCAATGGGTGCTCTTGTTCGCTGGCCTGACAGTCTTGAAAAAGATGACACGGGCCGCAGCTCATCCAACTGAATGCCCTTACCTCTTAAACGTTAAACTCATCCTGATTAGAACCTCCACGACTTATGGACATCCAGGGCCAACTGTCCCAGCCAGTATCACCCTGCTTTTGGCAGGCAGGAGATAGCAGCAAGCTTACAGAAGTAAGATGACTGAGAACACCAAGATATTTGGCCAGGTGATTGGTTTTTACCAACCTGGGTTCTCAAAATAAGTTCATGGGTTCAGTGTTGGGCAGTGAAACAGTTCTCCAATCCACCAGCTGAAACCATGGTCTCGAGTCTGAAATCCTGTAGTATCACACTGATGACAAGAGCAGGGCTCTTTTATATCCCACAGCTCGCATTTCAGGGTATTGTTACACAGGTTTGGAGATAATCATGGCTGTTCCCTCATTATTCACTAGTTCAAATAGACTGCATAATTCTCCTCCAAATGATGCAGACTAGTACACCGCAGGGGGCTGAGGAAATCTGTAATCAGCAGGCATTCCACAAATTAGCATAGAAAAAGGGGCACTTGGTAGTATCACATGAAACAATGGTTTATGTTACTTGACGTACTGAACAGAGGAATTGTATGTCTGGCATAATTAAGAATTGTTCACCCTCGCACAAATGGCCAGATTTATGCTGAGTCACCACAGAAACCATGGAGTTTCAAAATTGTGCACACATGTATTCTCACCCTCCTTTTACAAAGTCATTTGCTCTAATTTTGATTACTTCTTATATTCTTAGAATTTGCAGAGGAATTACATTTTCCCATACAGTATAATAAAAATGGAAACTAAAGTACTCTGGTATTATTTTTTAGATCTTCAGACTCCTTAAGGAATATTTTTTTCTGTAGTGGCCCAAATATTTCTAGGCAATTCAGCTGACCCGAAGAGCAGGTGGCATTGCTGGATCTCGGTGATCACTATAATGGTGGAAAGTAGCCACACCAGCTGTATCTTATTCACTTCCTTCCTCCAAACGGTTGTCTGAATTAATCCACACCCTATACCTGCTGTAGCAGCTCCCTTTCCTAATCTGCTATGTCTGAATCTGTGCCTTTCCTTAAAGAGAACCTGTCAGCAGGAGGTATCATTTTAATCAGTATAACGGCGCCGACCTGACACTGTCTGTAGGTTACTGTGCACAATCCTGCTGACAGGTTTCCCTTAACCCCTTTCTAACATTAGACGTACTATCCCATCGAGGTGGGGTGGGCCCGTATGACCACCGACGGGATAGTACGTCATATGCGATCGGCCGCGCTCACGGGGGGAGCGCGGCTGATCGCGGCTGGGTGTCAGCTGACATCCGGCACTATGTGCCAGGAATGGTCAAGGACCGCCCCGGCACATTAACCCCCCCGGCACACTGCGATCAAACATGATCGCAGTGTTCCGGCGGTATAGGGAAGCTTTACACAGGGAGGGGGCTCTCTGCGGGCTTCCCTGAGACCCCCGGAGCAACACGATGTGATCGTGTTGCTCCGAGGGTCTCCTACCTCCTTCCTCTCTGCAGCAGGCCCGGATCCAAAATGACTGCGGCATCCAGGTCCTGCAGGAAGGTGGCTTCACAGCGCCTGCTCAGAGCAGTCGCAGGGAAGCCTCCAGGAGTGCACGTCAGATCTCTGATCTGACACAGTGCACAGCAAAGTGTGAAATCAGCGATCTTACACTATAACATGATGCCCTCCCCGGGGCAATGTTATAGTGTAAAAAAAAAAAAAATCACATGTGTAAAACAAATTTTTAAAAAATTCCTAAAAATAATATATGTATGTATGTATGTATGTATGTATGTATATATATATATATATATATATATATATATATATATATATATATATATAATCTCCTATAAATACATTTCTTTATCTAAAAAAAAAACAAAAAAAAAAACTATAAAAGTACACATATTTAGTATCGCCATGTCCGTAATGACCCGACCTATAAAACTGTCCCACTAGTTAACCCCTTCAGTGAACACTGTAAAAAAAAAAGGCAAAAAACAACGCTTAATTATCATACTGCCAAACAAAAAGTGGAATAACACGCAATCAAAAAGACAGATATAAATAACCATGGTACCGCTGAAAACGTCATCTTGTCCCACAAAAAACGAGCCACCATACAGCATCATCAGCAAAAAAATAAAAAAGGTATAGTTCTCAGAATAAAGCGATGCAAAAATAATTATTTTTTCTATAAAATAGTTTTTATCGTATAAAAGCGCTAAAACATAAAAAAATGATATAAATGAGGTATCGATGTAATTGTAATGACCCGAAGATTAAAACTGCTTTATCCATTTTACCAAACGCGGAACGGTATAAACGCCTCCCCCAAAAGAAATTCATGAATAGCTGGTTTTTGGTCATTCTGCCTCACAAAAATCGGAATAAAAAGGAATCAAAAAATGTCTCATGCCCAAAAATGTTACCAATAAAAACATCAACTAGTCCCGCAAAAAACAAGACCTCACATGACTCTGTGGACCAAAATATGGAAAAATTATAGCCCTCAAAATGTGGTAACGCAAAAAATATTTTTTGCAATAAAAAGAGTCTTTCAGTGTGTGACGGCTGCCATTCATAAAAATCCGCTAAAAAACCCGCTGTAAAATCAAATTAAATCAAAGTAAATCAAACCCCCCTTCATCACCCCCTTAGTTAGGGAAAAAATAAAAAATTTAAAAAATGTATTTATTTCCATTTTCCCATTAGGGTTAGGGTTAGAGTTAGGCCTAGGGTTAGGGCTAGGGTTAGGGCTAGGGTTAGAGCTAGGGTTGGGGCTAGGGTTAAGGCTACAGTTAGGGTTGGGGCTATAGTTAGGGTTAGGGTTTGGATTACATTTACGGTTGGGAATAGGGTTGGGATTAGGGTTAGGGGTGTGTCAAGGTTAGGGGTGTGGTTAAGGTTACCATTGGGATTAGGGTTAGTGATGTGTTTGGATTAGGGTTTCAGTTATAATTGGGGGGTTTCCACTGTTTAGGCACATCAGGGGCTCTCCAAACGCGACATGGCGTCCGATCTCAATTCCAGCCAATTCTTGGTTGAAAAAGTAAAACAGTGCTCCTTCCCTTTCAAGCTCTCCCGTGTGCCCAAACAGGGGTTTACCCCAACATATGGGGTATCAGCGTACTCAGGACAAATTGGACAACTTTTGGGGTCCAATTTCTCCTGTTACCCATGGGAAAATACAAAACTGGGGGCTAAAAAATAATTTTTGTGGAAATTTTTTATTTTTATTTTCACGGCTATGCGTTATAAACTGTAGTGAAACACTTGGGGGTTCAAAGTTCTCACAACACATCTAGATAAGTTCCTTGGGGGGTCTTGTTTCCAATATGGGGTCACTTGTGGGGATTTCTACTGTTTAGGTACATTAGGGGCTCTGCAAATGCAATGTGACGCCTGCAGACTAATCCATCTAAGTCTGCATTCCAAATGACCCTCCTTCCCTTCCGAGCTCTGCCATGCACTCAAATGGTGGTTCTCCCCCACATATGGGGTATCAGCGTACTCAGGACAAATTGGACAACAACTTTTGGGGTCCAATTTCTCCTGTTACCCTTGGAAAAATACAAAACGGGGGGCTAAAATATAATTTTTGTGGAAAAAAAAGTATTTTTTATTTTCACGGCTCTGCGTTATAAACTGTAGTGAAACACTTGGGGGTTAAAAGCTCTCACAACAATCTAGATGAGTTCCTTAGGGGGTCTACTTTCCAAAATGGTGTCACCTGTGGGGGGTTTCAATGTTTAGGCACATCAGTGGCTCTCTAAACCCAACATGGTGTCCCATCTCAATTCCAGTCAATTTTGCATTGAAAAGTCAAATGGTGCTCCTTCCTTTCCGAGCTCTGCCATGCACCCAAACAGTGGTTTACCCCCACATATGGAGTATCAGCGAACTTAGGACAAATTGTACAACAACTTTTGGGGTCCAATTTCTTCTCTTACCCTTGGGAAACTAAAAAATTGGGGGCGAAAAGATCATTTTTGTGAAAAAATACGATATTTTATTTTACGGCTCTGCATTATAAACTTCTGTGAAGCACTTGGTGGGTCAAAGTGCTCTTCACACATCTAGATAAGTTCCTTAGGGGGTCTACTTCCCAAAATGGTGCCACCTGTGGGGGGTTTCAATGTTTAGGCACATCAGTGGCTCTCCAAACGCAACATGGCGTCCAATCTCAATTCCTGTCAATTTTGCATTGAAAAGTCAAACGGCGCTCCTTCCTTTCCGAGCTTTCCCCTGCGCCCAAACAGTGGTTTACCCCCCACATATGGGGTATCAGCGTACTCAGGACAAATTGTGCAACAACTTTTGTGGTCCAACTTTTGTGGTCCAAGGGTAAATCACAGAGATATGTCACACAAAATAAAGTAACATTTCCCACATGTCTACTTTACATCAGCAAAATTTGGGGACAAATTTTTTTTTGTTAGGGAGTTATAAGGGTTAAAAGTTGATCAGCAATTTCTCATTTTTACAAGACCATTTTTTTTAGGGACCACATCTCATTAGAAGTCATTTTTGAGGGGTCTATATAATAGAAAATAACCAAGTGTGACACCATTCTAAAAACTGCACCACTCAAGGTGCTCAAAACCACATTCAAGAAGTTTATTAACCCTTCAGGTGTTTCACAGGAATTTTTTGGAATGTTTAAATAAAAATGAACATTTAACTTTTTTTCACAAAAAATTTACTTCATCTCCAATTTGTTTTATTTTCCCAAGGGTACCCATTTTTATTTAAACATTCCAAAAAATTCCTGTGAAACACCTGAAGGGTTAATAAACTTCTTGAATGTGGTTTTGAGCACCTTGAGTGGTGCAGTTTTTAGAATGGTGTCACACTTGGTTATTTTCTATTATATAGACCCCTCAAAAATGACTTCTAATGAGATGTGGTCCCTAAAAAAAATGGTCTTGTAAAAATGAGAAATTGCTGATCAACTTTTAACCCTTATAACTCCCTAACAAAAAAAAATTTGTCCCCAAATTTTGCTGATGTAAAGTAGACATGTGGGAAATGTTACTTTATTTTGTGTGACATATCTCTGTGATTTAATTGCATAAGAATTCAAAGTTGGAAAATTGCGAAATTTTCAAAATTTTCGCCAAATTTCCATTTTTTTTCACAAATAAATGCAGGTAATATCAAAGAAATGTTACCACTATCATGAAGTACAATATGTTACGAGAAAACAATGTCAGAATCACTGGGATCCGTTGAAGCGTTCCAGAGTTATAACCTCATAAATGGACAGTGGTCAGAATTGTAAAAATTGGCCCGGTCATTAACGTGCAAACCACCCTTGGGGGTAAAGGGGTTAAACCTGCTGTTAGTACCTGTACTTTTTCTAAGCCAGCTGAGTCTGAATCAGTACCTATCCCTAATCTGTTGTCACTGTGCAACATTAATGATTGGTGTGTACACTTGTTACTTCATTGTAAGTACCCTGTATGATCTTGGCCCTGCTGTCCTGTGTTTACTGTCCTTGTATTGATCTTGTGTGAACTTGATCCTTTCTGTCCTGTGTGTATTTGTCTTTGTAATTGTCTTGTGCTAGCCTAACCCTGTCTGCTCCCTGTGAACCAAGTTTTGCCTCTCCTGTTTGAACCTGCGGCTCCATGTACTTGTCCACATCTGCGCACCCCTGGTTGTCCACATCTGCGGTTCCCTGCTTTTTCGCATCTAAGGTTCCCTGCCTGTCCGCATCTGTGGTTCCCTGTTGTCCGCATCTGCAGTTCCCTGCAGGCCCGCATCAGCGGTTCCCCGATTGTCCGCTTCTGCGGTTTCCTGCTTGTCCGCATCTGCGGTTTCCTGATTGTCTGGCTTCTGCGGTTTCCTGCTTGTCCGCATCTATTGTTTCCTGCTTGTCCGCATGTGTAGCTCCCTTAATTTTCCCTTTCTGTCCCCACCTGTAGTTCCTTGTCTGTCCAGTCTGAACTGGGTCCTACCTGTTCTTGTATTCCAGTTCCCTGCCAAAGGACCTAGTTCTTCCTGAAGCTGATCCTGTCTGTCCAGTCTGAACTGGGTTCTACCCTTTCCAGTATTCCAGTTGTACCTGCCAGTAACCCAGTTCTTCCCGGAGCTGTTCCTGTTCATTCAGTCTGGACTTGGTCCTACCTGTTCCTGTATATCAACCGTGCCTACCAGCACCTACCTGTCTGTGTGTCAGCCATGCCTGCTGGCACCTGCCTGCCTGTGTGTCAGTCGTTCCCACCAGCACCTGCCTGTATGTTTGACGTGCCCACCAGGACCTGCCTATCTGCCAGGACCTGCCAGTATCTGAATGCCTGTGAATCGGCTGTGCCAGTCAGTATACCTGCTGCACCCGCCAGCACCTGCTATGCCCGCCAGTATCCCTGCCATTCCTGCCAGCATCTGGCATTACAGCTTCCTGTCCCTTTGGGGGTCAGCTACTACTACCGGACGCTGCACTGGAGTGGTACCTGGCACCTACCTGCCGCACAAGCCTGACCTCCCCACTAAAGGCTCCAGTGAACACCGAGGTAACCGATTAGTCACGCCCCTCCGGGGTAAGTCTGGTCCATGGCCCAGTGGGTTTACGATCCACGCTTGTGCTAAATAGCCCAAGTGTGAGCATAACAATAGTTCACACCCGCACAAGTGGCCAGATTGATGCTGGGTTATCACATTCCTCCCGCTTCTTAATTAGTCCTGGGGATTGCTGGATTCTGGTGTGGGTCGCTGTTGATGGCGCCGAGTCCATTATATGAAGTGTCTGTTTGGACAATGAATTGGCGGCGGAAGTCGGGAGCAGTCAGGACTGGATTCTGGGCTAGCTGGGTTTTCAACTGTTGAAATACGGACTTACATTCTGGGGTCCAGATGAGGTTGAGGGCATACCTTTTGGTTGGGAGGTCAGTGAGGGTCTTGGTTACTGTACTGTAATTGGGGATACATTTTCGATAATAATTTTCAGTCCCTAGGAATGCGCAGACTTCTACTTTTGCGGGTTCTGGATGAAAGTACCCACTTACCATCCGATGTCCCAGGCATAGCACCTTGGCCATCTACATTTCACACTTGTTGAGTTGGATAGTGAGCTGGGCTTTGGCTACTCTCAGCAGTACCTGAGACACAAGCTGAAGATACTCATCTCAGATGTCGCTGAGGAAAGAAATGCCATCCAGGTAGGCCGGGGCATACCCCTGACATCCCTATAGTAACTGGTCTACCATCCTTTGGAAGATAGCCGGGGCTTTCTTCATCCAAAATTGCATGCAACATATGCTTATCTGCCTCCCTGATTATAGAGCCCTTGGACAGTTTATACAAACAATAATCCATTGCAGCTGGGCTGAATAGTATCCCACCACTGCCACCAGTTATGGAGACACAAGGTTCAATGGGTGCTCTTGTTCGCTGGCCTGACAGTCTTGAAAAAGATGACACGGGCCGCAGCTCATCCAACTGAATGCCCTTACCTCTTAAACGTTAAACTCATCCTGATTAGAACCTCCACGACTTATGGACATCCAGGGCCAACTGTCCCAGCCAGTATCACCCTGCTTTTGGCAGGCAGGAGATAGCAGCAAGCTTACAGAAGTAAGATGACTGAGAACACCAAGATATTTGGCCAGGTGATTGGTTTTTACCAACCTGGGTTCTCAAAATAAGTTCATGGGTTCAGTGTTGGGCAGTGAAACAGTTCTCCAATCCACCAGCTGAAACCATGGTCTCGAGTCTGAAATCCTGTAGTATCACACTGATGACAAGAGCAGGGCTCTTTTATATCCCACAGCTCGCATTTCAGGGTATTGTTACACAGGTTTGGAGATAATCATGGCTGTTCCCTCATTATTCACTAGTTCAAATAGACTGCATAATTCTCCTCCAAATGATGCAGACTAGTACACCGCAGGGGGCTGAGGAAATCTGTAATCAGCAGGCATTCCACAAATTAGCATAGAAAAAGGGGCACTTGGTAGTATCACATGAAACAATGGTTTATGTTACTTGACGTACTGAACAGAGGAATTGTATGTCTGGCATAATTAAGAATTGTTCACCCTCGCACAAATGGCCAGATTTATGCTGAGTCACCACAGAAACCATGGAGTTTCAAAATTGTGCACACATGTATTCTCACCCTCCTTTTACAAAGTCATTTGCTCTAATTTTGATTACTTCTTATATTCTTAGAATTTGCAGAGGAATTACATTTTCCCATACAGTATAATAAAAATGGAAACTAAAGTACTCTGGTATTATTTTTTAGATCTTCAGACTCCTTAAGGAATATTTTTTTCTGTAGTGGCCCAAATATTTCTAGGCAATTCAGCTGACCCGAAGAGCAGGTGGCATTGCTGGATCTCGGTGATCACTATAATGGTGGAAAGTAGGAGACGTTTATTGATGGATCCTGGCTGCTTTGGTATGAACTATTCTATGGGTATCATTTTCTTTCCAATTGTATCTCTTTACATCAATTGTTACATTTTTTACTCATTGGCAGAAGATCACAAATGTTTGCATACATTTTTTCATAAACAGATGTACAGTATAATGTTTCAATGTGTTTGTGTGTTTATGTTTAATACATCCATTATTGAATTATTTATAGTATAGGTGTATAAATATTGCATTAGTATAGATAAAAAATTACCATACTTTTTTCATATTTTGTTCCCATTTATGAAAAAGAACTTTACAGGTGCAGCTCACAAAATTAGAATATCATCAAAAAGTTAATGTATTTCAGTTCTTCAATACAAAAAGTGAAACTCATATTAGATAGAGTCACTACAAACAGAGTGATCTATTTCAAGTGTTTATTTCAGTTGATGATTATGGCTTACAGCCAATGAAAACCCAAAAGTCACTATCTCAGTAAATTAGAATAATATATAACACCACCTTGAAAAAATGATTTTAAGATCAAAATGTTGGCCTACTGAAATGTATATTCAGTAAATGCACTCAATACTTGGTCGGGGCTCCTTTTGCATCAATTACTGCATCAATGCGGCGTGGCATGTGGGCGATCAGCCTGTGGCACTGCTGAGGTGTGATGGAAGACCAGGTTGCTTTGATAGCAGCCTTCAGCTCGTCTGCATTGTTGGGTCTGGTGTCTCTCATCATCATGTCCCACAGATTCTCTATGGGGTTAAGGTCAGATGAGTTTGCTGGCCAATCATTCACAGGAAAGCTAGGGTTTAGAATCTACAGATGTCTTACATACAGATGCATCTCACAAAATTAACAAAAAATTAATTTCAGTTCTTAACCCCTTCATGACCTTGGGATTTTTCGTTTTTCCGTGTTCGTTTTTCACTCCCCTCTTTCCCAGAGCCATAACTTTTCTATTTTTCCGTCAATTTGACCATGTGAGGGCTTATTTTTTGTGGGATGAGTTGTACTTTTGAACGACATCATTGGTTTTAGCATGTCGTGTACTAGAAAACGGGGAAAAAAATCCAAGTGCGGTGAAATTGCAAAAAAAGTGCAGTCTCACACTTGTTTTTTGTTTGGCTTTTTTGCTAGGTTCAATAAATGCTAAAACTGACCTGACAGTATGATTCTCCAGGTCAGTGCGAGTTCATAGACACCTAACATGACGAGGTTATTTTTTACCTAAGTGGTGAAAAAAATTTCCAAACTTTGCTAAAAAAAAAAAAATTTGCGCCATTTTTCCGATACTCGTAGCGTCTCCATTTTTCATGATCTGGGGTCGGTTGAGGGCTTATTTTTTGCGTGCCAAGATGACGTTTTTAATTATAGCATATTTGGTGCAGATACTTTCTTTTGATCGCCCGTTATTGCATTTTAATGCAATGTCGCGGCGACCAAAAAACGTAATTCTGGTGTTTCGAATTTTTTTCTCGCTACGCCATTTACCGATCAGGTTAATGCTTTTTCTTAATTGATAGATCGGGCGATTCTGAACGCGGTGATGCCAAATATGTGTAGATTTGATTTTTTTATTATTGATTTATTTTGATTGGGGCAAAAGGGGGGTTTTATATATTTTTTTTTCACATTTTTTTTTACTTTTTTTTTTTTTTTTTTTACTTTTGCCATGCTTCAATAGCCTCCATGGGAGGCTAGAAGCAGGCACAGCACGATCGCCTCTGCTATCACCGCCGGAGCCCGCATCAAAGAGGGGCTTCTGACCTCGGAAGTACTATTCCGTCCGAGGTCAGAATGGGGTTAAATACAAAAAGTGAAACTCATATACAGTTGTCCCCAAAAGTATTGAAACCCCTGCAATTCTGTCAGGTAATACTCAGTTTCTTCCTGAAAATGGTTGCAATCACAAATTCTTTGGTATTATTATCTTCATTTAATTTGTCTTAAATGAAAAAACGCAAAAGAGAATGAAGCAAAAATCAAAACATTGATCATTTCACACAAAACTCCAAAAATGGCCCAGGCAAAAGTATTGGCACCCTCAGCCTAATACTTGGTTGCACAACCTTTAGCCAAAATAACTGCAACCAACCGCTTCCGGTAACCATCAATGAGTTTCTTACAATGCTCTGCTGGAATTTTAGACCATTCTTCTTTGGCAAATTGCTCCAGGTCCCTTATATTTGAAGGGTGCCTTCTCCAAACTGCCATTTTTAGATCTCTCCACAGGTGTTCTATGGGATTCAGTTCTGGACTCATTGCTGGCCACCTTAGAAGTCTCCAGTGCTTTCTCTCAAACCATTTTCTAGTGCTTTTTGAAGTGTGTTTTGGGTCATTGTCCTGCTGGAAGACCCATGACCTCTGAGGGAGACCCAGCTTTCTCACACTGGCCCTACATTATCCTGCAAAATTTGTTGGTCGTCTTCAGACTTCATAATGCCATGCACACGGTCAAGCAGGCAGCAAAGCAACCCCAAAACATCAGGGAACCTCCACCATGTTTGACTGTAGGGACTGTGTTCTTTTCTTTGAATGCCTCTTTTTTTTCTCCTGTAAACTCTATGTTGATGCCTTTGCCCAAAAAGCTCTACTTTTGTCTCATCTGACCAGAGAACATTCTTCCAAAATGTTTTAGGCTTTTTCAGGTAAGTTTTGGCAAACTCCAGCCTGGCTTTTTTATGTCTCGGGGTAAGAAGTGGGGTCTTCCTGGGTCTCCTACCATACAGTCCCTTTTCATTCAGACGCCGACGGATAGTACTGGTTGACACTGTTGTACCCTTGGACTGCAGGGCAGCTTGAACTTGTTTGGATGTTAGTCGAGGTTCCTTATCCAACATCCGCACAATCTTGCGTTGAAATCGCTTGTCAATTTTTCTTTTCCGTCCACATCTGGGGAGGTTAGCCACAGTGCCATGGGCTTTAAACTTCTTGATGACACTGCGCACGGTAGACACAGGAACATTCAGGTCTTTGGAGATGGACTTGTAGCCTTGAGATTGCTCATGCCTCCTCACAATTTGGTATATCAAGTCCTCAGACAGTTCTTTGGTCTTCTTTCTTTTCTCCATGCTCAATGTGGCACATACAGGGACACAGGACAGAGGTTGAGTCAACTTTAATCCATGTCAACTGGCTGCAAATGTGATTTAGTTATTGCCAACACCTGTTAGGTGCCACAGGTAAGTTATAGATGCTGTTAATTACACAAATTAGAGAAGCATCACATGATTTTTCGAACAGTTCCAATACTTTTGTCCACCCCTTTTTTATGTTTGGTGTGGAATTATATCCAATTTGGCTTTAGGACAATTCTTTTTGTGTTTTTTCATTTAAGACAAATTAAATGAAGATAATAATACCAAAGAATTTGTGTTTGCAATCATTTGCAGGAAGAAACTGAGTATTATCTGACAGAATTGCGGGGGTGTCAATACTTTTGGCAACAACTTTATTAGATAGAGCCATTACAAACAGAGTGATCTATTTCAAGTGTTTATTTCTGTTATTGTTGATGATATTCTAACTTTGTGAGAAGCACCCGTATATTACCCCCATCCCGGTTTATGTCCTCCATCCTGGTTTATGTTCATCATTCTGGTATATGGTAAGACACTGGGTTGGAGAAGCAGACAACAGTTGGTGCAATAGTAAGAAAATGGAAGAAATACAAAATGACTGTCAATCGACATTGATCTGGGGCACCATGAGAAATCTCACCTCGTGGGGTATCCTTGATCATGAGGAAGGTGAGAGATCAGCCTAAAACTACATGGGGGGAACTTGTTAATGATCTCAAGGCAGCTGGGACCACAGTCACCAAAAAAACCATTGGTAACACATTACATCATAAAGGTTTAAAATCCTGCAGTTCCCGCAAGGTCCCCCTGCTCAAGAAGGCACTTGTACAGGTCAATCTGAAGTTTGCCAATGAACACCTGGATGATTATGTGAGTGATTGGAAGACAGTGCTGTGGTCAGATGAGACAAAAATTGAGCTCCTTGGCATTAACTCAACTCGCCATGTTTGGAGGAAGAGAAATGCTGCCTACGACCCAAAGAACAGCGTCCCCACTGTCAAGCAAGGAGGTGGAAACATTTTATTTTGTTGGTGTTTTTCTACTAAGGGCACAGGACTACTTCACCAAGTTGCCAAGTGACAGCCTCAAAATCTTAATGATTTAGAGATAATCTGCAAAGAGGAGTGGACCAAAATTCCTCCTGACATGTGCGCAAAACTCATCATCAACTACAAAAAGCGACTGACTGCTGTGCTTGCCAACAAAGGTTTTGCCACCAAGTATTAAGTCTTGTTTGCCAGAGGGATCAAATATTTATTTCTCAGTGCAAAATGCAAATTAATTTATATAATTTATACAATGTGATTATCTGGATTTTATTGTTGATATTCTTTTTCTCAATGTTAAAATTAACCTACCCTTAAAACTATAGACTGTTCATGTATTTGTCAGTGGGCAAAGTTGCAAAATCAGCAAGGAATCAAATAATTATTTCCTTCACTGTGACTGTCGTGCTCAGACACTTACACACCACCAAATTCAAATGACAGCGATCAGTGGCTGAAGTAAAAATTAATAAATACAAAACTATTAAAGTACTTTGTTAATTTTTGTACTAAAAATAATTGACTATATAATTAGTAATTATTATCCAAATTTAAAAATGCCGCCACTTTCCCTTCAAATGAACAGTACTCCCACAGGTGGGGGTGTGCAGAGTACACACAGCAGCTTAAATGAATAGTACTCCAGAGTAGGTAGAGCAGCTTAAAGGAAGAGTACTCCCACAGGTGGGGATATAGAGTACACACAGCGGCTTTTAGCACAGTACTCTCACAGATGGGTTTTCAGAGTATACAAAGCGGCTTTTAGCACAGTAGTAACACAGTACTACCACAGATATGGGTTGCAGAGTACACACAGTGTTTTTTTTTTGCAGAGTATGCTGTCACTATTCATCCCTCACTCCAGCTGCGTCCTATCCCTATATTAATGAGATCATAATGGAGGCAGCACTCATGATCTGTCCTTAATACAGGCCAGGTCACATGGTGTGCCAGCCAATCACAGCCATACCAATACTTTTCAAGGCTGTGATGTCTCTGGAAGTACTTTCAACAATCTTTATTAGACTGGCGAACCTGAACTTACCTACAGCCGTCTGTCCTCCAGCGCTGTGCTCTGCACTCCTCCTGTACTCTCTGTGTGAGCACAGCGGCCGGAAAGCAGAGCGGTGACGTCACCGCTCTGCTTTCCTGCTGACCGACGCTCACAGCCAGTACAGGAGGAGAGCAGAGCACAGCGCTGGAGGACAGACGGCTGTAGGTAAGTATATACTGTTTGTTTTTTTTACTTTTAGGATGGTAACCAGGGTAAACATCGGGTTACTAAGCGCGGCCCTGCGCTTAGTTACCCGATGTTTACCCTGGTTACCAGTGAAGACATCGCTGAATCGGTGTCACACACGCCGATTCAGCGATGTCTGCGGGGAGTCCAGCGACCAAATAAAGTTCTGTACTTTCTTCCCCGACCAGCGACAGCACAGCTGGGGCCTGATCGCTGCTGCCTGTCACACTGGACGATATCGCTAGCGAGGACGCTGCAACGTCACGGATCGCTAGCGATATCGTCTAGTGTGACGGTACCTTTAGGGGTCAACTGATAACTTTGCTTTGTTTATTTATAATGAATAACTAATAAATGAATATACATGTGTTATGTCCCTGAAATCTCCCTCCTGTCGCCCACCTAATTCCTTGTTCCTCCTAATCCCCTTCTTCCCTCACTACAATGTTTATGTCTCAGATTTCTTTTACAATATTTACCTACTTACTAAAGATATCCCTTGACATTTTCCACTTAACCTCCTCACAGCAGTCCTGACTGATAAAGCTTCAGTTTAGCATGTATTAACACATTGTTCTTTATTTTGCACGTTGATATCATTTCAATCATTTGTTATATTTCTGTATTACTAAAGGTACCTTCACACTAAACAACTTCACAACTATATCGCTAGCGATCCGTGACGTTGCAGCGTCCTGTCTAGCGATATCGTTGTGTTTGACACTCAGCAGCGATCAGGATCCTGCTGTGATGTCGTTGGTCGCTGCAGAAAGTCCAGAACTTTATTTCGTCGCTGGACTCCCTGCAGACATTGCTGAATCGGCGTGTGTGACGCCGATTCAGAGATGTCTTCACTGGTAACCAGGGTAAACATCGGGTTACTAAGCGCAGGGCCGCACTTAGTAACCCGATGTTTACCCTGGTTACCATTGTAAAAGTAAAAAAAAAAAAAACACTACATACTTACCTTCAGCTGTCTGTCCCCGGCGCTCTGCTTCTCTGCACTCCTCCTGCATCCTGTGTCAGCGTCGGCCAGCCGGAAAGCAGAGCGGTGACGTCACCGCTGTGCTTTCCGGCCGCTGTGCTCACAGTCAGTGCAGGAAAGCAGAGCGCCGGAGGACAGACAGCTGAAGGTAAGTATGTAGTGTTTGTTTTTTTTACTTTTATGATGGTAACCATGGTAAACATCGGGTTACTAAGCGCGGCCCTGCGCTTAGTAACCCAATGTTTACCCTGGTTACCGGCATCGTTGGTCGCTGGAGAGCTGTCTGTGTGACAGCTCTCCAGCGACCAAACAGCGACGCTGCAGCGATGGACATCGTTGTCGGTATCGCTGCAGCGTCGCTTAGTGTGAAGGTACCTTAATTTCTTCATTAGATGAGTTCCTCAAAACATAAATATAAACTGTCTTCTACTGGCAGGTCATCTGAGTAGTATAGTGGAAACTAGGTTAAAGTATTCTCCTAACTTCCACAAGATGGCAATCACAACCTGTACAATATCTGTACAATACTAAATTTGTTCTATGGCTTTGTCAACATATTCTGAAAAAAAATACTACTTCAGTTTACGATTTACAAATCTATTAATTTTTAATATTTCTTACATGCAAGAAAAAGCTATAACAACATACAGTGGATATTAAAAGGCTACAACCCCCCTCTGTTTTGTCATGTAAAAAATCATATCAAGAAGAATAATTTCAAACCTTTTTCCACCTTTAATGTCGCCTATAATGTGTATAAGTCCATTGAGAAACAAACTGAAATATTTCTGGGTGGAAAAAGGGTAAATAGCTAAAATAATGCATTTGCATAAATATGCGCACCCTTAAAATATTACTTTGTTGAAGCACCCTTTGAATATATGGCAGCATTCAGTTTTTATGGGTAGAAGTCTATCAGCTTGGCACCGCGATAATAATAAGTTCATGGGGGGTGCAGATCTTTCAGATGAGGTCTTCAAGCCACAATACAGTGC
Organism: Ranitomeya imitator; assembly: GCF_032444005.1. Classification (NCBI taxonomy): domain Eukaryota; kingdom Metazoa; phylum Chordata; class Amphibia; order Anura; family Dendrobatidae; genus Ranitomeya; species Ranitomeya imitator. The sequence continues at coordinate 560,801,560 of NC_091284.1, read as the reverse complement.
CATGCGAAAAGCAAAAGTATGGTACAAAAAACTGTCCGTTCACAATGTACAGATGGCATTGTACAATACTTTTATTTCGATGTGCAGATTCCCTAGCAACCAGGCAACCCCCACTTGTACTTATGCTGGCTAACAGATGTAAATCATTCACCTGGGGCAAGAAAAACTAAAACTCAGAGAACTAAAAAATACTCGGAGGACCCCCGAGCGTGCTCGGGAAATCTCGAGTAACGAGTATATTCACTCATCACTCCCTGCTACCCTTGGGAAAATTAAAAATATGGAGCTAAAGCAACATTTTTGTGGGAAAAATATAATTTTATTTTCATTTTCATGGTTCAACGTTGTAGAATTCTGAGAAAAACCTGTTGGTTTAAGGTACTTTCCAAAATGGGGTCACTTGTGAGGGTTTCCACTGTTTAGGCAGTTCATGGGCTCTCCAAATGCGACATGGCGCCCACAGACCAGTCCATTAAAATCTGCACCCTACAACTTCATTCCTCCCTTTTGGAGTTCAGCAGTGTGTCCAAACAGTAGTTTCCCACCACTAATAGGATTTCGATGCACTCAGGAGAAATTGCAAGCAAAGTGTATGGTCCATTTTCTCCTAGTACCCTTGTGATCGTGAAAAAAATGGCGCTAAAGCGACATTTTTGTGGGAAAAATTTTACTTTTTATTTTCATGGCTCAATGTTATAAAATTCTGTGAAGCAAATTTTGGGCTGTAGTTTTCACCCCGAGGTCACTTGTGTTGGGTTTCCACTGTTTAGGTACATCAGGGGTTTGTAAACATGACATGGCATCCTCTTTTGGAGAAACATCATAGATTTTATTATTGTGCCTAAAATATGTTTCCAAGTGCATGTTTGGCTCTGTTGAGAACTCCTATAGCAATGACTGAAGACAGCTGGGATATGAGTCTTCACCTCTCTTTTTAGTGCCGTGAGGCACAAGTAGTAACTGGGGATAAGAGGAACCATGTTCTGGAGATGGGTGCAGGTTCCAGAGTTGAGACCTAAATCTTGCAAAAATATTTTGTGGCTATGTAATACATTTCTGTTGTTAGCCATTTTAATGCTGAGAGTCACAAACACATCAGCATTAACATACTACTTGACAACAGTTCATATTTTTCCAAGACTAAACACACTGACTAATGTTTATCTCTGCTATTGGACCCAGAATATATTTCAGCACTAGCATGTGAAAAAATTCCAGACCACGCCACACAAAACCTCCTTTCTGAGATGCTTGCAAATATTACAAATATTTATGTTATGGAGATGTATTGCAAGTAGGGTTCTACTTCTCTATCTAATCATAAGGCGCACTCAGCACTCCAATGTGATACAAATATGTGATTATTAATATAAAATTTTCCCATATTTGTCTCTCATTACATTATTGAGTGCTTCTTTTGCACAAACAATTTATATCAAAGACATTTATTTGTCTTTTACATATAAAGTAAATTATAATAATCATAATAATGTAAATATAGTTATGTGAAAAAGTATTTGCCCCTCCTTGATTTCCTGTTTTTTTGCATGTTTGTCACACTTAAATGTTTCATATCACTAAACTAATTTAAAAATCAGACAAAGATAACATAAGTAAACACAAAATGCAGTTTTTAAATGAAGGTCTTTATTATTAAGGGAAAAAGAAATCCAAACTTAAAGGGCCCTATGTGAAAAAGTGTTTGACCCCTTCCCCCCCCCCCCCATAAATTAACTGTGGTCTATCACATCTTTGGGAAGCTGAGTTAAAAATCCCTAGCCACACCAAGGCCTGTTCTCTATCAAGAAATCACTTAAATAGAATAATCTGACGAAGTGCAGTAGACCAAAAGCTTCTCAAAAGCTATCATCATGCCGTGATCCAAAGAAATTCTGGAACAAATGAGAAACAAAGTATTTGAGATCTATCAGTCTGAAAAAGCTTATGAAGCCATTTCTAAAACTTTGGGACTTTTGTGAACCACAGTGAGAGTCATTATCCACAAATGATGAAAACATGGAACAGTGGGGATGAGTGCACAATTACCCCAAGAGCGCAGCAACCACTCTTCCAAGATTTCACAAAAGATCCCACAACAACATCCAAAGACCTGCAGGCCTCTCTTGCCTCAGTCATGGTCAGTGTCCATGACTTCACCATAAGAAAGAAACTGGGCAAATATGACCTGCGTGGCAGAGTTCCACGACAAAAAACACTGCTGAGCACAAGGAATATAAAGGTTCATCTCAGTTTTGCCATAAAACATTTTGATGATCCCCAAGACCTTTGGGAGAATACTTTGTGGACTGATGAGACAAGAGCTGAACATTTTGCATCTCGGCTTTGGGAAAATGGCCGCCGCGATCTCTAATGCGCACGCGCGGCATCCCGCGGCCATTTTCCTGAAGCCCCGTGCAGCAGAGCACTCGATCTGCGCACGCGCGGCCCCAGGAAGATGGCCGCCCCCACCGATGCAAGGGATTACAGCGCAGATCGCGCGCTGTGTCTTCACCACTACACCACTACGCCACCAACGTAAAGCTGAGGAAGAACCACCGATGTCACCACGCCCTCCCGACCTGACCAGCCTGATTGACAGGCGAAAACGGCGACTTTGGTAAGTTATTTCTCAGCATACATAGGGAATCGGGGTACACTACATACACTATAGGAACACACAGCGCAGGCCCTATTTAACAGTATTTATAGCTCAATCTCAAAAAACGCGGTGACAGGTTCCCTTTAAGAAAAACAAAATTAAGACTTTGAAGTGGAATAGTCAAAGTCCTGAACTTAATCCGATTGAGATTCTGTGGCATGACTTGTTCATGCTCAGAAATCCTCCAATGTGGCTGAATTACAACAATTCCGCAAAGAGGAGTGGGCCAAAATTTCTCCAGAGCATTGTAAAAGACTTTTTCACACAAGGCCCTGTAGGTTTGGATTTCTTGTTCTCTTAGTAATAAAGACCTTCATTTAAAAACTAAAATAAGGTAGCGGCGCTAGTGCAGATGGATGTGAGAAGCTGCGGGTAATATTCCGTACCACACGCAGGAATGAGTAATACTAGAGTGATATACACCCGTGGTATACCCAAAACAAGGTCCAGTGTTATATCAACAGGTAAGTATATATAAGTGCAGAAGTTCTGACTGCGTGTGCAGTGGAAAGCTTGTAGACTGCACACGCAGTCAGAACTTCCGCACTTATATATACTTATCTGTTGATATAACACTGGACCTTGTTTTGGGTATACCACGGGTGTCTTATTAGCCGAGACTAACCACAGGAGTGTATTACTACATATCGTTTTACACATTTTAGATATTTTTATTAATGAGGAGCACCAAGGCACTCCCTGTAGCATAAGGAAGTGTCATAATTAGTGTTGAGCGATACCGTCCGATACTTGAAAGTATCGGTATCGGATAGTATCGGCCGATACCCGAAAAATATCGGATATCGCCGATACCGATATCCGATACCAATACAAGTCAATGGGACATCAAGTATCGGAAGGTATCCTCATGGATCCCAGGGTCTGAAGGAGAGGAAACTCTCCTTCAGGCCCTGGGATCCATATTAAAGTGTAAAATAAAGAATTAAAATAAAAAATATTGTTATATTCACCTCTCCGGCGGCCCCTGGACATCAGCGGGAGGATCCGGCGTCCGGCACGGCTTCTTTCTTCAAAATGCGCGCCTTCAGGACCTGTGGAATGACGTCCCGGCTTCTGATTGGTCGCGTGCCGCCCATGTGACCGCCACGCGACCAATCAGAAGCCGCGACGTCATTCCTCAGGTCCTAGAAGGCGCTCATTCTAGGACTTTAGCTGAGGAATGACGTCGCGGCTTCTGATTGGTCGCGTGGCGGTCACATGGGCGGCACGCGACCAATCAGAAGCCGGGACGTCATTCCACAGGTCCTGAAGGCGCGCATTTTGAAGAAAGAAGCCGTGCCGGACGCCGGATCCTCCCGCTGATGTCCAGGGGCCGCCGGAGAGGTGAATATAACAATATTTTTTATTTTAATTCTTTATTTTACACTTCCGATACCGATACCCGATATCACAAAAATATCGGATCTCGGTATCGGAATTCCGATACCGCAAGTATCGGCCGATACCCGATACTTGCGGTATCGGAATGCTCAACACTAGTCATAATAGTATCCTGGTTATTTTAAAGGAAAGCATTAATTAAGACCACTTTCATTTAAAAACTGCATTTTGTGTTAACTTGTGTCATTTTTGTCTAATATTTAAATTTATTTGGTGATCTGAAACAATTAAGTGTGACAAACATTCAAAAGAATAGGAAATCAGGAAGGGGGCAAACACTTTTTTACACGAGTGTATAAGATTACCAAATAGTAACAAATCACAGCGCTGAGATCTCATCTCCCAAGATCTTGGTGCCGAGATCTCCATCTGCACATGCGCCACCCCATGTCGGCAGCAATTTTCCCGGAGTCCTATCTGCCGCGTAGGAAACTAAGTAACTGCGGGGGCTCTGGGCTTTCACAAGATGTTGGCAGAGACCCAGCAGCACCGAACATCCGCAGCACCGAACACCAGCAGGACAAAACACCCACAGCGGCACGCCGTACTGCACGGCACATCCGAACACCCCTCATCCCAGCCTGCAGCCTGCAGCAATGCCCCAGTCTTGCCTCCTTCAGTGGTGACCTTGAGACCCCGCTTCACCACAGCCACCATGCCTGGTAAGCAATAAGATGCATGGATTATAAGAAGCACCACCATTTTATAAAAAAAAAGTTTTTTCCCTATTTTTCCCTCAAAATTTGGGGTGCGTCTTATAATCCGATACGTCTTCTAAAGCAAAAAATGCTGTAATCTGCTGAAAATCACTTATGTGCACATGTCCAAAAGGCTATGATTTAATAGGGAAAATGGACCAGCACATAAAGACTAATGTGAACAGGCGCCAACCAAAAAAAGCATATAAACAACAAATAGTAAGTTTGCACCATAATATGCAAAGAAGGATTGCTCTAGAACATTGAAACTGCATTGATGCCATAGGAAATTGGAAAAAATGGGAAAAAGCGCTATATAATGTACACATGAAATATTTATCTGCAAAAATTACTATGAAAAAAGGAAGGTACTTCATGCATACATTGGCCAATATATGTGAGCCCAATTGCCACGTCAAAGTGTCCTTTGAAAATTGGGTCCCTGTCCTGACCTCACCTGACAGGAGAATGACAGGTACCTAATACTACCACTTTAAAAGGCATTAGTGCAGCCTCATTT